>NC_086227.1:36243214-36901428 GCF_036321145.2 Pelmatolapia mariae | reverse complement strand
GTCTGGCCATAGAAAACTTTTCCATTTTGAAACAGTACATTTCAAATGATTCTTGGCCCACAGGACATGACGGCGCGTCTCGATCATGTTCAAACATGGCTTCCTTTTTGCGTGACAGAGCTTTAGTTAGTATCTGCAGATGTCATATCAGATTGTGCTCATCGACAGTGGTTTCCTGGGCCCCTTAGTAATGTCAGTGACACAATCATGCCGATGAATGATGCAGTGTTGTCTGAGGGCCCGAAGACCATGGGCGTTTAATAAAAATCTTCAGCCTTGTCCTTTATGCACAGAGACTGTAGCACCCTCAGTGTAAATGGTTACAGACGCATCTCCAGTTTCTCTGAATGTTTTGATGATGTCATGCATTGCAGATGATGAAAGTTGGAAACCCTTTGCAATTTGATGTTGAGGAACATTTGAAGTATTTCACAATCTTTTAAGGTACTCTTCCACAGATTGAAGAGCCTCTGCCCATCTTTTCTTTTGAGAGACTCTGGCTCTGTAAGACATCCCTTTTATAGCTTATCATGTTACTGAGTTAACTTAATTACTTGCTAGATGTTCTCCCAGCTGAAACTGTTTTATCTTTCTTGCTATTTCAGCCATTGTTTGCGTGCATGCCAATTTTTTGTGACCTGTATCAAGCATCAAGTTTGAAATGTAAAATTTCTCAGTTCAAACATTTATTATTTATGTTTTGTTGTAAATAAAATATTAGCTTGTGTGATTTGAAAGTCTTTTGGTTCTCATTTTTGTCCAAATTTAACAAATATCCCTACTTTTCTGGAATTCAGGTTTTATATACTATAACTTGTTTTGAACAGCCATTTTTCTTACATGGTGATATTGCATTTAAAAATGAACCTCTCAACTCTGCTTCTCACATCTTCATTCCCCTATAAATGTCTTCATAACGAAATATGAAATTGTATAATGTTTTAAGATTAAACTTTCATACATTCTGGGGACATGTGGGTGGTTTAATTGTACAAGGCTAAAATGTGTGTTCTTACATTTTCTCTACAGGTCGCAATCATACCGAGTGTTGTATGAATTATACAGACGATGTTTTGAGAACTGGAAACCTCATTGACACTATGACGTAAACATTTTAATTATTACACAAAATTTTCAGTATTTAAAACAAGATTTCAATTTTGTGTGGGTTTTTTGTGTTTATGAATTATGTTGAAAAAAAATTACATTAATCAAAGGATGTAAATCATTAATATTGTTAATATTTTCCTATTCTCCTCCCCAAGAGCCATTAGGACTCTAGAAAGTGTTCTAGAGAGAACAGAGGTGAATGTGAGCATGCAAGTGTGTGTCAAGACTTTTGTGGCGCTTCTGCACAAACCCAATGATACCTTTGGAGGCCTTAAAATTTATGCTGATGACACACAGGTAAAAAAAAAGAACATCACATGATCCTATTGAACAATGGTTTGTAGTCAGACTCAAAGTGTAGCCAGAAATACCTACCAACTACTGAGCTGATATTTGGGTCCAATTTTGAGGTTGGGTCAGATATTGGTTAGGACCTGCTTTTTTAAGGTCTGATACATTGTAATCAGTCTAATGTTCTGTTCAAGTTAATTATAGGGAACTTAATTACCTCAAACAGGTAATTAACTCTTTGTAAAAAAGGAAATAATGGAAATAAATGTCAAACTAGGAAAGCTTTTATTAAATGTATGACAACGTCTTGGCATTACCTTGAGTGTTTTACTCCACTTCTATTTGTCAGCTCAAATCTGTGTGTAAGGAAGAGAAGAAAAATTCAGCCCACTTTTCTTTACACATTGTTTATTTCACGGAAGTCTGTGGGCATTAGTTTATGTGCAGATTAAGGTCTGGATAGTTATCAACATTATATTTTTATATTATAATTATTATATATATATTTCTTATAAAATATAATATGTTACATTTTATTATACTTTTTGTGAAAAAGTTGGGAAAGTGAACTTTTAAATTCAGTTCACTTTCCAAAGAGCAACACCATGACATCAATGTATTTTATTTACAATGTCAGTAGCAAGAGTTGCATTATGTTACTACTATTCACATGCAGTTGTTCTCTTTCTATTCTTGGCATGTTGATACTGATACAGGTAACGCCAGATGTGCCTCTTCTCAACAGTAAAGTCATTGTCCAGCTGCCAAGAGAACTGGGTGCTGGACCGAATAACAAGATTGTGTTCTGCATGTTTAAGTGGCCTGAAATGAACAAGGTCATAAACTACATTTTCTTATATAACAATATGTAGGAAAAGGATTTGGTGAACTGTAGAACAATAGGATTTTTGCCAATTTTGTATTTACACATTAAATTTAAACTACCGCTCATGGAGCTCGTGGGTTATGCTTGTTTTAGTCTAATGAAATAACATTTGGATTTCAGGTTATATTTTTTTTCCTATTTTTACCACTTTTTAGGAAATATGTATAGCTAATTTAGTCATTCTTTAGTGTTTTTGGTGATTTCTAGTGTTTAGGTTTTGTTACTGTGCCTCCCTTGTTTCCCTTGTGTTATGTCTAGTCATCCTTGTCTCTATTTTTGTGTATTTCCTGGTTTACTTTGACAGTCCTGTGTCCCGTGTTAGAGTATTCTGTTTTGCTTCCTCCCTGTCTCGTTTGTCAGATTAGGTTCAACTGTGTCTCCCTTCTGTTATGTATTCCCTTGTTAGCCTCTGTATTTATTGTGTGTTGACCTTTTATTGCCAAATAAAATGTAAATTAGTACACATATTTTTGAAGGAAGCTGGGTACACAAGGAAAGAACAATCACATTTTTTAACTAAATGTAAATTACTTGAGTATCAAACAGTGCATCTAGATCATTGAGTAGTGTTTTTTTTTTCCTGAAAATAATATTAAAACTGTCTTTGCAAAACTGTTAAACTTGCTGACAAATCTGCATTTTATTGTAGAGCATTCTTGAAAGCCCACATGAAGTATATGATCAAAGACTGGTTGGTCTGAGTGTGCAGGACAAGAAGATATCAGGAATGCAGGAGCGCATCAACATCACAATGGAGTTTACCAAGGATATCGACGTAACTATCCTTTTTTGATCATTTATTTCAGTTCTACCTCCTGTTACTTTATTGCATAATTAACTGATACATATAACATGCTGTACATTTTGTACAAACATGAAATATTTTTGTGTCATAGGAAACTCAAAAACCCTCGTGTCATTACTTTAATTATTCAACATGCAGTAAGTAACAATTATCACATCTGTCATGAACAGTAATGTACACTGCTCAAAAAATAAATAAAGGAACACCTTTTAATCAGAGTACAGCAACAAGTCAGTTAAACTTATGGGCTATTGGTGTGGTCAGCTAAGTAGCAGTGGGGGTAGATAATCTGGCGTTAATAAAATTAATACCAGGTGCACTAGATGGATAATAATGAGACAACCAAGGTTTATATTTCCCTTTCTTTCAAAAAATGTGGGATCTGTTCATTCTTAACACATTACCCAGTTGATATCATTATAGATAACCAGCGTGATTCTTCCCCCCTCAAAATCTGATGTGTTTTTAAAGTGTTCCTTTAATCTTTTTTGAGCAGCAAGACACCTGTTTCTTTCATAAGTTGGACTCATTGAGGTTTGTGTTTTCACTCAGGGCCCCGACACTGAGTTGATGTTCAGAAATGTGATCTTTTGCAAAATGGATCTGTTTGTTTTGTTTACCAGATTTTAGTGAGGATGGCTGCCTCACACACTGGACACGTGGTCAGAGTAACATCACCTGTTCCTGTAACCACCTCACATACTTTGGTATCCTCATAGTAAGACTGGACTCATTCATTATATAAAGAGGGATTCAGTGAACTGCAAAACAAAGTATAAATACAACATCCTGTAAAGAATTTGAGAGCTCTCTTGTCCTTCTGTCTGTCCATCTCTTCTCACCTATGTCACCAAACATTTATCTGAACTGCTTCAAACTTTGCAGCTGAATTTCTTGGGTCTCGTGTTAATGTGTTACTGAGTTGATGTTCATCAGATGAGTGGTTCTCATATTAGTCTGTTAAAAAAAAAAAAGAAGAAGCCATTCTCCATCAACTGGTTTTCCCCTAGATTATCTATTTCTGGCACAGCATGCTTGGGTGGGGCACATTAACATATAGACATGTTTGTTTGGCTAGCTTCACAAGGACATGCCAGACCATTACTCAATCTACCTTAATTCTGCCTCAAACCTTCAAACAGGCTTGTCAAGTGGTGTGGGGCAAAAGAGAGCAAGCTTTGAAAAAACAGCAAAATTTAGTCATAGTGGTGACTGAAAGTCGCACAGCTTCTCAGAAAGATAAGTGTTTTAGATTTCTTTTTTAGATCTTCGGTTTCCTCAGTTTCCTTTATCAGAAATGGTGATGAACGTAATAAACCCATAAACTTGCACAGCTACACACACACACACGCACGCACGCACGCACACATACAACAATTCAGGAAGTCCATCTTTGTAGCGACTCTCTTTTTTAAACAACATACTGTCTGCATGTGATATAAATTTATAAATTAAAGTGACTAAAACATGGGTAACTGTGCACTCATTGTATTAGTACAACTAAAGAAAGAAAAAGCCAAAAGCATCTTTTATATGTTAGCAAATCTCTTTATCCCCATAATACTGAATCCTGCCTACAAGGATTAAGTAAGGACCTTTTAATGGTTTTCAGGTCAAGTACAATGTCCCATGTGAAATCAAGCGCATGCGTTATCAATAGTTATTTATCCCAAATCCTCAAACGTAACTGGTGTGTGAAAGTAAACGATGTAGTTTGCTCTCTGCATGCAAAGAAAAGAAACATTTTTGCCGTGTTACTGCACATGTATGTAATAAATGCGCAGTTTATATAGCCTACACATTCATTGAATGTAAAAATTATGCATGCAAATATAGTAACAAATATGATTTGTTATAAATGTAGATATGTTAGTTGTGCATTTCCTTCTTTTTCTTCTTTTCAGTTTGGTGTCATTCTTGATGGTGCCACTAGATGACACCAAACTGAAAAGATTTCTTGTACAGAGTGTGTTCTACCTTCACCTGCTCTGCTCAACTTGTTTTCATTCAAATTACTATCCTTCCCTGGTCAGAGGATGGGGATGTTACATGCAGGTCAACTGCTAAGGGCACACTTAAGAGCTATCTGTCTGGCTTGCGGCATAGCTCATCATTGCACTCTATTCCTTTATTCCTCTGACCACCTTTGAAAACACTGCAGTCAAACTGTCCACACACACACAGAGTAAGTGTTTGCACTGTAATCACACACACAGGAAGTGTGCAGTGCTTTCTGTTATTGCATGCATTTCCTGTATTGCTGCTATGTTGTATTGGTTTTCATCTTAACTGTTTGTTTGTGGTGCTCGTGCTTGCTTACCTTTCGTTTGCCTACCTTAATTCTGTGTGTTTCATTGCATATTGTTGTTATGTTATGCTTGTTATGATTGTATGTAGCATATTTATTTAGCATATTTATTTAATGCTTTATTTCATTTTTCAGATGTATTCAGCTGTTGTTTTAACTCTCTTTTTAGCCCTTCCCCCATTTTCTTCAAGGGACTTGTACCATTAGAAATAACAAGCATACTTATTAACTTAATGGGTTAAAGTTAAAGTTACATTTACAGTGTAAAAAATAATAATAAGTAAGAAAGTATTTGCTTCTGGCATGTGACTAATTGTTATAATACAAATAGTGCAAGATTATATAAACATGTGTTTTCTCCACAGATACCTGATCCTTCCATCACAAAGAAAGACCAAGAGATTTTAACACACATTACTGTGATTGGCTGTAGTATTTCCCTTTTTGCTTCGGTCATAGCCATTTTGCTCTTTATTACAAACAGGTAATAAATTCATTTTTTCATATTCTTCCCATCTTCATCAGTTCTTCCACTCCTTTTTAGTACCTCCTGTAATCTCATTTGCCTCAGTTTCTGTCCTCTTTTTCTGAATCATCCCTCCTTTCTATCGCAATCTCTCTTACAGCAAATGCTCTCTTTATTCTGTACTTATCGCTTCATCTTTTCTTTCTTCTCTTTTTACGGCCTACTATTTCTCCAGTTGTGATACAGTATGTTACTTATCACAGATCAATTCTCTGTGTGACAGAAAACTCAGACAAGATGTCTCTATGAAGGTCCACATCAACCTTGTAATTGCCCTGATGCTCCTCAACCTGCACTTCCTGCCCAGTCAGGCAGTGGCAGCAGGGTCTTCCTCTGGACTTTGCTTATACATGGCTCTTTTACTTCATTATTCCCTGCTGGCCACTTTCAGCTGGATGGCCTTGGAAGGGTTCCACTTATATCTTCTCTTAGTCAAAGTCTTCAACATCTATGTCAAGAAATACCTGCTCAAACTCAGCATGGTGGGATGGGGTGAGTGGAATAATTTAATCTGGAACCTGTCATTATCAATCTGGAAATGGTATGGTGAATAATCTTTTTTCTTTTTTTTTGGCTCCAGGCGTCCCTGCAGTGATTGTGTCAGTGGTGGTGATCATAGACAGAAAGTTTTATGGTCAGGTTGCTCTGGAAACATCCACCTCTACAATGTAAGATTTGCTAGCATGTAAATTCAAGAATAGTAGTTTACATTTACTTATTTACTTATTAATTGATTTACACATGGGTTTTTGTAAACATGCATGTTTATTTTTTTAAGGGAGAAGCAGAAAGCTTCATTTCACCAAGCATCTAACTTGCTAAAATTGAAACATTATTTCCTTTGTAGCCCTGGGGATGCTTTTACTACATAGATCTGCATTAATGTGTCTTTTACAGAATACATTGTTGATTTTTCAGTTTGTGAGGTTAAAACATTATCTGCTCTTTTTTTAATAGATGCTATATAACCAATTACTACGTGAAAATATGGACTACAGTGGGACTGTTCAGCTTGGTGTTCCTCTTTAATGTAATCATGTTTGGGATGACAATCAGACGTGTTTTGATTCTCCACCACACCAGAGAGGTAATTCTGTAGTCTTAAAAGGAATATTTAAGTAGTAATCCATCAGTGTATCCTTTGGAAACCCAAAACCAGCAATGAAGTGTTTTTTTATGACAATTCAAGGTGTCAAATTTAAGATTGTCTGTAACCTGCTATGTCATTTTATATTTGGCAAATCAGTTTGGGCAGAATAACTTTGAGAAAGCAAAGAAAGACATTTGCTCCTTGGCTGGAGTCATGACTCTGCTCGGCATTACCTGGGGCCTGGTCTTCTTCTCATTCGGCCTCCTGACCACTCCTGTCCTCTACCTCTTCTGCATCCTGAACTCACTGCAAGGTCTGTAAACACACACACACACAATCATAGCGGCAGATTTGACAATGTGGATTGCGCCCATAGAAAAACTGTGATTAAAGTCTCTAGAAACTAGACATATTGCCATTTTCACAGTTTATTAATTCAACAAACAGGGTTCTCAGTCGTATGTGCTAAATCTCGCTTTGTGGAAGTGCATGCTGCTATCTTGGAGGATAGAGTTCTGCCCCAGACTGTGGAGATATAGGACTGCCACTGGTTGCAGAATCTCATCTCAATGTCTCTGTTCCTTGACATTGATGAAACTGATGACAAGGCTTGCTTTTCTAGTAAGGGAGCTGCTGCCTCACATCATCACACTGGTTCCACCAAACACTGTCACCCATGGTGCAGCAATCAGCACATCATTCTCTGTGTTTTCTCCACACTTTCACTCCATGCCTTAGGCAGATTCAGGACACATTGCTGAACATAACATTCCTCTACATGTTCGGGTTCTAGTGCAGATGTTCCTGACACCAGCTTAAACAGGCCTGACTGTGAAGTTCAGTCATGTTAAGCCCTGTGAGACTGGGATTGGCTGTTTGCAGCCTATTCAGGATTGTCTGAGGACAGAGTTGTCAGCCATATTGTCCTGCAAACCTTGACTTGAAAGAGAAATTTTTTTTATGGGTGGACACACATACTCAACTCTGCTGCTTAATACACAAATGCATTTTCCTTATACACTCTAAGAAATAAAATGTTGTATTTACTCCACCCAGTTATGTCAACCGGTTCCACACAACTGGGTTAGTGAAATCTAAAATGTATGATACATTTAATTTGAACAAGAAATTTTAAGTACATCTGATAACATTTGGATAATTAAATGCAAATCAAAAGAATCATGTTGTACTAGCTGAATATCATAATGCTGATCTAACTAACCTTGTTGATTTAAATTGAGAAGACTAAATAAAACCTACTCAACCAAAACAAGCTCTACTTACTTTGAGAAATAACATGTTGTATTTACTCCACCCAGTTATGTCAACCGGTTCCACACAACTGGGTTAGTAAAATATAAAATGTATGATATATTTAATTTGAACAAGAAATTTTAAGTAAATCTGATAAATCTACTCACCCAAAACATGCTCTACTGAAACTATAGGATTAAATCACTTTAACAGAATTGCAACTTACTCTATTTAAGTTTGTAAATTAAAAAAAATCGAACAAGTTTATTCAGTTAACCTAACTTTAATAACATTTTGTGTAAAACTTGTTGAAGCACACTTTGAGCAATTCAAATGCTTCTAGATCTTTTTTCCTAAACAATCTTTACATATATTCAAGTGCAAGTGCAGGAAGACAAGATACAGAATGTCATGTTAAACTGAAATGATTAAAACTGGAAAGTGTTGTGATTCCAAAATTTTTAACATTAACATGACTTAATTTAAACTTGATTGGGCTACAATGAAAAGCCCACAATACAGCAGGCAGAAATTACTTTAGTGTCATTTTTGTCCATATTTAGAAAAATAACCTTTGCTTCAAAACTTAAACTGAAGTCCAAAGTTAGGAGCAGTCTTTTTCAGTGTAGCTGGATGTTGGTAAAGATTCTTGAACAAAGAACGCGGAAAAGTGAAAGGCCTTGCAGAAGTTCTTGTGGCAATTCAAACTGAACAGTTTATGAAGTGCAAGGAGGAGGGTTCGAGAACCTTAAAGTTCAGTGTCCTCTATAGTTCAGTGTAGGCTGTTTCACTCAAGCAGTTTGTTTTTCAGAACCTGCACCTTCATGGATAGGTTGTTCCCATCCAACTCCATCAGCACCTTCTGAAGAAATTCAAATGTGTATTTCAGGTGCTTTGGGTAGCTCAGATTTAGACTGTAGATTAGTCCAAGCAGGAGGGCACAACCCTTTGCCACATCACTAAGAGCTTGCAGCACAGTGCATCCTTCTATGATGACACCAATGTCCTCAGGTGTATCTGCAGAGTTTGCTCCTTCATGTCTGACAACATAGACTCCCAAAGTCAGCTGCTCCGTTTTTCTGCTTGCACCAAGATCCACATCCTTTAAATAAAAATAAAAGAAAAAGATAAGTTAATTGCATACATATACATATGGACAATTAAGTCCACCTTCCATTTCCTATCCCAAATTAAAAAAAGGAAAATAACTGATCGTTTTCCTTTTTTAACTTACCAAGAATTCCTTGAACAGGTCATCTGGCTTTTCATTTAAGTAGACACAGACAGCTTTTAGAATGCATTCCCGTCGAACATCAACGCTGGGATTCTGGTGGAGATAAGAACTCAATATGAGAGAAGTTTCCTATTTTGGTTCCTTTCAACCTCTTTACAAAACAAAGTCAAAAATATTAACACATAATCCAGATAAGTGATTAAGCAATGTTCCATAACTCACATCAGTGACGTGCAGTGAGGTTCATGATTGGTAAGGCACTGACTCCTCTGAGTCAGATCAACAAATATATGAACCCAAAAATCAAAGCTTTTCAATTTTGACATTACGTGAAAGCTTTCATTTTTGCTTTAATCAATTCTAGATTGTTCAACAATATATTTAATAATTGTGCCCCTAAAAATATTAAAAATTAAATAGAAGATTAGAAATGGGCAATATGGACTTAAAATCCTATCACAACATTTTGTGGTATTTTCTGCGATAACAATAAGTCTGTGAAGGTTCTCAGTCATCCAGGTCATCGTAGTCTAAGGAGCTTGGAAAGAAAAGTGAAGCTTCTTCAGTGAAGAAGCTTCTCGGATGAGAGATGAAATGTCTTCAAGCAACTTCAAGAAGTCCAGACACTTTTCTTTCCAAGCTTCTTCACAATAAGAGTTACAATAAAAGATCATAATAGTATTTTTGCCTATAAATCTATCAATGCAGCCTCACAAACACAAATACTGCAAATTAAACTTAGCAAATGTGCTGTTTAGACAAACCAGCAGTTATTTATCTTGTTGAATTGATGATAAGTTTGACATTAATGGAAGTAATAGTCTCAACTAAATTATCATATATTTTTTTAGAGGTTTGAAAGCAGTCTATCATTTTAATCACATAGGATGTGTGTTATCACAATATTGATAAGCGATGCAAGTGCCCAGCCCTACAGAAGATGCATTACAATTTATTTAGGTTTGGTGTGTCTCATTTTTTGTGTGTAGTAAATAAACTGGTCAAATGACCTGGAAGCAATTATAGAAAAATCATTAATTTTACATCAATTTATTAATTTATAAATAGGAGATGCATTGAAATAAAATTGGTGTGTCTCATTGCTTAGGACTGATTTGGTGTCAATTTGTCCTTTGTGAAATTTACTGATGTTCCCTAAGTGCGCTGCTTTATCCACTGTGTCAATGGGGCTCTCAGTGTAATGTGATTACACTGTGAATCCATATACGTGTACCTCTTATACATGTTGCTTTTAGGGTTCAGCACTGCCCTCCATCAGCCTCACTCCATGCATTTTTGAAGCACATTTATGACCAATAACATTAAACATGTAACACACATTCGTCAAATAAATGAGGTAGTCTACATCAAGTCATCATCTGTATTGCATGTGTAATCAAACATGTCCGTTGGCGATTTAGAGAAACAGCAGTGGGATTGCGCATGTGTGTGTCCGCGGTGAGACACAGCATCATCATTGCCTCCTCTCAGCGTTTTACCTTGTATTTGAACAGAAAATCATGTATCTACACAATATTCAAATATACACATATTCAGTTGAAAAAAAAAATTCTGATTAATGACAGACACAGAAGTTGAAGAAGCATTCAAATAATTTCAGAGCTCAATCAAGGTCAACTAAAATACATACCCCATCCATGGCTGCCATGATTAAGTTGATATTGCGTTTAGCTGTTCCCCCCTTCTTTTTGAAGCGTAGTGGTCCAGCTTGGCCATGAAAGTCGACAACAAAGGGACCATGGTGATGCGGGTGAACTCTGCAACAACCTGAAACATATTAAATAGAGAGTATTCTCTATTAATTTTATTAGAGGCCACATGCAAGAATGTTACAACTTTCAGTCAAACATTTCGTATCTTTTAAAATTAACAATTTACAGTACTTTGTTCTTCTTCCAATTCAAGTTCTTATGAAAATGACTTGCAATAACAAAGTTAGTAAGAATTACCTCAGTCTCTGAAAACAGGGCAGGCCGTCTGTATTTGACCTCTGCAATAAATGGCATGTCTTTGATGATTTCCTGTCTTCGGTAGCAATGATAACCAATGGAAACTGATACAAGGAGTTAAATGCATTATATATAACAGTATTACACATTATTCTGCACTTCAATGACAACAAATGAACGCATGTCTTATACTTTACAAAACAACCCAGATAGCAAGGAAACATTGAAACAATGTTGAGTCAATATCAGGCGATGTCATTGAACCAACGTTGAGATCTGACGTTGACCCAACGTCACTCTTGCACCCATTTTTAATGTTGAAACAACGTCAGGTTTTGATGTTGAATCAATGTTGAAACCTGACATTGATTCGATGTTATATTTTCTAACACTGTTGACATTGAAACAATGTCAGATTCTGATATTGAAACACTGTTGAGCTATGGTGTTGATTTTCCACCTCTTTCGCACAGTTGCTTTTTATTGAAAAAAAACAAAAAAACAAAAAAGGTCAATAGATATGTATCATTTGCAAAATACTTTATTAAAAGACAAAGTTTCCTATTTACATTTCTATGTTTCACGTCACTTTTTATTATTTACTCCGGGATGGGGATGGATGATGTGCGTCCTGCGTGCCACCCGTACGATCTGGAGCATATCTGAGCCATTTCTGGACTGCTTGAGCAAAGACCAACTCAGACATAGAGTTCGCCCCTACCTGCTGCGCCAGGCCATCTAGGACAAAAATAGACACACACACAAAAAAACAAAGACAAAAAAAGGGAATTAGAGCACATGAATAAGCTCTTGTTAATTGTCTTCAGCAGGGAGAAAGTATGTAAACTCCTAGGCTGATAAACATGAAAGTCACCAGGCGGAAATCAGCCTGGTGACTTTGGTCCTTGGTCCTTGGTTTTTTTTCCCCTGCCCAGTTGAGTACAGAGGCCAGCTCCTTTGTAATGGCATAAACCATTACACGGCGGACTCGCACCTCCAGTGTGGTCCAGCAGCACCAATCAACGCAAAGCGTCTCACCTATAGACACATTTTAAGAGATGGAATTAGTGTGTCTCATGTCTTAAATGTGTATGCAAGTGCTTGTGTGTTTACTTCATGTAATTGATGATAGAAACATGCCATTTGGTTTTCCCTAAAGCCTGGTTTTCAAGTCATACAAAGAATAAACCAAAGTATTGGCAGTACAATGTATTTCTATTCCCTTTTGTTGGATATTCATTTGTTAGTTCTTGTAACTGCTAAAAGTGTTTACTAGTTTTTGCCTGTCACATATATTTGTTATACCATGTAAACTGTGAAATTCCAAGATTTTCAAACTTGCCTTGCAATAGTGGCCTCACAGAGTCTCTGGAATCTACAGAAAAAAAAATCACAACAAGATGACATTCAGGAGTATAAAATGGTGTTTTGAAGATAAGAGTACAGTGACATTGTGATGCAGCTTTAAAGCTTTTTTAAAAGCATACCATCTATAGGGAAGACATCAGACTCTGCATGCTGGGGAGATCGCAAAGCTGTGTCGGTTTGTGCCGGAGTGGCGAAAGGTGCCGGAAGCTGGGTGGGGCATTATGATGGTTGCTATCAGTGGGCTGGGGGGCAGACTGCGGAGTGATGAGGGCTGTTTAGAAAAAGATAATTTTTTAAGTATTTAAGAATACAGACAACTTGTCAAAAAAGTTTCCTTGTGTCAGACACAGATATGTACACAGACACTAGACAGTATTTTATTACCTGGTATTTTCACTCGAGGGGCCTGGGGAAACCGTTTTTTGTAGGCTGCTCATCCTCTGAGTCCGTATATGTGTACAGGGGATTTGGTCTAAAGAAAATAAATTAAAAACGGTCTTAAGTAATTGTAAATATGCTTTTGGCATATTGTTTCCTAAAGTTAGTTTGATTTCTAACAACACACACAGGAAAAAGAGACGTGCAAGAAGGTACAGTATACAATGAATTTTTGAAGTGCACAAGTGTACACGGCTTTGCATGTTTAAAAAGTTTACAAACTTCCACTTTTTGGACTATATTATGTGGCGATATTGCAGTATGCAAGCACCACAGATATGTATAAAAGACAAGATCATAAATTCTTAACAATCAAAGATATGTTTGTGAATAAAAAGGTTTTACTTGTGCTTTCTTTTAAGACTGGTCTGGGTTTCTTCTTCGGACTGAAGGTCAGACGTATCACAGCGTTCACGTGGATATCTCTGAAGACTGCGTTCTGCTTCGTGAAATGTGCCTGGAAATACAAACACAATGTACGGCCAGCCATACATTACATGTGGACAAAAGGTGCAAACGCATAGAAAAATCAGCGGTTTCAAAAATACGCTGGTACGTGTGGACGTAGCCTTATTCATTATTCAAGGCACAAACGGAAAGTCATGTACGCGTGCAACTTAAAGTTAGGTGAGCGTGCAACGTACAGTCACGCATGCTGCGTGAGCATTCAAACTGAGTCTAAAGTTTTCGTGTGCGAATTGAAGCGAGTGCTCTCCAATCATCAAAAGTAACAAAGTCATTGAACACGTTTATACAGTTAACTTTACGTTTATCAATCATATATCACAGATTTAGAATTTTTTGTAGTACTAAGCAACTACAGAGCGAAAGTCTGGGTCAAGCGCCGAGGCGACGGCAAGAACAAAGGAAAACTCGAAGCGTTAAAGCAAGCTTTGTAAGGTAATATAACGAAGAAATTATGAAACGAAAATGTTTTCTTTGTTGATATACTTTGTTCGCAGTGCAATTTATTTGTTGCCGGATTGTATGAAGTATAGACACAATTTCGGGCTCCCACATTTTGTGGGAGCAACTTAAATAACTGTAAAAAACTTGTTAATGTACAACATTAACGAGTTTTTTACTGTTATTCAAATGCAAACATGGAAATAACGAGTAGGAAAAAAATCATTCATTCTTACCTTATACTAATCGTGGTGCAGGCCAGTGCAGTGCATGAACTGATGCCTTCTCCGGTCAATTCCGCTGAGAGTAAATCAAATGTCCCGCTCTACTGTACAAGACGATGAATACCTGGAGGGATGTACCAATGTGAGAGGGGTGCTGTGGAATAGTCCAAGTGATCGCTGCTTTAATTTCCCGGTCAACTATATATAAATTGCACGTAGACACGATTTTTTAAAGCTGGTGAACTAGACCAAGTCATTGATAACAAATGAACAATAAATCTACTTTCTCTGGTACTTTATACCCGATCAGTTGCAATGCAATTTAATGCTCAACTACAAATCGATGGTTTTTGATGGTGACCAGAGCCGATCGATCGTCAACTATAAATAGACGTTTTCTCGACATTGTTGTTGTCAGGTCGACTATAAATAGATCAAATATCAATGACAAAAAAACAACGGTGAATCAACATCGTTACAACGTCTCTATAGTAAGACCGTCGGTTTACCACAGTATTTCAATGTTGTTACAACATTGGCATTTCAACCCCGACCATATACGACGGTTCGGATGAAAAATCAACATAGATTCAATGTCGTCTTGCTATCTGGGAAAGTGTTAATCGCTTAAATCCCTGCTACTAGGGAGTTCACTTCTGCCACAGCGGCATCCTTTTCCTTTTCGTCGATTAATGCGTCAAGGCTGGCTTGAATACGTGCTTGCTCCACTTTGAGCTCAATTTCCCTCTTCGAATGTGCCGCTCTAGCTTGCGCGGCTTCAGCTTTTGCCTTTGCCATGGCGATGGCTATGCTGATTTTTGAGCCGGACGATGTACCAGATGAGCGACTGCTCCTTGAGCGCACACACTCTGACTGGTTGTCTCCATTTCCTTTGTTAGCGTTGCTACGTTGTGACATTACGTATCGCTGGGTCTCCAGTATCGGGAGAAGAAGGCTGTTGCGAAGCTCTCTAGAAGCTGTAGTGGAAGCCGCTTATCTCTTAGTATTGAATAGCTCCGTAAGATGGCAATCCTCGTATGCCCTGTTAGCTGTGTTGCAGTCTTTTCACTGTCATGGGCTAAGTTTCCATTCAGCTTAAACACTCCCAAAAAACACTCCAGGACACGGACGGTTCAATTCCAGGAGGTTTACTGGGCATTTGTGAAACTGTAAACACAATACAATGAAATATATGAAATATGAAATGTATTATCAATGCGATAAAGTCAAAGCATCTGGCTAATTATCACAGCTTGCCAGCCTAGCCGCATAGCTTATATGAGACACAACAAAGCTAACCGAATAACAGACAACAGTTCAAAACGCTTCGCCGCTTAATTGTACAAAATGAATTATACTCACAGACTTTGCCTTAGCGGAGGGAAAAAGGATTAAACCTGTAACTGGGGAGCTGACGGCTGCGTGAGCCCACACAACAATATCCGGAGCCACACGGTAAATTTACTTCCTGACTCCCAGCGTGCACTGCTTCTATGTTGTCATGGTTACGAAAATAAACAAGTCACTCTAAACTGTGATAACAAGGTAAAAAAAACACATTTCTGGAGGCATAACACTCCCCGCTTGGGGTCTTTAAAGAGACCACATTAATTGGCAGAATCAGACTTTGGAGAAAGAAGCAGAACTACTTCTGTAATGGGACGAGAGAATCCTTTCCTATCTCCATCCTTGACGACTCCCACTTCGACTTTCCGGACCAATCCATCCTTCCCTGGAAAGGTTTTCGTGATGATGCCCATGGGCCACTCATTTCTCTCTGCCTGATTATCTTTTAGGAGAACTATGTCCCCTTCTTGAAGGCTCGGCTGTTTCCCTTGCCACTTGTGCCGAAGTTGCAGTGTTTTGAGGTATTCACGCCTCCACCTGTTCCAAAACATGTCTGCTAAGCCCTGAACTTGTTTCCACTCCTCTCTGAAAAGATCTGCTTCCTCGAACTTGCCTGACGGTAAAGGAGGCGTGGGACCTGTTTTGAGAGTCAGGAGCATTGCTGGCGTGAGGATGCAGGGCGACTCCGGATCTGATGACACTGGGATCATCGGCCTTGCGTTCATAATTGCAGCTACCTCAGCCATAAGCGTGGTCAGAACCTCATGTGTCAGGCGAGACTTTCTCTGTTCAAGCAGCATGCAGTCCAAGATACGACGGGCGATGCCAATCATTCTCTCCCATGCGCCACCCATATGGGACACATGGGGTGGGTTAAACACCCAGGTGCAGCTCTGTTTGTTGAGGTACTTCTCCACACTGTCAAACCCTGGATTTGTCTTGTCCATCTCCAGCTCACGGGAGGCGCCGACGAAGTTAGTTCCGCAGTCCGAGCGTATCTGCTTCGCGGGGCCCCTGACCGCAAAGAATCTCCTCAAGGCATTGATAAAGCTGCTAGCACTCATCGCTTCAATCACCTCAATATGCACTGCCCTGGAACACATGCACGAGAACATCACCGCCCATCGCTTGGAGTTGGAGACTCCTCCTCTTGTGCGGCGTGAAACGACATCCCATGGTCCAAAGACATCGACACCTACGTAGGTGAAGGGAGGTGCTACTTGTAGCCGTTCTGCCGGCAGGGCTGCCATCTGTTGATGTTCGGCCTTCCCTCTCAGTTTCCTACAAGTGATACATCTGTAAAGCAGACTGCTGATACAGCGTTTGGCTCCCACGAGCCAAAACCCTGCAGCTCGAATGGCACCTTCAGTAAGATGTCTCCCTTGGTGCTTCACTGCTTCGTGATAGTGAGACACAAGCAGAGTGGCGAGGTGATGCCGGCCAGGAATGATGATGGGATGAGTCTCGTTCATGCCTAAGCCTGACTGCTCGATCCGACCTCCTACCCTGAGTAGTCGATCTTGGTCTACAAAGGGGTGCAATCTCCACAAGCTGCTAGAAGATGGTATGTTGGTTCCCGAGTTGATGCACTTGAGCTCTTCTGCGTAGCACTCACCCTGGACACTCCTTACAATGCACACTTCGGCTTTCAGCAGCTCTTCTTCTGTAGGACGACAAATGTGCCAGCCTTGACATTCGTTCTGAATCGAGCGAGCAAAGGAGCGAGCTACGTGGATCAAGTGTGCGATGGCTACACGGAGCGTGCTGAACTTGGAGAAGCGTTCAAAGCGTTGTGGGCGTACCACACCTTTGGCGACATGGGTGAGTCTTGTAGTCACTTGTGGACGCACTTCGGCATCGATGTCGGGGTCGACAAGATTGTGAGTCTCTTGAAGCTCAGATGGATGCCCTGATGCGTCACAGAGAAAGGCTGGTCCTTTAAGCCATGGTGTGCTGCTAAGCAGGGCTGATGCTACAGTTCTTGACCCAACGTCAGCTGGGTTGAGATGCGTTGGGACGTACTTCCACTGGCCGGGACAAGGTGACTGAAGAATTCGTTGAACCCTGTTGTGTACGTAGACATAAAATCTCCTTGACTGGTTGTGGATGTACCCCAGTACAACTTTACTATCTGTGTAATAGATGATGTTGTCAAACGTTGTGTCCATCTCTGCAACTATCATCTCGGCGATCTCGACAGCGAGCACAGCGGCGCAAAGTTCAAGTCTAGGGATAGTTAAGCCAGGTTGGGGAGCCAACTTTGCTTTCCCAAAGACGAAGCCAATCTCAGTCTGTCCCTGCTTGCTGGTTACCCTGATGTAGGCCACGGCTGCTATTGCTTTGACCGATGCGTCCGCGAAGACACAGAGTTCTCTTCTTAGGGCACCTGTGGTGGAGAGGGACGTATAAGGGCGTGGTATTTGGAGCCCCTCCAGGTCTTGGAGTGACTGTTTCCATCTAATCCACTCAATCTCCATGTCTTTGGGGAGAGGTGCGTCCCAATCCTCCGCTTGCATGGTGAGTTCTCTGAGTATCAGTCTTCCATTAACTGTGATGGGTGCGAGAAACCCTAGGGGGTCGTAGAGGCTGTTCACGGTTGAGAGTACCCCTCTGCGGGTGAACGGCTTCTGATCGACCTCGATCTGAAACGTGAAGGTGTCTGTGCGCATGTTCCAGAACAGTCCCAGGCTACGCTGGATAGGCAGATCATCAATGAAGAGATCTAGGCTATTGAAATCCTGAGAGTGATCCTGGGGGGGGAATGCTCTGATGACTGCAGACCGATTTGATGCAATTTTGTGCAGCCTGAGGTTAGAAGCCGCAAGCATCTTCTGCGCTCGTTGGAGAACTGCGATGCCTTCTTCCTCTGTGCTGAAAGACTTCAAGGCATCGTCGACATAGAAATCGCGGTCGATGAATCTCCTTGCATCACTGCCGTAGTCAGCCTCTGCTGCCTTAGCCGCCCGCCGCAAGCCATACACTGCAACTGCAGGCGAGGGGCTGTTACCAAAAAGATGAACCCGCATCCTGTAGTCCACGATGTCGGAGGTAGGGTCATTGTCTCTATACCACAGGAAACGGAGAAAATCCCGGTGGTCCTCTTTCACGATGAAGCAGTGGAACATGTGCTCGATGTCGGCAGTGATTGCAACCTGTTCCTTCCTAAACCTCATAAGAACACCTAGTAGGCTGTTATTAAGATCAGGACCAGTGAGTAAAACATCATTGAGCGATACTCCCTCATAAGATGCACTGCTGTCGAAGACCACGCGGATCTTGTCTGGCTTCCGAGGGTGGTACACACCGAACAGGGGCAAGTACCAACACTCCTGTCCAGGTTGCATGGGTGGGGCAACTTCTGCGTGTGC
Organism: Pelmatolapia mariae; assembly: GCF_036321145.2. Classification (NCBI taxonomy): domain Eukaryota; kingdom Metazoa; phylum Chordata; class Actinopteri; order Cichliformes; family Cichlidae; genus Pelmatolapia; species Pelmatolapia mariae. The sequence goes on along the minus strand of NC_086227.1, from coordinate 36,882,303 downwards.
CTTCTTGAGCATCTTCTCCATAAACTCTAGGAAATCAGCTTTCATCCGTGGTCGTTTTTCCAGTGAGCGACGAAGTGAGACAAGGCGTTCAAGAACCTGTTTCCTGTTGTTGGGGAGTCGCCGTCTCGGTGACCTAAACGGCAAAGGTGCGACCCAACTTTTGGAGCTGTCCTGGTAACACTCAGCTTCCATTATTTTCAGAAACTCGAAATCTTCCATGGATGGAGCAAGTTTGTGGTCGTTGGGAGTGCGAGCAAAGACAGTTTGCCCCAAGTTGTCTCCAATTAGCATCGTCGAGGTTAGCGCTGGATGATGTTGATGGTTACGTGCTTGTCCAAACACCTCTGTCACTTTGATCTGGTTGTTGCATGGCTGGAAATGACTTGTACGACCGTTTCCTAGAACGGCTGTTTTGTAACTTCTCACCTCCAGTGGTCTGTGAGCACCTCCAAGGCACACATCCCCAACGACGACCCACCCTAGGTCAAGCCTTTGGGCAAAGGGGGCATCTCCTGGGCCACTTATCTGCTCTCGAACCTTGTGGACCCGTAAGATATCTCTGCCCAGTAGGAGAAGAATCTCGGCGTCTGGGTCCGGAGGCGGTATCTTGTCAGCGATGCGTTTTAGGTGGGCATGATGGTAGGCTGCATCGGGGGTAGGAATCTCCGCACGGACATTAGGGATTTGGTTGCACTCGAGGAGTGTAGGCAGAGAAATACTCAATTTCTTATCCACTGGCTCTACGGTGTAGCCGCTGGCTCTCCTCCCCGATGTCTCCGTACGTCCTGCGCAGGTCTTTAGTGTGTATGAGTAAGAGTGCCCGGAGATCTTAAAGGCTTCGAAGAACTCTGACCGCGCGAGGGAGCGGTTACTCTGCTCATCCAATATAGCGTACATTCTCTTGGATTCCCCTCTGCGTCCGTTTGGGAACACCCTGACGAGGCAGATCTTAGCACACGCTCTGGCACTCAGACCTTCCCCACATACCTGTGTGCACGTTGACTTGACCTCCTGGTTATCCGCTTTGTCCTCCTCCCCGCTATCCTCTGAGGTGGAAGGGAACGACTTGGGTTTCCAGGTAGGTGGGTGGGGGTGAAGAGCTGTCACGTGAGCAGTGCTCCCACACTCAGTACATGTTATCTCGGCTGTGCAGTTCTTTGCAAGATGTTCTGTTGACGAGCAACAGCGAAAGCAGACGTAGTGTTCTTTCAAAAGCTGTTTGCGATCATCTAAGCTCTTCTCACGGAAACCTCTGCATTTCTTCAGAGGATGGGGCTTTTTGTGCAGGGGGCAATGTTTATTCGGGTCAATACGTTCCCTGCTTCCTTTAGACTCAGACTTGGCAGTTCCTGAGACCTGTGTCTTGTGTACGTGAACGGACGTCTTCGTGGGCTTCTCCCATTTATTCCTTCTCTCGGCTGGAGCTTGCATGAAGAGGTTGAAACTTGGGTCCGTACGTGCTTTCGCCTCGGTGCGGATGAAGTTCACCAACACAGAGAAAGGTGGGAAGCTGACGAAATGTTCTTGTTTGTATCTTGTCCCGTGGTATAGCCACTTTTCTTGTATGTTGTATGGGAGCTTCTCGATGATGGGCTTAATTCCTCTGGAGGTATCCAAGTACGACAGGCCTGCGAGGTAGCCATCCTCCTTGGCGGCTTGTAGCTCTGACAACAGGTCAGCTAGATCCCGGAGCCTCTGTGGATCCTTTGTTGTGAGCTTTGGAAAGCTTTCTAGTTTGCTGAACAGAGCTTCTTCAACGGCTTCTGGCGAGCCATATACTTCGTCGAGGCGCCCCCATGCCGCGTACAGTCCACCAGTAGGATTCCTAATGTTAACTGCTTTTATTCTTCTTACCTGTTCTGCTGACTCTTTTCCCAGGTGTTTGGTTAGGAGGTCGAGTTCTTCTGCGGCAGACAGGTCTAGATTGGCGATGGCGTTCTGGAACGATGTTTTCCAGGCCCAGTAGTTTATTGGCTGGTCGTCATATGTGGTGAGACCTGAAGTCAGCAGGTGGTTGCGAGCAAGATATTTGATGAGGCCCTCGGTGGTTGTAGAATGGTCGTGGTCACCTCTGTAAAGCGTCCCATGAGCGGGCTGGTGCGCAGGAGACGTGAAATCCTGACTGGGGTTCTGACGCGGAGGTGTTCCACTAAATTGGGGAGTTGGAGGGGGGTAGAAGGGCGACTTGAAGCCTTGTCGTAACGGTGCCTCGCTTTTCCGCGGGGCCTGAAGAGCATGGTGTGGCATAATAGCAGCAGAAGCAGCAGTCTGGGTTTGGCCCGCATTATGTGGGTGGGTGACTGGTCGAGAAGGTGGAAGGTTATCTCCTGTAGCTGATAAACCCTTGTTGCATAGGCTGGCTTGCTCGGAGACGAAGGCAGCGACGCGCTGGTCTTTGATAGACTGGGAGACCAGGCTGTCAGCTTCGCTGCGTACTTCGAGGCCCATATCTTGTAAACCAGCTACTAGGGAGTTCACTTCTGCCACAGCGGCATCCTTTTCCTTTTCGTCGATTAATGCGTCAAGGCTGGCTTGAATACGTGCTTGCTCCACTTTGAGCTCAATTTCCCTCTTCGAATGTGCCGCTCTAGCTTGCGCGGCTTCAGCTTTTGCCTTTGCCATGGCGATGGCTATGCTGATTTTTGAGCCGGACGATGTACCAGATGAGCGACTGCTCCTTGAGCGCACACACTCTGACTGGTTGTCTCCATTTCCTTTGTTAGCGTTGCTACGTTGTGACATTACGTATCGCTGGGTCTCCAGTATCGGGAGAAGAAGGCTGTTGCGAAGCTCTCTAGAAGCTGTAGTGGAAGCCGCTTATCTCTTAGTATTGAATAGCTCCGTAAGATGGCAATCCTCGTATGCCCTGTTAGCTGTGTTGCAGTCTTTTCACTGTCATGGGCTAAGTTTCCATTCAGCTTAAACACTCCCAAAAAACACTCCAGGACACGGACGGTTCAATTCCAGGAGGTTTACTGGGCATTTGTGAAACTGTAAACACAATACAATGAAATATATGAAATATGAAATGTATTATCAATGCGATAAAGTCAAAGCATCTGGCTAATTATCACAGCTTGCCAGCCTAGCCGCATAGCTTATATGAGACACAACAAAGCTAACCGAATAACAGACAACAGTTCAAAACGCTTCGCCGCTTAATTGTACAAAATGAATTATACTCACAGACTTTGCCTTAGCGGAGGGAAAAAGGATTAAACCTGTAACTGGGGAGCTGACGGCTGCGTGAGCCCACACAACAATATCCGGAGCCACACGGTAAATTTACTTCCTGACTCCCAGCGTGCACTGCTTCTATGTTGTCATGGTTACGAAAATAAACAAGTCACTCTAAACTGTGATAACAAGGTAAAAAAAACACATTTCTGGAGGCATAACATATAGTCTTTGTTTGTCCTTAAGGGTCAGGTCCTTGGTCAGAGGCCGGAGAGTCTAGTCCTGAGATCCTTAGTAGATCTATCTCCCAGCCAGGATTCTAATTAAATCTACAGCAAAAATTTTTGTACTAAAACACACAAAAAGTCATGTAATGAAGATCCTTCTCCATTTAAATTACATTTTGCATAACATTAAAAAGGAAATCTCATGACCTATCAGTTGATTAGAATTAAAAAGTTAAGTGAGCAATAAAAGATTTAAAATATATCAAAAGATAAGCCACAGCATTCATACGTTTAGGGCACGCATAGCTCAGTAGGTAGAGTGACTGCCCCATCATCAGAAGGGTGGGGGTTCGAATCCACTGAACGGCTACTCTGAAGTACCCCTGGGCAAGGGGTTACCTCAGGGTCAAATGCAGAGAGAGTGATTTACCCATGGGGCTCAATAAAATCTACATTATTATTAAACAGCTGCTGTGTAATAATAGACTGTAAAAGTGACGTTACTTTCCATTATAGGGGAGACGTGAATTCTCTCTTCTGCCTAATGACGACAAATGAACTATTTAAGATTTTTGTTAAAAATCTGTTTATGTTGACTAAAAGATAGGTAAGATTTTGTGTTGGATATGGACACACAGTTACTGGACAGAGATTTGACACAGATCCATTATTAGCAGCACTTTCATGAACTCATCCGTTTCGTATCTAAGCCTGTACATCTCTCTCTCTCTCTCTCTCCTTTGTGACTGCAGGTTTCTTCATCTTCCTTTGGTTTGTGATGTCACTGAGAAAGGCTAAAACCTCGGCTACTAAGATGAGCAGTGAAACACGCAGCATTAACAGCTAGTAGCAACACCTCCATAAGAATCTGTGTGTGTTGGTATAATTCATATTGTAATACAGTGACAACATGATTATTTCTTCTTCAAATCATGATGTTTATTTATAGAACAGCACAGCAGAGAAGGCAGCTGAGCAAGTGTGAACATTATTGTTATGGTTGAAGTTTTATTGGTGAAATACATGGCGTAAAAGATTTGTGGTAACGAATTAATCTCTCCTAAGAGCAACTTAGAGGATGGGTTCCCTATGTATTGTAAGCTTTTCCATATTTGAGCACTTCAGAGAGTAAAAGTAAAGGGATAACTACAGAATACTGTCTTTATTAGTTTTCTGCCTAAAGTCAGTTATTTACATACATGCATTTATAGAATGTTTTATATTTTGATACTTATTCAGTTTTTATCTTGGTTATAATTTCTTATTATTTTAATGTATATAAACATATTTTTTTAGTGCAAATTTGTATCTGAACATATATTCTTGCATACCTTGAGAGCCAGTATTAAAAGCATAATCATGTTACTGCATGCTTGTTTAGCTCATGAAAGGAAAACAATTTCGGTTTACCGAGTTTATTACCAAAACAGTAGGCTAATCCACGTTAAACCAATCAGATCTGAAAACAGTTCCAACTTGACTCGTTAAGAATCAACTGATATTTATTAATTTGTAGAATACAATTCTAATGTAATGCAATGTGGCCAGACAGATTTTTACTTTCATCAACTAATAAAATTTAGAGTTATAGCCGTCTAATGCCAAAATCTTGTTTTATTGTCAGTGGCTGGGTCTGTGACCCAGCATTTTCAGTTTATGTTTTTAATTTATTTTGTTATATTTTGAGATAATGTTGAGTTCTAGGGTTATTATTAGTTTGCCTTGAGTTTTAGTCTAGGCTATAGGTCTTCTTTGTTAGTCTGTCATGTATTTCTTGTCTGCGTGTTTCATATCGTCAAGCCTGTGTTATCATGTCTACGTCTCTCCATGTTTGCTGTTTTATTTTGACAGTCTTGTGTTTCCATGTTCAATGTATTTGCTTATTTTTACTTTTGCCCTGTGGTGTCATTATGTTCATTCCAGTCAGCTGCTTCCCCATGTGTTTCCACCTCCTCTGATCACCTCCTGTGTGTATTTAGTCTGTGTTTTTTGTGTCTTTGTCATGTCGTCTGTGTTCCTTCCTCCCATGTGACGTCAGGTTAAAGATTTCATGATTCTGTTCATGTCACTTTTTTAATAGAGTTTTCTCAGTCTAGGTTTCAGTTTAGCTTTTCCCTCGCTTTGCCTTTTTTTGTATTTCATGTTTAATCAGCCATAATAAACGGCGCTCCTTTTGTTTAAACTCAGTTCCGTCTCCTTCCATGGTTTTTTTTTTACATTTTTACATAAACTAAGCACCGTATGGTTAAGACCCGCTAAATTGCTGAGCTTATATTATATCTGTGTGACAAATACCTTAATACCTTATTGTTTTTAAAAAATTGTGTGAATTTGTGTATTGATGTATTTTTCTTAACTTCATCTGTACAGGTGTTCCACTTAGGGCTGGGTATCAATTTTGATTTCTATAATCGATTTGATTCCGATTCACAAGGTCCTGATTAAATTCAATTCACTTTTGACTCAGACAGTCAGAAATATTATAATTCTAATCATTTACCAGTGCATGTTCATATTTTTTATATCTATGTATAAAAACAAAGCTGACATTTGTGAAACCTCATCAGCCTTGTAAGTATCACAGCAGATCCCTTTGTGTCAAAGTAACTGAGGATAAAACACAGAAAAACATGAAGGAGACCTTGCCTGGCTTTTTATAGATGCCAGTCATGTTTGAAAAACACCATTTTCAAGCCTGACTGGCACCGTGTTCAGTAGCATGGATTGAATCCATCGCCATCTAACTATATTTGGTAAGTACAACAATTTAAGGATGACAATACACTAAATGTGGTTAATGTATACTAACTGATAAACTAAGTTAAAGGGATGGTTGGCTCAGTAGAGCTCTGACTTTTTGTCAGCCTGGCTACAGTGCTGAAGAGAAACCTGGGGTTGTTCTTATTTTCTTCGATCAGTGATGAGTAGTAAGATGTTCTGGCTTTGCGGAGAGCTTTCTTATAAAGCAACAAACTATTTCTCCAGGCTAAATGATCATCTTCTAAATTTGTGACACGCCATTTCCTCTCCAGCTTACGAGTTATCTGCTTTAGGCTACGTGTTTGAGAATTATACCACGGAGTCAGGTACTTTTTATTTGAGACCTTAGTTTTCACAGGAGTTACAGTATCCAGAGTTGTACGTAGTGAGGAGGTAAAATTATTAACAAGATAATCGACCTCTGTTGGCGTAGCGTTCAGGTAGCTGCTCTGCTCTATGTTGGTACAGGGCATTGAAGATGATAACAGTGGGTGGATTATATTCTTAAAATTAGTTACAGCACTTTCAGAAAGACATCTACTGTGATAAAGTCAACTCCCCACTGCTGTGTAATCAATTATTGTAAATGTAAATGTAATCAGGAAATGATCAGACAGGAGAGGGTTTTCAGGAAACACTGTTGAATGTTCAGTTTCTATGCCATATGTTAAAACAAGATCTAGAGTGTGATTAAAGTGGTGGGTGGGTTCTTTTACATGTTGAGAGAAGATTTGGAAGAGAAAGACCTAACATTTAATAATCCACATTACACTGTTTTCTTTTTGTGTGTTTCGGATGAAGCATGTGAGGATTACGATATGAAATAAGAAGGTATCTATAAGTTTTCATTAAATTGCTAGACAGATAAGCTACACAAAAACACCAATGTTTGTTGGAACAGAAATGGGAAGTGATGCTCTAATGCAGAGATCAAACACAATTTCATTGCAGTTAATAATATTAAAATAGGAGCCATGACTGCCTTTAGGTATCAGGAAGAAATCCTTGCCTTAATTGTCAGACCTTAAACTTGGTTAGTGGGTTCCTCTCATCTAAATTCAATAGAACACCTCTTGGTTTTGGTTCCACCGATGCTGCCAGTTTTGCAGTGCAATTGTCCCGGAGTTTCACGGTCCTGGGTTGATGAACCAGTGTTTTGATTTTTTTGTATTATTATTAAGCTTTGATTACTTAATAGGTTATCATTACTAGTCTTTTGGTTCATGGTTCTGTAATTTCTAGTCTTTAGGTTTTTAATCTTTGTTCCTTGTCAGTCATGTCTCTGTGTGAAGCTGTGTCTTTGAGTCTGTCTGTAAGGGTAGTTGGTGTGTTTCCTGTTTTATTTTGACAGTCCTGCTCTGTGTTCAGCCAAATGACTGTAGAAAACATGGACGACGGGACAGCTCCCCAAAAATGAAGCCAAAACGTCTCTATCGCCCTCTGGTGTCTGGCTGCAGTATAGCTCATAAACCCCACCTCCTCTTTCTTTTTCAGTAAGTTAAACATGTTTGTAAGCTAATCCGTAACTAACGTCCTTAGCAAGGTCCTGAGCCCTAGCTAGCTAAGATGAGCACTCGGCTGTTGGGAAAACTTGTTTTGTAAGGTTCGTTTAGCTAATTCGTGCAGGTGAATGAATTTACCCTGACTAAAGAAATCAAGAGAAACGCCCCGGGCTGCTCAGTCACTAATTATCGTTACTGTACTTTTATTATGAGTATCATACTGTAGAAGCAACAGGCTGCACTCTGCTTCAGCTCCTGTGCAGAGCTGATTATTAAATCTTCAAGCAGCAGCATGTTTTCAGTCTCTTGCCACATCTGTAAAGACAGTAACACCAAATTAAAAAAACAACAACTTGTACTTCAGTAACCCCTCATTAATTAGTAACTATGGATTAAATAGCAAAGCCCGATATTTATGTACTGAAACCAACTACTTCCGCTTAGCAGCTTAAATTAAAATGTATGTTTAATCTTTCCACTGATTATTTTTTTTATCACTGACACTGTATATTTTTTACTTAGTTTGTTGCAAATATTCAGGTTAAAAAAACTGTCTGAATTCTTGTTAATGAATTCATTTATTCATTTCCCAGCTGGGAATGAATAAATGTGGTTATCCCAGCTGGACTTTTGTTAAAGCTGGAAAGGCACCTAAAGAAAGCTCCAGCCGATCCAGGAGAGAAGGACATCCACTGCCCAAGCGAAAACCTGTAGTGATCCCGTATGTGTCAGGAGTATCGGTGCAGTTGAGACGCATTTTTTCTAAACACCGGGTCTCTGTGGCTTTTATATCCCAAAACACGCTGCGCCAAAAACTGGTCCAACCCAAGGATCGGGTCCCCCGACACAAACAGAGTAACATAGTGTACGCTGTTAAGTGCCAGGATTTATATATCGAAAAACCAAACAACCTCTGGCGAAGCGGATGGCACAACACAGAAGAGCTACCTCGTCAGGCCAGGACTCTGCAGTCTATTTACACCTACAGGCCAGTGGACACTCTTTCAAGGATGAGGATATACACATCTTGGACAGGGAGGAATACTGGTTTGAGCGTGGGGTCAAGGAGGCCATTTACGTGAAAAGGGAAAGACCATCTCTGAATCAAGGAGGGGGCCTAAGGGTACATATTTCGCCATCTTACAATGCTGTGATTGCAGCCATTCCCCAACTCTCTGTGAATGGTACTCATGGCCATTGATCAGTGGTCTTTGATCAGTGGGTTTTGGTCAGTGGTTGTTGATCAATGGTCATGAGAATTTGCATAATTAGGTTAAGGAACTGACCTCCCAGAGCTCCATTTACCAACAACTCAAAGATAAAGATTATATTGGAAAATCTGTTAGTATATAAGGCTTTTTGTTTTTTTTAATAAACAGCTCATATGTCAGCTGTCAGCAGAGCTGTAGGGCTGAAAACATGTAAGAGAAGAACTTCAGATCCTGAGTGTGTGAGGACAGAGGGTGTGTCCAAATTCAGGGGAAGGATGCCGCGAAGGAGGTATTTTGAGGCAATGACGTCATAGCGACCGGATGAAGGCTGTCCGAATTCAAAGAGTGCTCAAAATGTGGCGACAAATGCGTCCTACTTTTCCATGAATTTGAGGGTTAGCTGTGCCAAAATTCAAGGGAAGGATGCTTCGATGCCATATTTGGAGGCAATGGCGTCACAGCGATGCGATGAAGGCTGTCCGAATTCAAAGAGTACTCAAAATAGTACTCAAAACTTTTCCCCAAATTTTAAGGATCGGTTCGATGTATACTTCATGTCCTACCATATCCCAGGATTCACTGCAGGCCATAAATGAGTTTTTTTTTTCTGATAATGATGGTGGTCGAAGCGGGAGAGGAAAACACTTTCAAATGTAAGTATATGAAAATCTGGTTGTACAAAAGTTAAAGTGTCATAGCGGTTGTGTTGTTAAGCTATGGGCATCTGCATAGACATGTTTAATTTTATTAAAATAACCCTAAATTCGCTTGTATGGTGGGTCCCGCGGTTTGTCATGTATTGCCACTTACATACAGCTAATTTATTTATTTATTGATTGATTGATCATACTTTATTCATCCCGAGGGAAATTGGCTGCCAGCTGTGCCAGCGCCGTCTTAACGCCTAATTTAGATTTTTTTGAATTAATCCTTATGGTGTCCCTCCGCGAATCGCTACCTTATCGTGGTGGAGGGGTTTGTGTGTCCCAGGGATCTCAGGGGCTATGTTGTCTGGGGGCTTTTGCCCCCTGGCAGGGTCTCCCATGGCAAATTGGTCATGGGTGAGGGACCAGACCATGAGCGATTCAGAAGACCCCTATAAAAATACCATTGAGGGAACAGTTCACCCTGCCTGGGATAGGGTTACTGGGGCCCCGCCCTGGAGCCAGACCCTGGGAGGGTGCCCAAGGGCGAGCGTCTGGTGGCCGGGCCTTAGTCCATGGGGCCCGGCCGGCCACAGCCCAAAAAAGGGACATGGACCCATCTTCCTGTAGGCACATCACCTGCAGGAGGCACCATAGGGGTTGGGTGCAATATGAGTCGGGCGGCAACCAGGAGTGGAGGCCCTGGTGGACCAATCCCCGGCTACCAAGACTGGCAAGTGGGACAAGGAATGTCACCTCTCTGGTGGGGAAGGAGCCTGAGCTAGTGCGTGAGGTTGAGAGGTACTGGCTGGATATAGTCGGGCTCACCTCATATTTTGGACATTCAGGTAAAGAGTGGGGCTGAGCTGTCAACTGATCACCACCTGGTGGTGAGTTGGATCAGGTGGCGAGGGAGGACGCCGGACAGACCTGGCACACCCAAACGTACAGTGAGGGTGTGCTGGGAATGTCTAGCAGAGGTCCCTGTCCGCGAGATCTTCAGCGCACACCTCCAGCAGAGCTTCAACAGCATTCCGACGGAGACTGGGGACATTGAGTCCAAATGGACCATGTTCAGCACCTCCATTGCCGAAGCCGCTGCATGGAGCTGTGGCCGCAAGGTAGTTGGTGCCCGTCATGATGGTAACTATTGACCCAGGTTCTTTTATTCTTGAGACCGGAAAGAGAAGACGCAGACTCAGAGTGATCAAAGTATTTATCACTCTACAAAACCGTCACTTTATCTATTTTAATTCTACATGTCTGCAACCTAGCTGCAAAAGCATCTGCACCATAGTTCCTCATGTCTAGTTCTTACAACCCAAAGGTCATTTCTTGTTGTTCTCTTTTAGCAGTGCAAACGTAGCCAATGCTCTCTGCAACTCTGCACAAAGCTTCCTGCGCTGCACAGTTTCAGTCTTGCTAAGCAATAACCTATGACAGAGTTTATAACTGAAAAGTGGCCTTTTAATATACTGGCCTGCATAAGACAAAATAATCAGAAAATAAGCACTAGGAAAAGTACATTTATCCTAACATAACCCCCGAACCAAATGGTGGACACCGTAAGTGAGGGGAGCCACCAAGCTGAAGAAGGAGTCCTACCGGGCTTGGTTAGCCTGTGGGACTCCGGAGGCAGCTGATAGGTACCGACAGGCCAAGCGGAATGCGGCGTGGGTGGTGGCAGAAGCAAAAACTCGGGTGTGGGAGGAGTTCGGAGAGGCCTCGAAGAGATTCTGGCAAACCGTCAGGCGACTCAGGAAGCTGTGTTCTACCTGCACTGTGTATAGTGCGGGTGGAGTGCTGCTGACTTCGACTGAGAAAATCGTCAGGCAGTGGAAGGAATACTTCGAGGACCTCCTCAATCCCACTGGCACGTCTTCCATGGCGGAAGCAGAGTCTGGGGACGAAGGGGATGACCCACCAATCTCTGGGAGCGAGGTCACTGAGGCAGTTAAACAACTCCTTGGTGGCAGAGCCCCTGGGGTGGATGAGGTCCACCCCAAGTTCTGGATGTTGGTCCGCCCCAAGGCTCTGGATGTTGTAGGGCTGTCTTGGTTGACACGTCTCTGCAATGTTGCGTGGGGATCAGGGGCAGTACCCCTGGACTGGCAAACCGGGGTGGTGGTCCCCATCTTTAAGAAAGGGGACCGGAGGGTGTGTTCCAACTACAGGGGAATCACACTCCTCAGCCTTCCTGGGAAAGTCTATGCCAGGGTGCTGGAGAGGAAAGTTTATCCGTTAGTCGAACCTCGGATACAGGAGGTTTTCGTCCTGGTCGTGAAACACTGGACCAGCTCTTTATCCTCTCGAGGATATTCGAGGGTGCATGGGACTTTGCTCAACCAGTCTACATATGTTTTGTGGACTTGGAGAAGGCATTCAACCATGTCCCTCGGGGGGTCCTGTGGGGGGTGCTCCGGAAGTATGAGGTGTCTGGCCCATGGCTACGGGCCATTCAGTCCTTATACGACCGTTGCAAGAGCTTGGTCCGCATAGCCGGCAATAAGTCGTTCCTGGTGGGTGATGGGCTCCCTTTGTCACCAATTCTGTTCACAATTTTTATGGACAGAATTTCTAGGCGTAGCCAAGTGGTGGAAAGCTTTCACTTCGGTGGTCTCAGGATCTCATCTCTGCTTTTCGAAGATTCAATTCAATTCAATTCAATTCAATTCAATTTTATTTTATTTATATAGCGCCAAATCACAAGAAAAGTCGCCTCAAGGCGCTTTATATTGTACAGTAGATACAGAGAAAAACCCAACAATCATATGACCCCCTATGAGCAAGCACTTTGGCGACAGTGGGAAAGAAAAACTCTCTTTTAACAGGAAGAAACCTCCGGCAGAACCAGGCTCAGGGAGGGGCGGCCATGTGCTGCGACCGGTTGGGGTGAGAGAAGGAAAACAGGATAAAGACATGCTGTGGAAGAGAGACAGAGATTAATAACAGATATGATTCAATGCAGAGAGGTCTATTAACACATAGTGAGTAAGAAAGGTGACTGGAAAGGAAAAACTCAATGCATCATGGGAATCCCCGGCAGCCTACATCTATTACAGCATAACTAAGGGAGGATTCAGGGTCACCTGGTCCAGCCCAAACTATATGCATTAGCAAAAAGGAAAGTTTTAAGCCTAATCTTGAAAGTAGAGATAGTGTCTGTCTCCCGAATCCAAACTGGAAGCTGGTTCCACAGAAGAGGCGCCTGAAAACTGAAGGCTCTCCCTCCCATTCTACTTTTAAATACCCTAGGAACAACAAGTAAGCCTGCAGTGCGAGAGCGAAGTGCTCTAATAGGGTGATATGGTACTACAAGGTCATTAAGATAAGATGGGGCCTGATTATTTAAGACCTTGTATGTGAGGAGCAGGGTTTTGAATTCAATTCTGGATTTAACAGGAAGCCAATGAAGGGAAGCCAAAAAAGGAGAAATATGCTGTTTCTTTCTAGTCCCTGTCAGTACTCTTGCTGCAGCATTTTCGATTAACTGAAGGCTTTTTAGCGAGTTTTTTGGACATCCTGATAAGGCAAGGCAAGGCAATTTTATTTGTATAGCACACTTTCAGCACAAGGCAATTCAAGGTGCTTTAGATGATTAAAAGAGAACACAAAACATAAAACACTATAAGAGTAAAATACAATAAACATTTACAAGAAAGCATTTACAATAAAACAATAATCAAGACAATAATTTATATGAAGATATTAAAACAAACAAGTAGAGAGCCATAATAGGATCAGTTACTCATAAGCAAGTCTAAATAAGTAAGTTTTAATTTTAGACTTAAAAGAGTTCAATGTTTCTGCAGCTTTGTATTCTCCCGGTATTGTATTCCAGATATGAGGAGCGTAGAAACTAAAAGCTGCTTCTCCATGTTTAGTTCTGGTTCTAGGGACGGTCAATGAACAAGAGGTGGAGGACCTAAGTGATCTGGAGGGTTTGTACCATGATAGCAGATCCCTAATGTACTCTGGTGCTAACCCATTCAAGGATTTATAAACTAATAAAAGCACTTTAAAGTCTATTCTCTGGGCTACAGGGAGCCAGTGTAATGACTTTAGAACTGGGGTAATGTGCTCTATTTTCTTAGTTCTAGTAAGAACACGAGCAGCAGCGTTCTGGATCAGCTGCAGTTGTCTAATTGATTTTTTTGGTAAACCTGTCATGATACTATTACAGTAATCAAGGCGGCTAGAGATAAATGCATGGATGAGTTTCTCTAGGTCTCCTTGTGTCATCAGTCCTTTAATCCTGGAAATGTTCCTCAGGTGGTAGAATGCTGACTTTGTTATAGCTTTTATGTGGCCCTGGAGTTTCAGGTCTGAGTCCATTATTACACCTAAATTTCTGGCCTGGTCGGTAGTTTCTAGTTGGACCAGTTTGAGCTGATTACTGATATTTAATCGATCTTTTTTGGGTCCAAAGATAAGTACTTCAGTTTTGTTATTGTTTAGTTGAAGGAAATTATGAGACATCCAGTTGTTAATTTGCTCAGTGCATTTATTAAGGGTTTGGATAGGTTCAACATCACCTGGTGACATTGAAATGTAAAGTTGAGTATCGTCTGCATAATTGTGGTAGTTAATATTATAGGTGGTTATAATCTGGCTTAACGGGAGCATGTAAATGCTAAATAAGAGGGGCCCTAGGATGGAACCCTGGGGGACCCCGCATGTGATTTCTATATTTTGTGATGAAAATTGGCTAATTGACACATAGAAGTTCCTGTTCTTAAGGTAGGACTTAAACCAGTTGAGTGCTGTACCAGAGAGTCCGGCCCAGCTCTCTAGACGTTCCAGTAATATATCATGATCAACGGTGTCGAACGCCGCAATAAGGGCCAGTAGTACCAATACTGTGGATTTCCCACGGTCAGTATTTATACGGATGTCATTAAACACTTTGACAAGGGCTGTCTCGGTGCTGTGGTGCCTACGAAAACCAGACTGATAAATATCAAAATGGTTGTTCTTTGTGAGGAAGCTGTTTAACTGCTGGAAAACAGCTTTTTCAATAACTTTACCGATAAGTGGAAGATTAGAGATTGGTCTGTAGTTTTGCATTAATGTACTGTCTAGATTCTTTTTCTTTAATATTGGCTTGATAACTGCTGTTTTTAAGGCTTTGGGAAAGACACCTGATAGGATGGATGCGTTAACTATTTGGATCAGATCCTCCCTGATCGCTGGGAGGACCTTTTTAAGAAAACCTGTCGGTAATATATCCAAGCAGCAGGTGGCAGAGCTGAGATTCTTAATAATTTTATCGAGGCTTGATTGATTTATTGTTTGAAAGTGAGTCATTTTCTCTGCATAAGTGATTGGAGTTGAAACTAATGTGCCGATTGACCTTCTGATTTCCAAGATCTTTTTAATAAAGAAGTTGGCAAATTCATTGCAGGCCCTGATGGAGCTTAGTTCAGGTGCTATTGCCACTGGAGGAGAAGTTAATCTCTCCACTGTAGCAAATAATGTCCTAGCATTATTGTTGTTTCTGTGAATAATCTCAGAGAAAAATGACTCCCTTGCATCCTTCAGGGCTAGTTGATACTTATTCAGCCTCTCTTTATATATCTCGCAGTGAACCTGGAGTCGAGTTTTCCGCCATTTTCTCTCAGCACGCCGGCACTCTCTTTTTTCATTACATACCAGTGGATCACTTCTCCACGGAGATTTCTTTTTACTAGAGACAGTTTTAACCTTGAGTGGTGCAACCTTATCCATCATGTCTAAGATTTTGGATAGAAAATCATCTGTCAGTTTGTTTACTGAATGTGTGTTGGTGGATGTTGGTGATTTAAATAAGGTAGAAGTGTACATCAGTTTAAAATATTCAGCTGAGTTTTCTTTAAGGAATCGTTTTTTAACAGTGAACTTACTTTGATTAGGCAAATTGGCTAAGATATTGCTATCAAATGAAATGCAGAAATGATCAGATAATGCAATATCAGTAACAGCAATGTTAGAGATATTTAAATCTTTGCTAATAAGTAAATCCAGAGTGTGTCCTCGATTATGCGTTGGCTCACTAATGTGCTGGATTAGATCAAAGTTGTGGAGGACATCATTTAATGCTTTTGTTCCGCTATCTTGAGGCTTGTCAGTATGAATGTTAAAATCTCCCACAATTGCTATCTGGTCATAGTCTAAACATATTGCAGAGCAAAGGTCATTGAAATCATTAAAAAAGTTTGTATTAGATTTTGGCGGTCTATATATGTTTAGAAATAAAACTTTGTTTGGTTCATTAATTTCAGTAGCTAAATATTCAAAGGTGCTGAATTCACCTAGAGATACCTTTTTAAAGTTTAGTGATTGGTGAAAGATTACAGCAAGACCACCACCTCTTTTGTTTTTTCTGATCTCACTAACGAAGTGATAATCAGTTGGGCAAGTCTCTATTAATACAGCTTGTTCTGAATTTCCATCTAGCCAAGTTTCTGAAAGAAAGAGAACATGTATATCATGTGTAATGATGTAATCATTGATAAGGAGAGACTTCCCGGATAGAGATCTAATATTTAGTGCAGCAGCTTTAATATTCCTTTCAGTGACTGAGAGATTATTTTTGCACAGTATTATGTTCAAATTCTGTACTGTTCGATTATAAGTACTTTTAGTGTGTAAGGATCTGTTGCTTATAATAACTGGTATTTTGCTTTCAGTATATGAATGAAAGTGACCGGACACATTTTGGTGGGAATGATGCAGTCTGGTAACGGCGTCCGGTCGGTATCAGATATCAGGCTCGGTTAGATGGATCGGAGAGCCATATTGTTTATAATTAGTAGGTGAGCGTGGTCCCACTTTTGGTGTCAGATGAATCCCTCTGTTTATTTGGGTTTGAAGGGAATCGGGAAACGACTTAAATGGTGATATGATCACTGATGAAGATGATGATGAAGGTGTACGGGCATCAGCTGGTGAGTTTCTGCATGGAGTTGAACCTTCATATTTAGCTGGAGTCTCTGTAATCTCTGCTGGAAGTGAGGTTGTTGGGGGCTGGCATAGTAACTCAGCTGTTTGAGCTATGTCCACTGATGTGTTTCTGCACAGCGTTGCTGAAACTCTGTTTTTCTTTCGAAAGTTGTCGGGTGCCGTTGTTTTTGGGTCGGCTGATACGTCTCTGGCAGGCTTATCACTGAAAGGTGCAAGTACGTCGTGGTCTCTGTGTGATACAGCTGGTTGGCGTCCGCTTTGTGTCTCGGCTGATACTGATGTCTTTATCTCGATTTGAGAACAGGGCGGTGAGTTCACATGAGACATCAAGTTCAGAAGATAAAGCCTCTGACCTTTCTTATTGATGTTACGTTCATTTCTTGTAAACAGGTGCTTCCTTCCACAAAAAATCTTAAAATTATTTAGATATCGAATTGACCTTTCAGCACAGACAGTTTTAGCAAACCTGCTGAACGATTTCATCCTGCTATATTCTTCATCGTAGGGCGTTGCTGGAATCAGTCCAGATACGTGGAGTTGTACCTTGTGGTTGTCAAAGTTCTGAAGTAAATCCAAAAAGTCTTTCTTTAAAATTTCGGATTTTTTTCAAAAGGATGTCAGCAGTTCCAACATGGACGACAACGTTTTCTAGCACTGGGTTATTCTCAATAATTGATGGAATCCTCTCAGAAATTTCTTTTACTGTCATTTGTGGACAATTAAAGACACTAGTGTTGATGCATAGCCGTTCAATTCCTTTGATTGATCCGTCATGAATAATAGCAAGTGCTCTCCCTCGCTTGCTGTTCTCTGTTCTCTTTGCCCATTTCGTGCGGCTTGTTTTATCTTTATTTACATTCCGGTGACCTCGCTCTGCAGCTGACAGTCTTTGCAGGCTGGACGGTGGTGAGCTAAGAGGCGCAAATCTATTTTTTAGGGGAATAATCAAAGTTGTTTCTTGTTGGGGTGTCTTTCGATGTTCCTTTGTCTTCTTTGGAGTCTCCCGTTTAAGTGGGGGCCAGAGGTCTGATGAATGGGGAGTTCCTCCCGACAAACGCCCTCCGCCCGGTGGTTGCTTGCCGTAGGCCACCGGCAGATTTTTATTACTTTTGGCGTTCTACTCAAGGCGTCGGATTTTCATTTCCATGTCGTGGATTCGTTCGTGGGTGCGCGCGGGAGACAGCGAGGAGGCCGCGTACGGAATCAAGGTTCAGAGGATGGCCCTCTGCTCGGATGAAAAGCCTCATCCGAGCAGAGGGCCATCCTCTGAACCTTGATTCCGTACGCGGCCTCCTCGCTGTCTCCCACGCGCACCCACGAACGCCACAGCTAGTCGACAGCAGCGCCAGCAGCAGGGTCGGCTCCGCGGCCGAAAACGGAGACCGCAGGCAGCTGGACCGACCAGATCCAGGAGCCGTCCCGGCAGGCGAAAGGACGGAGGGTCCTGGCACACGGAACCGGAGCGGCTAATGATTCATGATAATAATGAATTGCAGTAGAATTCGGGAGACAGACACTATCTCTACTCAGTGTTGGTCAAGTTACTTGAAAAAAGTAATCAGTAACTAATTACTGATTACTTCCCCAAAAAAGTAATCCCGTTACTTACTGATTACTTATTTTCAAAAGTATTAATTACTTAGTTACTTAGTTACTTTTTAAAAACACGATTTACAACCTGAATAGGTGATAAAGCAATAGATCTTTCAGCCCAATTCTACTTTTTCTGCATAATCTATCATACAAAATGTAATCAAATGGAAAAGTCTCTTTTTAAAACTTGTTTTATTAGTTTTAATCTTTTAACTTTATGCATCAAGCAAAAATTTAATTATATGCAACATTCTCTGACTGGAAGAAATTTGTTTAACATTTAAACCTATTTTCTGCACATTCCAGCACATAAAATAAAATATTTTTTTGTGTTTACACTCACTCTTTCAAATAGATGCAAGTAAAACACAGCAGACCTGTGCACGAGAAAATGCTAACTTCCTGGTTTGAGACCGGATGTAAGGTTGTAAATTTCCGGTAGTTTTACTTTGCGGTCAATCGCTACTGCGAAGATATACTCCAAAATCATGTCCAAAACTCGAAAACGGAAAGATCGCGTTAAGTTACGAAGAGCAGAAGGTGGGAACACTCACCACTGTTGTGTCATAAAAAAAATCTAATGATCAATTTTGACGTTTAAAGCATTTAGATCGATCGGTTGTTTACATCACTCAACACAAGCAGAACTGCATTACAAAATCAGAAGACACATCGTCCACATTCAGAAGCACATCTCTGTATAGTGACTGGTCTTATGATTTAAACAGGCAAATGTTCAGCATTCAAACTACAGGTGAAGAATAGTCAAACCAGATGTTTCCCCCGTTATGTCAATATCAGCTAGTCAAGTACACACCTACACAGCATGTTAACAAACTGTGAAAAAAAGCCACACAAAAAATGAATGATTGCTGGTAAGGGTTTCTATACATTAGTATTTACGAAGGGTATGTTGTGACTTACCTTCAAAATTACAGTGGCCCCTCGCTATAACGCAGTTCACCTTTCACCTCGCTGTTTCGCAGATTTTTTAGTGCAAGTGCAAGTTTTGTTTTTTTTACATCACATTGTGTCCTGCGTCCTGATCGCTGCAGACGATCTCCTCCGTGACGTCTCTCCTGTACAGTACACAATCGATGCATCGATCGCTAGCAGTGTGACTCTGAAGTGCAGTACTGTATGTCGACGAAACGTTTTGCACCGTCAAAAAATAAAATTGGAAACTTGACTTCACCTATTGCTGGTTATTTTTAGAACGTTACACCCCCGATAAACGAGGGGCAGCTGTTTACAGATACTGAGAAATATAACATTTGAATCCCTTTTCTCTTTTGCTCTGAGGTGTGGGGGAAAAAATATCGACAAGTCGATGAACATCATTTACAGATATATTGGGTAAATGCCCGAGACATCTATAGAAATGTAAATCGCCGCTTGATTCATTCATTTGCTTAACTTGTTTTGGGCCGTTAACAAAGCGCGGATAGGACACCGGAAACAAAGCTCCCCACAGGAGTTTCCGCACCGGAAGTAGCATATGCTAACGTGCACATAGTCTATAAATAAAATCAAAGACTAGCGGTTCTGTTGCTCTATTTTCACCTGTAAAGCAGGAGTGGGGTAGGCGGAGGTTTACCCTGGTGCAGGTGAGCCGCAGCGGTCAGTTGAAGAATCCGCGAGTTTCTCTGTGAATTTCCCATTACGTGGTAGCGCACTCGGTGCTTGCTTGGAAGTTTAGGGGATTTTTTCGCTGTAAAAATAAGTTTTCTTCCCATGCACAACGGACACAAATGTTTTTGTCACTTTTTATGGAATCAAAGTCAAAGTAAGGTCAGTACTTCCACGCTTTAAATGCTGCATGCTCATACTCTCTCCCGCACTCAATATATTATCCATGGTTGATCTGCACACAGCTGTTGTCACGAACGTCACACTCGCTTACGTCACTGTCATGAGACATTCTCGCAAAAAAATCACGGTTTTAGTAACGCAGTAACGCAGCGTTCCTACGGGAAAGTAACGGTAATCTAATTACCGTTTTTGCAATAGTAATCCCTTACTTTACTTGTTACTTGAAAAAAGTAATCGGATTACAGTAACGCGTTACAAGTAACGTTACTTTCCCGTAACGCAGTAACGCGTTACAAGTAACGCGTTACTGCCCATCTCTGTCTCTACTTTCAAGATTAGGCTTAAAACTTTCCTTTTTGCTAAAGCATATAGTTAGGGCTGGACCAGTAATCTCCCCCACACCCAATGTATGGTTCAATTCCTGTATTGGTTCACCATACACAGTGAAGCCATAAAAAGGGCAGGAAGCTTACCAAACATCAAACAAACCTTCACAAGGATGTGCTTGTGATAAAACACTACAGCCCCCCCCAGAACTTCGAGAGGCTGGGGAGGGGGACAAAAGAATTCCTTTGATCACAGAGTTGAAACAATGTAGAGATGGTAAGCACAAAAAATGACAACATTTAACAATTCACTTTAACACTTCCCTTTCACCCTTTTTCACTCTTTATGCTGTCCTTATTTCAAAAATCCCCGCTGACACTCTCCACCCACTTCAGCCTGCCTGCATTCTCACCTTCACTTTTCTTGTGTGCTGTTTGTTTTTGTTGTTAAAAGCGAAGGAGAAAAGGTATGTTTTTAAATGAGTTTTTAAAATCAGAAAGGGATGGAGCCTGCCTGACCTCCAGAGGCAGCTCATTCCACATTTTAGGAGCCGAAACTGCAAAGACTCTGTCTCTTTGGGATTTAGAAAATGTGTTTGGCGCACTCAAAATGTCAGGTTTGCGGATACAGGACCCAACTCTTTGAAGGACGACAGTTCGTTTATTTACAGTGTGAAAGACAACAAAGTGCAGTATATATATATGTGTCCCCGACTCCTGTGTAGTGTCTTCCTCCAATGACATGATTCGTTCCTTTGTTCAATATTTTCAGTGCGCCCGCTCCGTTCCTCCGTCTCCATAATCCTACAGGAAACCAGAGAGGCATTAGTGAGGATTCACACCAATGACAACCTAACACTTTCACAGACTAGCTACAAAGCAAACTGAAGATTCTCTCACAACGATCCACAGCATGTAAGGGTGTAGCAGATATAACAAAATAAGAAGGAGCAAGACAATTAAGAGACTTAAAAACAAATAAATTTTTTTTAAATGGATTCAAAACTTAATGGGAAGCCAATGAGGCCGAGGTTATGGTTTGCTTGTACCAGTTAAAAATAGTGCAGTAGCATTTTGTATCAGCTGTAGAAGTGAGGGGGATGCCTGGCTAATTCCAATCAACCGAGAATTACAATAATCCAGACAAGAGGTGATAAATGTATGGATCAGAGTCTCTGGGTGGCATCTAGACAAGATGGGCTTAATTTTTGACAGCCACGTCAACTGAAAGAAAGAGGACTTGACTACAGTATTCCTTAAAGCTTTACTGTGACTCTTTGGGCACATGCATTTGAGACTAATGTGGGAGAAGTCTGGGTTTGCCCTTCCCATACAGCTTTAGAGCTCATCTCATCCCACCCACTTTGGGCCTGCGCAGCCATTTGAGAGAACATATTTATTAAATAGGAAATGGTCATTGAAATGCGACCACCTTGTTGCTGCATTTGCTTTTAATCAGTCTCCAACAGCAAAAAATTTTGATACAGTTACCAGAAAACCATTTATTTTTCCTAGTCACAAGGACATGTCATCCTATTTTAACTCAAAACAGATGAAACGACACAAACACACACAGTCAGATTAGATAAACCTCAGATAGTATCAGGTTCCATTGCATTACAGCATCACTTTGTTGTTCATGATTTGCAATGCAAATCAAGGTTTTTATGCAAATTCAGAACTTTAACACCAAGCTGTAAGATTAGATATAGCTGTTTTCCTACAGGCTTTAACTTTGACTTGTAACAGCTGGAGGAAAATCACACTGTGCATAAACTGGAAATTTGTGTTCATCTTAATTTCTTTTTCAAAATCAGAATCAGTTTTATTTTCAATTTTATACACACAAAACTTAATGTAGTACTGTGTTCTGTTGTCCATAGTCATAATGCAATTTTCCTGATATTGATCAATGACTTGCTTTGAGGAAAAAAAGTAGCTTTAGTAGTAGTTTTAGTGCTGAACATGTGAACAGGGTAAAGTATAATACTTCAATGATGTCATCCTGTATTTGCTGCATACTGAGTAGTGACAAGGAGGCTAATGTATTTTTTGCCAGTTGATACTTCCTCTTTTTTACTTACTCAGAATAGCATTTACATTTGTTTCATCAACTTCCATTGCAGCTCTTGAAATTCAACCCCCCCCCCCCCCCCCCCCCCCCCCCACACACACACACACACACACACACCCACCCACGCTGTCACTTCTGCTTTACTCTGTGTCCTCTATTAACTTAGTTCCACAGCAACATGGAAAGGTAGGCTATGCTTTGGTTCACTTTAAAATACATTTTACTTTCTGTGTTGATGCTAATAACAAGGGTTGTTAGTGTTATTAGGGACATTTGACTTTAACCTTTTTTTAATTTGTGATTTTGTATCAGTGTTTCAGTGTTTGTTTCAATTTCTTAGGATTATTGGTAGTAGAAATAGGAGGAGTAGAAGTTGAATTCGTTTTATTTCTATACCTGTGTTTTTTACAAGTTGGTACAGTCTCTAAAACTCAAAATCTTTATGTAGAAAACACATTTTGCATTGTTCTGATGATGAGTCTTCAGGGTGGTGATGTAAGAGTTTCGGTGGCTGTCTCAATATGCCCACATTGACTGTAGGTCTTACTTGATCAAACAGACCATAATGATAATGATAATTCTTTCCAACTCACAATTAAGTTAGAAACCATTCAGCAAATTGAAACTGTGTTGATACTGATAACATAAATTACATGTAATAAGTGCTATTTTACCAGTGCATTTATTACTAATACTGCATTCCAACCTGAACAGTTATGGGTGGGTTGTCTCTGTCTTTTGAGTATAAGATATAAGAACATTATTGAATTATGACTCCTACTTTGAGTGGAAATCCACTGTGACCTCCTCTTATAAGTTCATATGGCTATTACCAACGTAATTCCTGCTTTTCTCCAATTATACAGTCTGTAAGAGTAAAATGTAACAATTATTCCTTCTCCATACTGTAAACTCAAATTTCCTTTTTAGTCAATTAGAAACATTATTAAATGTAGTAGGAATGCCTTTCTATCTACCTTCAGCAATGGCGAAAAAATAAATTTTGTGCTAATCTAAAAAATTAAGACATTTTAATCAGAAAAGAACTTTGACTGAAAAGGATAGCCTTTTATTCCATTCTAAATGAGAGAGTCTCTTCACAGGAAGAAGAGCTGGATATTCTGGTGGTTGATGCCTTTTGTGTCTTATTACATGCTTTATCCGAATTGTCTGTCGGCACAGGCTTTCTGTAGGACTGCATGCGATATATCAGCTACAATAAGTAAGTTGTTATATTAACTGCTGTAACAAAAGAATTACTTTATTACTGCAACAGCCAGACAGCCAGACAATTTAGATTCTAACCTAACAAACAAGGCTTATTCACTTTTTCTTTTTGCCTTTTATGAGTTTGAATAAACTAAACTCAGCTTGTTTTCTGTCAATTTTAGCTACATGTGTTTCTTTCTCTTATACTATATAAAGAGTCTGTACACACTATATTCTACCACAGCCCTAAAATGTCACGTCCCTTTAAATTACATTAAATTACGTTACTACACTTTAGAAGAACGCATCCTATCCTCAATGTACTGTCTGCAACTACTGTAGACACTACGACATCCTTTAAATTTGAAAAACATTAATACTGAAAGACTTTCAAGTCACATGAGCAAATTTTTTATTTACCACGGAACATAAATAATATAAATTTTACAATTTTAAGCACAAAATTAGCTCATTTCAAAATTGATGCTTGCTACAGGTGCATGTTTACCATGGCGTAGGATCTACTCTTCTTTTCAAAACAGTTTGAAGACCTCTGGGAATGGAGGTTCTGAGTTTCTGTAGTTTTGGTGTTTGAATTTGGTCTCCTTCTTGCCTGACATAGGTTTCCATTTGCTGAAGAGTTTGTGGTCATCTTTGACATTGTTTTCATTTAATGAGGCAGCTAATGTTCTGTATAGGTGAAAGATCTGGACTGCAGGCGAGGCAATTCAGTACAATTCAGTCTTCTCTGACAAAGCCGTGCAGTATGCAGTTTTGCAATGTCCTGCTGCTATGAAATCCGCTGTTTTATAAATCTTTTTATTAGGATTTTTTTCATATACAGAAAAAGGAACATTGCAGATGACAGTTCCAGTGTCCAGATTAGAAGTCCATTGACAATGGTAATACAATTTCTGGTGATGCCCTCCCCTCCTGCCACCCAATGAAAACAGACAGCCAGTGGCTCCACTGCTAACCTGATCAGGAGAGGGTATAAACCTTTATATACCTTTCAGCATTGTTTTCCAAAACATGCAAGTTGCCCAGACTTAACACATTTGTTCAACACCATAATAAGATCAGCAGTCTTAACTAAGTATAGGTCAAACTCCAACCTTCCTTTCATATCAGAAATTCCTGAAAGAGTAGTTGTCAAACAGCTAACAGATCATCTGCAGAGGAATAGGTTATTTGAAGAGTTACAGTCAGTTTTCAGAGCTCATCACAACACAGAAACAGCTTTAGTGAAGGTTACAAGTGATCATGTTGTGGCCTCTGACAGTGGACTCACTCTGTGGTTATCCTGCCAGACCTCAGTGTGGTGTTCGATACTTTTTTTTTCTTTCCCCGCCTGTCCCGTTTGGTTCTTTTGCCATCAGAATTATTGTCTAAAGGTAAAGAAAGCTGCCCGACAGATTTACTTTACCAAATGGACCATCCCGGCCTTGCCGTATTGGTCTATTTGATTCACCTTTGCTTTTATTGTTTATTTTATTTTATTTTCACTTGCTTAACACGGGACAGACATGACTGGGGGAAAGAAAAGGGAGAAAGACAGAGGGAAAGAAAAACAGCAGGGAGGAGGAACGGTGATAAAGGGCAAAAAACAAAAACCAACAAAACAAACAGACAAAAAATACATATATCAATCACCTGGATCACCTGTTGAGAAAGAAAAAAGGAATGTCTTAAACACAAAAAGACCTAGATGGCCGCTAACTTTCTGCTTCTAAATTCGGATAACACTGAGGTTATTGTAGTCTGCCTTGAAAATATAGTATCTACCCTGCCTTATCTCTAAAATTAGAAATATCCTGTCTCGGAGTGACACTGAAAAACTAGTTCATGTACTTATCACTTCTAGGCTGGACTACTGTAATTCATTATTATCCGGATGTCCTAAAAACTCCCTGAAAATATGCAAATTGTCATGACCTTTGATCAAAGGCCATGACAATTTGCATATTATTGACGAAGGAACTGACCACACAGCCCATTGTTCATTCAGTGGGCTCGTTTCAATCACTGTGCAAATGTACGCAGGTTGGAGAAACTTGCAGTCAGCTAAGACTGAAGAAGTCACTTGGATGAATGATGAAATGCTTCTCCCACTGAAAACATCCAGATAAACAGAACCATCCTTTTGGGGTAGTTCATGAATTTATTACTTCCAGGCTGGACTACTGTAATTCATTGTTATCAGGCTGTCCTAAAAACCCCTGAAAAGCCATCAGTTAATCCAAAATGCTGCAGCAAGAGTACTGACAAGGACTAGAAAGAGAGAGCATATTTCTCATACATTGGCTTCCCTTCATTGGCTCCCTGTTAAATCCAGGGATTTAATTTTGATTTCAATCCATAATTGAATTCAAAATGCTGTTCCTCACATACAAGGTCTTGAATAATCAGTCCCCATCTTAGAGCACTTTGCTCTCAGACTGCAGGTTTACTTGCTGTTCCCAGAGTATTTAAAAGTAGAATGGGAGGCAGAGCCTTCAGTTTTCAGTTCCCGCTTTTATGGAACCAGCTTCCAGTTTGGATTCAAGAGACAGACACTTTCTCTACTTTTAAGATTAGGCTTAAAACTTTCCTTTTTGCTAATGCATATAGTTAGGGCTGGATCAGGTGACCCTGAATCTTCCCATAGTTATGCTGTAATAGGTGTAGCTGCTGGGGGATTCCCATGATGCACAGAGTATTTCTTCTTCAGTCACCTTTCTCACCTTTCGGAGGACTCGGCCTTCGCGGTCTACGTGGGCCGGGTCCTTCGAAGACCGAGAAGACCGGACGTGCGAGGCTGTGAAATGGGACGGTCTAGCCTTCAGATTTGCGTCACCGCTGTCTCGGTGGAGTTTAATAAACTCGGCCGTCTGCTCCTTGCTATCTAAAATATAACAGGACATTGGCGTAAATTCTCGACCGTCTCACACTTCTGTTTACTCAGTTTTCTGTTTGACGTTTAATTAGCTGTGTGAAAATCCATGGGTGTGAGGAACCCACCCGATGGATTAATAAAGTTTTATTTAATCAAATCTAATCTAATAACTTTGATCTCAGCCAAACTGATGTACTCCAGAACAAATAAAACACCGAAAAAAGGCAAACAGTTACATTTTTAAGTTATCCGAGTGACTTACATATCATGTTTAACCTGAGTAGCGAAAGAACGGGGGTCTGAAAACGGTGAAGCCAGGAGTCTGCTGCTCTCGTCGGCTTGAGTGACCATTGAACCTCCCGACTTGCTATCGAGCGGGTGGGTAACAGATGTCTCCGAAAACGTCGCCGCACTTTTGCAAATATGTGATGTCTTGATAAACCAAGCAGATATTTGAAGTTTACACAGCTACTTTCTGGCCTGAAAATATGTTAAAAATTTATTTTGTGACCCAGAAAAAGTAATAAGACTAATTTTAAAACTTAGTAGCGGCTGCCATTGTTGGCAGCTGAAATTTGGCTGGGCCGCGCTATGAATTCTGGGATATGGTGGGCCACGAAGGACACACCCGACCCATCCTTCAAATTTCGGGGAAATGAAGGACGCATTTGTAGGCCGCATTTGAAGGAGTCGACGAATTGGGACAGCCTTCGTTGCCTGGCTGTGACGTAATCGGCCTTCAAATGCGGCCTCCGGAGGATGCAGCCGACGTTTTGGGACACAGCTAGTGTGTTAATAGACCTCTCTGTGTTGAATCATAAGTGTTATTAATCTCTGGCTCTCTTCCACAGCATGTCTTTTATCCTGTCTTCCTTCTCTCACCCCAACCGGTCACAGCAGATGGCCGCCCCTCTCTGAACCTGGTTCTGCTGGAGGTTTCTTCTTGTTAAAAGGGAGATTTTCCTTCCAACTGTTAATTGCTAATAGGGGTGATATGACAGTTGGGTTTTACTCTATTTGTATTATTGTAGGGCCTACCTACAATATAAAGTGCCTTGAGGCAACTCTCTTTGTACTTTGGCGCTGTATAAATAATATTGGATTGAACTGAACACTTTCCCACTTTGAGACAATCAATTTCAAATGAGTTTTGGCCCACAGGACATGATGTCGCTTCTCGAACATGTTTAAATGTGGCTTCTTTGTTGCATGATAGAGGTTTAGTTGGCATCTGCAGATGGCAGATTGGACTGTGTTAATCGGCAGTGGTTCCTGGAAATATTCCTTGGCCCATTTAGTAATGTCAGTGACACAATCATGCCGGTGAGTGATTAATAAACATTTTCAGCCTCGTCCTTTATGCACAGAGACATATTCAGTTTCTCTGAATCTTTTGATTATGTTATGTAGTGCAGATGATGAGATTTGCAAACCCTTTGCATTTTGATATGAGGAACATTTGAAGTATTGTACAATATTTTTACACACTCTTCCACAGATTAGAGAGCCCATTTTTACTTCTGAGAGATCTCTTTTATAGCTAATTATATTAGACCTGATATCAATTAACTTAATTTCTTGCTAAATGTTCTTTCAGCTGAAAACTTTTCAACTTTCTTGCTTTTTCAGCCATTAGCTGCATCATGACATTTTTGCTGAACTGTAGCAAGCATCACGTTTGATTTCATTTGAAAGTCTTTTGGTTTTCTTTTTTTTTTTTTTTGTTACCAAATTTAACAAACATTCCAACTCTTCTGGAATTCAGGTTTTATATATTACAACTTGTTTTAAACAGTCATTATTCTAACATGGTGAAATGGCATTTAAAAATGAACCTCTAATGCCTTCCTCTTACATCTCCATTTCCCAATAAATGTCTTCATAAAGAAATATGAAATTGTATAATAGGTGTTTTGAGATTAAACCTTCGTACATTCTGTGGACATGTGGGGTGCTTTAATTAAACTGTACAAGGGTTCAATGTGTGTTCTTACATTTTGTCTACAGGTCGTAATCAGACCGAGTGTTGTATGAATTATACAGATAATGTTTTGAAAACGGGAAACCTCAATGACACTTTGAGGTAAACATTTGAATTATTTATAATACATTGTGTGTGTGTGGGGGGGGGGGTATTTTTTTGGGAATTAAACACTTGACTGTTTTCTATATTAATAAAAGGATGTAAATTGTTAATATTGTTAGTATTTTTGCATTCTACTCCCCAAGAGCCATTTGGACTCTAGAGAAGGTTCTAGAGGGAACAGAGGTGAATGGGAGCATGCAATTGTATGTAAAGACTTTTGTCGCTCTTCTGCACAAACCCAGTGGTCCCTTCGGAGGCCTTGAAATTTATGCCAATGACACAAAGGTAAAAAATTCACACGATCTTATTGAACAGTAGTTTGTAGTCAGACTCCACATGTAGTCAGAAATATCTTCCAAGTAGTGATGTACTGAGCTGATATTTAGATCCAATGTTGAGGGTGAGTCAGATATTGATGACGACCAGCTTATTTAAGATCTGATCCATTGTATTCAATCTAATGTTGTTCTGTTCAAGGTAATTTTAGTGAACGTAATCTAAACTAAATCTTTTTCTATTCTTGGCATGTTGATGCTGATACAGGTAACACCAGATGTGCCTCTTCTCAACAGTAAAGTCATTGTCCAGCTGCCAAGAGAACTGGGTGCTGGACCGAAAAACACGATTGTGTTCTGCATGTTTAAATGGCCTGAAACAAATAAGGTCATAAACTACACTTCTTATATAAAAACATGTAGAAAAAGGATGTGGTGAGCTATAGAATAATACGATCTTTGTATTTACACATTAAATTTAAACTACTGCTTATGGAGCTCGTGGGTTTTGCTTGTTTTAGTCTAATAAAATAACATTTGGGTTTTTTTCTTTTTTTTGTCAGGTTATATATATTTTTTGTTTACCACTTGTTAGGAAATGTACTCTTGTTTATTTTCACATCATTATAAAGGTGTTTTAATCATGATAATCAAATTTACATGTCCTAATCAAAGGAGGGGTGTATACACATGGCATACAGTAAAAACAATCAGATTTTAAACCCCCAGCTTAACAAGCCTATCAAGCTTACTTACACCAGCCACACCTAACAGCCACGAAATTAAACCCACTCAGCTTCTGAATTTGCTGGATACTTGAATTATTTGTCCAGTGGGGAATTTGTACTGTTTAGCACAGTGACATTATTTTATTAACACATAAAATGTAAAATTAGTACACATATTTTTGAAGGAAGGTGGGTACATCATCTTCCTTCATCACATTTTTCTTGACAAAATGTAAATTACTTGAATATCAAACAGTGCAAGAAGATCACTGAGGTGTGTTTTTCCATTTAACACAGAAGAGTCAGAAAATAATATTAAAACTGTCTTTGCAAAACTGTTAAACCAGCTGACAAATCTGCATTTTATTGTAGAGCGTTTTTGAAAGCCCACATGAAGTATATGATCAAAGACTGGTTGGTCTGAGTGTGCAGGACAAGAAGATATCAGGACTGCAGGAGCGCATCAACATCACGATGGAGTTTGCCAAGAATATAAACGTAACTATGCTTTTTTGAACATTTATTTCAGTCTTACCTCCTGTAGTTTAATTGCATAATTAGTTGACACATATAACATGCTGTAAATGTTGTACAAACATGAAATATTTTTGTGTCATAGGAAACTCAGAAACCCTCGTGTCAGTTCTTTAAATATTCAACATACAGTAAGTAACAAGCATCACATCTGTCATGAACAGTAATGTACACTGCTCAAACAATAAATAGCGGAACACCTTTTAATCAGAGTACAGCAACAAGTCACATATTACCCATTCCATTTCAGTATAGATATCCATCACGATTTATTCCCCCCTGAAAATCTAATGTTTCCAAAGTGTTCCTTTAATCTTTTTTGAGCAGTATAGCGCAACAATATTTTCATAAGTTAGACTCATTGTGGTTTGTGTTTTCACTCATGGCCACCTAACTGAGCTGATGTTCAGAAATGTGATCTTTTGCGTAATGGATTTGTTTGGTTTGCTTACCAGCTTTTAGTGAGGATGGCTGCGTCACACACTGGACACGTGGTCAGAGTAACATCACCTGTTCCTGCAACCACCTCACATACTTTGGTATCCTCATAGTAAGACTGGACTCATTTATTATGTAAAGAGGCCATTGTTTGTCCATTGTTCTTCACTTCTATCAACAAACACTTATCTGAACTGCCTCAAACTTTGCAGCTTCACAAGGACATGCCAGACCATTACTCACTTTACCTTAATTCTGCCTTAAACCTTCAAACAGGCTTTTCAAGTGGTGTTAGGAAAGAGACCGCAAGCTAAAAATACACTGCAAAGTTTAGTCATACTGATGGGTTTAAAAGTCACACAGCTTCTCAGAAAGATAACTTTTTTAGAATATCTTATTTAGATCTTCAGTTTCCTTTATTAGAAATGGTGATGAAAGGTTGAGACCACAAACCACAAAATTGCACAGCTACATTTGGTAGCCGTGCACGCTACCACACACACACACACACACACACACACACACACACACACACACACACACACACGCACACAGAGCAACTGACTGCTTGCATGTGAAATCTTTAGAAGTAATAGTTATAGTAACTAATACATGGGTTACTTTGCATTCATTGAATTAGTACAACTAAAGAAGGAAAAAAGAAAAAGCATCTTTTATATGTTAGCAAATCTCTTTCAAATCTCTTTTCTAAACATATTTTCTAAATAGAGACATTCACTTAATTTCAACATTTTTCCTTTCTTTATAGTTCAAGAAGATCATATCTTTATAACTCTTTTTGAACTGTTTTATCTTTGGTCATTGCTTTAATTCCATATTGAAACTGTTCCACAGTTTCACTCCATGCACAGAAACACAAAAGCTTTTTCTTGCAGTGCATACCTTCCCTATATTGAAGTTACAAAAACCCCTTAAATTATAACTTCTTTCCAAAAAAACATACTCTGAATATTATTGCAAAAATAGTGAGTTTGTATGATCCCCATAAGCTGCATTGTGGATGATTCGAACTGCTTTTTTTGAAGAGTACAAAGTGAATGTAATGTTTTTTAAGTTTTTCATCCATTATTTCCCCAGTAATTAATTTTCACTGACTCTTTCAATATCAACACCAGTACTATTTCCAAATAACATAATTTTAGTTTTATTCAAATTTAATGATAAGTTGTTTTTATCCAGCCAGAACTTCACTTTACTTATTTCATTAGTCATATGATCCAATAAATTCTGCTTCCATAGTGTTTCTGGTTTTTTTTTTGTTTTGTTTTGTAAGTGTTTGATGCGCTCCGATGGCACATGCATGTGGGTTTGGTATACAGCCTTTTGATTCTCTATTTCCTATCTTTCTCCTTTCATGAAATCACATTTGATTCATCAGTAATCTGCAGTTTAATGTATTTTTAATTTTTCTGGAGGGGGTAGTGAATATCTATGTAGTTCATGTGGTAATGAAAATATGTTGTTATAATTTTGTTGCACAATCAGAATCATTTATCATTTAGAATCATTTATTTGGCCAAGTTTGTGCGCACAAACAAAGACGGTTCACTTTGCTCTCTGCATGCAAAGGAAAAAAAAACATTTTTGCCATGTTACGGCTCTTCTATATAATAAATACACCATTTAACCTACACATTCACTGAGTGTAAAAATTATGCATACAAATAAAATAACAAATGTAATTTGTTATAATTGTAGATTAGTTGTGCATTTTCTTCTTTTCCTTCTTTTCAGTTTGGTGTCATTCTTGATGGTGCCACTAGATGACACCAAAGTAAAAAAAATTCTTGTATAGAATTCTACCTTCTACCTTCACCTGCTCTGCTCAACTTGTTTTCATTCAAATTACTATCCTGCCCTGGTCAGAGCATGGGGATGTTACATGCAGGCCAACTGCTAAGGGCACAGTTAAGAGCCATTTGTCATGCTTGTGGCATAGCTCATCATTGCAGTCTATTGCTTTGCCCCACCATCCTTGAAAACAGTGCCAAACTGTAACAGTGCTGTCTATTATTGTATGCCTGTCCTGTATTGCTGCTATGTTGTACTGGTTTTCATGTTAACTGTTTGTGTGTGGTGCTACCCTTTGCCTACCTTAATTCTGTGTATTTCATTGCATGTTATTGTCTGTTGTTATGTTATGCTTGTTATGATTGTATGTAGCATATTTATTTAATGCTTTATTTCATTTTTCAGATGTATTCAGCTGTTTTTTAACTCTCTTTTTAGCCCTGCCCCCATTTTCTTCAAGGGACTTGTACCATCAGAAATAAGATAGCATACTTAATAACTTAGCAGGTTAAATATAGTTACATTTGCAGTGTAAAAATATAATAAGTAAGACAAGTATTTGCTTCCAACATGTTGTACCTGTTGGTCTGTTGACCTATCATTGAGCAGAAGGTGAAAAGGCTTCTGACTAATTGTTATAATACAAATAGTGCAAGATTATATAAACATGTGTTTTCTCCACAGATACCTGATCCTTCCATCACAAAAAAAGACCAAGAGATTTTAACACACATTACTGTGATTGGCTGTGGTATTTCCCTTTTTACTTCGGTCATAGCCATTTTGCTCTTCATTACAAACAGGTAATAAATTCATTTTTTCATATTCTTCCCATCTTCATCAGTCCTTCCTCTTTCACATTTTTAGTACCTCCTGTAATCTGATTTGCCTCTGCTGTTGTCCCCTTTTCTCAAACATCCTCATACCTTTGACATATGACTAGCCTGTTTTTATCTTTCAGTTGCCTTAAAACATACTGAAATCTTCCTCCATTCACTGGCATTCACTGATCTTCTTACAGCAAATGCTATTGTTACTCTATAAATAACTCTTCATCTTTTCTTTCTTCTCTTGTTATGGTCTACCATTCCTCCAGTTGTGATTCAGTATGTTACTTATCACAGATCACTTCTCTGTGTGGCAGGAAACTCAGACAAGATGTCTCTATGAAGGTCCACATCAACCTTGTAATTGCCCTGATGCTCCTCAACCTGCACTTCCTGCCCAGTCAGGCAGTGGCAGCAGGGTCTTCCTCTGGACTTTGTTTATACATGGCTCTTTTACTTCATTATTCCCTGCTGGCCACTTTCAGCTGGATGGCCTTGGAAGGGTTCCACTTATATCTTCACTTAGTCAAAGTCTTCAACATCTATGTCAAGAAATATCTGCTCAAACTCGGCATGGTGGGATGGGGTGAGTGGAATCAATTAGAGAGGGAGCTGTCATTATCAATCTGTATGTATATATTAATTAATTAATTTTGATCAAGGTGTCCCTGCCATGATTGTGTCAGTGGTGGTGATCATAGACAGAACGTTTTATGGCCTTGCCCCTCCGCATGCATCTAACTCCTCCAGTACTGCAATGTAAGATTTGCCAGCATTTAAAATCAAGAATAATGATTCACATTTTTCACATTTACTTATTAACTGTTTTGCCTATCAGAGTTTCTGTAAACATGCATGTCAAAGGAGTTTGCAAAGAAAAGCGTCTGGACTTCTTTAAGTTGCTTGAAGACGTTTCACCTCTCATCCGAGAAGCTTCTTCAGTTCTAAGGTCAAATGGCCGAGAGTCCCAGATTTAAACCCAGTGGGAGTATCCCCCCAAAGAGGGACAAAGGACCCCCTGGTGATCCTCTAATCACATGAGCCAAGGTGTGAAAGCGGGTGTGGGACCTAATCAGCCAGGGTTTCGGGTGAGCTCATTGTGAAACCTGGCCCCACCCTGTCATGTGAATTCCTGAGGTCAGATGGCCCAGGATGTGAGTGGGCATTAAGGCGTCTGGGGAGGGAACTCAAAACCGGATTATAGATGGCAGACAGTTGGTGTCGTAAACCACCGCCTCTGTTCAAAGATGGTCGCTCACAGTGGACATAGATGGCCTCTTTCACTCCTCTTTCAAACCATCTGTCCTCTCTGTCCAAAATGTGAACATTGGCATCCTCGAAAGAGTGACCTTTATCCTTAAGATGCAGATGGACTGCTGAGTCTTGTCCTGTGGAGGTGGCTCTTCTATGTTGTGCCATGCGCTTGTGAAGTGGCTGTTTGGTCTCTCCAATGTAGAGGTCTGGGCATTCCTCGCTGCACTGTACAGCATACACCACGTTGTTAAGTCTGTGTTTTGGAGTTTTGTCTTTTGGGTGAACCAGTTTCTGTCTGAGTGTGTTGCTGGGTCTGAAGTACACTGGGATGTCGTGCTTGGAGAAAAACTCTCCTGAGTTTCTCTGATACACCGGCTACATAGGGGATGACAACGTTGTTGCGTCTGTCTTTCTTATCCTCCCTCGCTGGTGTCTGATCTTCTTTTCTGTGCCTCTTTGCTGACTTTATAAACGCCCAGTTAGGATAACCACATGTTTTGAGTGCTTCCTTTACGTGAGGGAGGATAAGAAAGACAGACGCAACAACGTTGTCATCCCCTATGTAGCCGGTGTATCAGAGAAACTCAGGAGAGTTTTCTCCAAGCACGACATCCCAGTGTACTTCAGACCCAGCAACACACTCAGACAGAAACTGGTTCACCCAAAAGACAAAACTCCAAAACACAGACTTAACAACGTGGTGTATGCTGTACAGTGCAGCGAGGAATGCCCAGACCTCTACATTGGAGAGACCAAACAGCCACTTCACAAGCGCATGGCACAACATAGAAGAGCCACCTCCACAGGACAAGACTCAGCAGTCCATCTGCATCTAAAGGACAAAGGTCACTCTTTCGAGGATGCCAACGTTCACATTTTGGACAGAGAGGACAGATGGTTTGAAAGAGGAGTGAAAGAGGCCATCTATGTCCACTGTGAGCGACCATCTTTGAACAGAGGCGGTGGTTTACGACACCAACTGTCTGCCATCTATAATCCGGTTTTGAGTTCCCTCCCCAGACGCCTTAATGCCCACTCACATCCTGGGCCATCTGACCTCAGGAATTCACATGACAGGGTGGGGCCAGGTTTCACAATGAGCTCACCCGAAACCCTGGCTGATTAGGTCCCACACCCGCTTTCACACCTTGGCTCATGTGATTAGAGGATCACCAGGGGGTCCTTTGTCCCTCTTTGGGGGGATACTCCCACTGGGTTTAAATCTGGGACTCTCGGCCATTTGACCTTAGAACTGAAGAAGCTTCTCGGATGAGAGGTGAAACGTCTTCAAGCATCTTAAAGAAGTCCAGACGCTTTTCTTTGCAAACTCCTTTGACTACGATGACCTGGATGACTGAGAACCTTCACAGACATGTAAACATGCCTGTTTACTTTTTTTTTAAGGGAGAAGCAGAAAGCTCCTTTTCACCAAGCATCTAATTTGCTAAAATTGAAACATTAATTCCTTTTTAGCTCTGGTGATGCTTTTACTGCACTACCTGCATTAATGTTTCTTTTACAGAACACATTGTTGATTTTTCAATTTTAGAGGTTAAAACATGATCTGCTCTTTCTTTTTAGATGTTATATAACCAATGACAGCGTAAAGTGGACTACAGTGGGATTGTTCAGCTTGGTGTTCCTCTTTAATGTAATCATGTTCGGGGTCACAGTCAGAAAAGTTTTTATTCTCCACCACACCAGAGAGGTAATTCTCTAGTCTTAAAAAGAATATATAAGTAGTAATCCATCAGTGTATTCATTGGAAACCCTAAACTAGCAATAAAGTGTTTGTTGTTTTTTTAAATGACAATTTAAGGTCTCAAGTCAAATTTAAGATTGTCTGTAACCTGCTATGTCATTCTATATTTGGCAAATCAGTTTGGGCAGAATAACCTTGACAAATTCAAGAAAGACATTTGTACCCTGGCTGGAGTCATGACTCTGCTCGGCATTACCTGGGGCCTGGTCCTTTTTTCATTCGGTCCCCTGACCACTCCTGTCCTCTACCTCTTCTGCATCTTGAACTCACTGCAAGGTCTGTAAACTCACACACACACACACACACACACACACACACACACACACACACACACACACACACACACACACACACACACACACACACAGTTGAGTATGTGGGTTCTGGCCGAGACTCAATATCTCATCTCAATATC
Organism: Pelmatolapia mariae; assembly: GCF_036321145.2. Lineage (NCBI taxonomy): Eukaryota > Metazoa > Chordata > Actinopteri > Cichliformes > Cichlidae > Pelmatolapia > Pelmatolapia mariae. The sequence continues at coordinate 36,845,820 of NC_086227.1, read as the reverse complement.
TCTGTTCCTTGACACGGATGAAACTGATGACAAGGCTTGCTTTTCTAGTAAGGGAGCTGCTGCCTCACAGCATCACAGTGTCTTCCACCAAACGCTGTCACCCATGGTGCAGCAATCAGCACATCATTCTCTGTGTTTGCTCCACACTTTCACTCCATGCCTTAGGCAGAATCAGGAGACATTGCTGAACATAACATTCCTCTGCATGTTCAGGATCCAGTGCACATGTTGCTGACACCAGCTTAAACAGGCCTGACTGTGAAGTTCAGTCATGTTAAGCCCTGTGAGACTGGAGATTGGCTGTTTGCAGCCTATTCAGGATTGTCTGAGGACAGAGTTGTCAGCCATATTGTCCTGCAAACCTTGACTTCAAATCTGTGGAAGTCTGCCTGCGGGTCCCAAGTGCTGACAGGGTGAGGAAACAGTCTTTTTGTGGTGTCCTCTTCTTTGGATGCCCACTTTGTTTGGTGTTTTTTTATGGGTGGACACACATACTCAACTCTGCTGCTTAATACAAAAATCCATTTTCATTATAGATACCATTTAGGAGGAAATAGTAGTATAAGATTTTTTTTTATTACATTTTACATAACATTAAAAAGGAAATCTCACTAGAGTTAAATTTGACACAGATGCATGATTTCATGAACTCATCCGTTTCCCATCTAAACCTGTGCATCTCTCTCTCTCTCTCTCTCTCTCTCTCTCTCTCTCTCTCTCTCCTTTGTGACTGCAGGTTTCTTCATCTTCCTTTGGTTTGTGATGTCACTGAGAAAGGCTAAAACCTCGGCTACTAAGATGAGCAGTGAAACACGCAGCACTAACGGCTAGTTTAAACACTAGTAGCAACAACTTAATAAGAGTCTGTGTGTGTTGGTATAATTCATATTGTAATACAGTGACAACATGATTATGTCCTCTTTAAATCATGATGTTTATTTATACAACAGCACATACAACAGTTTATTTATACAAGGCAGGTGAGCGAGTGTGAATATTAATGTTATGTTTGAAACTTTATTGATGAAATGCCTGGCATAAATACACGGCCTAAAACCTTTGTGGTGAGGAATTAATCTCTCCTAAGAGCAACTTAGAGGATGTGTTCCCTTTGCATTGTAAGCTTTTCTATATAGCTTATAACTATATGGTTTATAGTTTATGTCTCCCATATTTCCAACAACCATATCCATAGTCACATTCTGTGTATGCTACAATTGTATATACTGTATTATCTTACTTATTTTATATTTGTTTCTATTTTATTTGTATTTTTTGTATTTTCCTTCAGCTATCTGTACCTGATAAAGCAAAAAATTTTGCCACAGTGGGATCAATAAAGTCTTATCTTATATATGTACATTATAAGTTTGTATCCGAACATATATTCTTGTATACCTGTGTTGCCAATATTACAGTTTTTCTCGATTGCTTAAACACTATAACCAGGCCTCTAAACTAAAATTTCAAAACCATAAACGCTATTGGTCAAAAAGCTCACCCATTTCCCTGAACTATAAACACTATTCCCTGCTTTGACACATGACTCAAATTTGGTGAACTGGTACTGCAAAACTCTACACACAAATCCCTACATTTTACAGTGCTTACACCATGTAGTCATGTAGAAAGCACTAGCATGCAATAATGTTAACGTAAGTCAGCATAGCTTGAGCCCAATTAGCACACAATTAACCAGGTGGAAACACTAGGAGTCAAAATTTAGCACACACCAATCAGAACCTGCGATGGATAGATAAAAGGGCCAAAGTCAGCTCATTCAGGTTTGAAACAATGGATCCAAAGAGATGCAAAGGAAGAGGACGTGGTGGAGAAAGAGGACGTGGTGAAGGAGGAGGACGTGGTGGAGAAAGAGGACGTGGTGAAGGAGGAGGACGTGGTGGAGAAAGAGGACGTGGTGAAGGAGGAGGACGTGGTGGAGAAAGAGGACATGGTGAAAGAGGAGGACGTGGTGGAGAAAGAGGACGTGGTGAAAGAGGAGGACGTGGTGGAGAAAGAGGACATGGTGAAAGAGGAGGACGTGGTGGAGAAAGAGGACGTGGTGAAAGAGGAGGACGTGGTGGAGAAAGAGGACGTGGTGAAGGAGGAGGACGTGGTGGAAGAGGAGGAGGAGGTGGAGAAAGAGGACGTGGTGAAGGAGGAGGACGTGGTGAAAGAGGAGGACGTGGTGGAGAAAGAGGACGTGGTGAAGGAGGAGGACGTGGTGGAAGAGGAGGAGGAGGTGGAGAAAGAGGACGTGGTGAAGGAGGAGGACGTGGTGAAAGAGGAGGACGTGGTGGTGAAAGAGGACGTGGTGAAGGAGGAGGACGTGGTGAAAGAGGAGGACGTGGTGGAGAAAGAGGACGTGGTGAAGGAGGAGGACGTGGTGGAAGAGGAGGAGGAGGTGGTGAAGGAGGTGGAGGTGGAGAACGACGGCGACAAGGAAGGGGAAGAGCAAGGGCACGAAGACAGTCAGTCTCGGATGAAATTCGAGCCACTTTAGTTGACCATGTCCTTGTCCATGGGATGACTATGAGGGAGGCTGGGCAACGAGTACAACCAAATTTGAGTCGCTTCACTGTTGCCTCCATCATCAGAACCTTCAGGGAGGAAAACAGGTAGGTGTACTTGCAGTAAGACTGCTTTGTACAGTAACGTTTAAGTTACTGAATTTATGTGTCTTGAGTTTCAGTATGTTTCCATTATTTTCCTGTAAAATGAATGTGTGACAGTTACAGTAATGAGTGCTTCTATTTTTGTAGGACACAGAGACGACCACCTGGTGGAGGCAGGTTAAGGCTTTTGTCGGAGGAGCAAGAGAGGGAACTTGTAAACATGGTAATTGCAAATAATGTAATCCGCCTGCAAGAGATTCAAAGGAGAGTGATTGAGGATGATCATCTTTTTCGAGGCATAAATGCCATCAGCCTCTCCACAATTGACCGCATCCTCCGAAAGAATCAATTCCGGATGAAACAGGCATACCGAGTCCCTTTCGAACGAAACTCTGACAGAGTGAAAAACCAACGTGTGGAATATGTTCAGGTATGAGTTTTGATACTGTATAAGGTATTGTGTACCATCACAGCATGGCAGTTTATGCTGCCATTTCAGCACTCTTGAACTTTGGTTCAGGGTACCGATTGACGCTACTGTGTTATGTGTTTTGCAGAGAATCTTTGAGATTGAAGGACGGCCTGTTCCCCATGAAATGATCTTTGTGGATGAGGCAGGTTTTAACCTGACCAAAAGAAGGAAAAGGGGGAGGAACATAATTGGCCATCGGGCTATTGTAAATGTCCCTGGTCAGCGTGGGGGGAATGTCACTATGTGCGCAGCCATCAGCCAACGAGGGGTACTCCACCGCCATGCCGTACTAGGACCCTATAACACTATGCTTCTCCTTGCTTTTCTTGATGGTTTAAGACAACATATGTTCCAGCTGGACTACAGGGAACCAGCACAGCCAGAGCAGCCTCACTACGTTGTTGTGTGGGATAACGTCAGCTTCCATCGCGCTGCTCTGGTTCGTGACTGGTTTACCAATAACCCAAGGTTTTCTAATATCTTTCTGCCTGCATACTCCCCCTTTCTAAACCCGATAGAGGAGTTATTTTCGGCATGGCGGTGGAAAGTGTATGACCGAGAACCTTATGTCCGTGTTCACCTCCTTCAGGCCATGGAAGAGGCCTGCCTAGACATATCAGTAGATGCATGCCAGGGGTGGATCAGGCATGCAAGAGGATTTTACCCCCGCTGCCTGGCTGGGGCCAATATAGCCTGTGATGTGGATGAGATTCTCTGGCCTGACCCAGACCAAAGACAAGATGCTGTGGTGGGATAATGTTTCTGGTGTGTGTTGTACTGTATAGTACATGAATGACAATGTGCCACTGTACATACATTGGTTGCGTCTTTTGTGTTTATCATGTGACAAGGGTTTTGAAGGGGAGAACCATAAGCAACCTAATTGTTTTGGAACTATTGTTTTGAATTAATTGTACCAGTGTGCAAAACTCTGTTGTAGTGTGTGTGTTTTTGAGGGCTTGTGTTTGATGTCTGAGGGCAAAGTTCGGTTTTTCAGCAGGAGTGAATAGTTTTGGGTGTAGAGCTTCATTTTGACCTGGAAATAGGATGTTTGGGGAATTGAGTGAGATGTTATGGATTTCTGTTTACTGTTGTGCGGATATGAGGCGTAGTTTCAAGAAATGTGTTTTAGCAATCGAGAAAAACTGTAAAAGCATAATGCTGTTACTGCGTGCTTGTTTTGCTGTTAGGAAAACAATTCTGTTTTACTGAGTTTATTACTAAAACAGTAGTAACGTTAAATCAATCAGACCTAAAAACAGTTCCAACTTGATTCCTTAAAATCAGCTGATTTTTATTTATTTGTATAATACCTTTGTAATGTAATGTAGCCAGACAGAATTTTCCTTTCATAAACTAATAAAATTTAGAGCCAAAATCTTGTTTTATTCCCTCACATCTTTTTTGTCTAAAAAACTTTGAGCATCAACATGGGATGTATCACAGTTTTAGTATAAAAACTGCACCATTTTAATACCTGTAATACCATTAGTTAATATAAACAAAAAAATATGTACGCTAGCTATTTGAAATTTAAGATTATTTATTGGAGAACCTTTCAAAAGGTACATTTTGGCTACAGTCCCAAGAGTCACATCACCAATATCCTGACCGAAATTAATTATGACATTTTTTTATTTTTTACGTACTTTTGATATCATGCCAATATTTTCATGTATGTATCTAAACAGTTTTCTAATATACTTTTATATGTGAGTCCGTATTGGCCGTCCAGCCTTCTGATACTGCCATTTCTTGATGAATTTTAAACAAATGGCAGAATTTCAAAAATTGTGGATGTGTGTTTGTCTTGGCCTGTTGTCTTGGCTCTGTGTAGAAGTTAACCTGCACAGGCTTTGGTTTGAACCACAGTATTTCTTGTCTGTTGGTACAGGGCATTTTACATACAATCAAGTCTTGATGCTTCAAGCAATCCCACTGGTCCAGTGGAGGTGCTGTGGAAACTCTCTCCTGGGAGTGAAGTTTCAATCTGCTGGCTCTTGCCTCCCATGCTTCCTGGTCTTGTGTATTCTTATTAAGATAGAATTGAGGATTAACCCACCTTCCATCACTCTGGGGTGCATATTTATGTCCTCTGTCCTGCTTTTACATTAAACTCAAGTTTAGTGATAGTCTTTTAGCAGGAGACCGAGCTGGACTGCGAAACAGAAGGCGAGCCTTTATTTGGCTGGTGGCAGGAGATAAACATGAAAATTAAGAAAACTATGAAAAACATGAAAAAGAGATAATTATGAAAACTATGACAACTATGAAATGCTGTGATAACTATGACAAAGACTGAGACAACTATGGTGTGTACAGATGACCTGACAATGACAGAGCGAAAACAGACAGACTAAATACACACAAGGGGTGATCATAGCAAGTGGAAACACATGAGGAAACAGCTGACACATAATGACCCCACAGGGGAAGTATAAACTAAGCACATAGAACCAAAAAACAAAACTTTCAAAATAAACAGGTAACATAGCGAGACTCAGACATGACACAAACTTGACAAAATGAACGTGAAATGACATGAAACATGACAGCTTAAGACATGAACCAACAAGAGAGACCTAACTACATGGGGTGAAGACACAAATGGATCTAACAAGCAAAGAACTAAAACTGAGCAACCTAGGAGCTAATATCTAAATGAACTTAACATAAACAATGAATGACAAAATACAAGGAATCTTAAATCCTAACTAATAAAAGCAACAACAACTTAACATATCTTCAAAAACACAAGTCAACAATACAAAATGAACTCAAAATGCTGGGTCACAGACCAAGCCCGTGACAACATCTCCCACATGGGGTGGGAGATGTTGTCCAACAGGGATGACAGCTTAGCCACCATTCTCCTGTCACTCACCACCGCCACTGGATCCAGAGGGCATCCTAGAACAGAGCTGGCCCTTCTGATCAGCCTGTTCAGTCTCTTCTTGTCACCAGCAGACCACACCATAGAAAATGGATGAGGCCACCACAGAGTCATAGAAGGTCTTCAGGACCTTCTATGACTCTGTTTAGTTTAGGGACACAAAATAAAGTGTTGGAAAAGTTGTGTTTAGGAACTATCACCAATAGCCTTCAGACTGGGTAAGCCATTTACATTTGCCATGTTCATTTGCCTTTTTGTTCCTGTTATATCAGCTGTGTTATTGGTTCTTTTCAGATGAAAGAACTTATACAGGGACTTGGAACATGCAAAGGTAGGCTCTGCTTTCTCTTAATGATAGAGCTTTCTTATTATTGTTGTTATTATTATTATTATTATTAGGCTACTGGGCAGATTCAGTGTATCTGACAGACCGACTGATATTTGGTTGTGTTCAAGTGTTCAGTAATGTTAATGTTATTGATCATGTGACAGGTTGAAGGACTACTGTTGAAGGACTACTGCATATAAAACTGTTCAGTTAGTACTAATTCCTATCAGTTGATATAAGGACAAAAATAATGTAAATATGGTAAGAAAATGGTTAAGAGTTTATTATTTTTCATGTTATATTACAGTTTTTTCTGAATGCTTAAACCCTAACTGTGATTTTTATAGCACAATTTCTAAAACTATTAATAGTTATAGCAAAACCACTCACTGAGTTTGCAAAACTAAAAGCACAAACACTGCTTTGCACTCAGTTTGCCATTTTGTAACACACACTTTGCAAAACTGTAGGCACAATTCACTGCTTACACTCAATTACCAAATTTCCAACACACTCCTCGCAAAATTATACACATGTATGGCTATCATTAACACTATTTTGCCAACTGTCTGGCACACTTTCACATGTGAAAACTGTTTTAGAAAATTAGTCCACTTTGCAGTCAGCCTAAGCACTATAAACAGGCCACAGGTAAGCTGTCTATGTGGAGTACAATGGAAAGAGCAGCAAGAGTGAGAAGAGTGAGAATCAGAGGAGGCCGAGGGAGAGGACGTGGAGGTGAAGAAGTTGGAGGAAGAGGACGTGGAGGAGCAAGAAGAGGACGAGGAGGGGAAAGAGGAAGGGTAAGAAGAGTAAGAAACAGAATAACTGATGACATCAGAGCTACAATAGTGGACCATGTCATCAACCATGGGATGACCCTGAGGGAAGCTGGCCAACAGGTTCAGCCTAAACTGAGCCGCTACACTGTGGCAGGCATCATTAGGACATTTCGAAATGAGAATCGGTAAGTACTTTGTAGCACTGCCATACTCTAATGAGAAACACAACAGTACCATACATGCAAAAATACTGAAATTGTTACTTTACAGAATTGCCAGACGTCCAGATGTTGGGGGCAGAGGCAGAATGTTCACTCCAGAGCAAGAGACCCATATAGTGAACATGGTGATTGCCAATAATGCAATAAGACTGCGCGAAATACAGCAGCGCATAATTGATAATGACACCATCTTTCAAAATGTACATAGTGCAAGCATTTCTGCACTAAGTCGTGTACTTGCATGTGGAGATATTGACCAGGCATCATGTCAGGCCTGGATACGGCATTCAAGGAGATATTTTCCCCGGTGCCTTGGACTGGAGGATATCGCATGCGATGTGGACGAAATTTTGTGGCCGGACCCAGAACGACGACATGATTCAATTCAATTCAATTCAATTTTATTTATATAGCGCCAAATCACAACAAAAGTCGCCTCAAGGCGCTTTATATTGTACAGTAGATAGCACAATAATAAATACAGAGAAAAACCCAACAATCATATCATATGACCCCCTATGAGCAAGCACTTTGGCGACAGTGGGAAGGAAAAACTCCCTTTTAACAGGAAGAAACCTCCGGCAGAACCAGGCTCAGGGAGGGGCGGGGCCATCTGCTGCGACCGGTTGGGGTGAAAGAAGGAAAACAGGATAAAGACATGCTGTGGACGAGAGACAGAGATTAATAACAGATATGATTCGATGCAGAGAGGTCTATTAACACATAGTGAGTGAGAAGGTGACTGGAAAGGAAAAACTCAATGCATCATGGGAATCCCCGGCAGCCTACGTCTATTGCAGCATAACTAAGGGAGGATTCAGGGTCACCTGGTCCAGCCCTAACTATATGCTTTAGCAAAAAGGAAAGTTTTAAGCCTAACCTTGAAAGTAGAGATAGTGTCTGTCTCCTGAATCCAAACTGGAAGCTGGTTCCACAGAAGAGGGGCCTGAAAACTGAAGGCTCTCCCTCCCATTCTACTTTTAAATACTCTAGGAACAACAAGTAAGCCTGCAGAGCGAGAGCGAAGTGCTCTAATAGGGTGATATGGTACTACAAGGTCATTAAGATAAGATGGGGCCTGATTATTTAAGACCTTGTATGTGAGGAGCAGGATTTTGAATTCAATTCTGGATTTAACAGGAAGCCAATGAAGGGAAGCCAAAACAGGAGAAATATGCTCTCTCTTTCTAGTCCCTGTCAGTACTCTTGCTGCAGCATTTTGGATTAACTGAAGACTTTTCAGGGAGTTTTTAGGACATCCTGATAATAATGAGTTACAGTAGTCCAGCCTGGAAGTAATGAAGGCATGAACTAGTTTTTCAGCATCACTCTGAGACAGGATATTTCTAATTTTAGAGATGTTGCGCAAATGGAAGAAAGCAGTCTTACATATTTGTTTAATATGTGCCTTGAAGGACATGTCCTGGTCAAAAATGACTCCAAGGTTCCTCACAGCATTACTGGAGGCCAAGGTAATGCCATCCAGAGTAAGGATCTGCTTAGATACCATATTTCTAAGATTTTCAGGGCCGAGTACAATAACCTCAGTTTTATCTGAATTAAGAAGCAGGAAGTTAGCGGCCATCCAGGTCTTTATGTCTTTAAGACATTCCTGCAGTTTAACTAATTGGTGTGTGTTACCTGGCTTCATGGATAGATAGAGCTGCGTATCATCTGCATAGCAGTGAAAATTTATGCTATGTCTTCTAATGATGCTACCTAGGGGAAGCATGTATAATGTAAATAGAATTGGTCCTAGCACTGAACCCTGTGGAACTCCATAATTAACCTCAGCATGTGAAGAAGACTCTCCATTTACTTGAACGAATTGGAGTCTATTAGATAGATATGATACAAACCACTGCAGTGCAGTACCTGTAATACCTACAGCATGTTCTAATCGCTCTAATAGGATATTATGGTCGACAGTATCAAACGCTGCACTGAGGTCTAGCAGGACAAGCACAGAGATGAGTCCACTGTCAGAGGCCATAAGAAGATCATTTGTAACCTTCACTAAAGCTGTTTCTGTGCTGTGATGAGCTCTGAAACCTGACTGAAACTCTTCAAATAAGCCATTCCTCTGCAGATGATCTGTTAGCTGTTTGACAACTACTCTTTCAAGGATTTTTGATATGAAAGGAAGGTTGGAGATTGGCCTGTAATTAGCTAAGACAGCTGGGTCTAGAGATTGCTTTTTAAGTAAGGGTTTAACTACAGCCACCTTGAAGGCCTGTGGTACATAGCCAATTATTAGAGATAGATTGATCATATTTAAGATTGAAGAATTAATTAATGGCAGGACTTCTTTGAGCAGTTTTGTAGGAATGGGGTCTAAAAGACACGTTGATGGTTTGGAGGAAGTAATTATTGAAGTTAACTCAGAAAGATCGATTGGAGAAAAAGAGTCTAACTTAACATCAATGGTACTAAAAGTAGCTGTAGACGATATTACATCTGTGGGATGATTATAATAATAATAATTTTTTCTCTAATGATAAAAATTTTATTTCTGAAGAAGTTCATGAAGTCATTACTAGTTAACGTTAAAGGGATTGTTGGCTCAGTAGAGCTCTGACTTTTTGTCAGCCTGGCTACAGTGCTGAAGAGAAACCTGGGGTTGTTCTTATTTTCTTCAATCAGTGACGAATAGTAAGATGTTCTGGCTTTGCGGAGGGCTTTCTTATAAAGCAGCAAACTATTTCTCCAGGCTAAATGATGATCCTCTAAATTTGTGACACGCCATTTCCTCTCCAGTTTACGAGTTATCTGCTTTAGGCTACGTGTTTGAGAATTATACCACGGAGTCAGGTACTTCTGATTTGAGACCTTAGTTTTCACTGGAGCTACAGTATCCAGAGTCGTACGTAGTGAGGAGGTAAAATTATTAACAAGATAATCGACCTCTGTTGGAGTAGCGTTCAGATAGCTGCCCTGCTCTATGTTGGTACAGGGCATTGAAGATAATAACAGTGGGTGGATTATATTCTTAAACTTAGTTACAGCACTATCAGAAAGACATCTAGTTTGATAAAGTCTACTCTCCACTGCTGTGTAATCAATTATTGTAAATGTAAATGTTATCAGGAAATGATCAGACAGCAGAGGGTTTTCAGGAAACACTGTTAAATGTTCAGTTTCTATGCCATATGTTAAAACAAGATCTAGAGTGTGATTAAAGTGGTGGGTGGGTTCTTTTACATTTTGAGAGAAGCCAATTGAGTCTAATAACAGATTAAATGCAATTTTGAGGCTGTCATTTTTAGCATCTACATGGATGTTAAAATCACCCACAATAATTATTTTATCTGAGTTGAGCACTAAATCAGATAAAAAGTCTGAGAAATCAGAGAGAAACTCTGTGTAAGGCCCAGGTGGACGATAGATGATAACAAGTAAGACTGGTTTCTGAGTTTTACAGCTGGGGTGGACAAGGCTAAGCATCAGGCTTTCAAATGAATTAAAAGTCTGTCTTGGTCTTTCATTAATTAATAGGCTGGTGTGAAAAATTGCTGCCACACCGCCCCCTCGGCCTGTGCTTCGAGGTTTCTGGTAGTTAGAATGACTCGGGGGTGTTGATTCATTTAAACTAACATAATCATCCTGCTGCAACCAGGTTTCTGTAAGGCAGAGTAAATCGATTTGTTGGTCAATTATTAAGTCATGTACTAACAGAGACTTGGAGGAGAGAGACCTAATATTTAATAATCCACATTTCACTGTTTTACTCTTTGGTTCAGATGTGGATTCTGTATTGTTCTTTCTTTTTGATTTTTTATGTTTAAGTTTTTTATTGCTGGTTTTTGGTTTGTTTTTTGTCTGTTTGGGAGCTGACACAGTCTCAATGGAGATGGGTTTTTTGGGGGGTAGCGGGAGGAGAGAAGCTGCAGAGAGGCGTGTAAGACTGCAACTCTGCTTCCTGGTCCCAACTCTGGATAGTCAGATTTTGGGGGGTTTAATAAATTTGTCCATATTTCTAGAAATGAGAGCTGCTCCATCCAAAGTGGGATGGATGCCGTCTCTCCTAACAAGACCAGGTTTCCTCCAGAAGGTTTGCCAATTATCTATGAAGCCCACATCGTTTCTGGGACACCACTCAGACAGCCAGCAATTTAAGGAGAACATGCGGCTAAACATGTCACTCCTGGTCTGATTGGGGAGGGGACCAGAGAAAACTACAGAGTCCGACATTGTTTTGGCAAAGTTACACACCGATTCAATATTGATTTTAGTGACCTCCGATTGGCGTAACCGGGTGTCATTACTGCCGACGTGAATTATGATCTTACTGTATTTACGTTTACCCTTAGCCAGCAGTTTTAAATTTCCTTCAATGTCGCCTGCTCTGGCCCCTGGAAGGCAATTGACTATGGTTGCCGGTGTCTCTAGCTTCACATGTCTGAGAACAGAATCACCAATTACCAGAGTTTGACCCCCGGCGGGTGTGTCGCCGAGTGGGGAAAAACGGTTAGACACATGAACAGGTTGGTGGTGTACCTGGGGCTTCTGTTTAAGACTATGCTTCCTCCTCACCGTCACCCAACCGCCCTCGTTCCCCAGCTGCTTGGGGTCTGCCGGGGAACGGCTAGCGGGGCCTACGCTATCTTCGGCTGCACCAGCTACAGGGGCCTGACTAGCTACGGGTGAATGAAGGGTGCGAAGCCGAGTCTCCAATTCAGTAATCCTGGCCTCCAGAGCTGCAAATATGCTACATTTGTTACAGGTATCATTACTGCTAAAGGAGGCCGAGGAGTAACTAAACATCTGACACAATGAGCAGGAAAGTGCAACAGGGACAGGTGAAGTAGCCATGGTGCTAACGAGTCAGCTACGAGCTAAGCTAAGCTAGCGAAACAGTAAAGAGACAGTGAGTGAATACTTTGGCTATAAATTAGGTAGCGAGCACACAGAAAGGGTGATTCAGATGAAGCACGTTAAGATTATACTATGAAAAAGGGATGTATCAAAAGATTTCAATTAAAATCTTGTAGGCTGATTGTCTTTTTTTTTCCCTTTTTTTTTTGTGAAATTCCTATTTTGTGTTCTGACTTTGTCTTGGTTTTGATGAGTGTGAATAAACACCAATACTTGAAGTTTGGATCCTTGTATGTTTACATGACACTATGACAAAAGTGTGACCTCAAATTGACATCTGTACACAGAGAAAGCAAAAGCCAGATGTGTTTTGTATTCATACCATCAGTGTGCAGGTGGCGCATTGTGTGCTTAGTAGATGATGGCTTGTGTGTACTGTTTGATACGAAAACACCATTTTTACGAAGGTGTGAAGAGTTAATCTAGCTGTGTTCGCTTTTGCAAGAGAACTACAATGTTTTGATAATTGGGTGACAGGTTTTCTTATTTGTGTGTAGAGTTTTGCAAAAATAGCCAATAGTTACAAAAAATGTGCTTAAGCAATCAGAAAAAACTGTAATGGCTTTCATGTTACTTAAGAGAACTGCAATCTATACATCAGTGATCGGCTAGTAAGCCTTTTCTGGGATCGAATAGCAGTGTCTCTATTCTCCACTAGGGGGCTTTCGCGCGTTCTCCTCACTGCAATAAACGACTGCATGAGAGACGCAAGTCATAATCACTCTCGTGATTCTTTTCCCCCTGTTTTCAGGTAAAAGTGTTTAAAGGTTGATATATTTTCAATTTGTACACTGTTAAGATATTTAAGAGGTAATCCTTCATTGATTTGTAAGCTTTAGAAGCATTGTATTACAGTTTTGTGCACATATACGTGGCCGTTTTGAGCCTCAGTTTTGTACTGTGTAATGGCCAGTAAGGTAACGGCAGGAGCTAAAAACGCCGCTATTGTCAGCCATTTTGTCAGGAAACCTGTTCTGGCATATATAGTAAGCACTTTAGTATTTTGGTTTATTATTTAGTGTTTTTCTTCCACCATGTGACATTAAGCAGTACAGAATGTGAAACGTTTCTGTTTATTTGCACTGCAATAAACGACTGCATGAGAGACGCAAGTAATAATCACTCTCGTGATTCTTTTCCCCCTGTTTTCAGGGGTGTAACATTTGCATCCACTGAGGTGAATTAGAACTCAGTATAAAAAATCCATTAAAGGGACACTGACTGTCAGTCTGAAATAGGAGACAGCGCTCTCCAACTTCCAATTTGTGTTGGGCTATGCAGGAACCCGTAACTCCATCAAACAGACTTTTTGGCTTCCAAACTATGCTATCTTATTTGCTGTAGTTGCCGTATTTTTAGTAATCATAATTAAGTAAGACACAAAGGATGATGCTATGGTATTCCCTCCCAAAGGGTAATTTAGGTATGGCACTTGAGCCTCTTAAAGTTAGTGTCACAAACGATGTTAACTCTAGACTGTAATTGCTGCTAGCACAAATAACTAATATTAAAGTGTTGTTTTACTGGCAGAAACAACAACAGAGAATCATCACAGTTGATGGATAAAAGGTGCCAGATAGGAAAAAAGCTCTGTTTTAGCACTGATGATTTTTAATACATAAGCCTGGATGTTAAACTTTTTATTTCCTCTCAGCGTGATGATGGGCGCAGCAAGGGTGACTTTCATCTCCCTGTTTAACTTGCTAAGTCCAAAGTAATGCATTTTTCCCCTTTTTTATTAGTATAGTTTCTGAACTGCCTTCACAATACAACATAATATGGCATTATTTGTACTAAATCTCTGAACACAGGATGAAGTGGTGGATGCTCTGGTGGATGGTCTCTTTCGTTCCTCTTCAGGTGTTCTCGCAGAACTGTATGTCAACATACTGAGTGGTGTTCAGTTAACAACCTCCAACTGAACACTACGAAAACTAAAGAACTTATCTTGGACTTCAGGAAGGGCAGAGCAGACCCGGCCCCACTTTACATTCACGGGAACTGTGTGGAGAGGGTACACTCCATGAGGTTTCTGGGCGTGCAGATCTCTGATGATCTCTCCTGGACTGCAAATACCACGGCGGTGGTAAAAAAAGGCCCAGCAGCGTCTCCACTTTCTGAGAGTGCTCAGGAGGAACAACCTGGAGGAGAGGCTGCTGGTGACATTCTACAGAGCCACCATAGAGAGCATCCTAACGTACGGCATAACAACATGGTATGCGGGGTGCTCAGCTGCAGACAGGAAAGTACTGCAGAGGGTCATCAACACAGCCCAGAAGATCACTGGCTGCTCTCTGCCCAGCCTGGAGGTCATTGCAAACTCTCGGTACCTCAGCAGAGCTGGCAGTATCATCAAGGACTACTCTCACCCCAGTAATCAACTGTTTGAACTTTTACCGTCAGGCCGACGGTACAGGTCACATAAAACCAGGACAAACAGATTCAGGGATAGCTTCTTTCCCAGAGCTATCACCGTAGTAAATAAGCACAAAAACAATTGAACCTGCTTAACTATACCATACTGTCACTGTCACAATATTATGCTGCTATTCATACTGTCATTATATTAATGCTGCTATCCTGTATATATCGTACTTACTATTGTTTGAGTACTTACGATTGTTTTATTGTACTTTTTATATTTTATATTTATATTTATTATTGTATTTTGCACCATGGGAGTGGCACTCGAATTTCGTTGTACCCTGTACAATGACAATAAAGGCTATTCTATTCTATTCTATTCTAATTGTCAACATGACTAGATTGACAGATTTCCCAGGAAATCCCAGATTTCTCTGGGAATTTGTATGCTATCTGTCAATCTAGTCAATTAAATTCAATTTTATGTATTTCGCCATCAAATAAAAATAATAATAATAATAATAATAAAAAATTATATATATATATATATATATATATATATATATATATATATATATATATATATATATATATACAAATAAGCATAAAATAATATCTTTGGTGGTGTGCAGTGTGTCACTGAAACTGGACATGTAGAGGACAGAAAAGAAGTGGCAGGTCTAAAAAATATCTACAGCAGATGAACAGTATCAAAAAGGAAAAAACAGCAAGTTCCTGACACAGGACTTGGAGATGCATCTGGCCCCTCAGTTGATCCACCTGCTGTTTTCCAAAGCCTAATCAGAAATGGTCTTAGTAAAAGAGATACTTCCCTGAATTATTTCTTATGGAAGGGTGTATGCCAAATTACACAAAACCTGGACTGAAAATCAGTAGAAAAAGGTCTGATGGAGGATGAATCCAATTCTGATTAATATCTGATAAGATAATATAAGATATTATAAGCTGACACACTGGACTTCTGATGAGAGGAGTGCAGTGTGTCAGCTCAAAAGACACAAAAGATGAAATAACTTCAGTGAATAGAGTGATTTGTAGTTTTAGTAAGTTTTTGGTAGATTGTTAAAATATGCTAATAAATATATTAGACACACACTTTATATACTATATACTGCACATACTGCATATATAAGTATTTATATACTGTACATACCTTGGTGGATTTGTATTGTCTTCTTAGATTATTGTTTACAGAGCATTAATACACAAGTTTGCCTAAAACACCATGAAGAGGTCAAAATATTCTCTTGTGGTATCTGATCTAGTCATTTCCTATCAAATATTTTAACATAAATGCATTGCATAAATACAACTAACTTTAGTTATTTGATTCATACTACATACATCTCTAATTTCACCATGTATGCAGCATATGTGCCTCTGTAAAATATAATAGCATCATACATTACAAACAGAATAACTGTAATGATCAATCATCTTTTTCTCCAGCACCACTGTCAGGTCATAATTTGTCTCTGTAAAGGTTCTCAGTCATCCAGGTCATCGTAGTCTAAGCTTAGAAAGAAAAGCATCTGGACTTCTTTAAGTTGCTTGAAGACGTTTCACCTCTTATCCAAGAAGCCTTGGCTGATTGTGATCTCATTGGGTTTCCCAGTGACCTGGATGACTGAGAACCTTCACAGACCAGTGAGAGAAATGTTTCACTACTCGTCTAAGTGACTTTTTTAGTCTCATCTGAATGCAGGTTTTCCCTACCTCAGTAATGGGGGACATTTAAAAGTTCATGTGTACTGTGAATTAAGACATACAGATCAGTATTTAAGGTTTTTTTTTGAAAGCGCCTTTCAGAACACTCAAGTAGAATAATAAAAGCAACATAAAAGCAAGCGGTTTACACAATCATAAAAGCATAAGACATAAAACAAATTAAAAATAGCAGAGTGGAGAGGTTATGTGGGATAAGCTATTTTGAACAAGTGAGTTTTGAGTTGGGACTTAAAGAGAGAGAAGGAAGAGATATTTCATAAATCAGGAGGTAGGGAATTCCAGAGTCGAGGAGCAGAGCAGCTGAAAGTCCTGCTCCCCATGGTGGCAAGACGGTGGGAGGAACAGAGAGAGAAAGGGAAGAAGATCTAAGACACCGAGATGGGGCGGTGATCTGAATCAGATCAGAGAGATGTGGAGGGGAGAGAGATGATGAATAGCCTTAAATGTGTACAAGAGTATTTTGAAATTGATATGATATTTGACCGGGAGCCAATGAAGCTGCTGCAGGACAGGAGTGATGTGGTGGATAGAAGGGGTCCTGGTGATAATACAGGCAGCAGAGCTCTGGACGCGCTGGAGCTTGTGGATGGATTTTTCAGTAACACCAAAGAATGGACAAGAATGGCAGTGGTATGTGGGGTGAGAAAAGGACGGAGACAATTAATGTTGCACAATTGAAAATATGCAGACCGAGCGACATTATTAATGTGTGAATTGAAAGGTAGAGTACTGTCGAGGATGACACCCAAGCTTTTCACAGAGGAAGAAACGAAGACTGGCGAGTTATTGATAGTAACAGAGAAACTGTTGGTTCTGGATAATGTTGATTTAGTGCCTACCAAGAGAAGCTCGAGTTTATTACTATTGAGTTTGAGAAAATTAGAAGAGAACCATGAATTTAGTTCGGCTAAACAGAGGGTGAAGAGCAGAATCAGGTTTAGTGGACAGATAAAGCTGGGTGTCATCGGCATAACAGTGAAACTGGATATTGTATTTACGGAAAATGTGTCCAAGCGGTAGAAGGTAGATAATGAAAAGAAGGGGCCCCAGTACAGATCCCTGGGGCACGCCAGTGGTCAGAGGAAAGGGCTGAGAAGTAAAGGATTTGAGTTGAATAAACTGAGTGCGATCAGACAGGTATGATTTAAACCAGGCTAGTGGAGTATGGGAGAGACCGATGCAGGCTAGCCTACTGAGAAGAATAGAGTGAGAAATAGTGTCGAAAGCAGCACTCAGATCGAGGAGAATAAGAATGGAAAGTAAACCGGAGTCCGCTGCCATAAGAAGATCATTGGTTATTTTTATAAGTGCTGTTTCAGTGCTATTCAAGGGGCGAAAACCAGACTGGAACTGTTTATACAGATTATTATTAGTTAAATGTGAGTGGAGTTGTGTGGCAACTATTTTTTTGGTTTGACTCTCGGTATCCACTAGTGCACAAACTAAGTGTCATCAGGACATTACAACACCAACACCATCCCCCACAGATACAGCGACCAGGGAAGCAGAAGAACATCATATCAAGACGGCCCTGAGTAAATGTGGTTATCCCAAGTGGACATTTGTCATAGCTGGGTAATTAATTATAGTTACTAGTTACTTTTTTTTTTTTTACAACTGGCCATTTTAACTACTTTTGATTTAACCTCTACATTTCACCTTACAAACTATTTACTTTGCCTTGTTTGGTATCATTCATTTTCTGCTGTCTTTCTCTCTCTCTCTTGCTCTCTCTCTCTCACCCGTCACTCCTAAAACTTCCTGAACAACCAAATGTCATGTTGCCATATCATTTTTTGATTGGTCAATATGGTACATTTTTCCACCAACACAAAAGGGCTGTTTTTTGTTTAAGTTTTTTTTAATTTTTTGGTCATAAGCAGAGAGTGTTTGCTAGTGCTGTCCTTAGCAAATGTGATGAAACTATTCAGGAAAAAACGCCGCGTATATATATTGTTTATCATGACTCAATTTAAAAACTGGTATATATCACCTTGTTGCTTTATCATTTTGAAGTGGTCATGTGATTGACTTACCACGGCTACTTTATTCTTCCTCAGTCAAACAGCAGCACTCATGCGATTGTTTTGCCCCTTAGCTCCAAGTGTTGTGCCATCTTCCAGACAGCGATTGCCGCCCACGGGAGTGCGCGCAGCTGCTTAAAGCCGTGTCGCCCAGATTACTTACAGCTACTTCCATGCAACTGATATAAGCTGCGGTAACCTGAACACAGCTTCAACCATCTGTTTGTTGAAAAATAGTAACATGACCGCACCGCATTTTCTTGTTAGTAACAGTAACGGCGTTGTAACGATAGAAATAGATAGATTACTCGTTACTGAAAAAAGTAACGCTGTTACTTGTAACACCGTTATTTCCATCACTGCTCTTAACCTCCTAAGACCCAAACTCTTTCATGGCATGCATTTTTAATTCTCTCTTTGCTATTTGGGCTGATTGGGACCTGATTAATGTAAAAACAAAGAATTACATGATTTCTTTTTTTTTTTTTTACCTGATTTTTGTTTCTGAGAAAAATGAGATCCACATATGAGGACATTCTTTTTAAATTTCGATAGAACAGTGGAAGTATAATGTCCTTGTAAGTGGATAACAGGCCCTTGTAGAGCAAAATTTAGTATTTTGGTCTAGACAACCCAAAATGTGATGTCCACATATGTGGATGCCAAGTCCTAGGAGGTTAAGTGCCAGGATTGCCGTGATTTATACATCGGGGAAACCAAACAACCTCTGGTGAAGCGGATGGCACAACACAGACGTGCTAACTGGTCAGGCTAGGACTCCACAGCCTATTTACACCTACAGGCCAGTGGACACTCTTTCAATGATGAGGATGTTGTTAGTGTTTTTTTGTTTTGTTTTTTTCTTTAAGGAAGTACACGAGAAGAGCTATCTTTTAAAAGAGCTTTAGCAGTTGAAATTACAATTTACAGTGGTCTGCTTCACAAAAAGGATGACCCTGTAAGTCATCAGTACAGTTATAGACCACAAAAAGAAGGATTATTATGACCATCTTCTTCTGGGGAATGATGACGCCGGTCCTGCCGTCTCCCAGCTGGTTCTTCTCCCACACTCCATACATGTCTGACCTCGTCTCGCATCTGCTTCTTTACTGGAAAAAGATAGAGAAAGAAAAACACCTCGCTCCCTAACCTTTCTGTATTATTAGCTAACAATTCACAGTGTATTGATTCTACTTATTATCCACATCTGAGACATTCTGTTCAGACTCACTTGGCCCAGAAAAAATGTCCCCCTGACTTAATAACCAATTATGATGTGTAAGCATGTTTTCAAATCCCTCTGCCCCCAACATGTCAGTCTCAATAATTCAATTCAATCATAGTGCTGAATTGATGCTTTTGACCCTTGTTACATAAAGTGCCACTCTTTAATGAGCACAATTGAAAAGCGTACATAAAAAAAACAAAAAAACAAACAAAAAAAAAAAAAAACAGTTTTATTTAATCATTTTCTTCCTAACAATGTACACATCCTGGACAGGGAGGAATGCTGGTTTGGGCAGGGAGTCAAGGAGGCCATAAGACCATGTCTGAATTGAGGAGGGTGCCTACATTTTGCTTCTTACAGTCCTGTGAACTATCTGTGAATGGCAGACAGAGGAGGAAAAAGGCTTGTAGTGGGTTGTATGTGAGGCTGGACACTGGTCACAGACAGAGTAATTAAGCTGGAGAAGATGTGCAGCAGATTAAGGTCATTAAGGATAGAGATGGAAATGTTTTAATGAATGAATGAAAGAAGTGGAAATGTGGAAGAGAGCCCGGAGAGGTAGAATTATTCTCTGGAGATGGGAGGTATGTTCAGAGGTGGGAAGAGTAATAGTAGAAGAAAGATTAATTATTATACTGCACCGTTGTTATTAGGGATATATTAGCACTTAAGTAGCAAATCTGTGTGTTACGTCCCCCCCCCACCATGGTGGAGGCAAAGGTAGGAAGGAGACAGCAACACTGGACAACCACAATCAAAGGAGGAAGACAACAGAACAGTTAAGAATCAGGCAGGATTTATTGGTTGCTTGCCTTGATAGTCAAACTTAACAAAAGAAAAGAGGTGGGGGAGGAGGACTGGGCGGTTGAGCCAAATCAAAGAAAGTAATAAAACAAAAAGAGGTCGATAGCTTCCAGGGCCTAACTAAAACAAAAATGCAAAACAAAAGGCCTACCTAGCTGCTCGACAAAAGGTCAGTGAAAACATACAAAAGTGGCATCAACCGCATAACCTGGTGTGTCTAACAGTTTAAAACTACAGTCAGTGTATAGGGTACCCCAAGCTTACCTGTCCAGCCTCCCACCACACACAATACAAAGAAGCCTTTTCACAAATGTTTGTCATAAAGCAGAAGCCAGCAGCCACCAGCTGGGAGCTGCTCATTTGTAGTGATCCTCGGAGAGTGATTGGCCAACTGTGCCCAGACCAGCCAATAGACACATGCCAATCAACTTTGAACTGGCCAATAGGTGGAGGCTTGACACCTGAAAGATAAGAAAAAGAACACAAAAGCAAAGCCACATCTCTTGGCATGTAACACTGTGTTTAAAAATTCAATAGTTAAGATCAGTGAATATAAATATTTTGGGATTTGACTAGATAATCATTCGTCCTTCTCCTCTGCACTAACCTTTGCACCTTTATCAAAGGTCACCACTGTGAATAAAAATATATTCTCAATGTCTGGTTAAATGAACAAAATATACTGATGTAATAAATAACTAAATAAAGGGTATAGAAAATTTGTACTTGTAGTTTTTAAAGAACAATTAGAAATAGTAACAAAAAAACACCATAAATTGGCACCAACCTACCTAATTGGCAACAACCTACCTTCCTAGGTGGAAAACGAATCCTCTCCTTGTCACAGTGAAATTTATCCAAATTGTATTTTGTGTGTAGAAGGCAGTTAGAGTACTATTGTCCTTTGTCCTTATAGGATGAGAATCTCCCGCCTTCATTCTATTGTAAAAAACAAACAAAAAAGCAAACTTGCAAAGCCGAGCATCACAGAAACTCTGGCTTTGGCAATAGTCTCAGAAATTTAAACATTTCTGAAAAAATATACACTGCTTAAAATAAATAAAGGAAGACTTCGAAAACACATCACATTGCAATGGAAAAAAATCGTGCTGGCAATCTATACTGACGTGGATAATGTAATGTCTTAGAAATGAAAGGATGTCACCAGTGGCGGTCCTAGCCTGTTTGGCGCCCTGGGTGAACACCCCCTCTGGCGCCCCCCACCCTGCCCCGCCCCCGGTACACTACACCCCATCCCCCACCCCACATCCACACATAAAATATATTAAGGATTTTACATTAACATGTTTTACTGTAAAACTGTTATTGGGATCATACTGAATTTAACCAGATAAACATAAACACGCACGCACATACACACATAGGAGTCACAGAAGCACGTTCAGTGAGAGACTGAGATGACCAAAAACCAGCTCGGAATGACACAGGAAGTCATTCCTGCCCGTGGCCATCTCCCTGTACAGCTCCTCCACACTGTAAACACTGCAATAGTTACACCCTTTTTAAACACGCTCTTTTCTACTCTGTAATATTCTTGCCAATTTTCTTGTTATTTATTTATAATCACCTCTGTTAATTCTTGATATTTATAATTTAGTGATCTGTATATATTGGTGCTATTTCCTAAATGTGTACAATCTCTAACATAGTATTGTTTGGAGTTTAGTCTGTTACTGTTACTATTTTTAGAATTTCTTCTTGGACCAATTGTAACCCACATAATTTCCTTAGGGATTAATAAAGTATTCTGAATATGATTCTGATTGTTTCAGGATACATGACCTGCCATTGTCCAGTGACACATCTGCTTACCTGTATCTTTTGCTCGTTTCTCCTTCTCTTCTTTTCTTTTTTTCTTTTTTTTTAAATGAGCACCTGATGGCTTTGAACTTTCCTTGTCCATCTTCCATTGGTTTTAATTTTGCACTCCAGTATGAACACCCATCCCCCAACCCGAGGATCACCACAACATAACCTAATAGACCTACACCTTAGTTCACAGATTCTCTTTGTCTAGGGTTTATTTCTGGGATTTTGCACAACCCAGGATTCAAATCATGAATACATAATGAGCTTGGATTTACAACATTATGAATGAAATGTGCTCTATTTGGAAGCAGCCGCCCCCCTCCCCTGTCGAAAGGTTGTGTGTGAGACTTTAAATTATCAAACTGTAAATTATAAATTTTAAATTGTTATTGATCCCTTTACCCCTAGTCCTAAAGTGTATATTTATTTTCTTACTCTTCTTATATTTATTGTTTGTTTACTTGCACTGCTGTAACTGGAGCTTCGTCGTCTCGTCTCTCTATATAATGTACTGTATATAGCGGAGATGACAATAAAGTTTACTTTGACTTCAGCACAGCAGCGCACCGAGGACTCTCGCGCTCACTTTATAGAATTTCGAAAAAAACATCGTACAAATTATAAGTCTGTATCATAATGTCTGGTGTTTTCGTGTTTGTTGGTTTGTTTTTATTTTGTTTTATTTTGCGAGTTGGTTATTAGATGCTGCTCCTGCCAGCCAGAGAATCCCCTGCCTCCCCCGCCCTCTCCTCCCTGTGCCGCAACCAGCAGGCGCACCTCACAAATGGAGAGCGCCCTTACTCCCAGCAAATGGGTGATAGAAAACTGATCGGTGCCTATGTCATCTCCAAAATGCGTCGGGGCAGAATGAGTACGAGCAACTCTTTTTTAGAGACGCCCGTGATGCCGCCCTGGGCAACCCCCCATGTTGCCCGTATCAAAAACCGCTACTGGATGTCACGTCCCTAATGGAAATGAAAATTTATCAACCTACAGAAGGCTGAATTCAAAGAGACTCCCCCTAGTGGCAGGCTAGTCAATTTTGCTGAAATTCCAGTGGAGCAACTCAAAATGGTACTCATTAATTTGTATGGCCCCATCATGCTTGTATGCATGCCTGATAAAGTTGGGACAGGCTTCTTTAGAGAATAATAATGGTGTCCTGGGGGATCTTCTCCCTGATCTGGACTGGGGCGTCACTGCACTCCTGGATGACCCAAAACATAATGTCCCAGAGGTATTCTATTGGATTTAGGTGAGGTGAGTGTGGGGACCAGTCAATGGTATCAATTCCTTCATCCTCCAAGACCTGCATGCATACTCTCTCCACATGACATTGGGCGTTGTCGTGCACCAGAATGAACCCAGGATCAACTGAATGAGTTACAGTTTTTTCTGAATGCTTAAACCCTAACTGTGATTCTTATAGCACAATTTCTAAAACTATTAATACTTATAGCAAAACCACTCACTGAGTTTGCAAAACTAAAAGCACAAACACTGTCCTTTGGCTTTTGCCATTTTGTAACACACACTTTGCAAACCTGTAGCTACAATCCACTGCACAGCACTCTTTTTGCAGAACTTTAAACACAACTCACTGCTTTACACTCAATTTGCAAAGGATCAACACACTCCTAGCAAAACTATACACATTTATGGCCATTATTTACACTATTTTGCCAACTGTCTGGCACACTGTCACATGTGAAAACTTTTTTAGATAATTAGTTCACTTTGCAATCAGCCTAAGCACTATAATACAGGTAAGCTGTCTATGTGGAGTACAATGGAGGGAGCAGGAAGAGTGAGAAGTAGAAGAGGCTGAGGAAGAGGACGTGGAGGTGAAGAAGTAGGACGAAGAGGACAACAAGGACAAGGAGGAGCAAGAGGAGGACGAGGAGGGGGGAGAGGAAGGGTAAGAAGAGTAAGAAATAGAATTGCTGATGACATCAGAGCTACAATAGTGGACCATGTAATCAACCATGGAGTGACCCTGAGGGAAGCTGGCCAACGGGTTCAGCCTAACTTGAGCCGCTACACTGTAGCAAGCATCATAAGGACATTTTGAAATGAGAGTCGGTTAGTACAGTCACTTTGCACTAAGATTTGTAGCACTGCCATATTCTAATGAGAAACACAACAATACCATAGATGTAAAATTCCAGAAGATATTTTCCCCTGTGCCTTGGACTAGAGCAGCGCTCCCCAACTCCCGGGCCTCGGACCGGTACCGGCCCGTGAGTCGTTTGGTACCGGGCCGCGAGAGTTGAGGCTCAGGTGTGAAATGTATGGTTTTCAGGGTTTTTATCGGTTTTCAGCGTTATTTTGTTATTGTTTTTATCGTTGACTCACTTTTCCTGGGTCTTTTCATGTGTGTTATGAATAAATCTTCTTTTTGTTTGGTACCGGTACTAGTTTTATTTTGTTGTATTTATCCGCGACACCTTAAAGGCCAGTCCGTGAAAATATTGTCTGGCATAAACCGGTCCGTGGCACAAAAATGTGCTGTAGACGAAATTTTGTGGCCAGATCCACAGAGATGACACAATGTAGACTGATTTCTTTTTTTTCCTCAGTGAAATTACTATTGCGTTTTGACTTGGAAATAAACACTTGTGTTTGTTTTGATGTGTGTGAATAAACACCAGTACTTGAAGTTTGGATCCCTCTATGCTTACGGATCTATGACAAAAGTATGAGCTCAAACTGACATAGCCTACCTTGTGCACAGAGAAAGCAAAAGCCAGATGTGTTTTTCATTCATACCATCAGTGTGTAGTTGGTGCATTGTGTGCTTATTAATTTGATGGCTTGTGTTTACTGTCTGATACAAAAATACCATTTTTACAAAGGTGTGGTGAGTTAAGCAAAGGTTATTCGCTTTTACAAGAAAACTACAATGTTTTGCTGATTGGGTGAGGAGTTTTCTTATTTGTGTGTAGAGTTTTGCAAAAATAGCCAATAATTACAAAAAATGTGCTCAAGCCATCAGAAAAAACTGTAATAGTCTGATAATGGGTCCAAGGATTTCACCCTAACACCTAACGGAAGTCAGGGTGCCTAGCCTACCTAGCCTGTAGAGGTCAATGGATATGCCTCCCAGACCATTACTGACCCATCACTAAACCGGTCATGCTGAATAATGTAACAGGCAGTATAATGTCCACCATGGCTTGTCCAAACCATTCCACGTCTGTCACGTGTGCTCAGGATGACATTTCTCTCAGCTGTGAAAAGCACAGAGGTCTAATGGTGGACCTGCCAATTCTGATGTTCTATGGCAAATGCTAAAAGAGCTCCATGGTGCCTGTCAGTGAGTGCAGGGACTGGAGTCCTCAGGCCATCCTCATGAAGTCCGTTTATTATTGTTTGGTGAGAGAAATTCACACCATTGGCCTGGTGGAGGTCACTTTGTAGGACCCTGGCAGTGCATTGTGTTCTTTCTTGCACAATGAGTAGATACTAGATGGGTTGTCCAGAGTAACTGTTTGTCTCCTTGAATATTATCAGTTTTCAGTTATCTTGTCAGTTCTCTTTGAGACACAGTGGACAGTTCCTACTTTTCTGGACCTTTTTTTAAACCTCATATCTACTCAGCTGTGCTTCTAAAATCTATTTTTACATTTTTATTTTCCTTAGCATTGTTTTGTACTTGCTCCTACTATATCAACTCTTATCTCCACTCATGGCTCCACTCTGATCTTCCTTTCTGCCTTGAATTTTTTCGCTGCACATTCCTGATGCATTTGTGGATTTATGCATTTATTTATTTTTTTCTTTTCTTTTGATGCTTTAACTCTTTCTTCATTTTCACATTTCTTATCAAAAATGTAAAACTTCTTCCCAAGAACGATATGACCCTTAACAACAACCTAGAACTTGTCACTTGTTAAAGACAGCTTCTGCCTATTCTGATAGGACAAGCAGAGAAGGTATCTCTGTGAAGATTGACATCAATTTTGTAATCACCCTGGACTTGCTTAACCTGCATCTCCTGTCCAGGCACACAGTGGCAGGACTGTCCTCCAATTGGTTTTGTTTTTACAAGACTCTTGGCTTGTAAAAACAAGGCCATCCACTTTCAGTTGGATGGCCTTGTAGGGGGTTCCACCTCTGCCTTCTCTTTATTACAGTTTTTTCTGATTGCTTAAGCACATTTTTTGTAACTATTGGCTATTTTTGCAAAACTCTACACACAAATAAGAAAACCTGTCACCCAATTATCAAAACATTGTAGTTCTCTTGCAAAAGCGAACACAGCTAGATTAACTCTTCACACCTTCGTAAAAATGGTGTTTTCGTATCAAACAGTACACACAAGCCATCATCTACTAAGCACACAATGCGCCAACTGCACACTGATGGTATGAATACAAAACACATCTGGCTTTTGCTTTCTCTGTGTACAGATGTCAATTTGAGGTCACACTTTTGTCATAGTGTCATGTAAACATACAAGGATCCAAACTTCAAGTATTGGTGTTTATTCACACTCATCAAAACCAAGACAAAGTCAGAACACAAAATAGGAATTTCACAAAAAAAAGGGAAAAAAAAGACAATCAGCCTACATCATGTCGTCTTTCTGGGTCCGGCCACAAAATTTCGTCCACATCGCATGCGATATCCTCCAGTCCAAGGCACCGGGGAAAATATCTCCTTGAATGCCGTATCCAGGCCTGACATGATGCCTGGTCAATATCTCCACATGCCTCCTCCATTGCCTGTAAAAGGGCTACCTGTTGATGAGGATGACGGTCGTACACTTTCCAGCGCCAGGCAGAGAAGAACTCCTCGATGGGATTTAAGAATGGAGAGTATGGAGGGAGGTTGAGTGCCATGAAGGATGGGTGGTCTGTAAACCAGTTGCGGACCAAAGCAGCCCTATGGAAACTAACATTGTCCCATATGATGACATATCGGGTCTGCTCTGGTCTCTGAACAGTGAGCATGTCATGCAAGGTGTCCAGGAATGCAATAATGTGTGCAGTGTTGTATGGGCCTATGGTTGCATGATGGTGAACAACACCATTTTGGCTTATAGCTGCACACATGGTTATGTTACCACCACGTTGTCCTGGGACATTGATGATGGCACGGTGTCCAATAATGTTCCTGCCACGTCTCCTGGTTTTACTGAGGTTAAAACCGGCCTCATCCACAAAAAGTAGCTCATGTCCCATTGCATCTGCTTCTAGTTCCATCACTCTCTGGACAAGACAAAACAAATGCAACACATCAGGCCCATGCACAGCACTACAGTATGCACTTCCAAATTCAGAACCAATGACACTAGCTTACCTGCACATAGTCATATCGCAGTTGCTTTACACGTTCTGTGTTTCTCTCGAAAGGAACTCTGTAAATTTGCTTCATTCTTATTCTGTGGCGCGCAAGTACACGACTCAGTGCAGAAATGCTTGCACTGTGTACATTTTGAAAGATGGTGTCATTATCAATTATGCGCTGCTGTATTTCGCGCAGTCTTATTGCATTATTGGCAATCACCATGTTCACTATATGGGTCTCTTGCTCTGGAGTGAACATTTTGCCTCTGCCCCCAACATCTGGACGTCTAGCAATAATGTAAAGTAACAATTTCAGTATTTTTGCATGTATGGTACTGTTGTGTTTCTCATTAGAGTATGGCAGTGCTACAAAGTACTTACCGATTCTCATTTCGAAATGTCCTAATGATGCCTGCCACAGTGTAGCGGCTCAGTTTAGGCTGAACCCGTTGGCCAGCTTTACTCAGGGTCATCCCATGGTTGATGACATGGTCCACTATTGTAGCTCTGATGTCATCAGTTATTCTGTTTCTTACTCTTCTTACCCTTCCTCTTTCCCCTCCTCGTCCTCTTCTTGCTCCTCCACGTCCTCTCCCTCCAACTTCTTCACCTCCACGTCCTCTTCCTCGGCCTCATCTGATTCTCACTCTTCTCACTCTTGCTGCTCCTTCCATTGTACTCCACATAGACAGCTTGCCTGTGGCCTGTTTATAGTGCTTAGGCTGATTGCAAAGTGGACTAATTATCTAAAACAGTTTTCACATGTGAAAGTGTGCCAGACAGTTGGCAAAATAGTGTTAATGATAGCCATACATGTGTATAATTTTGCTAGGAGTGTGTTGGAAATTTGGTAATTGAGTGTAAGCAGTGAGTTGTGTTTAAAGTTCTGCAAAAAGAGTGTTGTGCAGTGAATTGTGCCTACAGTTTTGCAAAGTGTGTGTTACAAAATGGCAAACTGAGTGCAAAGCAGTGTTTGTGCTTTTAGTTTTGCAAACTCAGTGAGTGGTTTTGCTATAAGTATTAATAGTTTTAGAAATTGTGCTATAAGAATCACAGTTAGGGTTTAAGCATTCAGAAAAAACTGTAAAGTGTTCAACAAGTTTGTCAAACGATACTGGCTCAAACTCAGAGTGGTGGTATGAGGTGGGTGGAACAATTTAGGCAGGACGGTGTCTGTAAACCTCTGAATGACTGCTCAGTTCTTGTGTTTCAGCTGTCCCTGCAGGCATTGCATCAGTTTCAGTGACTGACAGAGAGAGGTTTTTATGGCTCTGTACACATTTAACTATAACAACAAAGCAATGCAAGGAATACATTTGCAAGCATGTAAAATCTTATACCTGTTTACTGTTTTGCATTTACATCAGAGTTTCTGGATCTTTACATGTCTAAATAAGGAAGGTGCATGCACGCATGCATGAGTCACATGCATAATTAACATTTCTATTAAGAATTCATTTTTCATTGTTTCAGTGTGAGAGATTATATCATCAGTCATCATTCTCTCTATTTCTTTGTAGATGCTAGATGCCTGTCACGAGGCTCAGATGGTGACTAAGGTAGGTCTGTTCAGCTGTTCTCTGTTTTGTGATCATCCTTGAGATGACACTTACATGGTACATGCTTAATGCTGTCATCCTTATGTACTGAAAAGTATAGTTATATGTTACATTTTCTCCATTAGTATACCCCTTTTTGCTCATTTTTATTATTGATCACATCTTCCAGGATACACACACTTGATGATAGGTTGTCGAATCTGTCAAAACAAAAAGTACCAAGAGCATCAAGCAGCAAGTTAAAAAGAACCGATAGAAAATGTGACACTACTGATGTATTGTGATGTGCAGACAACAATATTTTCCTTGAATGGCAGTTTTAGCAGTAGCTCTTGAAACACAATTTAATGCCTGCTAGTTTCACGTTGTAATCTGCTGTGGCATTTTCTGTTTGACAAATCAGTTTGTGTACGGAGCAAAGAAAGACATTTTTACCCCACAGGGGGTCATCACTCTGCTTGGCATTACCTGGGGTCTGATCGTCTTCGCTTTTGGCTACCTGACAACTCCTGACCTATAAATCTTCAGCATCCTGAACTCTTTGGTCTGAAAAATGTTTGTCCTAGTGTTCAGCTCAGTCGTATGTGGATAATATTGCAAACTAACCAAGTGCTATACGTGTGTGTGTATATATATATATATATATATATATATATATATATATATATATATATATATATATATATATATATACATATCTGAATCCATCTTGTGGATGTGAATATATTGCAGATATATGATATGATATAAAAAAATAAAAAAACTACATCATATATAACATAAGAATGGGGAAAAAAATCAGACATTCATAATTTGTGAATGTTTACTGTTTATAGTTCACTACAAGCAATGCTTGTCAAGGAAAAAGTATAAGAAATTTATCAGGAACTTTTAGAATTGCAAAACATGTTTATGCAGTGGAATTTTACTAATAGCAGGCTCCTCTGTCTACAGAGTATAGAAATCATTCTATGAGGAAAGAACATGACAGAGGCTAATGCACAATATTATAATGGATGGTTCCACATACAGATTTTGTTTTGTTTAGGGATAAACAGAAAACTGCCACTGTTGTCGTATCAGTTTGTAGCAACTAGCTCTAATAATAATGGTTTTCTCTTAAAAATAAAATAGCAAGATGGAGACAGATAACGTTTGTGGAAGCAATTTTACTCTTCCCACACTCAGCACCTCCTCTTACAACACTTTGTTCTGACCTCTCATGTGACTAAATTGAGAATGTAGAATATGGAAAAGAATATGGAAATCTGAAAAACATGCAAACACTAAATGCAAATGCAAATGTGCAAATCGTTAGCTCTGTAAACACTGCAAAGACATTTTTTGTAAATTAAATATAATATAAATTTACTTCCGAACCTTATCACAAGAAGAAGAGGAAAATGACACAGCAAGTTAAACTAGTCTGAAGCTGAAGAAGCATGAGGTATTTCAGTCAGTTTAAGTTGATTTGATTACAGTGAGATAGATGAAGATGAATCTGAAGAGAGAGATAATTCTGAAGTTTTGGAGGTGCAACTGAGAATGCCCAATCAGTTCTATAAGTATTACAATCTGTAACCAGGGCTGGGTGATATGGAAGAAAATCATGGATTTTCTATTTCTTTTTTTTATCTTCAAATCAGTAGATATTGACATGCTACACCAAGAATACTGACAGGGACTGAAAAAAGAGCATATTTTCCTCTTATTGGCTTCTCTCCATTGGGTACCTGTTAAATCCAGAATTGAATTGAATTGTTCTCCTCACACTCTTGAATAATCAGACCCCACCTTATCTTAAAGACCTAATAATACCGTATCACCCCATTAGAACACTTTGCTCTCAGACTACAGGCTTACTTGTGGTTGAGTATTGAAATGTTGAATGGGAGGCCTTCAGCTTTCAGGTCCCCCTTCTGTAGAACGAGCCTCAAGTTTGGATTCAGGAGACAGACACCTTCTCTACTTTTAAGATTAGGCTTTCCTTTATGCTAAAGCGTATAGTTAAGACTGAATTAGGTTATTCTGAATCCTCCTTTAGTTACACTGCAATAGGCCAAGGCTGCTGGGGGCTTCAACATGGTGCAATGAATCTTTTTCAGCTTTCCAGTTTTTCCTTCCACCTGTCGTCTAGTGCTTGCTTACAGGGGCTGTTTGATTCTTGGTGTTTTCCCTGCATTATTGTAGATTCTTAACATTACAATATAAAGCATGTCTAAACATAAAATATACAAATAAGGTTGGAGAAACCTGAGTGGTGAAACGTTTCTTTCTCCCACTGAAAACGCTGTGTCCAGAAGAACAGAATCAACCTTTTGGGATATACATATAATATAACATATATAAATAAAACTGAATTTAAATAATGACCATATTCATTCATCCATCCTCCCTGTTGTCATACAGTGAGAGGCAGGGACGGGTCTGCTACAGGGATAACATATAGGTAGAAAAATATTCATGCCCATACTCACATCTATGTTCATATTAAAATGGCCGCTTAACCTTCATGCATGAAGCCACAGGACGCACAGAGACAGCTGGAGACTCGGAGGCTGTGATTAGTCATTCCTGTTACATTTTTTTTAAAGTCCACCCCCTAGGGCTTGTCTGTAGCTGGTGCATTCTAATATAAATTCTTCTTAGAAGGGTCGATAACCAAATTTACATCACTTGGATGCAAACATACCCTGGTGGAGCCTAGTGGACTTGCAGACATGGTAACGTCACCTGCATAAGGCAGGTGACGTTACCATGGCAATATACCCTGGTAAGAAGTCCTGGTGTCTTTTTCCAAACCATAAGTGAATCACTTTCATTATACTAGGAACTCAGGGTTAACCCTGAAATTATGGGGAGAAGCCCAAATCCTGCTTTGTATTGTAGGCCTCTACACATCACAGATTGCAAACTATCTTCTCATCTAAATCTGTGTGAAGTTCCTGACAAAGAAGCAACCCAAAACAAGGTCTGTACCTTTGGTCTTTTCTTTACAGGCTTATGGTGTTCAGGCCTTGCACCAGCTAAACTAAATGAGAGGTTAACTGGTAGTTGGACACCAGGCTGGACCACTGTCGCCTGAATCAGTGTAGCCCTCCTCTCCTCTTAACAGTTGAGCTAGAAACAATAATCTACTGTCACGTAATTTAATTTGCATGATTTGCATGCTCACTGTATTTCCTGTACACAGACTAAACTTTCACTCTCTCTCCTCTGAGCCAGCCTGTTTCTGCTGGAGGTTTCTTCCTGTTAAAAGGGACTGTTTCCTTTTCACTCCCATGAAGGGGTTTCTCATAAGGGGTTATCTGATTGTTGGAATTTTCTCTATAGGGTTTTTCCCTTACAATACAAAGCACATTGTAGCAATAAAATAGAAATGAATTTTAATCACTTTGTGTTATGTTTTAATCTGCCCTCAGTCTTTATTTTAAATGTGTCTCTCCTGTCACAGATTTTGACAGTAAAAGTGATTGAATGTCAAAATCATTGTACATTTACAGTACAGCTCAGCTCATAGTAATACTGATTACAGAACTCCATTCACAGCCTAAGAGCTGGTTAGTTGTGCCCCTTCCACACATGAAGACTACTGGGGACGGAGTTTTTCAGTCTGTGGCAGTCTACCATCATAATTATGTTTAGCTGTCTATTAAAAACAGTCAAAAACTTTTTTTTTGCTGTTGTTTAAACAGGCTTTCTGTAGAAAAGTTTATTGAATTATTATATTTATTTATTTGCCTTTAAACTACCTTTTTATTTTTGGCTATCATGGCTTCTAATTTATTCATTTATTTTACTCTTTCTTGCGCTTTTTCTGTGAAAGGTGCTTAAAATATGAACTTTACTTCAATACTCGTTGATCCGAATTCAAAGTTGATTTTAATTAATGAGGACCTCTTTGGGTTAAAATTTAACAGCCTGTAGCTTGACAAGGAGTAGGGTCTCTGAGATTAGTGGATGAAGGACCTCAGAACTTGGATGATCTAGTTTAAGTCATCTGCGTTTGGTATGATTCAACAGTAATACTTACTATCTCTCCTTCTTCTTCTTTGTGCCAAATACTAATGTAGGCTCATCCATGAATGAGTGTGAATGCTTTCCTGACCTTAGGAGCCTGGATTTTACAAAAGGACGTGATTGTTGACCTTGATGCATTTCTACAAGATGTTTGATATCATCTCTGTCAGGTTGATTCTGGCATTTTGTAGATGCAGAAAGCCATCGCGGTGTGTGCAAACTCAGGGCCTGACTTCCCTCAATCAAGCTTGAAATAAAATACTGATGTTTTGCAGAGAACTTGTTTCAGCTTCTTTTTTTTCAGATTGAATATATCTTTATTTAACTCATTCTTTTATTGGCTTATTTCAACAACTGTACAAAAGCAAGTGCTACACAGTGTCGATCTAACATATGACCAGTGAATTGCTTTCAAATTTTAGATAAACTGACTTCTAAAAAAACATAACCTGTTGCTGAATGTGTGGGAACAGAATTTACAGCACATGCAGTTTCCAGTTTGCTTCAGTTATTTGATGTCAGTCTGTATTTGGTTTAGGATCAGTGGCAACAGAAGGAATATTTTACTGTCCTGTCTGTTACTTCCTCTTTCTCTCTCAGACAGTCATTTACATCTTATTTCGTTTCCCATTACCCTGCTCACTTTCAGCATGTGTATGCATTTGCCTTTTTTACAACCATCATATCACCTGTGTTCTCTATTCATTTTTAGAAGTACAAATAATATTATTTAAACAAGGGACCCAGCAACATGCAAAGGTAGGACATGGTTTGGTTCTCTTTGCATAAAAAACTATTTAGCTTCATTATCAAAATTGGGACTGCAAAATGTCTATTGGCTATTTAACTAAGCACACAAAATGTGTACAGCTTGAAATGAGAGACAACACAATCTCTTGTCTTCATCCCAGACCTCCTTTTGGCTTGTAAATTGCTTTCATGACAAATATCCTTTGTTTGTTAAGCAGATAATTTTTTTCAATACATTAATTTCCTCAATTTTACAGGATTAAGTGGGGGATACTCTGGTGGTTGGTGTCTTGTGTGTCTCATGATATGGTCTCTGGAAATAATACATCACAACAGGGTATCTGCGGAAACTGTAGTTATTTGTGTCAGCAAAGTAATACATATCAACATACTAGCATGAGTAAGTATTTCCATGTATTTACTAAAATTCCTATAATTAACAGTATAGGAACACCCCCATACTTTAGTAATGTTGTTTTCTTTGTCATAAAGGAGGTCTAAATGCTAGCCTGTAAACACTCTTAAACTGTCAAACTGCTGCAATACATGTAAACTCACCATTTATACTTCCATGAAGCTGTGATGTTAAAATATGAGTCACCTATTGTTGGCGGAAATACTGAAAACAAGAGCTCCTATATACTTTCAACATACGAACTGATGGGACGGTTAATTACTTATAGACGTCAATGCCCAAATTGCCCCAGAGAAATTTTGAACATTATAGAGCTAATGTGAATTCAGCTAATGTATGCTGAATCCTTAAGATGGATGATTGTTTGCTTTTCTTCTACTTTCTGCACTCAAATTCTACCAAATGTCTATAATTCTACATTCTAATAGAAATCATTAACTTACTAATTAACCGCTGGCATCACCATCCATGTTTGTCATTACTATGACATATCCATGCAAGTCAGTTGCATGGATATTATGTGATGAGATGAATGTGTGCAGCTCACATGGACCGTTCCTGTCAGTTACTCTTAACTCTTTCTAAAAGTACGTAAACAGCAGCAGCTCAATTTGGTATATACCTACAGACGCTTATACAGTATAAAATAGTACTGAAAACAGCATGGAATATACATTAGTAAGTCAAAAACATGAAAAAACAAAACAAAACAAAAAACTAAGGTACCCTTGTGTGGGGTTGAAGTTGGGGTTTGAACCCTAAATCCAAGTTGCTCCCCAGTGCACTAACTGGAGCATGAAAGTGTGTGAATATTAGATAAAATACTTAAGCATTGAAAAGGTGCTTGTGTGAATAAAGAATGTTGTATGAAGTGCTTTAAGTGCTCTGGGAGAGTAGAAAAATGTTATATTACAATCAGTTCATTTACCATTTTCAAATTTTTATACATGTTGTCAATGAATGGTTTTTCTTTATTTTTACTATGTTCTACATTTTAGATACATACTGAAGACATCAAATATATGAAGCAAGATATATGGAATATAGCAAAGAACAAATTCATAAACAACTCTGAATATGTCTTATATTTTAAAGCAACCACCCTTTGCTTGGTTCACAGCGCTGCATACCCTTGGCCTTCTCTCAATGAGCTTCATGATGTAGTCACCTGAAATGGTTTTCCCTTCACATGTGTGCCTTGTCAGGGTTCATTTGTGAATTTTTTTTCTTGATGGGGTTGGGACCAGTTGTGTTGTGCAGAAGTCAAGTTGGTGAACAGCTGACAGACGTAACAAAGTTAGAATTCACATTATGCCAAGAACCAATCAGCTAAGCAAAGAAAAACGATAGCCCATCATTAATTTGAGAACTGAGTCCAGAAAATTGCTAAAACTTTGAATGGGTGTCCAAGTCCTGTCATAAAAACCATCAAGTGCTACCATGAAACTGGCTCACATGAAGACCGCCCAATGAAAGGACCTAGACCTAATGTCATCTCTGCTACTGAGAATAAATTAATCTGAGTCACCAGTCTTAGAATTCACAAGTTAACAGCACCTCAGATTAAAGCCCAGATAAATGACACAAAGAGTTCAAGTAGGAGACACGTCTCTACATCAACTGTTTAGAGGAAACTGTGTAAATCAAGAGCAGAAAAGATTTGTTTGGACCAAGAAACACAAGGAATGGACATTAGACGAGTGGAAATCTGTGCTTTGATCTGATGAGTCCAAATTTGAGATCTTTGGTTCAACCTGCCGTGTCTTTGTGTGACACAGAAAAGGTGAACGGATGGTCTCTGCCTGTATGGTTCCCACCATGAAACATGGAGGAGGAGGTGATGGTGTGGGGGTATTTTGCTGGTGGCAGAACCAGCATGGCTGAAGGGTCAACAAGTGCTCAGCATCTCTGGGAACTCCTTCAAGACTGTTGGAAAACCATTTCAGGTGATTACCTCATGGAGCTCATCGAGACAATGCCAAGAGTGTGCAAAGCAGTAATCAAAGCAAAGAGTGGCTATTTTGAAAAATGTGTTATTTCACACGTTTATGTTTACTAAATAATTCCATGTGTTCAATAATAGTTCTGATGCCCTCAGTGAGAATCTACAATGTGAATAGTCATGAAAATAAAGAAAAACCATTAGAGGTGTGTCTCAACTTTTGACTGGTGGTATGTATAAATTATAGTGTGTATGTATTGCACATATTTTCTTTTTTTTTGCTGGAATATTTCAATTTCATAGTTGGTGGGGATAGTGTTGAAAAGAGTATTATGTGTCTCTTTTTTTCCTCAACAGCTGGCTGCTGTTTGAATAATACATGCAGCTCTTTAGATGCCCCTGGGGACACCAGCAAGTAAACATTTGATTGTTTTTTTTAATTTATTTTTTGTCTTTGTTTCTCTCTGTATATGAGGAAAGTTTCAAAAGCCTTAGAGCTAACATCTATATGAGAGTAAAGTATTACGAATTAGCAGAGGGTTGTGATTCAAATCATATTTAATACTAACACATTCTATGATGTGGAATTACTGAGTAGGAGTAAATCAAAATGATTCATGTTAATGTCTTCTTGTTATTTTCTCCCTAAGAGCCTTAAAGAATATTGAAACAATTCTTGAGAACACAGACATAAATGGAACCATGGAGATGCCTTTCTGCAATTTAGTCATCCTCGTCTACAAGCCCAGGTCCCCCGAACACATTCAGATGTATGCCAGTGACACCACGGTATGTAAAAAGAAAGAAAAATGTCTTAGGGGCAAACATGAAGTCCAACTATATCACTTGCTGGCAATTTTTGAGCAATATCAATGTTAGCCATCATTTCAGTCTTGACTGAAATTCACTATATTACCAAAAGTATTTGCATTACCAGATGGAAAAGCGCAACTGATCATTCCAGAGCACATGTCTACTTTACACTCCAGTGGCACCATGCTTTCCAACCATTCCATCATGCTCTGTATTCACTGCTCTCGAGCTAATCTGATGTTTGATTGTCTGTAGCAACTGTCTCTGTTTATACATAGTCTACCATTTCATGGTGAGCTGCAGTCATTCCCATTGGCAACCACTCTGTTCTGTGAAATATTTATCATTGTGGAGATTTAACAACTGGATGGACTCATTGCACAGGTGGCATTCTATCACAATACCCCACAGGAACTGACTGAGCTCCTGAGAATGACCCATTCTTTCACAGATGTTTGCAGAAAAAGTTCTGACTGAATGACATACTTTCAAATGAAGCACATAGATATGTGGTCCCAGATGACTTATTTTGATAATAAATACAGACTCCGTGATTTGTCACTGAAATACCTTCAAAAGCCACCTCCATCAGTAGTATGTGTAGCAGTAGTATTGTGAAGTCACATTACATTGTTACATTATTCACATGCATCGTTTCTCTCTGTTTCTGATGATATAGGCAAGTGTGGGTTCTCTCCCCAACGCCACAGTGAATGTTCAACTACCGAAAGAACTGGGTGCTGGACCAAACAACAACATTGTGTTTTCCATGTTTAAATTTCCTGAAACAAACAGGGTAAGACATTACACTTGGTTATATAAATTTATAGAAAAGGATGCGGATAGCTATAGTCCAAAAGCGTCTATACTAATTCTGCCTAATATTTACACTGCAATATTTAACTACCCTGGTTGGTTAGTTTTGTCTTTAAATAGCACTTTGACTTTATTTCCTTTTCCCTCACTCGTTAGGAAAGCGTTTGTAATGTCCATGCTATTGTGAAATCACTTTGTCACTAGCCTTTAATTATGTTTTGGTATGTACAATGCATGGAAGTGACATTCACATAAATATCAGTTTTCCCTGCAGAATGTTGCATTGTGAATGATCATTGACATGACTACATGATCATTGTTGGTAATTTCACCTGTGAATGAGTCTCATTTATTTGTAACATATGGCTGTACTTGTGTGTGTAATTGGGCAGTAATGTTGAACTTCACAAGAACATTTCAGGAATTTTATTTATTGTTTTCATGTCCCTATTATCACCACTTCAATAAATTAGGTTAAACAGCTATTTAATTGAAAGTTGATTACTGTGAACAACTGTTAAAACCAGAGTGATGTGGTTCATAGTTTGTCTGTGCACTTCTTCCGCTTACTACAAATACATATTCACATAGTCTCTGAAAAAAAGACACAAGAAACACATACACAAGTACATTCTTTATTATTTTGGAAAAACTTAAATGTGTGTTAAATTAAAATACCTACACTTTGTAAAAACAAAAAAAACAAAAATAAAAAGTAAAAACAAAAATAGAATTGGTCACTAAGCTCTTTAGTCATTCATGCGAAAATGTTTCACAAACCAAGAATATGCCAGTTGTGCCAAAGGGGATGCTCTTCTGCTGTTACAACAATACACCAAATGTAAATCAATAAAAATTTTGAGAAACTTGTAGGAAATTAAGTACACCAGTAAGGAATAACCGTCACTGGTGGTCTTTTTGCTTTAAAAGCACTTTGGAATAGTAAGAAAATCTTACATGATAAATGTGATAGACAAACTTTCCCATTAATATCAATGTGTCTTGTATTTTAGAATGTGTCTGAGGTGGCACGTGACCTATATAATCTAAAACTAGTTGGCCTGATTGTACAAAAGAAGAAGATATCAGGACTACGTGAACGTGTCAATATAACCATGCCAGTTACTGAATATATAAATGTAAGTGCAACTTCATTTCATCATTTATTCCATTCATACTTTAAATATTATAGTATTAAATAACATGGAATGCATTGTGTATGTGACTAAATATGATTTAATATGCATAACATAACATGCAGCATTATTGTGTTATAGGAAAACTTGAGTCTCTCCTGTCAGTTCTTAAATTTGTCAACAGGAAGTGAGTAACCAGTAATCACATTACAGTCATGAATAGTAACATGAGACACAAATATGTTATTTTATGAATGGGAATCATTGAGGTTTATGGTTTCAATAGGGACCTAAAAGTTGAACTTATGTAATTCATTGGTGGCATCTTATCCATAATGGATCTCTTTGTTTTGCTTACCAGGTTATAGTGAGGATGGCTGTGAAACACTTTGGACACGTAACCAGAGTAATGTCACCTGTTCCTGTGACCATCTCACGTACTTTGGTGTACTCCTCGTAAGACTGGACTCATGCATTATATAAAGAGGAATTTAGGATATACAGAAACAAATATTAATACAGCATCTATTCATTTATTTATTTCTGTCTGATCATAGCAAACCAAGCAACGATTTTAAAAGAAATCTACTATCTACGTATTTCTTACCATTTTAACACATTTTTAAATGCAACAAAAGTGCAACATAATTTCATAGTTTCAAATTATCTTTTGAAAAAATGACAGAACTGCTGCGGTAGTGACAAGTTAACAGTAAACAGCTAGAAGGAAACATGTATTTTTCTCCCTCCCAACACTGAACCTGTCACGGTCCTGGGTGTGTGACCCAGTGTTTTCTGTTCTGTATTGTTAATCTTTGATTTCTTGATGTATCTTTGTTTATTCTTACGCTTTGGTTCTGTGTATCCCCTCTAGTGTAGTCAGGTCTCTGTGTTAAACCCGCGTCTCTGAGTCTGTGTCTTTGCGTGTGTGTTTCCTGTTTTACTTTGAAGGTCTGTGTCTCATGTTAGTGTGTTGAGATTGTGTTTCCTCTGTCTCGTCATGTCTGATTTCTCCCAGCTGTGCCCTCCTTCTGTGTCTCATTCCCTGATTGCCTCCTTGTGTATATAAGCCCTGTGTTTTCTGGTCTTTGTTGGTAGTTTGTCTGCGTTATTCCTCTCTGTCATCCTGAGTGGTTTCACTGCATCTGTCTAGGTCTCTCTGCATCTCTGTTTGTATCTCTAGGTTTCAGGTTTGTTTTATGCTTAGTTTTCCCAGTTTAGGTTTTCTCAGTTCTGTTTTTTGCCACCCTCGCCTTGTTGTATTTCAACCTCCATAAATAAAGGTCCCTCTCATCATTAATGCCTGCATCTTTGGTCCCTTAATAATCCCACACACCCTTTAGCCATGACAGAACCCTCTGCTTATTTTAAGCATGTCCCAGCTCTGTCTCTCCAAGTTTTGGTTTCCGTTGCTTCTTCAGCTGGTTTGTCATGTTACTGTGTCCCCATATAGATTTCTCTGGGTTTTTCTATTTCTATTGTGTTGTATTCAATTTCCATTTTATCTTGTGTGCATTTGCAGCGTTTTCTTAATCGATGGTATTTTCTTACATTGCATTTGACTTGTCAGGGCCACCGTGTTATTCTGTAAGTTTAGAATATACAAAATATGTTAAATCATTAATTTTTTTAGGAAATTAAAAATAAAACTCAAACACACATTATGAAAAAATGTCTGACATTTGTTGTGTTGACTGTCATGTCTATTTATTTTTGGCCGGTAGCACACTGAAACAACAGAAGTTGTGCAGTCCAGGACTGCAGTTTCAAAATACACGAAAGGCTGAAATGTGTGCTTTGTTGTAATAGCTAATTGTTGTGGAAAGTAAAAATTACAGCGATTCAGTGATCATTAATCTGCAAATGAATGATGATTCATCCCATAAATAAGCTGACTTTATAGGTTAAAAGTATCGGTATTGGATCAAGGCCAGAACTTGCAGTATCACACAGCACTATTAGGTGTCCTTCTGCATTGGCTAAAAAACACCACTAATTTTCAGTAAATCAACAAAAACATTGATAAGCTTATGTAAATATGTATTTTCTCCACAGGTTTCTGCACATGTCTCAGAAAAGGACACAATAATATTGACGTATATTTCCCAAATTGGTTGTAGTGTCTCTCTTTTTGCCCTTGCCATTGCAGTTTTGCTGTTCATCACAAATAGGTAACTTTTTTGATGATATTCTTTCAGCATTCGTCAGTCATCTCCCGTCTCACATATTTAGTATCAGGCTCTTCTCACTAAACCTCTGCTCATTTCTTTCTGTCTTGTTTGTTGTTTGTTTTTGTGAATTTACATCTTTATTCATTACTTTAATAAAAGGAAATACATTCTTTTCGCAACTAATGCAATTCATTCTGTTTTACTATGTTAGTAATTCTGTCAACCATCCCATCCTTTTTTCTTCTTGATATGGCTTTCTTCCATGACATGACCACTAAATGTGTCACTTACTCTATCTCCATTGTCTAACAGAACACTCAGACTTGATGTTTCAATGAAGGTCCACATCAATCTTGCAATTTCTCTCATCATCCTCAACCTGCACTTCCTGCTAAGTTCCACAGTGGCAGCAGTGTCCTCTACTGGGGTCTGTTTTTACATGGCTCTTGTCCTTCACTACTCCCTGCTGACCACTTTTAGCTGGATGGCCTTGGAAGGATTCCACCTCTACCTTCTCTTAGTCAAAGTCTTCAACATCTACATCAAGAGATACCTGCTCAAACTCAGTGTGGTGGGATGGGGTGAGTGGACACATTTAAGCAGGAAGCTGTCATTATCAGTCAGATAACTTTAAATGACTGCTCGGTTCTTGTGTTTCAGGAGTTCCTGCGATCATTGTGTCAGTGGTGGTGATCATAGATAGAGGCTTTTATGGTCCTGCTGCTGTGGACAACTATAACTCCAACAGCACTATAATGTAAGGAACAAATGTGATTGCATGTAACACCTCGACATAATTATACTCATAAACTGCTTTGTATGTGCATTGGAGTTTCTGATTTATTTAAACAGTAAAAGCTCAAAAAGGGAAAGGCATAAAATCCTATTTAACCTAACATGTAATCTCACAGTTTTTGACTCTGAATCTCAGTAGTTCCACCTACATGCACTCTTACTATGTGACTCTAAATCACCTGGGCAGGTGAGAGATTAAAATATGAACTGTAATCACTTTCTTTGTAGATGTTATATAACTAATAACACGGTGAAGGTGGTGACTACAGTTGTGCTGTTCGGCTTGGTGTTCCTCTTTAACGTGACCCTATTTGTGATAACACTCTGGCATATTTTGATGCTCCGCCGTGTCAAAGAGGTATGGGTTAATCTTTAAATCTTTATAATGCATCTTTAAATCTTGAAAAGTTTATGAATGTCCACATTTTCACATCGGAAATCCCCTTGAAAAGGCCACAATAAACACGTGTTAAACATTCAGTAGCATCTTTATTTTAAAAGATAAATAAAGTGACAGTGGGTTACCAGTCATTGAGTTTTTCTGATATACATTTATCCATCTTCTAGTACATTTCTAAATTGTGTAATGGGTTAGGTATGAACTATTCCTGAGTGTAAATGCTCATCCTTGTGTATTCCTATCGATTTTCTGACCTTAGTAATATTGCCTGATTAGTGTAACCTGTGTTTAATGTGTCAGCTAATCAACCATTTGTGCAATATAGGCTCCACATTTTCCTGCATCCTTGTTCATTTGGATTTTCTAGTGTGTCTTTTTGTTGTTTTCCTAGTGTTTAGTGTTGATTTTCCCATGTTTGACTTTTTTGGAACAGTATGGAATTTGTTTTTTCCCTGCTTCTCACTGAGAATATTTGCCTTAAAGGATACCTTCCAGTGTAATGCCACTGCCTATCTTGTGCCTAAATTAGTTTTTTATTCCTTAGCCATAAAAGGCTGATAGGGTACTGACATCATTCTGTTGGGCACACAGCCAGAGAGGTGGATGGCATGGACACCCAAGTTTGTGAATGCCAAAATTCAACAATGGGGCAACACTGAGTTTTGAAATTGGCACCGCAGGTGTATCTACAAAAAATCTTGGACAAGTTCAAACCCTGGTGACATTGACCTTAAGGTCAAAGCTCAGCCTTTCTAAAAATCACCTAGGAATTACAATTTTATACCATAGGTGTATCTACAAGGAGGCTGATGGGTAGCACTGGAATCATACAGTATTTGTATAATTTTACTGTTTTTTACTTACTACCGGCTGTGTGCGAGATACCTCTTCCTTGTGTCAAAGTGCTTGCTTATATATTATCAACTTCCATTTAGCATGCTGTATGAGCAAATGAAAGAGTCTAAAGATAATACACAAACTGAAAAAAGAGATGTGATCTCATTCACTAGACCGGAGGCAGTTTTAGTGGTCACTGTTCAAACACATTTAAAAGTCATGTTAGTTTCAAGAGCACAATTTTGCATAAACCGAATAAGAGACACGCTTTCCCTGATGAGATAAGAATAGTGACAATGAGTTTTAAAACAGATTTCAAGTTCTCATGCTGCTTGTCAGATGTTCTATAATGTGATGTTTCATTTTATGCTTGGCAAATCAGTTTGGACAGCGCAACCGTGACAGAGCCAAGAAAGATATTTGTACCCTGCTGGGAGTCATCACTCTGCTCGGCATTACCTGGGGCCTGGTCTTCTTCTCTTTTGGCTATCTGACCACTCCTGGCCTCTACCTCTTCTGCGTCCTGAACTCATTGCAAGGTCTGTATAACTACTTGCTTGGATGTTTGTAATGTGTATACACGAACTGTAACCAGGCACAGTCTTTACTGCTTTCTCTCCTTTGTGTCATGCAGGTTTGTTTATATTCCTGTGGTTTGCGATGTCACTGAGAAAGACTAAAAATCCCCGTGCTATGGCAACCAGTGAAACGGCTACCAGAAGTAACTAGTTTGAACACAACTACCAACTCATCAAGAAGCTCCCATGTTTGTGTAGTTTATATGTAATATTTTAAGATGTTCCTACTAACATATGTTTTCATTATCAATAATAATATATTATGAAAAGAAGTGTAGCAAATCCAAATGCAGACTCCAGAAGCAGACTTAATGAAATGAAAAACAAGCCTTATGTGGCTGATTTAAAGCCAAAAGAGTGAATCAAAACAAATCAAAACACTCAGGTCAACAATGAACATCATGCTGTTGTAAGAAAGTTGTAAAGTTGTTGCCTTGCAGGACGAATATAAGCTTATATAAGTCATATTAATCAAGGTTCTGTATAATGTGATTTACATGAGTAATACTGTTAATAGGCTACATGTATAAACAGTGTTGGGAAGGGTTTTTTTTAATGTATTCCACTACAGATTACAGAATACATGCCCCAAAATGTATTTTGTAACTATTCTGTTACATTACTCAATGAGAGTAATGTATTCTGAATACTTTGG
The DNA here is from genome assembly GCF_036321145.2 of Pelmatolapia mariae. Classification (NCBI taxonomy): domain Eukaryota; kingdom Metazoa; phylum Chordata; class Actinopteri; order Cichliformes; family Cichlidae; genus Pelmatolapia; species Pelmatolapia mariae. The sequence goes on along the minus strand of NC_086227.1, from coordinate 36,801,457 downwards.
ATTACTGTCAATAGAAAATTGTATTTTTTAGTCAGTATAAGCTTTTAATGATATAAGTTTGCTTGTGATAGAATGCTGCATGATGATCATTTCCTTGCTTAGAACTGATTGTTCTTTTCATTGTTCAGGACTGATTCTTCTTCATAACACGTGTTCTGATATTTGTATCTGAATCTTCTCACAGCGATAGTAAGAAGACAAACAAGCAGTTCTGACCTCGAACACACACACACACACACACACACTCACACACACACACACACACACAATCACATACGCACATGCTCACGTCAAATGTATTCATTTTTCTTGTGTATAAATAAAGACAAGTGCAAGAGCAGAGCGCGCATCACAGGGCCCCCACTCTGGTGTGAGCGTTCTGTGATCGCCCTTGTATACAAGCAAATGCTGCAGCGTCTGTGTGTGTTTCTCCTCTTAGACTCTTAGCTGAAGAAGTGTCATTTAGAGTAAATCTCTTGACATTTATTTTGGTCCTTCGAAGCCGGGGCAGAAACATCAGAACTGTTATCTGTGACTCTGTTCCAGGATCCAGCACTGATTCCTGACGCCGTGGGAAGCCAGCACCGAAGTCTGTGCACAGCCCTCTTAGACGAGGCCGAAAGACCTGGGACGCTAAAATTCGGGTCCAGGCCGGTGTTTTTAGTCTGGTCCACGGCGGTGGGATTCAGTCTGACTATCCGAACCACCAGTGAGACGTCTGAGGGTGAGAGAAACACTATTTTGGTTAGGAATCGCCGTAACGAACCGAATAACAAACACAACAGGAAAATAAAATAGGTTAGGATTCGCCAAAATGAACCGAATTAGACTTAGGTTTTAGAAGTAGCCGTAATTACTTCATAACAAATTAAAATAGGTTAGGATTCGCCGTAACGAACCGAATTAGACTTAGGTTTTAGAAGTAGCCGTAATTACTTCATAACAAATTGTAAAAGCGCGCAAATGTCTATGTCTGTATGTGTCTAGAAGTAAGTTGATTTTACAGCACAATACGCTGCTGAACTACTTCTATTTTATTTTGTTTTCTTTGCTGAGGCTCACGTACTGGTGACATAGGAGAACGGTTGGGCTTCGACTCGTAAAACTGATACCGCTTGACCTTTAGGGTCAAGTCGAAGGCCGTATCAGTAAACCACTCTGAAGTCAAGCGTGCCAGTGACGGCCCAGCAAAATCTTTGAAAATGGAGAATAAACAAGCAAAATTAACACCTGATGAGGAATGATTAGAAAAACAACAAGCCGGAGCAGGACTAATCCAAAAGACGGAGAGAGGAATGGGGAGGCAGACAGGCGAAAAAGAGTAAAAGCATTAACAAACAATGAAGACAGTGACTCAGAACAGGATAGCAGCTCAGGTGAAGAGAATAGTTCAGATCAGGAAGAACATAATAATCCCTCACCAAGTGAAATAGGTAAATGTCTCCAGCTTGGGAGGGGGTGAAACTGCAGATCACCCCCAGCCCATGGTGGATACAAAATAAAATATAAATAAAATATTGTAATATGCTATTGCTGTTATATAAAGATAATAGCATTGATAGTGAAATAATATTAATATGAAGAGGCACCTCAGTCAGTTATGATGTGAGGTGGATAATTGTTAGAAGTAGTCTGCATCAAGCTTAAGGTTGCTCAAATTCAGTACAATGACATATGAGATGAGGAAAATAAAGAAAATATCTAAACTGATTAAGTGCATAGAGGCACTTGACCTGATTGAAAACCTGTCATCCTAGATGAGATATTGCTGAAATATAGAGCACACCTATACTAAAAACTAATAAGCTAAAACCTGTATACAATAGCTAAAGCTACAAAATTGAGAAGCTGAATTAAATATGTGGTCACTGCTAAGCTAATGAGCAGGTTACACATTTTTTACAGCAGGAGCTACATAAGAACACATCAGAGGGAGGGAAACAGCTATTAAGGCTCAAACATGCAGCTGTCTGTGGGCTCAGTTTTTTTCCCTCACACTTCTGATTTTTCTTTGGCAGCAGCCTTTTTGCATCCTGACTCGTGTGTAAAACGTTGATACCATCAGCAACTTGTTTTTGTTTTGTTTTGTTTTTTGTTTTGTTTTGTTGGTTTGAAAATTAATTAAATTTGTGATCACACTCGTGGATCACAGTGACACATAATGATTAGGCATATGATTTACTAATGCAGATGTAATAAGTTTATTCTGTGTAGTGCGCATGCGCCATTAGCGTGCTGCCTGCTGTAACCCTAATTTCCCTTGGGATTAATAAAGTATATTGCTTGATTGATTGATTGATTGATTAAAATTCAAGGAGAACAAACAAGTACAACACCTTCAGTTGTGTCTTGGCTGTTGTTCTCTGTGTAGTGTGCTGAATTTTGTTTTGTTTTGACGTGTTGCTTGAGTGAGGAGTACTGTGACTTCTGTAGTAGCTCTCACCATGCGACCTTGATGATGATAAGTTCAGAGCCAGCTGAGAGCTGGGTTGTCTGCTTTGTTTTAGGTGATAAGGCAGAAAAGTTAAAACTTAGTTTTTGTCTTAAAAAAAAAAGAAAAAAAAGAAAAAAAAAGAAGGGGTTTTGAGTTTCTCAGCCAAGAACAACTACAATTTCATTTTCTGTTTTTGAGAAAAGAGAATTTAAAATAATAATAATAATAATAATAATAAACAAACAGAGAGTGATGTTTTATTTAAGTAGTGAAGAAAGCTAATACTGCAAAATACCGACTAGTGCATGATCTGCGAGCAATAAATGAAATCACTGAAATGATGCCACCAGTAGTAGCAAATCCTCACACTATACTGAATCAAGTCACCCCAAAAGAACAATGGTTCTCAGTTATAGATTTATCAAACGCCTTTTTCTCAGTGCCTTTACACCCTAACTCACAGCATCTGTTTGGCTTCACTTTTGAGGAACAGAGATACACCTACACTAGGTTGCCTCAGGGATTTCAAAACAGCCCCACTCTTTATGCTGAAGCTTTAAAGAAATCAATGATGTCCTGCCTCCTGCCAGCAGGAGGACAGTTTCTACTTTACGTAGATGACATTTTAGTGACTGGCCACACAGAGGAAGGGTGTAAACAAAATACTATGGCTGTGTTACGTCACCTAGCAGGACAAGGCCACAAAGTGTCTCTGAATAAACTCCAATTATGGAGACCTGAAGTAACATACTTAGGGTACACCCTCTCAGGTGAAGGCAGAAATATACTAAACAAAAGAAAAGAAGCCATACAAAATGCGCCACAGCCACAAAACTAAGCATTTACATTCTTTCTAACTCCCAGTGAGCCTGAGTTATGACCTTGGCCCACTGTTTTTCTGCTCCCGTGCAATGTGCTCTGTTGTCTCTACAATGGAAAAAAAAAAAAAAAAAAGGCCCTGACTCTCTGAACACAATATTCTCTTTATAACTCAGCAGTATGAAATGTCATGAAATAGTCTAACTCACTCACAGTAAATCAGCAGTATAGGATAATACCAACCTATCTAATTAATCTAATGATTTTCACATTCTTTTAATTCAGAAGTATGATGCAAACTAAAACTACATACTGATTACACAAGAAGTCTGATGTGGCCTACAGCGGTGTCATGATTCACTCATTTTGATTACAGGTATAATGTAATATATAGCAGCATAATAATCTCACAGCTGCTAATAGCACATTTGCCTTTTTGTAACACACATGAGAGAAAGGCAACTGTTAAGAAAATGCCCTTCTGGGTGAGACAGGCCCAGAGGCCCTGCATGCAAGCATACTAACACACATGAAGAACAATGAAGAACAGCTTACACTATAGCACAAACTATATACATGCGCCTCTATATCTCTCATTGGTGTTAAAGCAGGAAAAACTTAACAGAGTTTTTTTTATCAAATGCTGAACTTATCCACCGCTGACATTTAACTCTTCAGCTTGACAATAGGTGAAACGTTTGTGAAAACAGAGAAGCATAAATAAAGACAGAGAGAGCCTGGTATGACCAAGCAGTAATCAGACAATAAATTTAGTTGGTAATACAATAAATTGTGAAATGCTTTCTGTTTGATTGATGCAAAACAAGTAATTTACTGTATGAAGGAAATTCTCTTTTGTGATAATACTTTGAACGTGCATTTCTGTTGACCTATCAACTTAGTGCATTATGAGCTGATATGCAAATTAGTTGATTGATACTAGATTCGAAGGAATGACTGGATTATAAATAAATGAATAAAATGTAACAACGGTTGAAATTAGTTTCTTATTTCTAGTGTGTGGAGGAAGATTTTATCATGGCACACATCTGTTTACATGGGAGAAAACTCGTCATGTGATACGACGTTTAGCAATATGCTTCTGATGTTCAGCACATCAGAAGGATGACTCTGAAATTAGAAAGGGAAACAATTTTGCTGACAAAGCTGAAAAAACAGCAGCAGCCAAAAAAAACACAGTTTTATTAACAACTCGTGAAAATCAGACCATTCGACTGTCTGTACTGCAGGACGAACAAAAAGCAGCACCACCTAAAGAACAGAAAACAATGGCTAAAACACAGAGCAGTACTAGACACTGATGACATATTGAAAATAGCAGGAAAGCCCATTCTTCCCAAATCATTACACAAAACAGCCGCTCTAGTGAGTCATAGTTTTGAGCCATGGCTCATCAGGAGGGGTGATCCAAGGAATGGTCCTTATTAGAAACCGACAATTTTACACTATTAATTTAGAAACTTTGAAACATCCAAAAAGTGCAGGATTAGTGGAGAAAACAAATGGCACTATAAAACAAAGGCTCAGAAAACAATGGAAGAAACTGGCAGACCATGGCCAGAATGTGTAGGCCTAGTCAAAATGTGGATGAGAATAACACAAGGAAATAACAAACTGTCCCCATTTGAAATCATACATGGGCGACCTTTTCCATTGCCAGTTATTAGCGAGCCACTAGATAAGTCGATCCGTGAAACCACTCTGGCAGATTGGATGACTCAATTGTTGACAAACAGAGAAGTCGTTTTGAACAATAAACTGCCGCAAGACTCTTTTTCACCTATTTCCTGCAGGTTGAAGCCAGGTGATTGGATCCTTGTCCGAGTACTCCAAAGGAAAAATTGGAGCACGCCACGGTGGGAGGGTCCATACCAAGTGCTTCTGACCACTCCAACTGCCTGCAAAATAGCAGAGAGACCCTCCTGGATACATCAGAGCCACTGCAAAAAGGTTGAGGTCCCAGGAAACCCCGGCACCCCCAAGACAGCACATTAGGGAAATCTCGCCCACACTTGGTTGCTTCAGTGGTGAGGGGGGAGTGCTGATTGGGCCCCCGTCGGGTAAGCTCGCACTTCAACCTCCTGTCTCTGATCAGCTCTAGGGCAACCAAGTGCGAGGTGTGACGTACCTGTGTGCAACCATGGGAAGGTGGACCCTCTTGGTTACCTTGACTACGACGCTCACCCTTACAGGACCCCAGCTGACGCCAACAACAGCTGAACCACGAGGCAGACAGAGAAGATGGACGCACGATAACTCTCACCTAAGAGATATGACGCAAGACCACATACACCCTTGGATGAACAATGCCTGGTACCGCTACATCCACGACAGGACCAGAGCAGAATCGGAAAATACAGACTGTTATGTCTGCTCTTATATGCCCAGCACATCGACACACCCCACATTATATGGCGGACAAAACACAAGCCAAATGTGCTGCCAGCTTTTCGGGCATTGGCTATCAGCATAATAAAATCACCATCAACGAGACAAGCTCATCCACCATCTACTCGCTTAACTTCCTTAGTATCTTTCAGGGACCACCCCAACACGAGATAATCATCATCGAAAACGCTGGACTTGACAACGGAACGTGTGACCGGCTCTTCTGGATCAACTTCAACGTGACGAACCGGAACACATCCATTCACTTCCCAGTGTTCTTGGACCAAACCCCAGGGAAGAACCACTCCATGTGCTACCAGCAATACAACGGTAACAGACCGCTTGGAAACACCACTAACTGTAAGCAGACCGCTGGAAGTGGAGAAGGTGCCCCTGTGAACATGACCGGCCCCTCAAATGGCACTTACTGGGTGCAAGGAATGGCCTGGCTATGTGGGCAACGTGCTTATTTCATACTACCCCCAGACTGGACCGGAGTTTGTGCCCCCATCTTCATATCAGACCACACCTTCAGGATAACCGCTGTAAACACCACCCCAACCACACGGCGGAAAGGAAGATCAACATCTCCAGGTATCCAACCACACGACCCCGTGTACGGCAGTGATGTGCCCGAGGAATTCAAACTATGGACCACTGGACAGAAGGTCCTCCACTCACTGTTTCCGTGGGTTGGAACCGGAAAAAACATGTTAAGGATTGAAACTCTGGACTACCGCTTTGGACTCTTCTTGAATGCTTCATGCAAGATCAACGAACAGCAGAATCAGGAAATCAATGCATTACGGATCGCAGTGATGCAACATCAAGTAGCTTTGGACATGATACTGGCAGAGAAATGGGGACTTTGCGTCCTCTTCAACAACACCTGCTGCACTTACATACCAGACAATGTACACTCATCAAACATGACTGACGCCCTGAACGCCTTGAAACAGATCCAGCAGGCCCAAAATCAGGACTATGTAAGTAATACAAGTGACTGGTTTTCTTGGCTTTACACTGGCTCCTGGCTACAGGTGCTAAAAAGACTACTCATCGGAGTTGGAGTATTTTTACTTTTATTTTGTGTTTTTGTAACATGTATCCTGCCATGTCTAAAACTCATGATTAACCGCATAATCATTTCCACTGTAACTGCATACATAGCCGTGACAAATGATGATGATGATGACTCCGACCTGTTGGAATGTGAAGACTTTGCGTGATTAATGATGATGTGACAGAAAATGTGCAACAAGATGTTACATACTGATATCTCACTTAAAGGTTATACTGACAACAGGAGGGAATGTCAATAGAAAATTGTATTTTTTAGTCAGTATAAGCTTTTAATGATATAAGTTTGCTTGTGATAGAATGCTGCATGATGATCATTTCCTTGCTTAGAACTGATTGTTCTTTTCATTGTTCAGGACTGATTCTTCTTCATAACACGTGTTCTGATATTTGTATCTGAGTCTTCTCACAGCGATAGTAAGAAGACAAACAAGCAGTTCTGACCTCGAACACACACACACACACACACACACACACACACACACACACACACACACACACACACACACACACACACACACACACACACACAATCACATACGCACATGCTCACGTCAAATGTATTCATTTTTCTTGTGTATAAATAAAGACAAGTGCAAGAGCAGAGCGCGCATCGCAGGGCCCCCACTCTGGTGTGAGCGTTCTGTGATCGCCCTTGTATACAAGCAAATGCTGCAGCGTCTGTGTGTGTTTCTCCTCTTAGACTCTTAGCTGAAGAAGTGTCATTTAGAGTAAATCTCTTGACAATTACTTAATATATTATCATGCTTTTTACAACTACATGAATGTACTATTGCTGTGTGATTTATTACTATTACTGAAGGTTACTCGCCATAGCAATACCAACTAGATTTTTAAATCTTAATATAAAATGAGTAACAGTAGGGTGGAAATTAGGTAAGGCTGCACTTTTTGCAGCAATCTCGTATAGAAAACTATTCTGCGCGTATATAAAACAGGTCCGCGGCTCTGAACCGTAGTAAAGGGACCTCTGGCTAATACGTTGGGTGTGGTTGCTGAACAACGGTTCTGGGGACGGGCTCATCACCCCTGAGGGAAAAGGTACCTTTGTCCTACCGGCTGTTGAAGTGAAGAAATGGAGGCACCTCTAGACTGTGTGTTTTAGCCACCACCGAGACATTCGACTTTGAGGGGACTCCTGCAGATGGGTGAGCTGTAGCTAACTTATGTACAGTCATGGAGAGTTTTTGTCTGGCCGCGGTGGAGTGCCTGCCGACTCCGGAGTTTGAGTCTCCATAGGGAAAATCCTCGTGTTCGAGTCCCCAGGCCTGTGTTTGGGTCTGGGCCATCACAGGGAATGGTGGTTCGAGTCCACTGTTGATAGTCATTTACGCATACCGCAGTGCGTTGAGTGACGGTATTTTAGCACTTTTCTGCTGGGAATGGAAGAAGGCCATTACAGAGGATGCTCTGAATGTAAAGGGAAGCTTGATCCAGTAAGCCGACGGGCATTCCAGGGACAAAGCTCAATATTTGACTGTATGTTAAGAAATGTGGGTAAAAGTATGTTGTGTTAGATGCCAGAGAAGGGTTTTGTGGGAATGGGTTGAGCATGAACCAGTTAAAAGTTAGAAAAGCAGTTGGAAAGAAAGGAAAAGAGATATTTGAAAAGTGAGTTAATAGGTTGATGTGTGGATGAAATTTTTTTAAAAAATTGGTGTAAAAACAATGAAAAATGGGAAATAAAACAATGAAAACAAAAGAAAAAGAAAGAAAAGGAGAGGAGACAGTGTGGAACTGTGTGAAAGGGGAATTGTCTCCAACTAGTGGGAGAAGGTGATACTGCAGGTCCAGCTGCCCTTGTTGGACCCAAATGTTATAATATTATGAAGAGGATTTTGTAGTTCTTAGCCTACAACAACTACAATCTTACTTTCTGGGTTTTAAGAAAGGAGAGTTCAGTGGGGAAATGTGTTGGTTAAACAGTGACAAGAATGATCAAAATGTCTCAGTGTGTCAGTTGCAGGTGGGGAAGCAGACCTGCAACTGACACATGTGCAGGGGCTGGAGGAAAATTATAGGTAACATCATTAAAAACACCCAGGCTGAGTTTTGGCTGAATTGTTTTGCGGATTCACTTCCATGTGTTCCTCATCCTGAAAAGCAAGCTCCAAGGATGCTAACTTCTCCCTGAAGACAAGAAATGCAGTTCCAAAAGCAACAACAGGGCAGGTAAAGAGACAACAGTAGTATCCTGAGCAGTGAGAGGTCCACCAGCAGCAGCAGAATGTGCAAATGGCATCAGCAAGGAGAAAACACCATCATCATGACTGGATGGAAGGAGATGCGTTTCCAACAAGCAGCAACTTCACTGTGCGTGAATGAACCTTGAGAAGGTGTGAACACGGTCGTTTGCCCCGTGATGGCTGCTCTCACCAAGCTTGGGTTTTTGTTCTTTTTGATTAAAGATGTTAGCTACGCTCACCGTGTGTCTGCAGGCTTTATTAAATGGAAATTTCCACAACAAGAGAGAGAGCAACACACTGAGCTATAAACTCATTAAAATATCAAAATGAAAACCGCCTCTGCTTACAAGGAAATACATAAAACAGCGGATGTTTTCAGCTCAGATGTTATGTGCTGCATACAGTGACTTCATCCTCACTATAACCTGTTATTCACATACCGCACTGCTGTAAAAGATATATTTACACTGTAAAGAATAAAGCTAGAGAAACACCTTAATTAATTGCATGTAGTCTATTTTAAAAAACATTTAACATTTTAAAAATTTGTTTTTTTCTTTTCCCTTTTTTTATTCTCACTGTTGCTTCTCGTTCTCTCATAAACAACAGGTTCAGTATAACCAAAACTCCAGACTCACTATAAACATCATGCCAGTGTTACCACAGCATCCATAGCAGTATAGAGTTAAGCTGATTAGGTGGAACACTGTAGAACAAATCTGATAACACTAACTCCAACTAAACAGATCCAAATTTTGAGAGCTGTGAGTAAAAACTCAAACCAAGTGAGCCTCAAAAACAGCTGGAAACCTGTGTGGTTATAACAATAAACACAGCAGCCTTCTCTTTATGTTTAACTTTATAAATTGATTTATTGTGAGCAACCCTAATGTTTGCAGTAAAACAGGAACTAACACACAGAGAGAGACTCAGACACGTGGGCTTGATTCTGAGACCAGAGAGAAACAACATGAAGACATGACAGACCGGAGAAACAAAGGAACGGAACACAGAGAAGACACTCAGAGAGCTAGGCTAGGAATAAAGAACATGACCAAAAGATTTAACCAAAAACCTAAGTGTTTCTGTCTAACACTGAAACACATTCATAATCTGATGGATGGGTCAGAGAGCAACTTGGTATTAGTATCTTGCCCAAAGATATTTGGTATGCAGACTGGAGGAGACAGGGATCAAACCATCAATCTTCAGATTAGTAGACCTGCTTTACTTCCTGAACCACAGCCACCCCCGGAATAACTGTATCCAGTATCATAGATTGTAAGTGGAATCATGTGTGAAGCGATTTCACCTCCACAAACAGCAAAGACATGGTTTGTGACACAGGAGAGTTGCACTGTTAGGTGATTTAGTTAATTAATCTGACCTTAGCACTTCTGTTATGTTGCAGGTCAAATTGACCCACTTTAAAAGTTAAATAAAAGTGCAGGTAAAAGGGTTCAGATGTGTCAAAAGCTAATGTGAGACATATTTCACCACAAACAAACACACACTCCCTATTGACCTGCAAAAATATGGTTGTTTTGACTTTTGATGGGACCCTTTTCCCCTTGTGTGGGCAAACTCCACCTACATTTAGTGGAAACTCACCAGGAAAGGAGCAAACCATATAGAGTTTTACAAAATGAGCAGCAGATGTAAACAGCTGATAGCCATGGAGGTTTTGATCACAGAAGAGGAGGATGTGTCTGAACATAAAGACCATGTTGAGGTTGAGGATGCTGCTATTCAGGTAGTCTTGTTCATTTTGTTAAATTGGAAGGAGCTGGATAAGATGCATTTGCATGTGTTCCCCACGATGAAGGTCTAGGGGTGTGTGTGGGGACTGGTAACAAACGGGTCCAAAACAGAATGAAAGGAAAACAGACAGGAGGTGTTTAGTAAATAAAATAGTTTTTATTATAGATAATCTTAACTAAAAGAGCCGGCAAGGCCGTTTTTCCAATAACACTAGAAAAAGAAAAAAGGTCGCAACAACAAAGAACACAACAACCAAACAAAAAACTCCACACCACAAGGAGGCACTTCCAGGGGCCCACAGGCCCACCCTGTCACTACCAGCAGCTAGCTTTACTGCTGCTGAGGCCCACAAGCTCACACTACTCACATGAAGCAGCTATACTCCCCACTGCTTCCACACTATAGGAGCTCTTCTGACACAATCTGGAGACACCAGAGAATACCACTCTGCCTCATCCAGTTCATCCCCTGCTTATATTAGCACAGAGAGGTGATTGCTGACTGGGCCCAGGTGGTAAACAAGCCCAATGAACAGCAGCTGTGTCCTGGGGAGAGAGAAGAGTGAGAGAGAGACAGAGGGGTGGAGCAAGAGAGGAAGAGGCAGAGAGAACACCACATCTACACAAGAGTAGTTTCAGGAGGCCCTGCTAGGGCCGTAACACATGGATATACATGAATATATCCTCGCTCGGGTCTGTAAGTCAAAGGATACATCAACTTTCAGTCTGTGGGATAGTGGTGTGCAGATAAATACTGGAATATTGATTCCTCCGATACCCGATATTTATTCTCTAGAATTGATTCTCATTTTAAAATATTCACATTTTAATAATTTAGGGTACATTTATACTTTAACATTAACGGAAAAACAGTGGAAAGTAGTTATATTATCGGGATCATCGGAATGATTGACAGAAACTACTTGACAAACCTGTCACAGTGATATGTGAAATACAGCTGTTTAAATGCGTCACAGCTCACGTGTGCTTCCAGGTGCAGAGGGAGAAAATGTGGAGCTGTTGGCAACGTGTATCTGAATTAGCTGAATCCCATTTGTTCAAATTTACATTCACAAATATGGTTATGAAATTAGTAATGAAATAAATACATGCTACAGTACATAGCTGTATTAGTTTAGCTTGGGGTCATATGTGTGTCCCTGAATGCCATCACATGGATTCAGTTGGACTAGATTTAGTCAGGTAAAGATGTAGCGTAGAGCATTTAAAGCGCATTATGTAGGTTGGGTTGATACACAACTAATAATATTAATCTTAACTAAAAGATTAATATGTTTTAAATGTTTCTCAGTTGTTTTATGATTTTCAATCAGTCACACTCATTTTTCATTGTTAATTGAATGATTGATTTGAAAATTTAGGTACTGACTTTTCATGTTTTTTTTTTTATTTCTTGTATAATAATTCTTTCTAATTAATAAGAACAAGAAGTCTGATGTCTTTTATTCATTACAAAAGGTATACATTATAGTATACTGTATCATCGATGCCATCCTGAATTTTACTTGCTATCAGATCGGAATAGAAATCAGTATTGCACGTCACTGGCAGCCAGAGAGCAGCAGGCGATAGAGATGTTTTGGCTTTGTTTGGGGGAGCTGTTAGGTGTCCATGTTTTTCAACTCATATTTCTTTCTATTTTTTTTTTCTGTTTTGAGGCACGGATTCTCTTTGGGGTTGCATCAGGAAGGTTATCTGGTGTTTAAAAAACTCTAACAGCTCAAACAGCTGGCGAATGACAAGGGACAAGCCAAAAATGGTTTTGCCAACCTGAAAATAGAGAGTAGTAGAGATAGATATCTCTTGATAGTTCCGCCTCCTGTTTCAGGTAGTTTACATGCCATTTTATGAACTTGGCAGGAATCTTTCTAAGCGGTGCAGGTTTACTCATTTGCATTTTTCCTGCTGTCACATCAGCTGTGTTCTGGATTGTTTTCAGGTGAAATAATTTCTACAATGAGATCCAAAAAGGGTAGGCTATCATGTTGTTCTCCTTATATTAGAGAGATCTTTTAGCTTTGTGTATTGTCCTTTAGTGTATTGAATTAGAGTATTTCGCCGTATGTGTTTTTATGTGTCCAGTACTAGTTTATGTATAACTGCGGTTTACTTATTGATGCCTTTTTTAGTCAGGAAGTGGACAGTGCATCCTCGGTTTCTTAACATAAAACTCATTGTTGCATTCCAAATATGATCTCCTTAGACTAATTTTTAGTTTTAGTGTCCTTATTTTCCTCTGACTTGTCACTTCTGTGCCTAGGTTCTAGATCTTACATAATGTAATGGAAGTTTGTGAGCTCTGGTATAATTTGCAAAGGCAAATTATGCCAGATACTTGAAGTATGTCACTTCAGTTATGTTTTCGATGCAAAGTGAGATCCCAACACTGTCACTAAAATATGCCAGAAGCAGCTTACCTGCTATCAGTCAGCAAGTTAAGCTTGCAATTAACTGTGATATTTCACTGAAATTTACGTCTATAGCCGAAATTCTCATTTAACGTAACTTATATCAATGTGACATTTAATTATTAGATGTCCATTCAACATCCTTCCTGTTCTAAAGGATTATAACCATAATACAAATGCCATACAAATACACCTGGCTGCAGGAATATAGATTGAAATCTTTCTGGAGATTCTCTCTAAATTACAAAGAAGTTACTTGCAAACTTCCAACAATCTCTCTGAGAGGGACTGCAATCAGTCCAGGTCAGACTGTCACTCTTTGCAGAATGGTGGCTATCAGGCAGTCTGTGCAATTGCAGTGTGATCAAAAGTGGTCATTAGTGTTCAAGAGCCTCAAGTTCTGGGCATCCACCAGTTATAATCTGCTGGAGAATGTGAAAACATTAAAAAGAGTCACCAGGCTGCCACTGATTCTTTTTCTTTTTGTTGTTGTTAATTCAAGGAGGTTGCAATCCTATTTGTATTTGTGTGATTGAGCTTGTTCAGAATATGGAGATAGCAAATCGAACAAAGTGCGTTTAGTGTTGGACAAGTTTGTTCAGCTAACGTTATCACTGGAGGGTGGTGCAGGGGATGAGCCCTCTTGATGTTTAGTATTCCGAGTAGGGCTGCAGATTGATTATTATGGTAATCTATCAATTATTTCATCGAGTCAAGCAATAATAAATATTCAAATGAGAAGAAACACAGGTCTTTCAGAATGAACTGCTGGTTGGTTTCCATTTTAGAAATTGCAATTTCTTAAAAGTTGAACTGCATTCAACATCTGTCCAAAAACAACAACTAAATCATTTGATTTTATGTCTGTGCCATATTGAAATTTAATTTTTAAAATAAACTGTTTCTATCTCAAGCATCATATGTATTATTGTCTACCTTACAATATAAAGGGTCATTGTGATTTGGTGCTGTACAAATAAAATTGAATTGAACTGAAAGAAAGCATTTCTTAAATGCAAAAATATCTAAATAATCTGAAGTACAATCAAAGGTCAAAGTGACATAAAATAAGATATATATGCAATCTAAACGAAGGCATAAGAAATTGACCTTTACTGTGTGTTCTTGGAAACCTTTCTGACATTAATAGGAGGCAAGTTTTTGTGTAGCTGAAAACAGATATTATGATGTCTCAGGTCATTTACATGTCATTTTTATAAATTTACCAAAAACATTGTCAAAGACAGCAGGTTTACTCATTTTCCTTTTTTTCCCAATTGTTACATAATTCGTGTTCCATAATCTTTTCAGGGGAAATGAATTCTACAAGGGCATCTAGCATCATGCAAGGGTATGCTTCATTTTTGTTCTCTTTATGTTCGAGATGCTTTTATTATTAAGTATTTAATCTGTTTAATGCTGGTTTAAGAACACAAAATAAATATGAATATCAGGACTAAAAGTTGCCTATTGATGATTTATACAAACGTACATGGCAGTAAGATTGTGGGGGTTTCTACATGCATGTTTTTTCTAAACATATTATTCTATGAATATAATAATCATTGTCATTATGATTATTGTAGTTGTTGCTAATGTTATTTTCATATGTTCCATTCCATTGGATGAGTATTCCACATCCAAAACATTTTTCATTTAAATAAAGACACATTCAGATAAATATTTTGCTAATTCTCTTACTGACATGTGCAGTAAGAGGAAACTGTGCAATCTTATTGAAACACAAACGCAAAAGTACCCCGCCTCACTATTCCTAATGTTTTCTTTTTTTAATTAACACACCAATTCTTTGCCTGTTTGATGTCAGAAGGCAATTGCATCAAATTTTCAATAAAATGTAAACAATAACATCTTATATATAGATGATAGCTTGGTCATTCTCTACCACACTAGGGAAGCTCGTCCCATTTTGACCCTGGGGCCTTCAGGTCATGCTCGGCACAGATGTTCCTGTATACTATGCATGCCACTTTATGGCATTCTAGCATCTTGCACCTTGCACCTGAGCCTGTCCCAACTATTTGAGAAGGGTTCCTACCATCAAACTCAAAATTACCTTATTTTTTTTTCTTAAAATGTTCTTAGTTTAAAAATGTTTTGTGTGTGTTCTATTGTGAATAAAATATGGGCTCATATTTATAATCAAATGTATATTTATAATACAAATCATTGCATTTTGTTTACATTTACATTTAACATTGTGGCCCAGCTTTATTGAAATTGGGTGATAGTTACATAAACAGATGCTCTTCACATTGGACTGATGATGATGAAGTTTATCACAAGGCCTATTCACCTTGATAAAAAAAATGTAACTAAAAATGAATAAGCGGTGTTTTGTTGTTGTTGTTTTAAACTGATTCTCTCCATTTCCCCAGGATAACATGTTGCATGCTTTGGTGGCTGTTGTCTTTGGTATCTCATGGAAGTTTCTCCTGGAGCTGTGTATCAGGAGCTTCCTGTGGCAATTATTGCAGTTCAGTTTGTAATGAAACATTCTGTAAGTGGTTTAATGCATTTCTCTTAACTTTATCTGAAGTAAACTGAGAAGAGTCAGGGACAGGTTTTAGATGAATTTCATAAATATTCTTTATTTATCAGGGTGGCAGCGTGGTGCAATGGTTGGCATTGTCACTTCACAGCAGAAACCCCAGGTTTTGAATTCACTCTGGGACTTTTCTGTGTGGCATTTGCTTGTTCTTCCATGCTTTGGTGGGTTCTTTCCAGGTACTCTGGTTTTCATCCACAGTCCAAATATATGCATGGGCCTAGGTTAATTGGTGAGTCTAAATTGGCCATAGGTATGAATGTGAGTGTGAAGGGTTGCCTATCTCTCTGTGTTAGCCCTGGTTGTGGTAACCAAATCTCCCTTATCCACAAACACTTCCTGCCTTCCCTCAACTTTAGTTGACTCTGGAACACATTTAGAGAACAATGGTTCAAGTGTTAAATCCTCTTTCTGTAGCCTCTTTTTTGGTTTAGAACGAGTGCTAGACTCGTCCAACGGCGCATCCTCATTTGCAAAAGGCAGTTCATCCCAACTCAAAGCATTAACCTGTTTCTCCTTAGCTTTTGACCTATTGACCGCTAACAAACTTTCAACGGCTTCAGCCTGACACGAATGCTTGGTTATTAGCTCTGTGAATATTGGAAGATCATGGCCCAACACCACTTGATAAGGGAGATTTTGCAGCACTCCCACTGAAAGAGTGTAACACTGGCCTTCAACTTCAATTGCAACCTCAGCAATTGGGTACGATACCTTATCACCATGAATACAGCACACATCCACTGTTGCTCCTGAAAAGATCACATCCCTAGGAAGACTGTCTTGTCTAACCAGAGAGTGATTACTTCCTGAATCTAACAGAGCTACACAGGGTTTATCTTCAACAAGTACCCCAATTGATGGCTCATGTTGCTCACATTCAAATTCATTTTTACGATTCTCACTGACTTCAGTTTGTCTAGCAGAACACATGTAATTTTTAGTAACAGACATCTTTGTACACTGAGCTTTAAGATGACCTATTTGACCACACAAATGAATATGCTTTATTGGTTTTATTTTTTGTCTCAGATCTGGCAGGATCTGAGTTATACCAGTTCTGTCTTGTGTGCTTAACTTTCAAGTCAGTGCCACAACCTAACTTGTTCAGTGGCATGCTTCTTCCTTGGAAGTCTTTAGGTTACGTTCCTTAACTCACATCCGCAGATCAGGACTCAGAAGCTTGAGAAACTGTTCCATAACGATGGCGTCTCCAATTTGATCCTTCGTCTTTGTTTCCGGATTCATCCACTTGATGTATAACTCCTTTAGACGGGCCTGCAGCTGTATTGGGGTTTCTTCTTCTCCAAAAGTACTAGAATGAAACCTCATTCGATAGGTGTTAACACTTATTTCATACTTCTGCAAGACAGCACACTTTACTTTTGCATAGTGCATGTGTCATCACAATATCCATAGCTACATAGGCGGAATGAGCTTTCCCAGTTAGCAGTGGTGCTAAGTGAAGAGCCCACTCATCTCGCGGCCACTGGCAAGCATTACCAATTCTTTCAAAGGTGATTAAATAATGTTCAGTGTCCTCACCTTCATTCTAAGGTTGCATTTTTGGCCCCTTCCAGCCTGAAAGTCTCACCAGTGTTGAAAGCTGTGCTTCACTGGGGTGATGTACTAGCTCCAAGTCAAGCCTATTTGATTGTTGTGTCCTGGGAGATGGTTCTGGAGTAGGTCCTCTCGAAGAAGCTGATTTAGTTGCTTGAACTTCCAGCAACTGACGCTGTTGGTTGGTAAATGGTAAATGGCCTGTATTTGTATAACGCTTTACTTAGTCCCTATGGACCCCAAAGCGCTTTACACTACATTCAGTCATCCACCCATTCACATACACATTCACACACTGATGATGGCAAGTTACATTGTAGCCATAGCTGCCCTGGGTCGCACTGACAGAGACGATGGTGGTTGCCCTGCTACACCTGCTGTTGAAGCTGGGCAAACTGATTTACCGGATTTGCCTCCATCTGTCCTCCTGGCGCTTGTGCTCTTGCTCCAGTTTAGCATCCAGTTCAGCCTGCTGTTGCATCAGCCACATTCTCTTGTCCATCAATATAGCCACTTACTGCCTTGTTAGTCGCTGCCATCTTGTAAATCATCAGATGCTGTCCAGTGTAGCGAGTGATTTATTCACCATTTTGTGACCAAACCATATTTACAAAAATAAATTAAAAAAAACTCAACTCCATAATTAACTCAGTTCAAATAAACATAACTAAACTTAAATCAACGGAAATTAAGGTCAAACTGCACACAGCTACACTGACCTGGTCCTTCCTTCCTGAACACCTGCATTCACCTGCTTAAATAGTCCACTCACCCCTGGACTATTCCATTAGGTAGGTGAGAAGAACCAGAACCAGTCCATTTACTTCTTTTGCACAAAGTAGTCTATGGCTAAAAATGCATGATAGAATGAACAATGTCTATTTTGAGCTGAAATGTAAAACCCCTATAAAAAGTTAATTTATATTGTTTCCTTTAATTACTTTACAGCCAGCTGCTGTATGAGGTATACAACAAACATTTTGGAAGGTTCAACCCAAACAAACCCTGCTGAGTAAGCATTTTATTCACCCTAAATACATGATTATTCTTCTTTTTTTTAGGATTTTTTTTTTCAGTTTGTCACAATTTGGTGTTTGAACATTTGTGTCTGAGTGCAATTTGTAAAACACGTGTACATTAAACTTGAAGAATTTGTAGAATTGAGATTATGGTAATATTAAGAATATTTTGTGTTATTGAATCGATGACAGGGTGTAAACTAATATAATACTTTGGAATATATTCTTGTCCTTTTCCACCAGAGCCTTGAAGAGTCTAGAACAAATTCTAGAAGAAACTCCAGTAAAAGGAGTCATAAATATATCTTCAGGCAATTTTGTGGCTCTCCTCTTCAAGCCCAGTGGTAACTTTACAGGCCTTGAAATTTATGCCAGTGACAATGAGGTAAAAACCCAAAAGACAGAAAGGATTGACACTGCTGTTTTCACTTTTTGGGAGATTTTCAGCAATACTAACCACGTCCAACCATTTCTTTGGCTTGGGCTGAAATATCTCAACAACTGCTAGAAGACATTTAAACAATGTGTACACACACATCTCTTTTACTGATTACTGCTTTGATTGACATGTGATCTATGACATTGCCTTGAGCACAATTTGCAGGTCATATTATTTTCTTATCAATTATTACATCACTTAACAAATTTCCATTTCTAAATTTCCTTGCTATTAATACTACAAATAGCCTTTTAAATACCATCAACTGTGCCGTAGTTATGACAGTTCTATCATACTATTTCATATATTTACATGCAATATTTCTCCCTCTGTTTCTGGGAATGATATAGGCAGGATTGAGTCAGGTCCCCATGAGCAAAGTGCATGTTCAGCTACCAAGCGAACTGGGCCGGATTATTCGACCAGAAGACAAGATTGTGTTCTCCTTGTTTAAGTTGCCTGAAACAAACGGGGTAGGGCAGCATATGGGCTTCTGTAAAATATTTTTGCTTCTTCTGTTGTGTATAAAATCCTCCACAATTTTCTCACAGTCAGTATGACATATGTTTTGAGTTCTGAATCAAGCTTGTTCCGATGAATCCCATGGATACTTGATCAGACTGGGTATTGGGGAGTTTGTAATTCTGGATAAACACCTGGGGCTCTTTATTTTGTTCCTTGAAACATCCCTGTGCAGATTTTTTGATGTGACAACAAGGCCATTCAAATGTTAGTATTAATTGAATTTTTTGCTATCTTGTTATTTGATTTGTGAGCAGGTACCATTTTTAAACCAGATTTATCTTTTACTGTTGTATTGTTTATAGTTTATTTCTGCAGTTCTCCCACGTAACTCCAACTGCAAATTCACATAAAATTGTTTTTGTGATTGATGAGAAATCGTATATCACCTTTGCTGCCTTTTTAGCCATTGGAGGACAAACTTCATTGACTTAAATGAATGAAAGTTCACAGTCATTCAGAATTCTTTTCAGTGTTTTTGTACTTAATTTACTTTATTATTATTACAAAGGAAAAGAAGTAAATGAAAACAGGTTAAGGGTTGTGTTACACATCATGCAGGCTGAATTATGTTTGGAAAAAAGAGGAAGAGTTACTCAAACAGTGGTGCACAAGAAGTTGGTCTTTTGCTATTATGTAAATCAAAATGTAAAGCAATACAAATTTAGAAAAATTTGAATTTAGGGAGTAGAGTAGTAGTACATGGGAAAAGAAAAACCTCTTGTTTTTACTAAGATGTAAATGACAGATTCAAAACAGTGTGATATTATCTCTGAGTTGCTTTCCCCTTTTGCACAGTTAGAATTTTATAAAAATCTTACATAAAATCATTATGAACAAACTTTCAAATAACTGATGAATGTGTTGCATTCTAGAGTGATGCAGGAGTGTTATATGATGTATATGATCGAAGACTGGTTATCCTGAGTGTGCAGGGCAGGACAATATCAGGTCTTCAGGATCCTGTCAACATCACCATAAACTTTAAGGATATAAATGTAATTATAATTTCATTTCATCATTTATCCCACTCTTGCATATAGATATATAATCCTGAATATTATGGAAGTCTGTGTAAATTATTTCAATAAAAGTTAGTAAAAAATACAGATGCATAACACTAAATAGATATAAAATAGTTATTTTATTATATGTCTGTTTATTTTTGTCATAGAAAACCCAGGAACCCTCCTGTCATTTCTTTAATTTTTCAACAAACAGTGAGTAACCAAGCATGATGTCTCTCATAAAAAGTAATATGTACTATAACTATGTCTTTTTTTAATTTGTAGTCATCGGGGTTTCTAGTTTTACTCAACATTATAGATTTCTGAGTGAATTGATATAATTAAGAGGTGACAGCATCTCATGGATAATAGTTGTTTTTGTTTCACTTACCAGATTTCAGTACGGATGGCTGTCTCACTCGGTGGACTGATGGTCAGAGTAGCGTCACCTGTTCCTGTGACCATTTCACATACTTCGGCGTGCTCATGGTAGATTCAGTCTTTTTTATCATACAAAGTGTAATGAACAAAAACAGGCATAAAATTGCGCCAGTAATTTAAGAAATCTTTTAAAGAAATAAATAAAAAGCAGAGTTTTAAAAAGAGTTACATCACAGTTTTGTCATGCCTCAGTTAGGCTTGCTAAATGTAAAGATTTAGGAAAACACTAAACACAAGTATTGCTTGCTATGAAGGTTTGCCAGGGTAAGAACATTTATATGGAAACATTAGTAAATGAGGTGTCCTTCAGACAGGCAAGAACAAAATGGAGGCAATGTACAAGAATATCAAACATGGAAAAGGTCCACACAGCTCATACTAACGTTCAAGCACGGACGTGGAATGATGTGGTACCTTGCAGTCATTGAGCTGACTGCATTCACTGTGTACCTATGCATTCCAGTGTCAAATATGAGGCAATCTGTCTGACAGCTAAAGCTTGGGTCAGGCAACAAGCTAATGACCCCTAACACACCAGCTACTGGAATAAAAAAAGTAAAAAATCCAATCAACGTCCAGACTTCAGCCTGAACGAATCACTCTGGCAGGACTTTAAGAGAGCTTACATAATCGAATGCTTGCAAACCTCAATCAGCTGAAGCAATATTGTGAAGAAAACTGGTAAGTTCGATCACAGGTTCAACAGCAAAAAACTGATTCATTCACAATGACTTTAAACAAGAGCTCATTGTAAAGTTTAAATCATGATCAGAATCAGAATACTTTATTAATCCCTAAGGAAATTACGTGGGTTACAGTTGCTCCAAGACAGTAACAATACAATATGTTACAGATTTTCAAATTCAAGAAATAGCACTAATATATAATTATAAATATCAAGAATTTACAGAGGTGAAGTATCAAGAATACTGACAAGAATATTATAGAGGCAGAATATATATGACTGACATTTGACTCTAACCTGTGAACTTTGTCATTTGCTATTTTACAGCAGAGCATGCCAAACAGGATGCAACTATTGCAGTGAAATAAGTGCTTATTTAAAAATTCCAATACCTAGTATTTACCCCAAAATTAAAAATGCTTCATCTGAAAGAAGTTAAAGTGGTCATTATTTACAAATCAGTTTTTCCTATGAACTGAACAGAACAGAAGAAAATGCATGGATGGATGGATTTTATCTATGAGTTTATTATAACGGATACAGTAACATTTAATTAGCCTTCTGTTAAAAACAGCAGAGGTGATTTAATATGCCAGTTATCTTGCCAATTGTAACAAAAGCAGTTAGGTCTGAAATATTGTTGTTAAAGTTAAAAAGGCTAAACTTAAACATTTTGCAAAATGAACACATTTTTAAAAAATTATCTTAAATAAATAACCCCCCCATTTTTAGGATTTGTCCACTTAGTAAATATAGAATCACTAAACTTAAAATATCTAAAACCCTCAATTTTGTGCCACTAATAATGTGAACAGATAATGTGAAAGTGTATTTGCTCCACAGACGTCTCCTTCTGCGCACGTCTCAAAAAAAGAACTTGAGATATTAGCATACATTTCTGTGATTGGCAGTAGCGTTTCTCTCTTTGCTCTGGTCATCACCGTTTTACTCTTCATCACAAACAGGTAATTTGTGTTTTTTTGTTTTTGTTTTTTTCCCTGTCAAGATATGACAAAGAAAGTTGTCATTTACAACAGATCCCCTCTTCTCTGTCCAACAGGACACTCAGAAAAGATGTCTCTATGAACATCCACATCAATCTCGTCATCGCCCTGATCCTCCTCAACCTGCACTTCCTGCCCAGTCAGGAAGTGGCAGACCACACCTCCACTTGGCTCTGTTTCTACATGGCTCTTGCCCTTCACTACTCCCTGTTGGCCACTTTCACCTGGATGGCCTTGGAGGGGTTCCACCTCTACCTTCTCTTAGTCAAAATCTTTGACATTTCTGTCAGCAGATACATTCTCAAACTCAGTGTGGTGGGATGGGGTAAGTGGAATCCTTCAAACAGGAAGCTGTGGTTATTAGTCAGCAAACTTGTGCGTGACTAATCGATTCTTGTGTTTCAGGTGTTCCTGCAGTCATTGTGTCAGTGGTGGTGAGCATAGACAGAGGCTTTTATGGCCATGTCCCTCTAGACAGGTCAAACCATGATGACGCGAAAATGTAAGGAAAATATTTTAAAGTGTGCAAAATTAGGAATTATAATTAATGTTGACTTATTAACTATTTTGGATGTGTATTAGAGTTTCAATATATATTTCAATGTTTAAAATTAACAAGTGGAAAAAAATACAAAGCAAAGCTGATACACTGAGTTATATATATATATATATATATATATATATATATATATATATATATACATATATATATATATATATATATATATATATATATATATATATGTATAGATAGATATACATGTAATTATGTAAGATGAAATCACTGTCTGTTTCCTTTCTTTGTAGATGCTATATATCTAATGAAATAGTGAAGGCGGTCACTACTACTGGACTGTTCACCATGGTGTTCCTCTTTAACATGACCATGTTTATGGTGACAGTCAAGCGTGTTTTGAATGTTGGTCATAACAAAGAGGTATGAGTTATTCTTGCAATCCTTTTTTAAATGAACTTCAACCATATTTCTACTAATTTCCAAATCCTTCCACAAAATTGTATCCTTTGATAAGCCCACCAACAATTAACTGGTCTTACCAACAAGGACTGCTGGTTTTTCAACAAAATTAGTTGAAAATGAGATAATTTTCATTTCTTTGCATGAGGAAGAGTTCAGTGTGGCTTTTTAAATAAACTGTTTACATTCCAGTAATAGTTCAGTACCTAAAACCTAAATTCCATTAGTCAAAGGAGTTTGCAAAGAAAAGCGTCTGGACTTCTTCAAGTTGCTTGAAGATGTTTCACCTCTCATCCGAGAAGCTTCTTCAGTTCTAAGGTCAAATGGCCGAGAGTCCCAGATTTAAACCAAGTGGGAGTATCCCCCCAAAGAGGGACAAAGGACCCCCTGGTGATCTTCTAAACACATGAGCCAAGGTGTGAAAGCCAGTGATGGGAATAACGGCGTTACAAGTAATGGCGTTACTAACGGCGTTACTTTTTTCAGTAACGAGTAATCTAACTAATTACTATTCCTATCGTTACAACGCCGTTACAGTTACTAACAAGGAAACGCGGTCCGTTACTATTTTTCAACAAACAGACGGTTGAAGCTGTGTTCAGCTTACCGCATCTTATATCAGTTGCACGGAAGTAGCTGACTACGTAAGTAATCTGGACGCTACAGCTTTAAGCAGCTGCGCGCGCTCCTGCCGACGCGAAAATCACGATCACTTTTTGCACAACACCTGGAGCTAAGGGGGCAAAACAATCGCATGAGTGCTGCTGTTTGACTGAGGAAGAATAAAGTAGTCGTGGTAAGCTAATCACATGACCACTTAAAGACAAAGCAACAAGGTGATATATACCAGTTTATAAATTATGTTGATAGGCCACGTAAAACCAGTATCATGATAAACAATATATACGCGGCATTTTTTCCTCAATAGTTTCGTCACGTTTACTGTCTAAGGACAGCACTAGCAAGCACTCTCTGCTTATGAGCAAAAAAAAACAAACAAAAAAAACAGGGGAAGTTTTAGGAGTGACGGCGAGAGAGAGAGAGAGAGAGAGGGAGAGCAGAAAAAGAGAGAGAGCAAGTTTTGAGATGTGAGAGATTTGTGACGTTTAGCGTGTTTGGGGTGTGTAGTTAATGTGTTGTCTTGTGTAGTTAGTGTGTAGTGTTGTGGATAGTTTTGTGTTGTGTGTCAGAACAATAAGGCGACTGCTGTCTCCAGGTAGAAAAAGGAGTGATACACCTGCTGCTGTCAGACCTGCAGGTATCAGGCTGTGATGTTCTCCTTTATAGTGGACAGAAATATTTGGAGTGGCACAAATAATTTGTGTGGCATCTTATTGAATGCAGAACAGCTGATTGTTCTGTAAATAGTTTGAAATGGTTATTTAAAAAAAGGGTAAAAGTAAACTTGTGCATAGGATTTTAAAATTGACAATTTATAGTTGCATTTAAGGTTATGAAATATGATTCATTAACGATGTTTGTGGTTGTTACAGTAAAAAATATAACTTTTTCTACTCTGATTTTATGGTTTTTGTCTGATTTTAGATCAATTGTGTTAATACAGTATATCAAAATGAAAACATGACTGTAAATTCAGACACGTGAGGTTGTGCTGAAAAGAATGATACCAAACAAGGCAAAGCAAATAGTGTTTAAAGGTGAAATGTGGAGTGAAAATCAAAAGTAGTTAAAATGGCCAATTATACCCTGGACCCCAGAGGGTTAAACTTTTTTTTTTAAGTAACGCAATAGTTACTTTTCAAGTAATTAATTACTTTTAGGATATTGTAACTCAGTTACTAACTCAGTTACTTTTTTGAAGAAGTAACTAGTAACTATAATTGAATTACTTTTTCAAAGTAACTTGCCCAACACTGGTGAAAGCGGGTGTGGGACCTAATCAGCCAGGGTTTCGGGTGAGCTCATTGTGAAACCTGGCCCCACCTTGTCATGTGAATTCCTGAGGTCAGATGGCCCAGGATGTGAGTGGGCATTAAGGCATCTGGGGAGGGAACTCAAAACCGGATTATAGATGGCAGACAGTTGGTGTCGTAAACCACCGCCTCTGTTCAAAGATGGTCGCTCACAGTGGACATAAATGGCTTCTTTCACTCCTCTTTCAAACCATCTGTCCTCTCTGTCCAAAATGTGAACATTGGCATCCTCGAAAGAGTGACCTTTATCCTTAAGATGCAGATGGACTGCTGAGTCTTGTCCTGTGGAGGTGGCTCTTCTATGTTGTGCCATGCGCTTGTGAAGTGGCTGTTTGGTCTCTCCAATGTAGAGGTCTGGGCATTCCTCGCTGCACTGTACAGCATACACCACGTTGTTAAGTCTGTGTTTTGGAGTTTTGTCTTTCGGGTGAACCAGTTTCTGTCTGAGTGTGTTGCTGGGTCTGAAGTACACTGGGATGTCGTGCTTGGAGAAAACTCTCCTGAGTTTCTCTGATACACCGGCTACATAGGGGATGACAACGTTGTTGCGTCTGTCTTTCTTATCCTCCCTCGCTGTCTGATCTTCTTTTTTGTGCCTCTTTGCTGACTTTATGAACGCCCAGTTAGGATAACCACATGTTTTGAGTGCTTCCTTTACGTGTGTGTGTTCCTTCTTTTTTCCCTCAGGCTTAGAGGGAACATGTTCTGCCCGGTGGTGTAGGGTCCTGATTACTCCAAGTTTGTGTTCCAGAGGGTGATGGGAGTCAAAGAGGAGGTACTGGTCCGTGTGTGTGGGCTTCCGGTAAACTTCGATGTTGAGGTTGCCATTCTCTTCAATGTGCACGGCGCAGTCCAGGAAAGGCAAACAGTTGTCCTTTGTGTCTTCCCTGGTGAACTTGATGTTTTTATCCACAGCGTTAATGTGCGCAGTGAAGGATTCCACTTCTTGTGTCTTGATTTTGACCCAGGTGTCATCTACATATCTGTACCAGTGGCTGGGTACTCTTCCTTTGAAAGAGCCAAGAGCCTTCCTCTCCACTTCCTCCATGTAAAGGTTGGCTACAATAGGTGACACGGGGGAGCCCATGGCACAGCCATGTTTTTGTCTGTAGAAGCCTTCGTTGTATTTGAAGTATGTTGTGGTAAGGCAGAGGTCTAACAGTGTGCAGATCTGATCGGGTGTGAAGTTGGTCCTGTCTTCCAAGGAGCTGTCTTCTTGTAGTCGTTTACTGACAGTCTCCACTGCTTCCGTGGTGGGTATGCAAGTGAAGAGAGAGACTACATCAAAGGACACCATGGTTTCATCTGGATCCAGGGTAAGTTTCTCGACCTTGTCGGTGAAGTCGGTGGAGTTCTTGATGTGGTGTGGGGTGTTCCCCACGAGAGGTGCAAGGATGGTCGCAAGGTGTTTCGCAATGTTATAAGTGGCTGAGTTTATGCTACTGACTATGGGTCTGAGTGGGACCCCTTCCTTGTGGATTTTGGGAAGTCCATAAATGCAGGGTATGGCATTCCCTGGATAAAGGCGGTGATATGTAATGCAGTCAATGATTTTGTCCTTTTCAAGGTCTTGAAGGCAAGCTATAACTTTCTTTTTGTAGCTGCTTGTGGGGTCTCGCTTTAAAGCTTCGTAGGTGTTGTTGTCACTGAGGAGAGTAGTGATCTTTGTGTGGTAATCTGTTGTGTTTAGGGAAGGTGCACCGTGGTCCTAAACACAACAGATTACCACACAAAGAGCGACCATCTTTGAACAGAGGCGGTGGTTTACGACACCAACTGTCTGCCATCTATAATCCAGTTTTGAGTTCCCTCCCCAGACGCCTTAATGCCCACTCACATCCTGGGCCATCTGACCTCAGGAATTCACATGACAAGGTGGGGCCAGGTTTCACAATGAGCTCACCCGAAACCCTGGCTGATTAGGTCCCACACCCGCTTTCACACCTTGGCTCATGTGTTTAGAGGATCACCAGGGGGTCCTTTGTCCCTCTTTGGGGGGATACTCCCACTTGGTTTAAATCTGGGACTCTCAGCCATTTGACCTTAGAACTGAAGAAGCTTCTCAGATGAGAGGTGAAACGTCTTCAAGCATCTTAAAGAAGTCCAGACGCTTTTCTTTGCAAACTCCTTTGACTACGATGACCTGGATGACTGAGAACCTTCACAGACTAAATTCCATTACAGTGTCTATAAAAAATAAATAACATCAAAAAAAAAAAATACTAAAGAATTCCTGTCATTACCTTTAAAACACATTGCAAGGCCTCTGTTAGTTTCAGATTTTGTCTCTAATCTGCTGTGTCATGTGTCATTTTGTTTTTGGCAAATCAGTTTGGGCAGCTTCGCCATAAAGACACCAAGCAAGCAATTTTTCCCCTGCTGGGTGTCTGCGCTCTGCTCGGCATTACCTGGGGCCTGGTCTTCTTCTCGTTCGGTAACCTGCCCAACATTTCCCTCTACCTTTTCTGTCTCCTGAACTCACTGCAAGGTCTGTATATTATGTTTCATTCATTCAGTTCTTCTGTGTGTGTGTTCAGTCAAAAATTACTACTAAATCTAACCAAAATAACAGAAAATAATTGTAGATTTTAACAAGTGAAAAGGATGTAAACTTAATTTCACTGCAGTTTTTAAAAGGCCAAACGCATTTAGGCATGGCTTATTATAAAACTTTCAATTTAAAAAAAAAAAAAGGCATGACTTCATTTAAATCAGCCGATTCTACAGGATCAGATCTGAACTTTTTTCAGATTTGGTGGCTTTAATATGAAATAATCACTAGTGACTCCCAAAATATGGGTTAGGGTCCCCTTGTGGTCACATCAGTTGGGTATGAGGGGTCTTTTGCAAGAATACTGTATGACATTATAAAAATACTTTTATATTAGTCCTGTGATGGACTGGCAAGCAGTTCGGGTCATACCCTGCCTGTCAAAGCTCAGATAAAATCCAGTCCCCCAGTGACTCTAAATTAGATATGTGGCTGAGAAAATGGATAGGTGAAATAAAAGTTGAAATGACCAGAAAATGTGTATTTAACCCTTTCATGCATAGTAGTGACTACAGTGGACAGCTATTCAAAGGCTGTTTTCTTGTATTTGTGTCATTGTTGATGGTATACTTGCACATAAACCACTACACTGGACACTGATGTGCCATGTCACTCCATGCCCTGCCATGTTAAAAAAAAAAAAGAAAAAAGAAAAAATTACATGTTTTAAAAAAGTACATGTTTAAAAAAATGAAGTTAAATATGCACATAGAAGTTCAAAAATCGTTTTTCATGCCTAAAGATAAATGAAAATGCTTAAGAAAAAAAAATCCTGATTGATATTGTCATAATTCATGCATGAAAGGGTTAAAAATTATTTTACAGACACTAAAGAAAAGTCACACTTGTTAGTCTTAATGTTAGTGTTATTTAGTGCCTCTGCATGTTATTTATATTTACTGTTCTTGGTTCTGTTAGATTATGTTAGTTACTTTTTCACGCCCAGTCTACCCCAGTCTCATCCCTGTCGTGTTTTTGGTCTCTCCTGTAAAAGTCAGCCTTGTCTCTCTGTACAGTAAAACAATGTTTTGGCTATGGCTGCTGTATGATGCTTTATACAATATATTTTGTGCATCTTATAGAGTGTCTTCTTTTTGGTTCAATAAACCTGTTTATGCGCCAAGACAGTTAATAGCAGGAATTTTAGCTTTTTATTTATATGAACCAGTTTGGGAATCCCCCAGTGTTAAGGACGTATAGCACATACTATCAAATAGATGGTTCTATTTGCAGCAGATTTCAACACAACTGTTTCTGTTGGGGTGTTTTTTGTTTTTTACCATCTATGGATAAACAGCAATCTGACACTGTTGAAATATCAGGTTTATTGCATGATTTGTATTTCTTGCTCACTGTCCAAACCTCTATTTTACTCTCTCTCTTGCTCTCTCTTCTGTTTGCCTTGCAGGTTTTTTCATCTTCCTGTGGTTTGTATGTTCACTAAGAAAGCTTAAAAAATCAGCTCCTAAGACAACTGAAGCAACTACCTCCAATAGCATGATCAACAGCAAATAACAAGAGTTCGAGAAGTGTGTTCATGGAATTTACTTTACTTTACTTTATTGATTTATATAGCACTCTTCACAGGATAAAAACCACACAGTGCTTCACAATAATATAAAACAGATAAACATAAAATAGTACAATCAAACATACAGTACAAATCTAATTAAAAGCTAGTCTAAATAAGTGAGTCTTAAGATGATGTTTAAAAGAATAAATACAATCCAGGCAACGTAGAGATGGAGGGAGAGAATTCCACAAACTGGGGGCCACCGCTCTAAAAGATCTATCACCTCTGGTTTTAAAACGTGTTCGGGGAACTACCAACAGCCTTTGATTAGATGATCTCAGGCTGCGAGAAGGAGTGTGAGGTTCTAAGAGATCAGAAATATAGGCAGGAGCGTCATGATTCAAAGCCTTAAAATTCCATTTTTAAAAGGACAGTTTATGGACTTCCATCGGCTTAAAAGAGCAGTAGAACTGAATATCATCAGCATAAAAGTGATAAGACACATCAGGGAACTGCCTAATTTCACATTATAATTTTGGCTTTAGATTGTCTGCATGTATAACCATGTACCAGATTGCAGGGAGCAACTGATTCTAAATGAAATGGGATGAGGGATTTATCTTTCCAAGATATGATGTTTAGATAAGATGTTTATTCAAGTTTCTTTTCTTCTGTGAAGGGCAATTCTGTGAAAGTTGTGAAATGGTGAAACTGAGAGAATAATTTCAGCAGAAAATCCTGATCTGACCTGATCTTTCTGTCCTGATTGGTCCTGGTTCATTGTCTGTCAAGTCATCTATTCTACTTTTATACAATGCATAAGGATCTGATCTTAGTTTTAGTTGTGTAGAGCTCTGACATTAGTAATTCTGATATTCTGGTATTGTTATCTAGATAATTACTGCACATTTTTATCATATTTTATGTGAGCTTTTTAAATATATCTTCAGGTGTGTCTTCTTACATATATAAAATGCATTTGTGAATACTTTCAGTACCATTTTGCTTATCTAAGCATGTATCTGTATCTGAGTTTACCAGAGGCTATCATGTCAATATAAACAATAAAAACTGGAAATTGTGCAGCTTCATGCTATTTTTGCATCATGGCATCTTTGTGTGAGTATATTTGAGATGACATACCTGATTAACAACACTTCACTGAAATTTGTATTTATGATTGCTGTCATTATATTGCTTGCTGATGTTTTAAACTATTTTACATGTAAAGATACTATTTCCAGCTGCAACTATAAAGACAAACCTTTAAAAGACTGACATATAGAATACTGCTTTCACAAGTGGTAAATGAAAAAAGCCTGACTTTTAAAAAAGCTTTTCAAGTAGGGATGGTAATTGAGACGATTTTAGCAATTCCATTATTGCTATCAATTTGATACCCAAGTCTCATTGGGTTCTCATTGACTCTGCTTTGAGAGTCACCACCATCTCGAAGCAGCATATCAAAGACACATTTGTGCAAATTAATTACATGCTGAGTGGTCAAATGTTTGTAAAAGCTGGAGGTATTTACCATCTGTTGTGATCAGTGTTGGGGTCATCGCCCAAAAGAAATAAGTAATGTATTACACATATAACACAGAAAACCTTTCTTAAAAGTAATGCAGTACGTTACCAAGCAAATTTCCCACTTATGGGACTAATAACGGTTTATCTTATCTTATCTTATCTTATCTTATCTTACGTAATTATTTGGTTTGTTACAAAAGTCATTAGATTACTTTTTCCTTTCGCTGTAAAATGATCTGAAACACACTGTCTCAGTTAAGAATATAAACCTACAGGCTACAGTCCCACACACTAACACAAATCCCATCTTAATGAAGTCAGATATGATCTTTCTTTTATTATTTAGGTATAAACACAAATCTGACAGCACACAGCAAAAGATGAAAACCAGTGCAGAGACTTTAAAGTCATCACCACAGTGATTCTGTGTAGAAATATGAACAGGCAGAAACGGAGGTTGCAGCCTGACTGCTCATCATTGTTTTTGTTAGCTGTTAGAAGTTCAGAGTCTGGCTGCTGACCTGGGATCAGCGTTTACTCAGCTTTAACATAACTCTGTGTTCTTGGCTAGCTTAGAGTTAGCACGCTGGCTACACACGTGCTCGCAAAGAGCTAAAGTTCAGTTATCAGTATAATGCAGTTGCTTCTGTCCTGGATGTAGTCTTCACTTTACCATTACACTCTCGCTTTTGTACAATAAATGTCACGATCCTGGGTCTTTTGACCCAGCGTCTTGGAGTTTTAGGTTATGTTTATGTTTAAGCCCTCTAGGTTTTCAGTTCATTTTTCATCATGCCTAGGTTGTTATAGTTCTTTGTTATTAGATTCCCCTTGTGTCTTCCAACCCTTGTTTAGTCTCCCTTGCCCTTCATGTGTTTCATGTCTGTTTTGTTGTCAAGTTCATGTAGTCATGTCTGCGTTTCATTAAGATAAGATAAGATAAGATAAGATAACCTTTATTAGTCCCACACGTGGGAAATTTGTTTTGTCACAGCAGGAAGTGGACAGTGCAAAAGTTATGAAGGACAATTAGAATAAAATAAAATAAGAATAAATACAGTACACAACTGTACAGAATAGAATAAAAATAGAATACTATATACAGTAGAATAAAATAGAATAAAATATACAATAGGATAAAAATAGAATACAAATGCTATATACAACAGAGTGAAAAATACAACGGTGCCAGAAAGATTATTGCACATTTGTGTTATTGCACATTTGTGGATGTGTGTGTGTATGATCAGTTAAAGTCTTTGTTGTGGAGTCTGACAGCAGTGGGGAGGAAAGACCTGCGAAATCTCTCCGTCCCACACCGTGGGTGCCGCAGTCTCCCACTGAAGGAGCTGCTCAGTGCTGTCACAGTCTCATGCATGGGGTGGGAGATGTTGTCCAGCAGGGATGACAGCTTAGCCACCATTCTCCTGTCACTCACAACCTCCACTGGGTCCAGAGGGCATCCCAGAACAGAGCTGGCCCTTTGGATCAGCCTGTCCCCAGCAGAGATGCTGCCACCCCAGCAGACCACACCATAAAAGATGGCTGAGGCCACCACAGAGTCATAGAAGGTCTTCAGGAGTGGGCCCTCCACTCCAAACGACCTGAGTCTCCGCAGCAGGTACAGCCTGCTCTGCCCTTTCCTGTAGAGGGCGTCTGAGTTATGAGTCTAGTCCAGTTTGTTGTTCAGATGAACACCAAGGTACCTGTAGCTGTCCACAGTCTCAATGTCCATACCTTGGATGTTCAGTGGTTGCAGTGGAGGATGTTTGTGCCTGCGGAAGTCTACCACCAGCTCCTTGGTTTTACTGGCATTGATCTGGAGGTAGTTCAGCTGGCACCAGTCCACAAAGTCCTGAGTCAGTCCTCTGTACTCCTTGTCGTCCCCATCAGTGATGAGGCCGACTATAGCAGAGTCATCAGAGAACTTCTGCAGGAAGCACTGGGTGGAGTTGTGGGAGAAGTCTGCAGTGTAGATGGTGAAGAGGAACGGAGGCAGAACCGTTCCCTGTGGGGCCCCCGTACTGCAGACGACCCTGTCCGACACACAGCCCTGAGTCCTCACATACTGTGGTCGGTCGGTGAGGTAGTCCAAAATCCAGGTAGTGAGGTGATGGTCCACTCCAGAGTTCTCCAGCTTGTCCTTCAGAACCGAGGGAAGAATAGTGTTGAAGGCACTGGAGAAATCAAAGAACATGATTCTCACAGTGCTCCCAGCGGTCTCCAGGTGAGCGAGGGAGCGATGTAGGAGGTGAATGACGGCATCATCCGCTCCAATGCCAGGCTGGTAGGCAAACTGAAGTGGGTCCAGTGATGAGCTCACAAGGCGCCGAAGCTGAGCCAGGACCAGCCGCTCCAGGGTCTTCATCAGGTGGGATGTCAGAGCCACCAGCCTGTAGCTGTTGAGGTCCTTGGGGCGTGAAGTCTTTGGCACTGGTACAACACAGGAGGTTTTCCAGAGCTGTGGGACTCTTCCCAGCCTCAGGCTCAGGTTGAAGAGGTGCTCCATCACACCACACAGTTGGTCCGCGCAGGACCTGACGACCCTCGAGCTGATGCCATCTGGACCCGCTGCCTTCTTGCCATTAATCCTCCTCAGTTCCCTCCTAACCTGGGTGGTTGAGAGAGACAGGCTGGAGCCTTGTGTTGATTGTGTATTGGATGCTGTTGTTGGGGGTGGGGAGGAGTGAGCAGGGTGAATAGAGGAGGTGTGAAGTGTCTGAGGTGTCAGAGGTGGAACAGCAGCAGTGGGGGTGGGTGAGTCTGCAGCCGATGTTGAAGACTGCCTCATGGCTGAATCAAATCTGTTGAAGAAATGATTCAGTTCATTTGCCCACCTCACATCCCTCCCAGGCAGAGAGTTCTGATGTTTGTGGCCTGAGATGGTTCTGAGGCCTCTCCAGACTTCACCAACGTTATTTTGCTGAAGCTGGTTCTCCATCTTCTGCCTGTAGCTATCCTTCTCATTCCTTATCAGTCCCCTCAACTCTCTCTGCACCCTTTTCAACTCCTCTTTGTCTTTGGATTTGAAGGCCCTCCTCTTCTTCTTATGTTTCCTATTTTATTTTCTAAGAGGTTCTGTGTTTTGTTTTACTCTTTCCCTGTGGCGTTATGTCCATGTTGTGTCTACTGTGCCTTTCTGTCCCATGTTTTAGGTCCCTATGTTCTGTCTCCTCGGTTGCTGTTAAGTTTGCATGTCTAGAGTTCAGTCAGTGTTTCCTGTTTTACTTTGAAGGTCCATGTCTCATGTCAGTGTTTCTAGTTTTGCTTCCCTTGTCTCGTCCTGTGTAATTACTCCCAGCTGTGCTCTCCTCCTGTGGCTCATTCCCCCTCGTTATCCCTCTGTGTATTTAAGCCCCGTGTTTCTCTTTGTCAGTGTTGCGTCCTCCCTCATAGCTGTGTGACTTTTTCCCCTGTGGCTCCTTGTGCTTTAGTTTTCCCAGTTTAGTTTTGTATTGTTTTTGTGTCCCACTCCACGCCAGCAATAAAGCTGTGTTTTTTTTGAGTTTACCTTTTGCTTCTGTGAGTTTGCGTTTGGGTCCTACTCTTGCCTGCACACAGCCGTATTGTGACAATAAAAGTAAAAGTATTGTCAATATCCACGCTGCAAACTGAGCCACCATTTTCCTCCTCCAGCACACAAGCTCAGCCGAAATCAGATGATTGTTGTGCAAGTGCAAGTGGAATCGATAGGCAAGCAGACTATTGATTCCAAGGAACTGAACTTCTGGGAACCAGTTCGCTACAAGAACCAGTTCTCAACCCCCTTCCCTAACTCCAAGTCAAACTGTACTTCTCTATACATCTGTGCTTCTGTGTCACTTTGCTGGTGAAACTGATGACTGGGAACTAGTTTGATTTTAACATCCAGAGACCTGATGGAGGTTAAGCTACCACTGTGGCTGAATCACAACAATTCTGCAAAAGTCAGTGGGCCATAATTCCTCAACAGCACTGTAAAAGACTCATTGCCAGTTATTGCAAGTACTTGTTTACAGTTTTTACTGCTAAAGGTGGCCCAACCAGTTTAATGGTCGGTTTAAGGGGAAATCACTTTTTTTTGCACAGGGCAATGTAGGTCTGGATTAATTTCCCCTTAATAATAAACACTATCATTTAGAAACTGCATTATGTATTTACTTGTATTATCTTTGAATAATATTTAAATTTTGTTTAATGATCTGAAACATTTAACTGTTACAAACATACAAAAAAAAGTAAATCAGGAAAGGGCAAACACTTTGCCATACAACTGTATATGCTTTATCCAAAAGGAAAGTTTAAACGTAATCGTAAATTTAGGCGGGTGTCTTCCTCCCACATTAAAACTGGAACTTCTGTACCACAGAAGCTGGGTAAAGTGATGACTTTTTAAGTGATGATTTAATTACTCACTGTTTGAAGGCCAATAGTGCCTTCAAACAGTGAGTATAGTCTAGGACTTTTTTGGGGAGTCTTGTAGGAATCGGGTCTAATGGACACGTTGACGGTTTGAAGGAAGTGATTGCTCAAGGAAACTATTAATACTACTACTAGTACTGAAAGTAGATGTATGTAGTGATACATCTGCGAGGTGAATCTTGAAGATGATTCTTGAAGATGATTCTCGGATGTGATTCACCTCGCATCCGAGAGCTATCTACAGTTCCTGTAAAAGCTGGATGTGGAGAGTCCCCTGTTTTCACACCTTGGCTCATGTGATGAGACACGTGATTAATAGCGGGTCAATGATCCCCTTAAGGATACCACCCACTAGGGTTTAAATACTTTGGACTCCCCACCATACAGCCCATATTCAATTATAATGTTGTTTTAAAGCAATATTGAGTTGTGAACTTTGTTGTACTGTTACTGCACACATCACTGTACTATGAAACATTCCATTTTGCTGCTACTGTATTATTGTATCATACACACACACGCACGCACGCACGCACACACACACACACACACACACACACATACATATATATGTATGTGTGTGTGTGTGTGTGTGTGTGTGTGTGTGTGTGTGTGTGTGCGTGCGTGTGTGTGTGTGTGTGTGTGTGTGTCATGTATATATGATGCAGTTATTAGTTTAGGTCCTCTACCAGAGGCCTGGGAGCTCGAGGGTCCTGTGCAGTATCTTTGCTATTCCTAGGACTGCGCTCTTCTGCGTATAGATCTCGGATGCTGTTCCTGGGATGTGCTGGAAACGGTCACCAAGATTGGGGTCACTGCCCCAAGTCCTCCAATTACCACGGGGACCACTGTTGCCTTCATTCTCCACTTCTGACAAAGGTCAGTTGATTCAAATGAGCAGGGTTCAACTCAGCGCATTCAAGTACCCACACATATAAAACTGCAGCAGCATATGCAAAGCAGCCACTCACATCTGCATGATGTATCTTCATGAAAAATGTAAATTCAACAAGCCGCCCTCATAAAATGTAAATAAAATAAAATGTTTTTTTCTCACGCTAAGCTTTCATGTAGAAATAATTCCATACTGAAACAGCACTGTAAATTGTTCTTATATCCTCTTATCTTCTTTGTGTCCACCCTAAAACCATGGTTACAATAAGGCATCTAGCTATGGTGTTATTTTTGTGCCACTATCCTGAGCGCAGGTAAAAAAAAACTTTTGAGCGCAAGTAAAAAAACATTGCAGGTGCAAGTGTTGCATTTTGAGGAGAAATTTATTTTGAGCAAAGAAAAGCTAAATTTAAGTGAACAAATTTCATTGCTGTGTGCAAAAAATGTATTTCAGTGTTTGCTATTATCCATACACACACACACACACAAAAGCAGCCCCTCTCGCTCAGTTTTTGCATTTGCGCTTGCTCGCAATGTGTTGCTTGCGCTCTCAACATTTCTGCCCGTGCGCGCTCAACTCTTTCTGTACACTGTTATATTTGTGCCACAAAACCAGCCAATCACAGACTTGGATGCAAAAGAATCTGATTGTCTGTTCTGGTCTCCAATCAGCTCGAAATGACGAAAAGCAATATCTCAGAATGCATTTCATCCAAAACTCAAACGAGGCAGTGGCGGAGGAACACAGAGTGGCGGAGTTTGAAATATTACTCTTTCTGGGTCACAAAATAAACTTTTAAGATATTTTCATGCGAGAATGGTGCTGTGTAAACTTCAAATATCTGCTCGATTTATCAAGACATCACATATTTGCACAAGTGCTCTAACGTTTTCGGAGATGCCTGTTACCCACCAGCTGACCGCATAACTGGACTGGCCATTGGGCATACCGGGCATTTGCCCAGTGGGCCGATGGTGATTTTTCATTTTTATGCTTGTTTGTTTGTTTGTTTTTGTAACGGTATAAACAATAAAAGGTGTTGGATTAGCCAATTGGTCATGATCAACTCTGAGCTGGGCTAATTACAATACATCCATATTGAGGTAAAAAGGAACGCGATTTGTCCCGTACTTCAGCTAGAATGAAAAAAGGACACAAAACTGGAGTTATTCTGTGTTTTTGCTGCACAGCTCTTCTCTGATTCTCTCCCATCCCTCTCCTGTTGCTACTTCAATCATGAAACTGATCAATGATCAGCTGATTGGCTTTTCTGCTGCAAGTCCCGTCTCTCTTGTTTGTTTATCGCCCACTTTGCGCCAGAAAGAGGAAACCAGCAGCACGTTTAAGCTTGATCAGCTGTTGTTAGAATTTATTTAATATTACTTTCTAGTATCAGCTGATGTTTGCTGGAGCCACAGCCGTAAAAGCTGCTGGTCATGATATCGGTTTGGATATGTGGTGAGAGGGAAACATGAAGGTGATACACTGTATACAAATCATACATATATGCCAACAAGACAGTGTACATCAATGTCACAACAGCGTTTGTTTTAGTTCAAAGGCTTTAAGGTTTTTTCTATAATACCTGGTGGTGTAGTCGGCCGATCTTTTGTCCCAGTCCAGCCCTGGCTGATTGGGTGGTCAAGGCGCAACCCCCGGCACATTGTTTTAAAACCCCTTTTGGCTTCTTTCGCTACTTGGGTTAAACACGATATATATGTCACTTAGATAACTTCTAAATGGTAATGTTTTGTTTATTTCTGTGTTCAGCTTCATACCTGGACCGTTTAATTTAATTCTGAAGTCTTACTTGGAGAGCTGTCAGTCTATTTTGAACTACACCCGTCATATTATGAAAATGTTTCCTCCTGAATTTAAATATTTTTTTTATGTTAGATTTAATTCAGAGTCAGCTGTTTAAATAAGAACAGAACATTTTACCTCAGGGGATATGACGGCACACTTCGGGTGTCATTGTCCCCCATTGTCCATCATTACGTTCGTTGCAGAGAAACAAGCACAGGGCTCTCATTGATTTAGCGTATGGTGAATTATATATTTTCATTTACTTTACATTTGTTTTGTAGTTGTGTGTCTTATTTTGAAATAAATATTTTTGCGTTACCATATTGACCAAAGAGCATTAAGGGGCAGAGAGGAGGATGTTACTCTCAAAGTTGTTGGCGCATTTCAGAAGGACACTTCTAATAAAGTTACACATTTACACAGTTTTTGTTTTGGTCATATCATTTTATTTTGTTGTATTTATCCACCAAGTGTTAAGGCCGGTCCTTGAAAATATTGTCTGACATTAAACCGTTCCGTGGCGCAAAAATGGTTGGGGACCGCTGATCTGAGTGACTTATATATTATGTTTAACCCGAGTAGCGAAAGACCACGGGGGGTTTGAAAACAACGTGCTGGGAGCTGCGCCTTGACCACCCGGTCAGCTGGTGGGTAACAGGCATCCCCGAAAATGTTAGAGCACTTTTATGTGATGTGATAAATCGAGCAGATATTTGAAGTTTACACAGCACCATTCTGCATGAAAATATCTGAAAAGTTTATTTTGTTATCCAGAAAGAGTAATATTTCAAACTCCGCCACTCCGCGTTCCTCCGCCACTGCCTCGTTTGAGTTTTGGACGAAATGCATTCCGGGATATTGCTTTTCGTCATTTCGAGCTGATTGGAGACCAAAACAGCCAATCAGATTTTTTTGCATCCAAGTCTGTGATTGGCTGGTTTTGTGGCACAAATATAACAGTGTACAGAAAGAGCTGAGCGCGCACGGGCAGAAATGTTGAGAGCGCAAGCAACGCATTGCGAGCAAGCGCGAATGCAAAAACTGAGCGAGAGGGGCTGCTATTGTGTGTGTGTGTGTGTGTATGGATAATAGCAAACACTAAAATACATTTTTTTGCACGTAGCAATGAATTTTGTTCACTTAAATTTAGGTTTTCTTCGGTCAAAATAAATTTCTCCTCAAAATGCAACACTTGCACCTGCAATTTTTTTTACGTACAGAATAGTGGCACAAAAATAACGCCATATCTAGCTATTTACATTGCTTTTGAAAGTAACACCGTAACACCGTAACACCGTTTTGCTAGTCCCCCCTTTGTTTTACAAGACCGCACCCACACAAACACATCCTCCAACCACACACACCCATATTTTGGTTTCAAACTCCATTGCAGTTTATTCCACACCTCAAACCTTTTTTAAACAGTAGAGTACATAAAAGTAAACTGCAATAAATTAAAGGTTACAATAAAACAAACCACTAAACAAACCATCTTTATGGTGTAATTATTTTATGTATTGTTGTTGGGGTTTTTTTTTTAAAGAATATTTAACATTGTTATCAGTACATTAAAAAAAAGTCTCTCTGTGCATAATGGGTTAAAAACCATAAACAATTCTGGGATACTGTTTGTCCGTGATTTGAACCCAGGGAACAAATTGGGGCAGGATCAGCCTGATACTATTTGTATCCCACTGTTTTTATAAAAAGCTAACATCGCCAAAATTTCATTATAAGAAGTGTTTGTGAACTAAAAATCAAGAATGTCCGTGATTTGGACAGCCCAGCACATGCTC
The DNA here is from genome assembly GCF_036321145.2 of Pelmatolapia mariae. NCBI lineage: Eukaryota > Metazoa > Chordata > Actinopteri > Cichliformes > Cichlidae > Pelmatolapia > Pelmatolapia mariae. The sequence goes on along the minus strand of NC_086227.1, from coordinate 36,761,671 downwards.
CCGATGCAGGGAAAACAATTTCTGTCAGGGATACCTACCTTGGCCCCGGCGTTGTGCAGATGAAGCCAAAGGCAAGATAAGTTTAATCATATTTTCTAGTCTTTGGCTAGAAGGAAGCATATTTGGCGATGATTCATCTTCTGCTCTGTGTTTGTGTGGGAGCCCCCATCAAAAACATGTCCATTGTGCTAGCGGTGTCCAAGCATTCTTTCTTTTTTTTAATTCATAACCCCCCCCCCCACACACACACACACACACTTTGGAAACCACTGCTATAGTGTGTGTCCATGTGTTGTTCCCCACACAGTCTCTATAACCTACGATATTGAAAAGGAAAATTAAAAACCCAGATTCAGGATAAACTGACTTTCAAAACCATAACTTTGTGCTGAATATGTGGACAGAATCTATGTGCATTTTCCTGTATTTAGTTTAACACTTTTTTTTTTTTTTTTGCCTGTCCCGTTTGGCTCTTTTGCCATCAGAATTATTGTCTAAAGGCGAAGAAAGATGCCCAACGGATTTACTTTACCAAATGGACCATCCCAGCCTTGCCGTAATGGTCTATTTGATTCACCTTTTATTGTTTATTTTATTTTATTTTCACTTGTTAAATACAGGACAGACTTGAATGAGGAAAAGAAAAGGGAGAAAGAAAGAGGGGGGAAAAACAGCGGAGAAGAGGGACGGGGATAAAGGGCAAAAAACAAAAACCAATAAAATAAGCAGACAAAAAATACATATATCGATCACCTGGATCACCTGTTGAGAAAGAAAAAAGAAAACAAGCAGAAGAAAACGAGAGCAATAGAATAAACAACATCATGATGATCTATGTGAATATAACAGTAAATACTAAATATTAAACATTATTGTACTGCACGTAAGATCAACAGCGCACAGTGTGCTTTAAGGTAGGAGCCAAAAAGGGTGTAGTTTGTGTGTGTGAGCACCTGTGTGTACACCTGTGAGCATGAGCGCGCTTGTATTTAAAAGGTTCCTTCATGTAATGATCTGCTAGAGGGTGTGGGGAGCCATAGCCCTGTCCCCCAGGGCATGAAGCAGGTATGGAGGAGATCAAGACTCCAGACATCCAGAGGCCCTCAGAACACAAGAGACCAAGGAAGACCAACAGAGGGGCAGCCGCGCCACTATCCCAGAAAGAGCTGAGGAGAGCCCCAGATGAGGGGTCACTCAGCAGCCGCGGAGCATAAGCCAGGGGGGGTTGCAGTGACGTGCCCGGGAGCTCCGCCGGCAGCCAGCTGTGCCAGAGTGACCGAGCCCCAGGCCAAGAGGCCGAGGGCACCCCACCCCCGAAGTGGACCGAGCGAGCCCCAGGCTCCAGGCCCCGACAAGCAGCCACCAAGGAGTGAGCCGGTGTGTACCTGGACGCCCATCCCCGGACACAAAGACCCACCAACGCACTGATGTCTGAGGGCGTCTGCCACTGGCAGGGGAAGTGGTGGGGGGAGATAGACCTTCAAACCTTGGAGGACCTGAAATGTCCCCAGAGAGGTGGCGTCTGATACCTGACCTGACATATAGACACAGACAAACAGGCACACACAGATACAAACATCCATTCCCACCCTCATGCTCTCATATGCAATTACTCAACACTCACCCAACGTGGAGACAGACATAAAGAGACACTGTACACACAATCACACTCCCCAAGCGTACTCTAAACCCCGGGTCTAGGTACCCTTGCCCCTGGAGGGGGAAACTGCACCCAGACCCAGGTGGTGTTACCCTTTTCCCTGCGGTGGGGAGATGCAGACCGCCCCGACTCCGCAGTTTAACACTTTTAATGTCCACATTACTATAGACTATAATGTTACTATAGACCTAGTGGCGCAGAAGACTGTAAATACAGATACTGTAGCCTTTTGTCAGTTGACACTGTCTCTTCTTTTTTGACAGTGTCATTTACATATTGTCATGCCAACTTCAAAATAAACTGTAAATGCAAACATTAAAGCTGAATAAGCTTACTCATTTGCTTTTTTTGCTGTTGTGGCTTCCTGTATTCTTTTCAGATGAAATCATTTGCACAGCAACTCAGCAACAGACAAAGGTAGGCTATGCTTTTTTAATGATACACACATACACACACACATGCACGAATAATGTTAATGTAAATAACTTAACCCATTTCATTATTATACCTCATGAATTGTTTTAAAGACATATATAATTTGTTTGCTTGTTTATTTTTTAATCTAAATAAATCTTCTTAACCTTACAGGATGAAGTGGTGGATCTTATTTTGTCTGGTGTCTTTTGTGTATCATGACATTTTCTCTCAGAACTCTGTGTCAGGAATTATTTACAATGCTACTACACCAAACCAAAGTTCTGTAAATGGTAAGTGAGATAATATACATTTTTAACTTTGTTTATATCACAGCAAAACATGTAATAGCCGCACTGGTCCACCGTTGGATGTCATGCTTTGCTTCTCCTAACCATGAAATGGATACACATGTTTAAGAGGGTGATATTTTATTTCAAGTCAACATGAAAATAGTCATGGGAAAAAGAGACATTGCTAACATTGCTAACATGTCTTTAGATGTATTTACATGTAACATGTAAATACATCTGAGCCATCCAGCATAAATATTTCTGCTATAGAAGAAGCAAGGAATGAGCCTCATGCCTTTCTTGTTCACTAGTGACTTGATGCCTTTAAATATAGTATCTCCCCCTGCTAGTACTTAAGCATGCCTGTCTATTTCTTGCTTATGATAAACAAAGTAGGCCATCCACACTGTCGACCAGTGTGTTTATTACCCGTTTATATGGGGTTGGTTTTGAATATGAACAATAAAAGGTTTCCCACAGGGTAGAAATTTTATGCTTGTTAAAAAAATGTTAAACTAAACTATAAATACTGTAAAGGCATCAAAATAGTCTATGGAACTCATATGTTCCATAACATTGCAAGACTCCCCACCCTCAACTATACTCAATGCATAGCAGACCCTCATCCTTGGAGCTGCTTTAGCAAAATCAGATATTTCTCACCTGTGATAATTCAGCGAGAAATTTAACAGACTTTATTGTTCACCTCTAAGTAAGACTGTCCTTCTTAAAGTAAGTGACAGTGGGTTGCTGCAGCTCACTTGCATTTAAAGCTACAGATACTGAAAGAGCACATCTCCAGGGCTCAAATATACAGCCAGCGCAAAAGAGCTGCTTTGATCTTATGTGGGCTGGACCAGTGAAAACCAGTGAAATTTAACACTATAAGTTATTTACTTTGGTGCCTAATCCTAATCAGTAGGAAAGATGTAAAAATTATGAAAATACAATTAAATGTCTGAAATTTCTCTTCTACTTAACATTTTCCAAAGCCATCCAATGGGCTTTATTGGAGTCTTTGCAAGATTGATTTTGCCAGATCTAGCAGCTGGAGTTAGGGATGTGTCTGGTTCTGCTGACAGGTATCCCAGCACATTGACTGTTGGGTGCAGACACTCGATCTGCAAGCCCAAGCATTTTTGGGATAGATACTGAACGCCAAGTTGTTCAGTGGAGTATGAATGCATGTTAAATGTTAAAAAGTGTAAAACAAAATGCTTGTAAGAAGCCTTTAGAGCTGAACTTTGTAATATTCTGGGGACTTGTGTGGTTCTTAACTTGTTAAAGGGGTCTTAATATTGTTATTTCATTTTACTCTACAGCGAGCCCTGATGCTGAGAAATGTATGAATTATAAAGTCAACGTTTCAGGAACTGGAGGCTATGAAAACACTATCAAGTAAATATTTTCAGTCTTTTCACAGAATAGATTTCTTTTCTTAATAATTCATAAGTAATTTGAATAAAGCTGCATAGAAATGTGATTAAAATCTGATGTAAAGCTAAGTTACTCTATGTTATGGAATTAATGAAAGAGCATAAATCAAAATGGCACATAATAATTTTTTTTTGTCTTTTTCCACAAGAGCCTTGGAGAACATAGAAAAGACTCTTGAGAACATAGTTGTAAATACGACTGTATCAATATCATTTGGAAATATTGTGGCTCTCCTGCTTATACCGACTGCTCCCTTCAAAAGCCTTACACTTTATGCCAGTGACAGCCAGGTAAAGAAAAAGTCAAAATCTCAGTGGCTTTTACACTTACTTCCAGATTTCCAATAATATCAACCTCACCACTGTGGTCTATGCAGAAATATCTCAGCAACATCTAAATAAAATAGCTCTAAATTATGTACAGCTATGCCTTAGCGTTCAGCTTTTCCTTAAGCACCACAAACAAGTAATATTATTCCCTCATATTGTTCACAAATATTTTTACAAAATATCTAAAACAGAAATAAAGCTTCTCTTTCTGTTTCTTACAATATAATAGGCAGGCTTGAAGGATGTCCCCAATACGACAATCAGTGTTGAACTCCCGGAAGAACTGAACATTGGACCAGCGAACATGGTTGTGTTCTCCAACCTTAAGCTCCCTGAAACAAACAAGGTCAGAAACTACACCACACTACTAGGTTCTCAGATGAGAGGTGAAACGTCTTCAAGCAACTTAAAGAAGTCCAGATGCTTTTCTTCCCAAGCCCCTTAGTCAGAAACTACATTTATACATTTATTAAAGCTCATAAATAGCAGCAATCAGCTGTAGTCCAAAATTGGTGAACGTATACCAAACTCCACCAATACCAGCTTCATGCTGTAAATCAAGAGGATATATTTAAATTGATATTATTATATTATTATTTTAAATGAATAATTGGTTAAAAATGTTCCAATGAGCTCTCTAAGTCACTGAGAGCTAAAAATGCACAGATTGATTTATAACAAAATAAAAGTAAAAATTGGTCACCATGTTCATATGTTATGCAGACCAAAATGTTTTAGAAAGAGGAAGGGGTACTCAGCCACAGTGTTGCGTAAGTAGTTTGCCCTTTGCAAAATGTAAATCAAAAATGTAAATAATACAGATTTAGAGATAACCAGGTAGGTACATCAGGAAATAATGTTTTTACTAAGATGTAAATGACTTTCACTACACATTAACTGTCTCACTGGGTTGCTTTTTTCCTCTCAGACAGTCAGGGTAGTGAGAAAATATTACATAAATTGTATTGGAAAAACTGTCAAACCAACTGATCAAAGTGTTGCATTGTAGAGTGATGCTGGAGCCTTATTTGACGTTTATGATAGAAGAATAATAATCCTCAGTGTGAAGGGCAAGGAAATATCGGGACTTCAGCAACCTGTCAACATCACCATGAAATTTAACAAGGATATAAATGTAATTACAATTTAATTGTTTATTCCACTATTTCTCTCAATAGTTTTATATCATTATTATTTAACACAACACAAAATAATATTTTGATGTATGAACAATTACTGTAAAAATGTAGTATTTATTATATATATTGAGTCATAATATTTAATATAGTTAATATTTAGTTACATGTAAAAGTAGAAGTGTAGATTTTATCAGTAAACATAAGTAGAAATATATAGATGTATAATATTAACCAGATATAAACATTTTGTTTCTTTCTTTCTTTCTTTCTTTCTTTTTGTGTCTTAGCAAACCCAGAGACCCTCCTGTCATTTCTTAAATTTTTCAACAAACAGTGAGTAACCAAGCATGACATTTCTCTGGTTTCACTCAGCATTATAGATTTCTGAATAAGCTGATGTAATTGAAATGTGACAGCATCTCATGCATCTCTTTGACTTGCCAGATTTTAGTACAGATGGCTGCCACACCATTTGGACACATGATCAGAGTAATGTCACATGTTCCTGTGACCATTTCACATACTTCGGTGTGCTCATGGTAGGATTGTTTGTTTGTTTGTGTTTCAGTATACAAAATGTCATGCCATATCTTGAGAACTAAGGAACCTTTCCTCAACAAAATATAGTCATAAAATTGCACAAAGAAGTTAAGACATCTCTTCATCTGCCATCTGCATCTTGGGTTTCTATAAAATTTTCTATCCAATTTGCTCTAAAGGTGGCAGATCCATTGCTGGATGTAGTATGTGTAGTGTCATGTTTGAGATGTATTGCTAAATTCAGCCCTGTGTTCTTTATAAATCACATTTAAAGAAAGTCTTGACATGACTCTGTGCAGTCTTGTAACTAAGGACACATTTACCCACATAGCAGACAGGTCTGGCCCAGATCTGGTGTCAAGCTGGCACTGCTGGCTGACTTCTGGCATGGTAAGTGGTATATCATCCAGATATGGGCCAGGCCTGGCGTAGATGGCACTGTTTATGTGCTGGCATGCCACATCTGGCCCGATTGTGGTTTGGTTTATGTGGCCCAGGCTCATAGAAAACAGGTCTTGCCCGGGTCCGGCATCAAGCTGGCACTTCTGACTGACTGGTGTCATGGCAGGGTGTATGTCAACCAGATGTGGGCCAGGTCTGACAATGATGGCACTGTTTAAGTTCCCATTTTCCTATTTTAGTTAGAAGACCCAAATGCCATGTTGCAATACTATACTGCTATGGTAGCCAGTGTTTCAAATGCAGGTTTGACAGGTTTGTGAGTGTACAATGTATCCAAAACCTAGCGAGGGTTTACTCATCATTGCCAGTGGGTGGCTGTAGCTCGGGAGGTAGAGCAGTTCACCTACTGATCGGAAGGTTAGTGGTTCAATCCCTGGCTCCTCCAGTTTGCATGTCAGGAGTATGAAAGTAGTTAGGAAGCACTCAGTTTAGAGAAAGTGTGTGATTGGGTAAGTATGGCATGTTGTATAAAGCACTTTGAGTAATCTGGGAGAGTAGAAAAGCACTATATAAGAATCAGTCCATTCACTGTATGAAGAGAGTTTTGTCATGTTACTATTGCACTATTAACATGTTCCAGCACATGTTGTTATTACATGACTTGATTAAGGTACACATTAGGCTGACATCTGGGGCCAGAGCTGAAACTGTTCTGGGCCAGCACAGGGCCACCAGTGTGTCTGCAACTGACCCATGTGTGGGCCACCTCTGGCAAAGCAAATCTGGGCCACCAAAGGGCCGTCATTCTTTGCGGTATGTGGCCATGTGTAAGCACATTGTGTGGGCCAGATCTGGGCCATACCTATTTTGCTATGTGGGTACTGTTTCCATAGGAATTAAGAGTGTAGATAGAAGTCAGGTGGAGCTGTTTGGCCACAATGCACAAGAAAACCAAACATGGCATGTCAGCACAAACACAGTGTTGATCATTTGGGCTTGTTTAGGAGCATCAGGACCTGGGAGGTTTGAAATCACCCAGATGACCATGAACTCCTCTGTATAGCAAAATATTCAATTCAATTCAATTCAAACCAAACCAAATAGGCTAGTCAAATCACAACAACAGTCACTTCAAGGTTATCTTGTAAGCTAAAGACCCTACATTAAAAAAGCACATCTGTTTTTATGTGGACAGGGATTTTTTTTTAATTAACTCTGACAAAACTCAGTGTTAAAAAATAGGCATGTACAGAGAAGAGCCTGGCTGTGGAAACCCACCTCTCTATCTGAGAACAAAGAGAAAGATTGGAGGGAAAAATGGTAAAGATTGAAAACACACCAGAACCTGCTCAGACACTGAAAGTAGACCTCTTAGAAACTTAAAGGTACAGTGTGTAAAATCTCACAAGCAGATGACAGTAGACTCCACACTGGTTGTTTTGCCCTGCTCAGTTCACTGTAGTTGCTGCTGTAGGACAAACATTTCTGGCCACCAGTAATATGTAGTGAGTGTAGGTCTGCTGTTTACCTTAGCTGGTGTCCACATCTTTTTAACAACTATTTACTATGGAGGAGAATGTAAAATGTTATGGAAAGAGTCATTTATGTTGTCTCTTTCCTTTACATTTTGGCTTCCTTAGTGAAGAGGACACCTTCTTAGATGATAAAACATATGTATAATCTTTCATATCTTGAGTCCGAATTAAACTTTGCCTCCATGGCACATGAAAGCTTACAAGTTCTCTTCTCCTCCACCTCTGGTGCATTGCATATGTGACCAGTGTCTAACCACATGCATAAAACACTATTAGGCAGAACAAAAATGTCCATCACAGTTACTGTATTCAAAATGGCAGCATCCACAAATCGACACAACTCCCTTGTATTTTTATTCATTTAACTTTGACTGCTTTTAGTTTGAATAACGATTTGACTTATTTCACTTTTCCTTTTTTGAAATGCCATATTTTGCACAATGACAATCTAGCCTAAAAAGAAGTTTGTCTGCTGGAAGCCACAGATGTATTTCTAAGATTTAAACAGCGCCAGCAGGTTGAGTTCCTTGAGCGAGCCATGATATTGAATGCCTGGATCTTTTCCCAAACTTTTGTAAACTAAAACAAACCTGGTCTTGTGTTTTTGCAATTTTAATTGATGACCCTGAAATAACATTGAATATTTAATTTCTGACATATTACATAAAAGAGCTTTGTGTTTTTAAATTTTTCTGGGATTCATTTGTTCTCTAAATAGAGTTGACTTTCTTTTGTGTATGTATGTAGCTTACACGGCAGAATTTTATTTTATTGCATCCTGGTATATTTCACTGCACTTGTATATTACATATATGTATGTACATATGTATAGAAATACGCCATTATACAGAATAGAAATCCTCTCTTGTTAAGCAGAAGACTGTAATTAATGTCCACAGCATACTTCTACCACTAGATGGCAGAAATGGCACAAAAAATAAAGACAGAAAAACAGAGTAATTGTAAAGTTCCATGCTAAGTATTTACCCCCAAAAGTTTCATTTTAAAGAATTAAAAGCTAAATTATTTTTAGTGTAGTTACTGTGAGGTTATTATTACTGATACATTAACGTAAAATTTCAGTGTCGTGTTAAAACTAGCAGAGGTGGAACCGATTTAATGTGCCAGTACGTACTCAATTTTAAATGCCTATTGTTACAACAGCACTTATTAACTACATTAAAAAATAATAATGTATAAAAAATAGCAACAGCACAAGTTAGAGATAGTAAAGGTAAACATCTGGTGAATTAAAAACTGTTAAATGTCATCTTAAAAAATGCACCACAAAGTTGAGTATTTGTATATCTTATATATACAGGATAATTAAAACTTATCCGTCCTGCTAATAATGTGACAAGATAACATGAATATGTATTTCTCTACAGGTTTCTGCTTCTTCTGGGGGGGAAGCTGTTCTTTCAAAAAAAGACATGGAAATACTATCATACATTACAATGATTGGCTGTAGCTTTTCTCTTGTTGCCCTGGTCGTCACCGTTTTACTTTTCATCACAAACAGGTAATTTATTCTTCTCTGGATGTTTTCCAGACCTTAATTATTCTTCCCCTTTTTAGGATCTGAAATCAGTAAATTCCACCTCATTCTCCTGCTGTATTTACTTCCATTTTCCAGCACATTTAAGCACCAATGTTTGGAAGCTTTTTTTGCTCCTTCCCATTTTTCCCCTTTTTTGTCAATTTTCCCCACAATCTGTGTTTTGCAAAAGTCATCTTTTTTTTATTCTCATGTAAAATTTTAATTTCTTAATAAAGATATGACCGATAGCGAGATTCAGTATAAGTGTTTATTGTCATGTGTCACAAGAGAAAAAGGCATTTCTCTGTGCAATGAAATTCTTTCTTTGCTGCCCACCCACAGATGCCGTTTAATACATACAATAGAAAAAGAACATATAAAATACAAATAGTGCAAATAAATAAATGAAGACAAAAAAAGGAGACAAAATATGGAGGTGTGAAACAGAGATATGTGCAAAAGAGCTATAGCTTAATATGCTGGCTTAACAGAAATGACATATAGAAAGTTGTCATTTACAACAGATCCCCTCTTCTCTGTCTAACAGGACACTCAGAGAAGATCTTTCTATGAACATACACATCAATCTCGTCATCGCCCTGATCCTCCTCAACCTGCACTTCCTGCCCAGTCAGGCAGTGGCAGCACACCCCTCCACTTGGCTCTGTTTCTACATGGCTCTTGCCCTTCACTACTCCCTGTTGGCCACTTTCACCTGGATGGCCTTGGAGGGGTTCCACCTCTACCTTCTCTTAGTCAAAATCTTCGACATTTCTGTCAGCAGATACATTCTCAAACTCAGTGTGGTGGGATGGGGTAAGTGGAATCCTTCAAACAGGAAGCTGTGGTTATTGGGGTGATCAAGAGTTGGCAGTTCGTCTTGTAATCGGAAGGTTGCCGGTTCGAGCCCCGGCTCCGACAGTCTCGGTCGTTGTGTCCTTGGGCAAGACACTTCACCTACCGCCTACTGGTGATGGCCAGAGGGGCCGATGGCGCAATATGGCAGCCTCACTTCTGTCAGTCTGCCCCAGGGCAGCTGTGGCTACAACTGTAGCTTGCCTCCACCAGTGTGTGAATCTGTGTGTGTGTGAATGAATAGTGGAATTGTAAAGCGCTTTGAGGGTATCGAAAAGTGCTATATAAATGCAATCCATTATTATTATTATTATTATTAGTCAGCAAACTTGTGCGTGACTAATCGATTCTTGTGTTTCAGGTGTTCCTGCAGTCATTGTGTCAGTGGTGGTGATCATAGACAGAGGCTTTTATGGCCATGTCCCTCTAGACAGGTCAAACTATGATGACACGAAAATGTAAGGAAAATATTTTAAAGTGTGTAAAATTGGGAATTATAATTAATGTTGACTTATTAACTGTTTTTGATGTGTATTAAAGTTTCAATATATATTTCAATGTTTTAAATTAACAAGTGGAAAAAATATAAAGCAAAGCTGATACACTGAGTCATCTACATATATATATTGATTTAATTGTGTAAGATGAAATCACTGTCTGTTTCCTTTCTTTGTAGATGCTATATATCTAATGAAACAGTGAAGGCGGTCACTACTACTGGACTGTTCACCTTGGTGTTCCTCTTTAACATGACCATGTTTATGGTGACAGTCAAGCGTCTTTTGAATGTTGGTCATAACAAAGAGGTATGAGTTATTCTTGCAATCTTTTTTAAATAAACCTTAACCTTTGATATTTCTACTAATTTCCAAATCCTTACACAAAATTGTATCCTTTGATAAGCCCACCAACAATGAACAATGAGATATTTTCATTAATTTTTAAAGGACTCTTTTTACAGGATCTAAGAGCTGCATGATGGATTGTTCAATCTGGCCTTTTATATAAACTATTTACATTCCAGTAATATATTAGTCAGTACTTAGTTTCCTTTACACACACTGTCTATAAAAAACAAGTGACATACTGATTAGACACTGAAGAACAGCTTTTGTTCATACACATTTCAAGGCCTCTGTGAGGTTCAGATTGTCTATAACCTGTTGTGCCATATGTCACTGTTTATTTGACAAATTAGTTTGGGCAGCTTCACCATAAACAGGCCAGGAAAGCAATTTGCGCCCTGCTGGGTGTCAGCGCTCTGCTCGGGATTACCTGGGGCCTGGTTTTCTTCTCATTTGGTTACCTGACCACTGTTGCCCTCTACCTCTTCTGTATTCTGAACTCACTGCAAGGTCAGTATAGTTTGCTCCTATTCATTTTTCTCACTTCTTTAACGACTGTGTTGACTGTGAGTGCTGAAGCTGGCATTTTTAACATCCATATGCAGTGCCAGGGTAACAATACCTTTTGGAAATGGCTGCTGTTTAATGCTATATGTGGTATTTTTTGCAAAATTATATGCGGGGGTCTTATTTTAGGTTTATTAAACCTGTTTATGCTCAAGGACAGTTAATAACAGGAACGTAAACCTTTTTATAAGCCAGTTTGGGAATGTTACAGTGTTGGGATTGAATGAGTGGTGCATAATATTAATATACATCCTCATACTTGGAGCAGATTTTTGACATTACTGTTATATACTCTATATGAAACAGTAATGTTGTCTGAAAGAGTTGAATATCAGTTTCGTTTGCATGATTTGTACTTCTTGTACACAGCCTAAACCTATTTCACCGTTTCTCCCCCTGTTTGCTGTGCAGGGTTCTTCATCTTCCTGTGGTTTGTGAAGTCATTGAGAAAGGGTAAAAGCTCTGCCCCTAAGATAAGCAGTGAAGCAACTTCCCCCAACAGAAAACTTGACAAAAACTAACAGCTCAAGAACTGAGTTGTTGGAACTTTTCTGCTTTAGGTTGTTCACAGCGACTGATTTTAAATGATTTAAATGAATGTGATATTTGTGAAATTTTTAAAGGCACTATTTAAATGTTATGTTTGATGCTTTGTGATTATAACAGACTATACATCCAGTGTAAAATAGGGCATTTATGGGAGTGAAAGTAGAAAATGATGATATGATGCATCGTTATTCATTTTCTGCGTGAACCAACTGCCATTGGTTTCAGTAGCCTGAGTAATTTTGATATTGTCATTCAGATTACACCACCACTGTTGTGTTTTACTGTATACTTATATCCTATTTCATATGATATTTGAAATAACTTTCCTATATCTTCTTATCACATGTATAAAATAAAATATATGAATCCTTTCAAAAAGATCTTGTATATTTGAACGTGTATTTGCATACATTGTGAGTTTAGCAGAGGCTGAATGTCAATATAAACAATAAAATCTAGAACTTTTAGCCTTTGTTGTTTTTTCATCATAATATATTTGTATGTGATTGTTCTCCTGCCGACAGACATGACTTACATTTCACTAAAAACTGTGTTTATGAATGCAGTCATATTGCTGCCTGATGTTTTAAACTATTGAACATGTAAAGATAACATTTCCAACTGCAGCTATAAAGACAGAACCTTCTTTCACAGGCTGAAATTTGAATATGACTGTTATGTAAGTGGCTAAAGTAAATAGCCTTTATCAAAAGATAGTCTAAGTTTAAACTAGAGATGGACCGATCCGATACTGACCTAAATTACTGGATCGGATATCGGAGAGAAATAAAAAATGTAATCCGATCCGGAGTATCACAAAATCACCTCACAAAACGCGCTACTTAACCCAACTCGGCGCGTAGGAGCAGTATGTGTCACGTGATAGAGCGGCTGTTAGTCATCCCAAAAGAAGTAAAGCAAGTGTGTAAGTTGATCCCTGAATGTTTGCATAGTATTTCCACGTTAAGCATAACAACTGATATATTGAGCCACAGCTGGACTGGCCATCGGAGTTCCATATTGAGGTGAAAAGGAAGCGATTTGTCCCGTACTTCAGCTAGAATTAAAAAACAGACTCAAAGCTGGAGTTATTGTGTTTTTGCTGCGCAGTTGCATCTACTTCTCTCGTTCACTCCCCCTCCCTCTCCTGTTATTACTTCAAACATGAAACTGATCAATGATCAGCTGATCGGCTTTTCTGCCGCAAGTCCCGTCGTTCTTGTTTGTTTATCGCCCACTTTGCGCTAGAAAGAGGAGACCCGCGGATAAATAACAGCAGCACGTTTAAGCGTGATAAGCTGTTGTTAGAATGTATTTAATATTACTTTCTAGTATCAGCTGAGGTTTGCTGGAGCCACGGCTGTAAAAGCTGCTGGTCATGATATCAGTTTGGATATTTGGTGAGAGGGAAACATGAAGATGAAACCAGGAGATGTCCTTACTGAATCATCAGAGCTGAGCAGGTGATGAAGAAACAGGTTTACCTTTTAGGTGACATGAATGAGTTGAAGGGAAGTTATGAACTGTTTCTGAGAGACAAATAACACCAGGATCCTTTTCTACATAGCTGACGGCTGGTAACTGTGCAGGGGCGGATCTAGCAAAGTTTTGTCGGGGGCCAGGTTGGACATTAACAGGGAAAGGGGGGCACAAAGAAATATTTTTCTTTGTTATGTCATTTATAAACTTTGAATAAATAATTATCTGAATCTTAAAACAAAAGTGGTCATCTGATTAAATGTATAGAAATCCATTATTGTATATAGCAACTAATAAGTATAATATACACCCTAGTAAGCTATAGTACTTTTTCCTTTGGGAAGGTACCATCTGTGCAGTCTGCAATTCTGTTGAAGAAAGATGTTGAATCTATTTAAATATTGTAGAAAAATAATTGATTTCTGTGCATTTGTTTTACACTTGCATTAAATTAAAGTTGATTACAAATTTCAAACAAACAAATTTCCCACATGTGGGACTAATAAAGGTTATCTTATTTTATCTTATCTTATTACATCGATTAAGGGCGGGGGGTGGTTCCCTAATATTTTTGCTGGGAGTTGGCAACCCTATTGGTTAGATCGGTAAGTACTCTTTAAAATACCAGAATAGGGAGGATGGTGTAGGTTTAAATTTATTAGATTGATCAGTGTTGCCGAACTATAAAATGTTTTAGGTGGAGTGTATTTTTTGCATACAGGTATAACAGAATAGCTTCAGTCTCTTTTTTTTTAAATCTTGAGTATGAACTTATACAAAATGCAGCAAGATATTTATAAAAACAGTTTTATTGATTACAAAATACGCTATATCGGATTCATATCGGTATCGGCAGATATCCAAATTTATGATATCGGAATCGGTATCGGACACTAAAAAGTGGTATCGTACCATCTCTAGTTTAAACTGTACTCTTTCTGTACACATTGGTGTTTCTGCCTCAGGTCATTTGTGTAGTTGATGATAAGGAGTTGGTTTAACCACATTCAGGCCCCTAAATGCATCACTTACTCTAAAATTGCCCTGACAGCGTAGGGTGAGCAGATCCCTCCTACAATAATACAGTAAACAGAGAAAAGCCTAACAATCATATGACACCCAATGAGCAACTGTTTTCGTGACAGTGGGAAGGAAAAAACTCCCTTGTAACAGGAATAAACCTCCTGTAGAACCAGGTTCAGAGAGGGACGGCCATCTGTGGCAACCTGTTGGGGTGAGGGGAGAAGACAGGACAAAGGCATAGTGTGGAAGAGAGCCAAAAATTAATAATAACTAATGATTAAATGAATAAACACGTAGTGAATGAAAAGGGTGGCTGAAGAAAAAGCACTCACTGATGTGCTGCTTGAGTGAGTCAAGATATTTAACCTCCTAGGACCTGGCGTCCACATATGTGGACATCACATTTTTGGTTATTTTGACCAAAATACTCAATTTTGCTCTACAAGGGCCTGATATCCACTTACGAGGACATTATACTGCTACTGTTCTATCAAAATTTTAAATGAAATTCCTCATTTGTGGCTCTCATTTTTCTTAAAAACAAAAATAAGGTAAAAAAAAAAAATCTGGAAATTCTTTGTTTTTACATTCATTGGGCCCCAATATGCCCAAATATCAAAGAGAAATTAAAAATGCATATCGTGGAAGAGTTTGGGTCTTAGGAGGTTAATAGTAAAAGCTTTGAAAGTTATAACACATGGTGACACAAGATATATGTCAAGCTTTTATAAACACTGGAATAAGTGTCTATATGTTTTTTTATGTTTTCTTCTTATTTTTTAGTGATATGGACCAACCTTGTCTGAAATAAATAAATAAAGAACTAATGATCATGGGAGTCCTCCAGCAACCTAAACCTATTGCCGTGTAACTAAGGTTGGACTCAGAGTCACCTGATACAGCCTTATGTAAGGACAAGAAAGACATTGTGGACAAAACAGGACACCCCCCATAATCTTTAGTTACAATATTATATTTAGTTAAATGTTCTGACTGTTCAAATATGTTATTTTCTTTGGTTGTTGTAAAATAATGTGTGCCCCAGTCTCCAAAAAGACATAGTGCGGGAAGAATAGTTATTCCTCCGTTACAACACAAGAGGGAGTATCCCCTAAAATGAGTAGCTCTAGCGGGAGCCCAGCCACTAACCATAAGGCAGTGCGCCTAAAAGAGCTGCCAGAGATTGTACAAATGTGTAACCATGCTCTATGGCTATACATTTGCAGGTACAATATAGGAAAATAATTTGAGATGTATCTAAAGGTAAGTCCACAGGGTTGATGAGAATGTGGGAAAGTTGGCCGTTGATCCCCACTATGTGTCATTAGTATATAAGTTATTGGTAGCGATGTTAATTTGCCATGAAGCTAACGATTAGCAGCTAAAGCTAATTCATTAGTTCGTGTGGAAACCTCATGGCGCTGTTGTGGATCTATACCTGTACCGGGCTGTAATCACAGCGAATGAAGACTGGTGAATTACACTATCTTTTGTTTATGTTTATTTCATTGATGTACTGTAAGAAGTATTAGTGTTTTGGGTTCAAAGACTAACCATAAGGCAGTGCGCCTAAAAGAGATGCGAGAGATTGTACAAATGTGTAACCATGCTCTATGTCTATACATTTGCAGTAAAGGTGAACTCACAAAGCTACACGGGTTTTGAGTCATCTTAATCCAACACTTAACTGTAAGTTTGATCAAAAAGGAACATTTTAAGTCTAATCTTGAAAGTAGACAGGGTGTCTGTGTCCCAAATCCAAGCTGGAAACTGGGACTACAGAAGAGGGGCCTGAAAGCTGAAGGATACACCTCCCTACTTTTAACTACTCTACGAATCACAAGTAACCCAGCAGTCTGAGAGTGCTCTAATTGGGTGGAGTTAGAATTTATTCTTTATATTTAATACATATATACCATATTATTTTATATTTCACAATTGCCTCATAATTTTAATCACATATTTATGTTTTTTTCTTTTATAATACACAAACTTGTATTTTAGAATTGAGTATTGAAAAACAGAAACTAACAGACACAAACAGAGAGAAGACCCCCTTACCTCCTTGGGAATGTGTGTGGGGAATGGTCTTCCTACACTAGTGATGGCACAGCATAGCACAGAAACTTAAGGTGTTGAGATAAAGCTGACACCACTCAGGACACCATGTTATTGAATTAATAAATGCATGAACTAGTTTTTTAGAGTTACTCTGAGATAGGATGTTTCTAATTTTACAGATATTGCTCAAATGAAAGAAAGCAGTGCTACATATATTTGTTTAATATCCACATTGAAGGACATATCCTGCTCAAGAAAACTTCAAGATTCTCCAGGGTGTTACTGGAGGCAAAGTAATGCCTACACGGTAAAGTAGGTAACTTGTTGTCTGTTAAGGTTCTCAGTCATCCAGGTCATTGTAGTCTAAGGAGCTTGGAAAGAAAAGCGTCTGGACTTCTTTAAGTTTCCTTGAAGACATTTCATCTCTCATCTGAGAAGCTTCTTCAGTTCTAAGAGCAATTGTGAAGAGTCCCAGATTTTAAGCCCTGTGGGAGTGTCCCCAAGAGGGTCATGGACCCCCTATTTATCCTCTACCTAATCACATGAGCCAAAGTGTGAAAATGGGTGTGGATCACAATGGTTTCGGTTGAACCCGCTGTGAAACCAAACCCCCCCACCCTATCATGTGATTTCCTGAGGTCAGATGGCCCAGGATGTGAGTGGGTGTAAGGCGTCTGGGATGGGATCTCAGAACTGGATTATAGATCGCAGACAGTTGGTGTCGTAAACCACCACCTATGTTCAAAGATGGTCGTCCACAGTGGACATAGATGGCTTCTTTCACTCCTCTTTCAAACCATCTGTCTTTTCCGTCCAAAATGTGAACATTGGCATCCTCGAAAGAGTGAACTTTGACCTCCATATAAAGATGAACAGCTGAGTCTTGTCCCGTTGAGGTGGCTCTTCTATGTTGTGCCATGCGTTCATGAAGTGGCTGTTTGGTTTTTCCATTGTAGAGGTCTGAGCATTCCTCGCTGCATTGTACAACATACACTATGTTACTAAGTTTTGTGTTTGGGAGTTTGTGTTTGAGATGAACCAGTTTTTTTCTGAGTGTTTGGCTGGGTCTGAAGTACACTGGGATTTAGTGCTTGGAGAAGACTCTGAGTTTCTCTGATATACCTGCTGCATAGGGGATCAGAATATTGTTCCTTTTGTCCTTCTGGTTCTCCCTAGTTGAGTCTGATCTTCTTTTCTGTGCATCTTTGCTGATTTGATGAAAGCCCAATTGGGATAAGCACATGTTTTAAGAGCTTTCTTTATATGTATGTGTTCTCTCTTTTTCCCTTCTGGCTTGGAGGGACTGGGCACTGGGCAGAAAACAAGGTTGATTAAAAAACTTGAGTGGAAGACTGACGCAACCCCCCCAGCCAGTGACTTTTTGTGTTTAAATATTTTTTTTTCCCCAGATTTTTGGTTTGTTTTTTGTCTGGGAGTAGACACAGTGTCTAAGGGGATGAAAGTTTGGGGAGATAATAAGAATAGAGAAGCTGCAGGGAGGCAAGTAAGACTGCAACTCCTAGTTCCAAACCTGGATAATCACTTTTTGGGAATTTCAATAAATTTCGCCAGATTTCTAGAAATAAGAGTTGCTCCTTCCAAAATGGGATGGCTGCCATCTCTCCTAACAAGAAGTGCTTTCCCCCAGAAAGGTTCCCAGGCTACAGGGCTTGGCTAGCTGGGTTTTTCAAAGGTACAAAGTCAGGTCTCCAATTCAGTGATCCTGGCCTCCAGAGCTGCGAATCCCTAAAGTGAGTGAGTGAATACTGTGAATATAATTAGCGAGTGAATTAATAGACTGTGCTTTGGATAAAGCATCTGAAGGTTACACTAAGGAATAAGACATTATCTAAGTTTTTATTTTTAACTGGCTACACAGACAACCTACACAAAAAAGGGGGAAAAACTGTTAACTGTCATTTCGTTTCCTTGTTTTGTGTATAAATCTTTATATTTATCAGCTGGTACGAAATTTTTCCTTGGCTCCAGGAACTAACAAAAACAACAAATAACCCTTCTGAGGCCCGCTGTCCCTGGCAGTTCTCCCAGTGTATTTTGCAGCTCCATTTCCTGTTATGTTTTGTATTTTTCATCATATCACACAAAAATCTACATGGCTTGTAACTTTCATGTGGCTCAAAATTTTGCATTGTCGGGGCAGATTAGGGAGAAAAATATTGGGAAAGGTAACCTGCATTAGAAAAAAGCCATTTAAGAAAAGCCAGACTTCAGAAATATATGTTAGTGTTGATTTGAGGGATAAGTCAATCTCAATTAAAGACAACCAGTTGGTCACCCTAAATTCAATTTGTTGCCACTGGTTAAAAAAAAAACACAATGTACAAAACCAGGTTTATACATAGGATGTAAAGCTGTTTACAGAATTACCATGTGAGATAAAACGGTTCATTTTTTCTTTTTTTAAATCTCTCAAGGGTGTTTTAACTTTCATTTTTGGCTCAAAGTAAAAATAAATAAATATAAAGAAAATGAAAATTGTTGAACAGAAACTACCAAAAGACAAACACAATATTGCTGATCAAGGAGAAGAGGGAGCTTGTAAGCAGTTCTTCTGCACCAACCTTTATAGGCGATGACATTCCTATTTTAGGAACTGCTCCCTAACATTGCATGGTCAGGCCTAAGGTGGGGTAGGCCAGGACTACAGCTCTCCAAGTGCTCCAGGTTTGTATCAGTTTACACTTCCTCTCTTTTTTTCCCCAAGTGTTTTTTATATGTTGTTGTTTGCTTTAGAATAAAATATGTAAATATAAACTTTCAACAGCTTTACGTAATTTCCTATTTCCTGTTGTGGCATCAACTGTGTTCTGTATTCTTTTCGGATTAAGTAATCGCTACAGGGACTCAGCAACATGCAGAGGTAGGCTGTGCTAGATGATACACACACACAAATGTGTATGTATGTGTGTGTGTGAGTATATATATATATATATAGAGAGAGAGAGAGAGAGAGAGAGAGAGAGAGAGAGAGATAGATAGATATAGATATATCGATATGGATAGTACATTATTTAACACAGTTTCAATACATGAAACTGATGTACTTCACAGAGTTTATTATCTATATAGACAGAAGTATTGAACCAGACTTCTTAATCTTTGTGCTCTTTGTGTTTGTTGCCAAAGCTCTCTCTAAAAAGAACAAAAAAAACAAGCACCTAGCCAGCAGTTTAAATTTAGGTCTGCCAAGGTGCTACACCGCAATATGATGAAATGTGTTAAAAGATGTACTTAAAATAAGTAATTAATGTCAGATCTGATCCCATTAAGATCTTTTTAACTTCAGTTGAATAACATTGTCATGTATATCCCACAAAGTTGATTCTGTTCATCTGGATATCGTCCAAACACTTGGATAGGTGGCGAACCATTTCTCCCAATGAAAAAGCTATGTCCAGATGAACAGAATCAACTTTTTGGGATTTCCTTACTTGGATGATTGAGCATCAAGACAGTGTCATGTATAATTGAGTTTTTGTCTGTCCTGTCAGGAACAACATTACATTAATAATTACTCAGCTGAAAGAATTTAAAAGAAGAAAAGCTGATTTTCTTTGGTTTTTGATTTTGCTTTGTGCAGTGATGCTAATCTAAATCATTTTATT
The DNA here is from genome assembly GCF_036321145.2 of Pelmatolapia mariae. NCBI lineage: Eukaryota > Metazoa > Chordata > Actinopteri > Cichliformes > Cichlidae > Pelmatolapia > Pelmatolapia mariae. The sequence continues at coordinate 36,741,377 of NC_086227.1, read as the reverse complement.
ACTGTGGCTAATGAAGCATTTTATTGGCATATATTGTTTGCCTGTAAAGCACAGACTGTATTTATTCTTCAATCTAAATTAATCCTCTTGACTTCACAGGATGAAGTGGTGGATATTTTTGTGGCTCGTTTCATTTGTGTATCACATGTTCTCTCAGAACTGTGTGTCAGGAGCTTATTCCAGTACTATAGCACAACTCCAATATTCCACACCAAGTAAGTGAGATAATGCACATTTTTAACTTAGTTGTTTGAATATAAACAATTCATGAACAAATACTGTATACTGTTTCATTTTATATTGTTTTTATTAAAATGATGAAATGGTCTAAATTACTTTTAATACCGTTAAAACATTGTCAATGGACGTCATAACTTGAGAGCCCATACCTTACCCCTTGGTCCATTCATGGCACATCGTGATCCTTGGAGTTTGCCATTGCTATTACTTTTATCAGCTTTAGAGTCACTTCAGCTACTTACAGAATGTCTTACCTATAAGCACAGCAAACTTCACATGCAGTGAATTACTTTTATCTCAGAACTGGCTCTACAATAATAAAAATAAAAAAAAGATTCTTAAGACATTTTGGTAATGTGCCTAAGAAATAATTTGCTTTAACTGTGTATCCACAAGCTCCAAAATTTAGTTGCTTCAGTCGCAGTTGCTCCAAGACAGTATGAACAGTAACCTGCTAAACTAATTATGCAATATACTGCAAAGTTACGAAATATAATAACATAATATAATAAAAATATAATAAAATAATCAATATCCCAGTATATAACACAAATTAAATTAAATTAAATGGTTGAAATTGAGGTTCACCTCAATTTAATTTGGGGTGGCTGTGGCTCAGGTGGTCAGCTACTGACTGGAAGGTTGGTGGCTCAGATCCTTGGCTTCCCCAGTCTGCATGCCAAATATCCTTGGGCAAGATACTAACCCCAAGTTGCCCTCCGATGCGTTCATCGGAGTGTGAATGTGTGTGAATGTTGGTTAGTGTGCACGCAAGTTTAGAAGTGCTTGTATGAGTCGGTGTGAATGGGGCATGTTGTATACAGCGCTTTGAGTACTCCGGGAGAATAGAAAAGCGCTATATAAGAATCAGTCAATTTACCATTCCATTTCTCAGTAGAGAATGCGCAAATATTAAGGGTGTACAGCTATTGCTCTGTAGTGTGCATTAGATGGAGGAGTTGTACAGAGAGATGTTCAGTAATGACTTCCTGAGTCGTTCAGTGGCGCATGTGGATAATCTCAGGCTCTCACTGAATGTTCTTGTGTGACTGGCCAGCATGTCATGGAGTGAGTGTGATGTATTGTCCAGCTTTGTCCTTATCCATCAGCTTTGTCACAGTGGTTGCTGTCAATTATCTATCAACTTGTGTCAACTTGACATTAAGATTTCATCCACTAATCATTTCAGAGAAGGTATGTATATTCAATCAGGGAGCACATGTCAATTTGGTACAATTGCATGCCAAAATGAACAATGAACAGAAGATGTTTGAGATTAACTTTTGGCATATTGTGGGGATTTGTGTGTGGCTTTTAATCAGCGTTTTAAAGCGGTTGTGATATTTTTTTCTTTTATTTTACTCTACAGGCAGTCCTTATGCTGAGACATGTGTGAATCTTACAGACATCTTTTTGAAAACTGACAGCTATGATGACACAATCAAGTAAACGTTTTCAGTCTTTTCACAGAATACAGTTTTCCTTTTTCTTTTTTAAAATTTGTTTTGTGTGTGAGCATCTGTGTTGTTGAATAATTTGGGGAAAAATGTAAGGGATTTAGGTAAAAATCCGATTTAATCCTAAAATTCTCTGTGTTGGAATGGAATGGAATTAATGAAAGAGTATAAATCAAAATTGCATGTGAGAATATCTTCTTGTCTTTTTCCACAAGAGCCATCCAGAACTTGGAAACGTTTCTAGGGGGCATAGAAGTAAATGGGACTATATCATTGGCTTTTGACAATTTTGTGGCCCTCGTGTTTAAACCCAGTGGTCCCTTTAAAGGCCTGACAATCTATTCCAGTGAAATCCAGGTAAAAAAAAAAGACAATCACAATGACTTTTACCCTTTCACTTGTACATTTTCATCGGTATCAACAATGTCCACCACTTTGTATTATTCATAAATATTATGATGTCTACTGAATGCTTTAATTGATTTCAAATCCTGCTTTTTAAAAAAAAATAATAATAATTTCTATTTCGTACAATTCCATAGGCAGGATTGGAGGATGTCCCCAACAGCATAGTGACTGTTAAACTGCCAGAAGAATTGGATGTTGGACTGATGAACAAAATTATATTCTCCAACATTAAAACAAACAAAGTCAGATACTACATATGAAGTTTTTAAAGTGCTGTAATTAGCTATAGTCAAAATTAGATGCCTACCAACTTTGCGTTGTAGTTACACTATAAAAATATAATAATTAATAATAAAATAATATTTTGAGTTGTATTTTTGAGTCTGTGTTTTTGAGAACTGCTTTTGGAAAAGCATTCAGTAATTTCTATTGATTTTAGTGCACTGTTTAGATTTACAAGTAAATATAAACATGTGTCTTCATAAATCTCCTTTTTTTCTATTTGAATGCTTCTATAACAGAGTAAAAAGTGCACGGAAAACACTGATAAAATAATCAGCACAGTTGTATTGTAGTGATTTTTAAATACTACAATAAAGCGAATAAATATAACTTTCTGTAGTACTTTGGTGTTGATCAGTGAAGAAATATTTTAGTCATCTAAATTTCATTTTAAATCCTCCTAATAGTACATTATTATAAAACATAAAATAAAAGAGTTGGTCAACATGTTCACATTTCATGCTGACTGAAATATGCTACCAAACAGAAAGAGAATCACAGTGGTGCAGAGGTTGTTTTTGTTTTTTGATTTTTCAGTAACACACAAAATGTAAATTAATACACATTTATATGGGAACGTACGTACACCAGGAAATAACAACCACAACCTTTTTAATAAAATGTAAATAATATCACTGCTTCTCCTCTTTATCACAATTAGAATGATCTAAGCTGATCTTGCATAACAAACTGTCGACTTTGGAAAAAATGTCAAACCTGCTGAAATGAGTGTGTTTTGTATTGCAGAGTGTTTTTGGAGACTCATATGATGTATATGATCAAAGACTGGTTATACTGAGTGTGCTGGGCAAGAACATATCAGGACTACAGGAGCGCGTCAACATCACCATAAAAGGTTCCAAATGTAACTACCACTTCATTTCATCATTTATTCCAGTCCTATTTTTTTTAGATGACATATTGTCGTTGTGTATATTGTGCTGATTAGTAAATATGTATATTATTAAATATCACAATTAAATTTGTGACATGATTCTGTCATAGGAAACTCAAGAACCCTCCTGTCAGTTTTTCAATTTTTCAACTAAAGGTGAGTAACCAAGTGTTACATCTATGAACAGTAAAGTGTAACCCAACTAAATCTGGGTCAAAGTCACTGTGGTTTGTGGTTTTATTCAGGACCAGAAAGGCGAGCTGTGACGTGAGAGCATCTCGTGCATAATAGATCTCTTTATTTGATTTACCAGAATTTAGTCAGGATGGCTGCTTTACCCTGTGGACACGCAATCAGAGTAACATCACCTGTTCCTGTAACCACCTCACATGCTTTGCAGTGCTCATGGTATGACTGAACTCTTTCAGGATACAAAGTGCATTCCACGTCTTGGTACTTGATGGGTCTTTCTTTAACAAAATATAAGCATAACATCATAGTAATTCAAGAAATCTTGTTTTGTCAATCTATCTGTACCTTATGTCTCTGGATAACTAATCATCCATTCCTAAAACATAACAGTTATATTGCTGATTGGAATCTCTCATTTAATACATTTTGTAACTCTGCTGAAATTTTCTATAAGAAAGTAATCAGAAAACCATGCAATGCCCTTCAAGAACACTTCTCTTTGGTTCAAATAAAATATGACTTTTGAATCTTTCAGTTAGTCCTGACGCTGTTCCGCATTATCACCATGTTTCTTAAATATTCTGCTTGAAATTCTAGCAATAGCTACATTTCTAAATAGTAAAGAATTGGTGCAGGTTGAATTACATGAGCAAGCCTCTAATAATACTAAATGATGTCCAACCTTTTGTACAGTACAATAATATGCATGGAAAGATGGCACATATATGCATATGTGTATGTAAAAGTAAAAAAAAAAGTTTTGAAAAAGAGAGATTGATTATCATATACTGTTAGAACCAGCAGAATAGGTCCTTTTTATTGTAATTTTGTCCAAAAATGTCAAATTCAGTTGCAAAAAAATGTGAAAATCTGTTTTCTCCACAGGTGCCTATTTCCTCTGTCTCAGCGAATCACCAGAAGATCCTCACATACATTTCACTGATTGGCTGTAGTCTTTCCATTTTTGCCCTCAACATTGCTGTTTTTCTCTTTATCATAAATAGGTAATTTATTCTTCCACTTTAATCAACCCTGCTGTCTTTTGCCCAGTCATCACTTCAGCTTTTGCTGTTCTTCCTATCTTATCTGACTTTTCTTCCCTTACTTAATCTTTTTGTAGATTGAATTTCTTCTTTGTTTCTCTTTGTTTCTTTTTCTTTCTTTCCTTATTCCCTATAAAAGGCAATCCAGTCATTACATTTGCTACATCTGCTATTTTTGCATTGTTATGTCTATTCTATCTTTCTCCACTTTATCCAGCACAATTTCCCTGCAAGCACAATATATACAGTGAAATCTGATCAGGTTGGTAGGTTGTGGTAGGTTGTCACTTACCACAGATCACTTCTCCTTTGTCTGATAGAAAACTCAGAGAAGATGTTTCTATGAAGGTCCACATCAACCTTGTATTTGCCCTGATCCTCCTCTACGTACACTTCCTGCTCAGTCAGGCAGCAGTAGTACACTCCTCCACTTGGCTTTGCTTTTACATAGCTCTTATTCTTCACTACTTCCTGTTGGCCACTTTCAGTTGGATGGCCTTGGAGGGGTTCAACCTCTACCTTCTTGTAATCAAAATCTTTGACATCTATATCACAAGATACTTGGTCAAACTCAGCGTGGTGGGATGGGGTGAGTGGAATGTGTCGTTATCAAACTGTAATTACCCTTAATTATGCAGACATTAAATTCAAAGGTTTCTCTGTCAATATATATGGAATGTATATTTCTGCTGTAAGGATACATTTTTCATGTGTAACATGTTGTACCTTGCTAAAATCACTGAGTAAAGTTGATTTAACTGAAATATGTTTTTGTAAATACATTTCTGGTTCCTTATTTCCCCCATCGTATCTTTCCTTCCTTTTAGCAGTGTATAAGGTGGTGTGACTGACGGATTCTGTTTTTTCAGGTGTCCCTGCTATCATTGTGTCGGTCGTGGTGATCATAGACAGAGGCTTTTATGGTCTTCTCCCTCTGGGCAGTAACATTGCAATGTAAGGAATATATTTGCAAGCATGTAAAATATAGACTACTATTCACCTACTTTTTGTTCATTACATGTTAACTGTTTTGCATTTACCACTGATTTTTATATTTTTCAGTGTTTTAGGAAATTTATTGGGGAGTCACCTGAACTTTTTCATCTCAGTGTGTATTTCTGAATTTTTAGTAAGATTCTGTTTCCTTTCTTTGCAGATGCTACATAACAAATGACAATGTGAAGATGGGGACTACAGTGGGATTTATCAGCCTGGTGTTCCTCTTTAACACTATCATCTATGGGATAACAGTCAAACGTACATTGAATGTCAGTCATAAAAAAGAGGTATTGGTTAATTGTGGATGCTTTTTAAAAGGACCTTTATGATTAGATAACTCTTGGTTTTGATAAGATAAATCCTGTTTTGCCAGTATAAACCGAAGAAACCGGTCTTACCATGAAGTAATACTGGGTTTCACAGATGTAGGGGCAAAAAGAAAAATACATTCATCGTTATTTCTGGATTCTCTTTTGTAGGATACTTTTCTTTTGAATAATTAGATTTTGGTCTTTTTTCTAAATCTATACTGAGTCCTGAGAATACAACTTTAAACAAACTGAATAAAAAATGTGATGATCTAATCACATGTGTCATTTTATACTTGACAAATTAGCTTGGGCAGATTAATCCTTGCAGAATCAACCAATCTATCTGTCCCCTGCTTGGACTGAGTGCTCTGCTCGGCATTACCTGGGGCCTGACCTTCTTCTCCTTTGGCGACCTGAAAATTCCCAGCCTGTACCTCTTCTGCATTCTGAACTCACTGCAAGGTCTGTAAAAGAACTTTCCATTCATTCAGTCAGTTCTATGGTGACATTGGAAACATAGGGATGGGAGTGGAGAGGTGTTTTTCTAAAGTTTGAGCATCAATATCATGAGATATGTCATACTTTCAATAGAATACTGCACCAGTGGGGATGACTTAGATAGCAAGCACAGTTTAAAATAAGGTATAGCATATAAAAGGGCTCTTTTTGATCTAGATTTTTATACCAGTCTGATCTTCTACCTTTGATTACCTGTATATTGAAACAATTATAGTTATCAAAGAAGAAATTATAGTTATATTTTAACATTTGGGTATGTAGATTATGGATTCAAATAATCTGTGTGGCATTAATTAAACAACTGTAGGTCCTGAAGTTTTGTTCTGTTTTTTTTTTTGTTTTGTTTTGTTTTGTTTGGGTTTTTTTTTTTCCTTTCTTAAATTTCAAGGCCTCGAAAAGCTGCATTAGGAAAATGTCACATGCAGTTCCAAGTCCTACTAAAAGAAACCTAGAAAATATATTTTTTTCTAATTCAGTGTCCTTTTAATTTATTGGGCTATTTGTGCGACAGGTTTTATTGACGTGCCACACTTGAATTATAAGTCTCATTTGTATGACCTCCATGTCCATTGCAAAGCTCATACACAGTCTAAACTTCTGTTTCATTCTCTCTCTTTTGTACTATACAGGTTTCTTCATCTTCCTGTGGTTTGTGATGTCAGTGAGAAAGACTCAAAAGTCAACTCCAAAGACAAGCCATGAAACAAATAGCAAAAGCAGCTAGTCTTAATTTAGCTGTTTCGCTATGCTCCAAGAAGTGGCCTTGTGTATAATCGCTGAAATTGTTATAATACTGTTACAGTTTTGGTTCTTTTTTTAGTTCATAATGCTTGTATGTATAACAGTGTATCAAAGCAAACTGCAACTGATTTTAAATGAATGTGATATTAGTGTATGTTATTCCTGTTAGTATACAGTAGAAGGTTTAATAAAGGCAAATGGGGTTTTGGTTGTTCCCATTTGGTTGTTTTCATTTTATTTCACCCTGTTATGTTTATGTATCAAAATCATCTAAGGAAGCATCCCTTTGTGCATATGCAGTACAACTGTCATTATGTCTTCAAGTTACCCTCAGCATATATATATCCTCAACATGAATGTAGATGTGTCCTCTAAAAACAAACAAAAAACAACAAACCTGTAGCCATCACATATAAAAAGGTGTCATTCTTCATGCTACCACTAGATGGCACAGAACTTTTAATAAATTCTACACCGTGACTTTAATACAAGCAGCAGCGCAATGTGACAATCCAATACCTCGAGTAATAATAATAATAATAATGGATTGCATTTATATAGCGCTTTTCTAGGCACCCAAAGCACTTTACAATTCCACTATTCATTCACTTTCACATTCACACACTGGTGCAGGCAAACCACAGTTGTAGCCCCAGCTGATCTGGGGCAGACTGACAGAAGCGAGGCTGCCATATCGCGCCATCGGCCCCTCTGGCCAACACCAGTAGGCGGTAGGGTGAAGTGTTTTGCCCAAGGACACAATGACCAGGACAGAGAGAGCTGGGGGATCGAACCGGCAACCTTCCGGTTACAGTCGAGTACAGTGTAAATGTCTTCAGTCACCCTCATTTCTTTAAATTTTTTACTAAGCAATGAATTAGACATGTGCAAATATTCTCCTTTGGGGTATAGAAGGGTGGTGTGGTCATGTTGGGTGCCACTGAAAACAAAGAACTCAAAACATAACAGTCCCTTTGATTCTTTTAACATCAATTTTTCTCTCAGGAAAACTGCAGTAGCAACAGTCTGGCAGTATCATTTAGACAGAAATGTAGCTATAATGTGCAAACCATCAACTACCAGAGAAAAATGTAATCTTTTACTTTCTTTAAGAAAGAAAGCATCCACGTGTGACCTCGTCTTGCATCTGCTCCTTTTTCTGGAAAAAGATAGAGAAATTAACACACCTCGCTCCCTAACCTTGCTGTATTAATATTATCTAGCAATTCTCAGCCTGTTGTTTTCTGCTTATTATCTAATCTGTTATCAAATCTTATTATCTAAAATCCCTCTGCAGCTCAACATTTCAGTCTCAATAATTCAATTCAATCATAGCGCTGAATTGACACTTTGACCCTTATTACATGGAGTGTCAGCTCTTATTGAGCACATAGTTTGCAATTAATATATAGTATATATTTTATATCAAAACAGCTTTATTTAATCATTTTATTCCTAACAGTAGCTGGTAGAAATGTCCTCCAAAGAGGTACTTTTTACTTTCTTACCTTGAGTACATTTCAGAGCCTGTACATTTTTACCTTTTCCTGAGTAAAGAAGTTAAATTAGTACTTCAACTTTTACTAGAGTATTTTTTAACACTAGTATCTTTACTTGTACTTAAGTATAGAATTTCTGTACTTTTGCCACCACTGCAACATTGCAAGAAAGAAGGGTTAAAGCAAGATAGCAAGTTCTTATGCTGCTCCATCACTTTCATACAAATAAAAGGATGTATTTCCAAAACTAGAACAGGTTTCCGTAAACAGATGGTGCAGGGGTGGGTGGTATTTCCTTCTTTCCAGTGGAAAAAATATGTAAATTTACCAGATGTAGGGATTCGTATTAGAAGGAAGATGGGTAAACCTGGAAGGCATAACCACAATATTAACATGATTTTAATATTGATAAAATGCAGTGTAACTAAAAACAGTGAGTGTTCTTATTTCCTTTAAACACAATAAAAGTATTTTAATCCACCCACCCATTTTCTACTGCTTATATGGCTTCGGGTCCCAGGGGCAGCAGAGAAGCTCAGACTTTGCTTAACCTGACCCCCTATTCAGCTCATTTGGGCTAGAGATATAATCTTTCCAGTGAGTCCTGGATCTGTCCCCGAAGGACATGTCCAAAACACTTGGCTAAGAGGTGTCCAGGAGGCATCCTAATCATATGCCCAAACCACTGCAATGTTAATAAATAAATATATTTTATTTACTTTGTATTATTTTATTCCTTTCCTATTCTGCCATGATGGTTGAGAGTCTGTTCGCCATAAAATCTATTAATCAAATCCTGTATCTCAGTAATTCAAGTTCTTTCAAATAATTTCTCCTCATTGAACAGTTGATAGTTAACTGTAGCTTCCTCCTCTGTTGTAAAAGGTCCCAATTGCTTCACAATTTTCAACTTGTGAATATACTTTTACTGCTAAAAGTGTGTCAGTTCAGACAAGGGCCTTTGTGTAATGGACACGACTCACATACAATCTGTATTTTTATACCATTTGTGGCTAAATGCTGAAAGGGAAGGTTTACACATAATCTACTTTATTCAATGTAGATTCAAAGCAAATGAGAACAGCAGTAATGCAGTTATTCACTATATGTAATATATTCTTGACCTTCTCACAAAATTCTCAATAATAGTTGATATAATTTCTTGATGGCATTTCATAAAATCAAGTAAATCGTTTACCACCGCTGAAGTCCCATTGCTGTGGCCTCCTTAACAAATACTGCAACTACACAGGCTACAGACTTGGATCCAAGATTTGTAAGTTCCTCTTCACTATTTTTTTGTTTCATCTTTTTGTCTTGCCAATAAGCTTTCACTCAATGGCATTTATTGTATCTTAATAAAACCTGAAATCACACTCAGAAATAATGGGTGTTACAGCAGTGATTCTCAACGTTCTATGCTAACTGAGGCTTTCTGTTTCAACCTCCAAGCAAGCTCACGATTTCACAATAAACTGTGCATTTGAGGTCTCTGCTCTTTCTTCAACACAAAATGGATCAAATGTCTGCTGTGATCATTAGTGCTGCTCACTATTTCCAATATGACAGCTACAGATCAGAACTGCTACTTTATGTAGTAGCGTACTGGTATGGTAAACTGCATGGAGAATAAACTGAATGACATTCGGTATACCTGCAAGGACAAGTTGCTGTAACTGAAACATGTAAATATCTCCAAACCAAATCACTTATCCTGCATCCGCCCTTGTGTTGGGAATTCCAGCGGGACGTACAGCTAGATAAAATCTATACAGTTTCTGCATCGCTAATTGAATTTCACTAAATATTTTAATCATATTAGTCTATATGTGATACGGAGTTAGTGGCAAAAGAGGAGTGGGAGTACATTTAGCTTTCTATCAGGTTATCCTTCCTCTTTCTGTTTCAGAATGTTATTTACATGATGTTTTCTCATTCCATGATCCTATTCACAACCAGGAAGAATATTTATTTGCTTTTTTCCTGCAGTTGCATCAGCTCATCTCTTTTCAGATTCTTTTCACTCTCAGCAACATGCAGAGGTAGGATTGTGGTTCTTATATAATTCCCCAACAGCTTGTGTCAGAACAAATGACCAGACATCCTCCAGCTTCTGTCTCCTGAGGGGCACCAGGCAGGGATGCCCACTCTCCCCTTCACTGTTTGCAATTTTTATTGAACCACTAGCAGCAGCAATTAGACAGAATTCAGTAATTAAGGGCATAAAATGCAAGAACGTGGAACATAAAATCAGCCTTTATGCGGATGATGTGCTACTCTTTCTCCAAAATTCACAAACCAATATCTCTGGGGTGATTGAATTGATAAACTCTTTTGCAAGAATATCAGATTACTCAATTAACTGGTCAAAATCTACAGTCCTTCCGATTAATTGCTCCTTCCATAATTCCTCTTCTACTCCACTGCAATCGGGAAATATAAAATATTTAGGTATTAATGTTTCTCCCAAGCTTGCAGATCTAACTAAATTAAACTATATCCCACTTTTAAAGAAAGTAGAAGGCGATCTGGCTAGGTGGAAATGTCTACCCATATCACTCATGGGAAGGGTTGCCGCTATAAAAATGATGGTCTTACCAAAAATAAATTATTTATTCTCAATGATCCCAACTAAACCGCCACAAGATTGGTTCAGATCTCTAGATTCATATATGTCCAAATTCCTTTGGAAAAATAAGCCCCCACGTATAAGCTTAAAAACACTACAAAAGACCAAGGATAAAGGAGGATTAGAACTACCTAACTTTCAGCACTACTTCTTAGCCAACAGGCTCCAATTTATCTCAGGATGGCTAAAACATACCCTCTTAGATGAACCTTGGCTAGATGTAGAACAAGCACTTTGCAATAATCTAGAGATTTCAGATCTACCATTTATCAGCTCAAACATTCAACGACATGAATGCTTCAAAAGCGTCAACATTAGCTCCTCTCTGACAGCATGGTGGGAGTTTCTGAAGTTGACAGAGTCTTCATTAATCCCATGCAAACGTACACCTATCTGGAACAACCCTGACATATTACAAAACAATAATATGATAAACTTTTCAGATTGGAGTGGTAAAGGAATCAAATATTTAGAACATATACTAGAAGGAACAGAATTTATTTCATTTGACAGACTAGTTACACAATATGGGATCAACAAGAAAAGATTTTTAGAATATCAACAAATTAAATCCATAGTAAAAAAGAAATTTAAACCGGGTCAAGTTGAACTACAAACACCACCAAGTGTGGTTCAATTTCTTACTCTTAAAACCCCCAAATTACTATCCAAAATATACAGAATGCTTTCTAAAATAGATGAATCAATATCACTTCCTATTGCAAAATGGGAAGCGGATTTATCAGTTAACTTAGACCAAAACTTTTGGTCTCAGATTTGCTTAAAAACCTTTCATCTAATTAGAAATCCCAGTCTTCAATTAATTCAATACAAAATACTACATAGAGTGCACTATACAGGTCATCAGATGTTCAAGATGGGCTTTACGTCTACCAACAACTGCTCACACTGCCAAACCAATTCACCGGACAATTATATCCACGCTCTTTGGTTCTGTCCACCAGTTCAGAAGTTTTGGCGTGAGATATGTGAAGACTTATCGAAGTGTCTGAAATGTAACATTCCAACTTCCCCTTTAGTGTGTTTGTTGGGCAGCTTAGATAATGTCACTTCAGAAAAGAATATAGCCCACATGGTTTTCACTGCCCTATGCATAGCCAAGAAAACAGTCCTCATGAACTGGAAAAATAAAAATAATCTTAATTCTAACCAGTATAGAAATTATCTATTAGATTACATTAGTCTTGATACAGCCTCTGCCACCACATCAGATCAATTGCTCTGGGCTCCTTTGATCAGCTCCATCACCTAGTGGGGGTGGGGGGTCATAGTTTGGTCCCACCTTCACTGTTGTGATTGGTGTGGGGGTAGGGACAGGCTTAGGGCGTCGGGGGGTTCCCCAGGAGCATCTTCCTTGGGGGGCTCAACCCGGGGTAGCGGTCATGGCCAATTAAGGGCTCTGTTGGCTCTTAGGTGACGGTTTCCTCGTGGCTGCGTGCAGCGGGGCTAGGGGAGGGTCTGTGCTGACAGACGTGGGTTACTGACCTGGTAGCCTGGCTGCCCCTGGGTGGGTCCGGGACAGGCGTGAGGTTCTGGGGGCGCTCCGTCTCTGGGCTGGGGCCCTGGCCGGGCCTCGGGGGCTCGGGTCCTGGTTGGTGTGTTGCTGGGGTTGTGGGCGGGTGGGTATATGGGGGCCCAGTCCTGGCGCAGGGCGCCGCCGGTGCATCAAGCCACCTGGGGGACTCTTCAACTGGTGGGGGAGGTTGTCACATCTTGCAGGAGCTTTCCTCTCCTCAGGAATTCTCTCTGCAGGAGGGGGAGATATAGGAGAGGTGGAGGAAGATCTCAGCCTGGGCGTCTATTGTCTTGTGTAGTCTGGAAGATGAGTGGATGATGAGGTGGGTGCAGTTTTCTCTGTAGTGGGGTCGGGTGGGCTGTCCCGGGCTCTGTGGGGCCGGGCGGCGCTGCTGCACTGGGCCCTGGTCCGGATGGGCCTGGGCCCCCTTTCCCTGGCGGGTTGCAGAGCATGGGGGTGCCTACTGGGGTCAGCGGGGGAGCTGGCCCCAGGGAGGGGTCACTTGCCCCTCCCTTTCTTCCCTCCCCATCTCCAGCTGCCTCCCTCTTCCCGCTCCACCACAATCACCCACACATGCAGGGCCTTGGGGTAGGGGTGTGTCACCAGGGTGCAGAGGAGGCATCCCCCCCTCTGTCCCCTTCTGGCTGCCTCTGCCTCAATTTTATCTCACAACTTAGACATTCACATTACTCACACTCTCATAACACATACATATAGGATCTTGGGGGTGGGCTCACAACACGGACTCCAAATTACCATCAGGGTGTACACCGCACCCCTGGCGTCGTTGCCCACATCTCAATTTTAAATACACGTAGACATTGAGGGCTATCAGGAGGGGCTATGCGCTTACCTGCTGCTCTCTGGCAGGTAGCTCCATGCCCTCCTGGGTTTTAATTGCACCTTAGAACACATATACATCAACACTACATATGAGCGGGTAGAGGGAGGTTTGGAGTCTTCTCACACCCCCGGTCTCTGCGGCCTGCTGGAGCGGGGGGGCTAGGAGGAGGAGTTGGCCGTCCGACTGGGGTCTGGTGTGTGGGGCCTCCCTGCTGCTGCGGAGTCGGGGCAGTCTGCTTCTCCCCACTGCAGGGAAAAGGGTAACACCACCTGGGTCTGGGTGCAGTTTCCCCCTCCAGGGGCAAGGGTACCTAGACCCGGTTCTTAGAGTACGCTTGGAGAGTGTGATTGTGTGTACAGCGTCTCTTTATGTCTGTCTCCACGTTGGTTGAGTGTGGAGTAATTGCCTATGAGAGCATGAGGGTGGGAATGGATGTTTGTATTTGAGTGTGCCTGTATGTCTGTGTCTATATGTCAGGTTGGGTATCAGACGCCACCTCTCTGGGGACATCTCAGGCCCTCCAAGGTTTGGAGGCCTATCTCCCCCCACCACTTCCCCTGCCGGTGGCAGACGCCCTCAGACATCGATGCGTTGGTGGTTCTTTGTGTCTGGGGGTGGGCGTCCGGGTACACACCGGCTCACTCCTTGGTGGCTGCTTATCCGGGCCTGGAACCTGGGGCTCGCTCGGGCCACTTCGGGGGTGGGGTGCCCTCGGCCTCTCGGCCTGGGGCTCGGTCACTCAGGCACAGCTGGCTGCCGGCGGAGCTCACGGGCACGTCACTGCAACCCCCCCTGGCTTCTGCTCCGCGGCTGCTGAGTGATCCCTCATCTGGGACTCTCCTCAGCTCTTTCTGGGACAGTGGCGCGGCTGCCCCTCTGTTGGTCTTCCTTGGTCTCTTGTGTTCTGGGGGCCTCTGGATGTCTGGAGTTTTGATCTCCTCCATACCTGCTTCATGCCCTGGAGGATGGGACTGTGGCCCCCCACACCCTCTAGCAGATCATTACATTAAGGAACCTTTTAAATACAAGCGCGCTCATGCTCACAGGTGTACACACAGGTGATCACACACACAAACTACACCCTTTTTGGCTCCTACCTCAAAGCACACTGTGCGCTGTCGATCTTACGTGCTGCACAATAATGTTTAATATTAAGTATTTAGTGTTATATTCCCATATATCATTGTGATGTTGTTTATTCTATTACTCTCGTTTTCTTCTGCTTGTTTTCTTTTTTCTTTCTCAACAGGTGATCCAGGTGATCGATATATGTATTTTTTGTCTGCTTATTTTGTTGGTTTTTGTTTTTTGCCCTTTATCCCCGTCCCTCTTCTCCGCTGTTTTTTTTTTTTTGTTTTTTGTTTTTTGTTTTTTCCCCCCTCTTTCTTTCTCCCTTTTCTTTTCCCCTGTCCCGTATCTAGCAAGTAAAAAAAAAAAAATAAAATAAAATAAACAATAAAAGGTAAATCAAATGGACCATTACGGCAAGGCTGGGATGGTCCATTTGGTAAAGTAAATCCGTTGGGCATCTTTCTTCGCCTTTAGACAACAATTCTGATGGCAAAAGAACCAAACGGGACAGGTTTACAAAAAAAAAAAAAAAAAAAAAAGGATTGTGGTTCTTAATCATTTTATTATGAAGTTCTTTTTTGTTAGATGCCTAGTTAAGCTTTCTGTATTCTAGATATACCTAAAATATATATTGGTTATTTAATTAAACATACAAAAGTGACATTTAAATATAAACAGCTGTAAATATTGTGTTTCTTCATTCCTCTGTCTTTTAAAGACAAGTAATTTAAGTCATAGGTTCTATTATTACTATTACTACTACTACTACTACTATTATTATTATTATTATTATTATTATTATGAGTGAATGAATAGTGGAATTGTAAAGCACTTTGAGGGTCTCAAAAAGCGCTATATAAATGCAATCCATTATTATTATTATTATTATTATTATTATTATGCTACCACTTATTATAATAATAATATTATATTATAGAAATTACACTGTGTTTCCTCCTTTTCTCCTGTCATAATTGCTTAAAGATGAGAAATAATAGTGCCTGTTTTAATCCCCATATGGGAAATATAAGTGTACTCCTCGGGCCTACAGTGAGTAATGTTTACAGAGCCCTAACTCAGTAGACATTTGTAGATACAGTACTGCCAATTTATTCCACTGGTTTGTTTTTGTCAAATATAGCCTTTCACTGTTAAGCAAATACATTTTTTGTTCTAAACTTCACAGGATGAAGTGGTCAGCAGTCTGGTGGTTGGTGTTTTTTGTTTCTCTGGACATGCTCTCTCAGAATTGTGTTTCAGAACATGGCACCTGTGCAGCCTGTGCTAAAAAGTGTGGTGAAAACATGAGTAAGTGCATAAATGTTTTTCTTTAACATTATCTTAACAATTATATTAACAAGTTATAAAAATTGCCATACCTTTTTATCATAATACAGGTTGCTATAAATACCTTGAATCCAGTAACGGTGTATGGCAAATAGAGACACACCATCAGGATTTCCATAAAGCTGTGATGTCACAGTTTCACAACGACAATATTCCTGTGGGTGTTCTGTGGTGCATGACACTGGGATGTAGTGGAAGCATCTGCGGTGCAGCTGTAGATAGTTCTTGCTCCAGTGCATGTGGATTCTCAATCAGATCGAGGTCTTAGGAGTTTGGTTTCAGATCAACATTTTGAGGTCTTTTTTGGGTTCTTCAAGTCGTTATTCAGTAGTTTGGGGATTTGATATGTTCTTCTGTCTTTAATCTGATTCATTTTTTAAAACCTTAGAAAGCAGAGGTAACCAAACTGGTTGAAAATAAAGTGAGATCTTTAAGTTAATGTGGTGCCTAATTATTCCTTGTACATGAGGAGTGGGATTGTAGGTTAAACAGGGAGCCAATAAACAGAAGGCAATATGGGAGAAATATGGTCTTTCTTTCTAGTCCCTGTCAGTACTCTCACCGCAGCCTTATGGCTCAACTGCAGGTGTTACATACTGATGGAAGGCAATGTTCGTCCAGGTGCACATTGAGGTGTATCACTCTAAAACATAGCAAAATAGCAGTTCTGTGTTACTGCCGGCTTCCATTACCATGACTGGCCTGCATTGCTTTTGTAAGGCATTACTTGTAATGACCCTTTAGTAATCAGTTTTTGGTAACCAGGATAACTAATACACAATAAAATAAGAAAAAGTACATAACATAAGATATGTAGCCTTGTCTCTACCAAAACATTTATAATAACATTTACTGAATCCAGTGAATTTCTTTGAACATATTTCATATGGAACAACACAGTTAAAAAGTCAAACGTAGGAATAACGTCATTTAGTTAGCACACCCACGTTACTCATCACAGCTAACGTGCATTATCTTCCTTATTTAGTCACATTTATACCTTATAAGCAACAGTTACACTCCACACATGTTGCTTTAAAGAAGTATCAACCTTAGTGCTGCACTATGATATCAAACTATTGTCACAACAACAAAAGCAAGGTGATGTGAGGGGGCACAACCACATTAAAACAGCTTCACTAAGAATTCTGAAACCTGTTTTTAACGCTTCAAATACTCAGGGTGCCACGAAGGGATTTCAGGAAGGTTCAGGGAGATTTTGATATTAATGAATTACAATATTCAGCAGCCCTACAGATTTGTATAATATGTACATTGAAGGACATCCTCATCAAATAACTCCAAGATTTCACCCAGTGTTACTGGAAGGCAATATAATAACTTTTAGAGTAAGTATCTGCTGTGGCACTTTGTTTCTAAGATTTTTAGGGCCAAGTACAATAACAGTTTTATCTGAATTTAAAAGAAGGAAATTGGAGATCATTCAAGCCTTTATTGTTAAAGGCATTGCTAGAGTTTAACTAATTGGTGTGTGTCATTGATGGACAGAGCTGGGTATCATCAGATACCTACTCCATGCCTTCCGATAATATTGCTTAAGGTAAACATGTATATGCAAATATAAGTTCATGGCATGTAAAGAATAAACATAAAAGCAGAATGTAGGCTTAGTCAACATGAACATTTAATACAACGTCAGCAAGTACATATAGCTTCTCTCTTTTAAGGTCATGTATTAATGGGTAAGAAAACAAAGTAATAAAGTTACATATTATCATTTAAAATTTTTAATTGATCAGAAAAATCCAAAGACAAAAAAATGTTAGACCCTACTACTAAACTCATACAGAGGTCCAAGGGATCCTGGGAATCATAGAATCATGATGTGATTTTTCTGAAGAGCTGATTGTTCACTAAGTGGTGATTTCAACCTTTTGAAAATCTAGAACATGTAGAGTGATGACACATGTAGAAAACTGTTTATGATCCTAAATCGTTTCCATAAATGAAAACCTTTCAATATCATCTCTCTGATATTTTTTGCAAATCACCTTTTTTATATAGTCTGTGGCATAAAATGATGGTAGAATAAACAATTTTTATTGTGAGATGAATCTTTAATACCTTTGGATATGTGGTACCTTTAATAGACCTTTTAAACTTAGTATGATATGTTTTCTTTATTCCTTTAACAGCTAGCTGCTGTTTTCAGAATGTGTGGAACCCTGTGCAAAATGGCACCAGTGAAGACCCCTTTGAGTAAATGTTTACATTTTTTTGGTCATATTTATGCTTGTCTGAATATTTCTGTTTCTGTTTGTTTATGACTGATTTCTTAGCCTTCGATCAAGCATGTATATCAGAGCAAAACGTAAAGAATTCGCTGAGAATTAAGATTAAAATCATATTCAAGATACATATTCTGTAATGCGTAAATACTGAAAAGATGCAAATATAAAGGATTCATGTTAATATTTTCTTCTTTATCTCCCCCTCTCCCTACAAGAACAATGGAAATCCTGGAAAATATTCTTGAGCAAACAAAAGTGGAAGGGGCCATATCAATGCATTTCTCTGATTTAGTTGTTCTCCTGTTCAAACCCAATCGTACCTCTGACGACCTTGAAATTTTCGCCAGTGACAGTGAGGTATGAAAAAAAACATAATTCATAATACACATAATAAAATATAATGATTTTGACATAAAGTTTTCTCTCACTGGTAGATTATTTGATACATAATATGTTGATCCATGATTTTGTATTAAGCCCAATTAACATTGTTCTTGTGCAGCTCTAATGCCTTTGGTGATCAGCCACTTTTTATTTAGCTCCACTATGTGCAGTATCATTTTCCAAAAATCTTCACATCATCGTATCACAGATGCATTGCCATGAAATTTTGTATACACACTGATGTATACACACTGATTACAGTTAGAACGAATTGTAATAACTGTTCTGATAATCCTCTTCTAGCATGACTGTCAGGTCACAGTTTGTCATGCAAACACAAATCCATCTCATCACTCTCAGCTGTACAGTAGTATTTACATGCAATGCTTCTCTATCTCTCAATGATATAGGCAGGCTTGATGCCAGTCGCCAACAGGAGAGTACACGTTCGACTACCAAGAGAAGTTGGAGGAGGGGGGAACAAGATTATCTTTTCCATGCTTAAATTTCCTGAAACAACCAGCGTGAGAGACTATACTTTGTTATAAAATTCTGTAGAAAAAGACATGAGCAAATAGTCCTACCCATGTCTACTTACAATGTAAATTTAAACTCCCACTTACTTTGGTTTGGCCAGTAAGACTTTTATCAAAAATATAATGTTAATATTAACTTACATTGGCATTTTTGATATTGCCTTACTTGGTTTTTGAATATGATCAGTTTTAAAACTGGAATTATCTTTTAATGTGGTTTAGTTCATAGCTCATGTTTGCAGTTCTCCTATACATCCAAATACACTGATTAGGGGAAAAAAAACTCCACCATATAGCACCTTTACTTTCGCTTAACCACATGAGAACAAACCGCATTAAATTGAATGAATAAAAGTTCATTTATTTAAAAATGCTGAATATTAGATCAGCACTTTTGTTGCAATTTTTGTATTTAATTATAGCAAGCTAATAAATGTATAGGAATTTATTTTATTTATGTATTAATCACATTATTTTATTGTATAATGCCTTGGTGTCACTGGATTTTAGCATGTCTCACACTCATACAGTTAGATAGATGGTGGGGGTCTGGTAAGGAAGTTGGGGGAAGCAGACAACTCCGCAGCAAGGGAGTGTGAACCTTAAGGTGTGAAACAGTTGTGTACTGCCTTTTGTTCCTTAAGAAGGTATTTAACTGAGAGCCATGCTAGGCTCAGTGAGACTCTGCTGACCGTCTGCCCCACGGTCATGCAGGCTCTCCACCAAGCTTGGTTTTCTGTTCTTTGTGTTTTGATTAAAGAATGTTAGCTACCACTCACCGCTTGTCTGCAGGCTTTATTTAAATGGAATACTTCCACAACATAAATCTACTAAAAGACAACTTATCAAACTACCAGACACGACTTGCAGGTTCAGTACAGTGATTTTATTTACAATTAATGTTGCACAGTCCAAAATACAAGAATGAGATAACTAATTGTCCGGACACTAAAAGGCAAGTTTTACCTAGGACCCAGTCTCTCCACAGAATCTCTCAGATCAACAACTCCCTTAAGGAGTGGCGGTCAAACAATGATATCAGGTCAAGGTCAGCAACCCGGTATGATTCCCCCCCTTGCACAAAAAACAGAATATGTCCACAAACACACACAGACTGATAGAGAAAAGAGGGGAGAAATGGTAGACAAAAGCAAGTAAAGAAAAACTTTCTACAAGCCAGCTTGATGAACTTGTGTTGTATTGCAGAGCATGTTTGGAACCTTCCATCAAGTTTATGATCAACGACTGGTTGGCCTGAGTGTGCAGGGCAAGAAAATATCAGGACTTCAAGAGCGCTTCAACATCACCATGAATTTCACCACAACAATAAATGTAACTTCTGATTTAATTTAATATTATTCCAGTCTTACTTTCTATACCTTTATATCATTGTTAAAACAACATGAAGAAAGATAAGGTTTATTAGTTAGTAAAACATATGTATGTATGCTGTAGTGCAGGGGTGTCCAAACTTTTTTCACTGAGGGCCACATACATAAAAATATAGGAGGGGCTGGGCCACTTACTAGAAATTAGGTATATAACCTTAACTGTAGCGTATTAAAGTTAGAAAAATCATTTAAAAGTGGTCAAATGTGTTATATTGTTGAATATAATTAAAGACAAAACTGCCTTCATCAAAGCTTTCCATAAATGGATCTTTATTGATTTATTCAGAAAAAGCTTTGGTAGCTCATTCTCAGAACAGCAGCCTCAGATTTCTTCTTAGACAGAAGATTTACAGCACAGAGAAAAAACAATAAAGGGGAAAATAGGACGGGTACATTTCAAGCTTGTTATTTAAGTTATTAGGCTTAGCAACACACCTATTAACGTTCGTTTGAAACTGTTATCAACATTAACAGACTGAACTGGACTTAACAACAGGAGTGCATAATTTTAGTAAATTATTCTGATGAGTATCAGCTGCGCTGGGTATGTAAATCGGGCCATCCAGCTGTGGTGCTGATCGCCACTCGTGCCAAAAATCAAATGTCACTTGATCAAGGAGCAGATCTGCATCAGATGAAATCAGCTGACTTTGCGTGCGCTGTGCACAGCGGTGTGTTAACAAGAAAAATGCATATAAGAAAGTGGTGTGAAAAAGCAGGGTAGTGACAGAATTGATGCGCATTATTGATATTTGAAGCATGTGTGCCTGCACATTAACACACGGGTACTGTGGAATATATTTTTTACTCACCTAAAGGCGCTTGTGCTCTCGTCCACTCCCCGCAAAGAAATTAGCAGCTGTGCGGTGTCTGTGGCATCGGTGCTCTCATCGCATGCGATGGAGTAAACATCAAAAGCACAGCTTTATCAGACAGCTGCAGTTTAATGTTGGCTGACGAGTCTTCAATGCGTCGCACAACTGTATTTCTGGACATGCTAAAGTTGTTGAAGTCCTGCACTTTTTCCGGGCACATTATTTCGGTGACTTTAACGAGGCAGTGTTTTATGAGGTCTCCATCTGAAAAAGGCTTGCCATGTTTTGCGATGAGTTGGGCGACCTCATAGCTGCTATTGGAGCCTTTTCCTGGACAATTTGAGCACG
Organism: Pelmatolapia mariae; assembly: GCF_036321145.2. Classification (NCBI taxonomy): domain Eukaryota; kingdom Metazoa; phylum Chordata; class Actinopteri; order Cichliformes; family Cichlidae; genus Pelmatolapia; species Pelmatolapia mariae. Next base: position 36,719,637 of record NC_086227.1, on the reverse strand, counting down.
AAATAAATACTGTTGCTGACCCTGCAGAAGAGCTACCATTTGCTTTAATTTCTGCTCTGGCTCAGCACCAGTGTAGGATGCATAGGCCTGATGTTTGGTTTCACACACACTTCCCCTTGAATTCTTTGAAGAAATATTCACTCTCCCACCGTGTCTGAAATTTTCTGCACTCACTTTCTACCTTTCGCTTCTTCGGTTCTGCCATGTTTGATAACTTGGGGTAAATTTCTTCTGTGATTGTCCTTTTTGGTAGAGCAACTGCCTTGATCAACAGTAGCTCCCCCTGGTGTTAAAACTAAGAAGTGCAATACACTCAAGCAAAAGTTGAAGTGCGGGCCATATTCTATTCTATTTATAAAATTACTTGAGGGCCAATTAAAAATGGGCCGGACTTTGGACACCCCTGCTGTAGTGCATAAGATGTAAAATGATCGCCATCTTACAATGCTGTGATTGCAGCTATTCCCCAAATCTCTATGAATGGTACTCATCACAATTTGCATATTAGTGATCAAGAAACTAACCTCACAGCCCATTGTTGGTCAGTGGTGCTGGTTTCAGTCTTTATGTGAATGTACTCTTCATAAGGTTGGGGAAACCTTCTTCAATCTGGGCTGAAGAAGTCACTTTGATGAATGATGAAAAGTTTGTACCACTGAAAATGTTACATTCAGATGAACAGAAACAAGTTTTTGGGGTATATAATATATTGTATATTTTTATCCATAAAGGTTAGAAAAAAGATATGCACTCGCCAGCGACTTCAGTAAGGACACCTTGCAAGTGGGCCCTGGTTTTTCATAGGAACTGCATTAAATAGAGACTGAATGAAGTTTTTTATTCCCATCTACTAATATTATTTTATTATTACATTATTATAGCACAAGGTTCAGTTGGGTTTCCATAAACACAGGTGGTAGAAACATTCTCCAAAGAGCTACTGTTCACTTTCTTACTTTAAGTACTTTTCTTGACCATGCCTAAATGCACGCATGAACAGACACACATATATAAACATAGAGCTGGGCGATAGAACGATAACGATATGTATTGCGAAATAACTTTTTCTCGATAGAAAAATTTAACTATTGCGATAGGCCTCATCTCTCTTGCTCTCTTAAAAAAAAAGAAAGAAGAACAGCCAATCCAAATTAAGTAGCTCAGAGCCGAACCAATCACAGCCGCAGCGTCACGTCATGTGACTTGTTACGTACAGCACAAGTGCCAAGCCGCACATGTGTATTTGCTTGGGAAGCAGCCAGCCGGGCTGCCCAGGTAATGGAGGAAATGAGTTTGCCGACTAGAGAAAAATCAACCGAGAGCGTGAGGGAAGGTTACCGAAGAAAAAAACAGATGATGGTTCCAATGCCGGAGAGATTGTCGAATGGAAGGGCCATAGAAGTTCCGTAGTGTGAAGGTATTTCGGCTATTTCAAGTCTGACAAAAAACAGAGTAGCGCGCACTGTAAATTGTGCCGAAAGCAAGTCTGGAAATACAATAAACCGGTGCATGCTCAATCTCTGACTGAAAGCGCTAATTCGTCATTCGGCTTTTGTCAGACTAAAGTAACTGTTTGAAAAGCTAAGCTTTACAACAAAGAGAGATTGAGAATTTCCTTTTAGTTCTCAGTTTATTTGATATTGACAAAAGTTAGTCAATTTTGTCTGTTCTTCTGTAAAACAAACTAAGATTTATTTTTAGAATTAATATTTTGTTTCTAAGTGGAATTGACAATTTAGTAGTCTGTTTTGTTTGTTCTATTTTGAAACTTAAACACTTTAGCGGCTGCCTTTTGTGTAGTTTGCAATATTTGCCTTTATTTATCTGAAACTGAAGTCTTATGTTCCTTAAGTACATCTACCCTGTTGAACTTATTATGGGAAATAAATATTTAAATCAAAACAAGCTGCTGATTATTTCACATTTTACTTGTGAGCAACGGCACATTTAAATCTTACAAATATAGTTATTTGGCTTATATCGTGATATATATCGTTATCGCCTGAAATGGAAAAATATGATATGAAAAAATCTTATATCGCCCAGCTCTATATTAACACAATATTTTTTGTGTCATAGGAAACCCAAGAGCCATCCTGCCAGTTTTTTGATTTCTCAGCAAACAGTAAGTAACCAAGCATCACAATTCAATAGTAATGTATAACACATTGTTTGTGTTTGTATTTCTGGATTGTGGTTTCACTCAGCACCAGGAATTTGAGGTGATGTCATTCAGCTATCACAGCAACTCATGCATAATGGACCTGTGTGTTTGACTTACCAGATTTCAGTAAGGATGGCTGCCTTACCCTGTGGACACGTGGTCAGGGTAATGTTACCTGTTCCTGTGACCACTTCACATACTTTGCTGTGCTCATGGTAGGATTTACCTGTTTCATTATAAAAAAGGGGCTTTACAACCATTTATCCATACTGCATCACTAACTGTAACAATGTGTATGTATTCTCCTCAGGTACATACTTCCATCTCACTTAAAGACCAGAAGATTTTATCATACATTACTACAACTGGCTGTAGTCTTTCACTTTGTGCCCTGGTCATTGCTGTGTTGCTCTTCATCACAAATAGGTATTATTCCCACCTTCATCATTCCCCCCTTTCACATCTTCAATATGTGAAATCAGTATCAGTATCTTTAGTTTCTGCTCCCTTTTCCTTTTGCCTTTTTGCTGTTTTTTTTTCTTTTCATTAATTTAAAAGGCAATGCAGTCATCCTCTCTTACATTCCTTCTCTTTTCTTTTTTTATTTTACTTCTCTCATCAAGTCATTCTTTATTCTTCCACTTAATTTCCCTACAAACATGATATGACCATTAATTTTACACAAAAGTTATCACTTACCACAGATACCTCCTCCCCTGTCTGACAGAAAACTCAGAGAAGATGTCTCTATGAAGGTCCACATCAACCTTGTAATTGCTCTGATTCTCCTCAATCTTCACTTCCTGCCCAGTCACATGGTGGCAGCAAAGTCCACCACATGGCTTTGTTTTTACATGGCTCTTGCCCTTCACTACTCCCTGCTGGCTGCTTTCAGCTGGATGGCCTTGGAGGGGTTCCACCTCTACCTTCTCTTTGTAAAAGTCTTCGACATCTATGTCAGCAGATACCTGCTCAAAGTCTGTGTGGTGGGATGGGGTGAGTGGAGCACTTCAAACAGGAAATTGTCTTCACCAGTCTGCAAACCTTTGTCTGACTGATCAGTTTGTATGTTTCAGGTGTTCCTGCAGTCATTGTGTCATTGGTGGTGATCATAGACTGTTACGCCCCAGTCTAGGGGTACCGGAACGCAACGTAAGATTTGACAAGATCGGCCCCGCCCTGGTCTCCAAAACCATACACAGAGGGAAAACCAAAATTTTAGTGAACAGTGGTTTATTGTCTAAACTGAAGCGTGACTCCGGGGTGAACAAAGGCCAAAATAACAAACAAAACCAGCTTAATCAGTCAAGGAGGTGCTACCTAAACCCTACGTGATGAAAAGAACAAACAAAAGACAAATGCTACGCCTAACTCCCTAACTGAATAAACAGGAGGAAACAATACAGAAAACAACAAGGCAGCTCACCCCTTCGGCTTCAGTGACTATTTACAAGGTGCTATTTACAAGAGAAGGCTGATTTACACACTATATACAAGCTCAATAGTTCACGAGAATCACAAATATCACAGAGTTTGGAGGCCAGGGTCAGGTCTGCTGCTGCTGTCAGTGGCTGCCCCGGGACAACTGCTGGTGATGAATTTTGAATGTGGCCACATGATCCGCGGACCAATCAGCAGCCGTCAGCTCATCCAATCAGGGCCTGGAAAGATTTAAAGACACAGACAACAAAACACAGCCACCAAAACAGAATATGGCCAGGGCCATAACACCCCCCTTCCCCTCTCCCCTATAGATGTTTGGCACTTAGGAGTTCAGAAAGCCGCGCGACAGAGCATTTGCAATTACATTTTCGGTTCCTTTTTTGTGATGGATCTCCAGATTAAAGTCCTGTACTAAGAGGGACCATCTCATGAGCCTCTGGTTAGAATTTTGCATCCTAGACAAAAACACGAGGGGGTTGTGATCGGTATAAACAACGACAGGTGATGAACTAGAGCCGACATAAACTTCGAAATGCTGTAGAGCAAGCAACAGAGAAAGAGTTTCTTTCTCGATAGTGCTGTATTTTTGTTGGTGAACGTTGAACTTCTTTGAAAAATAACCAATTGGGTGGTCGACACCCTGCTTGTCCTCCTGCAACAGCACCGCACCTGCACCGTTGGCGCTGGCATCCACCTCGAGTTTAAACGGATGTGTGAAAACAGGAGCGGCAAGTACTGGAGTGCTACAGAGGAGAGCTTTGGCAGACTCAAAAGCATTCTGGCATGTGGGTGACCATACGAATGGTTTTGACACACTTGTGAGACTGGTGAGAGGCGCAACTACATCTGCAAAATTCTTACAGAAGCCACGATAATAGCCGGCCATTCCAAGGAACCGACGAAGTTCACGTCTAGTGTGAGGCACAGGGAAATCTAGGATAGCCTGGATTTTGGCCAGAAGGGGGCGCACCTGTCCCTGACCCACCTGCTTCCCTAGATAAGTCACGGTGGCCTTACCAAAGTCACATTTGGCAAGATTTAGGGTAAGGGATGCCTCTTTTAATCTTTCAAAGATTTCAGTGAGTGTTCCAAGGTGTTCTGACCAAGTCTCTGAATAAGCTACAATGTCGTCTAAGTACACTTCACAGTTTTTTACACCACCTAAGACAATGTGCATAAGGCGTTGGAATGTGGCAGGGGCATTTCGAAGGCCAAAAGGCATGACGGTGTATTGGAGGAAGTGATCAGGAGTGACAAAAGCGGAGATTTCAGATGCACGTGGAGTGAGGGGAACTTGCCAATAACCCTTTAATAAATCTAGCTTGGTGACGAACTTTGCGGAGCCAACCCTATCAACACAATCTTCCATGCGGGGAAGAGGGTAGGAGTCGGGTTTGGTCACACTGTTCACTTTTCGAAAATCAGTACAAAAACGTGGCGTTTTGTCTTCCTTCGGCACAAGAAGGCATGGGGAACTCCAGGCACTCGAACTAGGGACAGCTAGACCATTTCCCAGCAAGTAGGAAACTTCCTGCTGAAGAAGTGCACGTTTGGTAGGGTTCACACGATAAGCGTGTTGTTTGATCGGAGGGTGGTCACCTACATCTATGTCATGTTCGAGGACAGTAGTGCAAGACGGAGTGTCAGCAAACAGAGAGGGGTAAGTATTGATCAGAGAACACACATCGTTCTGGGCAGCCTCGTCTAAATGTTTTAGGTGGGGTTTTAAATTATCCAATATTTCTGAGTTTCTGAGTCGGGAGCAACCCTCAGCACAAACGAAAACTAAGCCATCACTTTCTGGACTATACTGCGACGGGGATGCTGGCACAACTACTGGCACGGCAGATGGCGCAGCGGGGGATGAAGAGGAGTCCACACCTGCCTCACGAGCAAAATAAGGCTTCATCAGATTAATATGACACACGCGACGTTTTCTCCTACGGTCTGGGGTACCTAAAACATAATCTGTGTCACTCAGTTTCTCTTCAACAGTATAGGGCCCACAGAACTTCGCCTGGAGAGAGGATCCAGGAACGGGTAGGAGAGTCAACACTTGGTCACCCACCTCAAATTTTCTCTGCACAGACTTTTTATCAAATTTTCTTTTCATTTTTTCCTGAGACGCGGAAAGAGCCTCGCGTGCAATTTCGCATGCTTTTTGCAGACGCTCCCTAAAACCTCTTACGTAATCTAATACGCTCTGCTCGGAGACAGCTGTGTCGGACAAATATTTTTCTTTAAGCAGCCGCAAGGGACCACGCACTGTGTGTCCAAACACCAGCTCTGCGGGACTGAAACCCGTGGACTCCTGCACACTCTCTCTCACCGCTAGAAGGAGAAGTGGCAGACCCTCATCCCACTCTCTTCCTGACTCGAGGCAGAACTTCCTCATCATGGCTTTTAGAGTTTGGTGGAAACGCTCAAGCGCACCCTGTGATTCGGGGTGATACGCACTGGATTTTTGATGCTTGATGGACAGCGATTTTAATACCTGAGCGAAAATCTTGGACATGAAGTTAGACCCTTGGTCTGTTTGAACTGATTTTGGCAAACCGAAAGTAGAGAAAAAGTTCACTAATGCTCTGACGATGGCTTTGACTTTGATAGTGCGTAACGGAATAGCCTCGGGGAAGCGTGTGGCGGCGCACATCAAAGTCAAGATGTACTGATGTCCTGATTTTGTTTTTGGAAGCGGACCTACACAATCAATGATTATTTGCTCAAATGGTTCCCCTAAAGCCGGGATTGGATGCAATGGAGCGGGAGGAATAACTTGGTTGGGTTTTCCACTGACCTGGCAAACATGGCAGGAACGGCAATACTTAGTCACATCAGACTTCAAACCTGGCCAGAAAAAGTGATGCAGAATACGATGGTAAGTTTTCCTAATTCCTAAATGTCCAGAGAAACTGTCATGTGCGAGGCTGAGTACTTGGGGTCGGAATTTTTGTGGTACAACTACTTGTTGAAATACGTTCCAGCCTAGATCACTAGATGAGGGAGGATGCCATTTGCGCATTAACACGTCATTTTCAATGCGGTAGACACAGGGATTCTGATCACTGGAATTTGCGGCGAGTAAACATTTGGCCAAAGTCGGGTCATTCTGTTGCGCATGAATTAAATCTGTTTTGTTTACCTCAAAAGACAGGTCAGGTGTAGCAGGTAGCATTTTCTCAGACACACATTTTTCAGCTTTTTCCACAGGCAGTTCAGCTTTCTCAGGATCAGCTTCAGAACAAAGAAAAGAGTCAGACAAGTCAACATCACCGTATTTGCGCTTGTGGGCGCGCGTGACAACACAGGCAGGGAAAACAGAGGGCAGACTGTCAGCAGCAGGTTCAGAAACAAAGACAAAATCATCAACGGGGTTTTCAATTACTTCAGGGATTGGAAAAACTTTCCCGTTGGCTAGATCATTCCCCAGAATCATAGTAACCCCCTGCACGGGTAAGCGAGCGCGCACCCCAACTGTTACCGGGCCCGAAACGAGAGGTGACTGCAGGAAGACTCTGTGCAGCGGAGCTCGTAACACACTCATTTTCACTCCCCACACGAGAGCATCAGCACCACAAAACGAGTTACTTGAAAAAGGCAACGCGCTTTCCAGAATGAGAGACTGGGCAGCCCCAGTGTCGCGCAAAATTACAATTGGCACGCGATCCTCCTCTTTCCCAGTTAGTGAGGCGAACCCTTGTGAAATGAAAGGTCGGTAACTGCTGTCAAGACTGTCATTTCCTGGTTCATCACTGACAGGGTTAGGAGTAGAGACTGACCGAACGAAACCAACACTTTTTGGCTTTTTCCATGTGTGAGTTTGCTCTTTGCGACGAAGAGACGGACAATTGGCAATGAGATGGCCAGTATCATGGCAATAAAAGCATTCTCGGACAGTCAGGGGGACCTGATCAGGGCGCGTTTGACGCTTAGGAGAAACCCTCAAACTCCTCGCAGGTTTAAACAACGGAGCACATTCACGGCGCACAGCTGAAAACGTAGCGCGATGGGTTAACACAAACTCATCCGCGAGAACAGCAGCTTTAGACAACGAATCCACCTTTTGCTCATTGAGATACACAACAACATTCTCTGGAAGACACGTTTTGAATTCTTCCAGCAGGACCAATTCTCTTAGCTGAGCAAAGTCCTTCACTTTACTTGCAGCTAACCACTTATCAAACAAGAGAGTCTTCTCCCTGGCAAACTCTACATGTGTTTGGTTGGCAGATTTTTCACATGACCGAAACTTTTGGCGATACGCCTCAGGGACTAGCTCATAAGCCCTTAAAATAGTGGATTTCACAATTTCATAATCCAGACTGTCATCAATGGATAAGCTCGCACACACTTCCTGTGCTTTCCCCACCAGTTTACACTGCAGCAACAAACTCCACACATCCTTGGGCCATTTTAAAGTGGTTGCGATGCGTTCAAAGGCATTAAAGTAAGAGTCAACCTCACTTTCTCTAAAAGGTGGCACTAAAGCAATTTGTTTGCTTGCATTGAATTGGTCAGAGGAGAATGGATCAGAAGGCCTACTCACAATTTGGCTCACTGGGGTAGAGGTAACATTGCGTTGTCGGGAAGGATCCAGCTCCATCGCCCTTATGCGGAGATGCATAAGCTCAACTTCTTTGGCTTTAGCCTGAAGCTCCACCTCTTTCAGGCGAAGGGCAAGCCTAAGATCCTCCGTAACCAATCCTGGTGATTGTCCGGCTGGGCTAACGTTTGGGATCTGAATGGCAGCAGGAGCCTCCGCCCCTGGCGTCATCCGTCCACTGGCAGCATGTGGGATGGTTGCAGCAGCTTCTGCTCCCACATCCACCACCAGGCTTCCAGTTGCCTCAACCGGCCGAGGTTTTGACTTCGCAAATACCCCCTTGTCCACCAGCTGTGCTGTCAGACACTGCTTAATCTCAGCCTTTTTGGCATTTAAAGGCACACTAACATTAAACAAATTTGCCACCAACAACAAATCTGCCTTTGTGCATCGATCCAACTTATCTATGGTGGGTTGCAGTGCAAAATCATCCACGTCAAAAGTCATTGTGACTATACTACCCCCAACACTACAAGAAAATCGCCAACCAAAAACAGCAGACAACGCACAAAACACAAAGAGCAAAAAGAGCGGCAAAAGAAAAGAGCGGACGAGCCCCCACTTTATGTTACGCCCCAGTCTAGGGGTACCGGAACGCAACGTAAGATTTGACAAGATCGGCCCCGCCCTGGTCTCCAAAACCATACACAGAGGGAAAACCAAAATTTTAGTGAACAGTGGTTTATTGTCTAAACTGAAGCGTGACTCCGAGGTGAACAAAGGCCAAAATAACAAACAAAACCAGCTTAATCAGTCAAGGAGGTGCTACCTAAACCCTACGTGATGAAAAGAACAAACAAAAGACAAATGCTACGCCTAACTCCCTAACTGAATAAACAGGAGGAAACAATACAGAAAACAACAAGGCAGCTCACCCCTTCGGCTTCAGTGACTATTTACAAGGTGCTATTTACAAGAGAAGGCTGATTTACACACTATATACAAGCTCAATAGTTCACGAGAATCACAAATATCACAGAGTTTGGAGGCCAGGGTCAGGTCTGCTGCTGCTGTCAGTGGCTGCCCCGGGACAACTGCTGGTGATGAATTTTGAATGTGGCCACATGATCCGCGGACCAATCAGCTCATCCAATCAGGGCCTGGAAAGATTTAAAGACACAGACAACAAAACACAGCCACCAAAACAGAATATGGCCAGGGCCATAACATAGACAGAGAGTTTTATGGCTGCATCTCTAGCTCCCCTGAAACTGCAGTGTAAGAAACAAATTTGCATGCATGCAAAATCTAACCTTACTTCACATTTATTAGGTGATTTGCATGTGCATCAAGATTTCTATGTATTTGCATGTCAGGGAGGAAAATTTGTCTAATTTGTTTAAAATACACTGCATGTCCTCCATCTCTGTTACAGAATGCCTTTCTGGCTTTTTGGTGCGAAACATTAAATCATCATCTGTTTCTTTTCCCTTTAGATGCTTTATAACCAATCAAATGGTGAAAATGGTGACTACAGGGGGACTGTTCTCCTTTGTGTTTCTCTTTAACATGTTAATGTTTGCGGTAACAGTCAAACGTGTTTTCTGTGCTGGGCAAAGAAAAGAGGTAATTTTGTCAACAGGATCTTTAAATCACTTCATTTCTAAATCCTCCATGTCAGCCTGTCCCTTGAAAACCCCAGACCAGCTGGTCTTGCCAACATTATTCCTCATTTTTCAATTTAAAATTTCCATCTTCTTGTTAATGATATGGATGCTGTATGGTGAGTTGTCTAATCTATTTAGCGATCTATCCATCCATTTTCTTCCGCTTATCTGGGGCCAAGGCACAGGGACACCAGCCTAAGCAGAGAAGTCCAGACCTCCTGAGCTGCTTCCTCTAGCTTATCTGGGGGACGATCACGGCATTCCAAGACCAGCTGAGAGATATAATCTCCCCAGTGTGTTCTGGGTCTGCCCCGTGACCTCCTCCAGGTGGGACATGCCTGGAACACCCAGGAGGCATCTTGTCAGATTCCCCTATCACCTTAACTGGCTCCTTTCCATGTGGAGGAGTAGCAGCTTTACTCTGAGCCCCTTCCAAATGGCTAAGCTCCTCACCCTATGTCTAAGGGAGAGGCCAGCCACCCTTCAGAGAAAGCTCATTTCTGCCATTTGTATCTGTGATCTCTTTCAGTCACTACCCAGAGCTCATGGCCATAGGTGAGGGAAAGAATGTAGTTCGACCAGTAAACTGAGTGCTTTGCTTTTACGGTCAGCTCTCTTTTTACAACGACGGGCCGGTACAGCGTCCGCATCACTACTGCTGCAACACTAATCCATCTGTCGATCGTCCCACACTCCTCAATTGCAAACAAGAACTCGAAATATTTAAACTCCTTCACTTCGCTAATTAAATCATCTCTAACCCGGAGTGGGCACTCCAGGTTGAGGGCCATGGCCTCAGACTTGGAGTTACTGATTCTCATTCCTACTGCTTCACACTTGATTATGAACCACTCCAGTGCAAGCTAGAGGCCACCACCCGATAAAGCCAACAGAACCATATTATCTGCGAAAAGCAGAGATGAAATTCTGAGATCACCCATGTGAAAGCCTTCCACCACTTGGCTATGCCTGTCCATAGAAATTATGAACAGAATTGGTGCCAAAATGACAGCCCTGAGTCCAACACAGACCGGGAACAAGTCTGACCTATTCCTGCCAATGTGAACCAAGTTATTGCAATGGTTGTCTAATTTTAAATATTTTGAAGAAAGTTATTTAGTGGTAATATTTTAAAATATGTTTTTAAAACTTAAAACATTTCTATTAAAAACAGACTCTATAAATGAACAAGTGCATCTGGAGAACAAAATTTTAAGCAATTTTGAAAACATTTGTGGTCATCTGTTGTTTTTCTTAACCTGCTGTGCCATGTTTCATTCTGGTAAATCAGCTTAGGCAGATTAACCATACCAAAGTCATCAAAAGTATTTGTCGCCTGTTGGGAGTCGGCGCTCTGCTTGGACTTACCTGGGGCCTGGCTTTCTTCTCATTTGGACAGCTGACCACTCCTGGCCTCTACCTCTTCTGCATCCTGAACTCATTGCAAGGTCTGTACAGTCTGCTACTATGTGTGTTTCTGTCAAAGGGAATAATGAGGATTAACTTATCGATTGCCACCCAGTATCCAGTAAGGGTCCTGGCTAGACCACCCATTTTGAAAACCAAGCCCTGGAATGGCGCAGCCTGTCCGCAGCTCGAACACAAAACATTTAATTCTTTCCGTCTCACCACCATGGGAAGCAGAGCTTTTAGCTGCTGCGCTCCTAGACTGTGGGACTCTCTACCCCCAGATATAAGAAACATTGATTCTCTCCCCCAGTTTAAATCCCTACTAAAACCCATCTATTCAAATCTGCATACTCACTGTGAATCTATTGCTTATTTATTCTATCTTGTGCTTTTGTTTTTATTGTTCTTCATTTTGTCATTGTTCTATTATGTGTTCTATTCTATTGTAAAGTGTCCTTAGGTGTCTCGAAAGGCGCTTCCAAATAAAATGTATTATTATTATTATTATTATTATTATTATTATTATTATTATTATTATTATTATTGCATGTTGTTCTCTGTATGATTGTGTATGTGATGAATAAAGTTTGTTTGTTTGAAACTGAACAAAATTTTCCAACAATTTTCATAGACAATACATTCCTGTATGCAGCAGATTTTGACTTTTCGTGTGTATGAATGAACAGTAACCTAACACAGTTGAGTTATCAGTTTTATTTGAATTAATTGCACACTCCTCACACTTCCTGGACTCAGTCTGATCCTTTGCCTAACACACTCTTCTTTGTGCCACACAGGTTTCTTCATCTTCCTGTGGTTTGTGATGTCAGTGAGAAAGTCCCAAAACTCTGCTACACAGACGAGCAGTGAAACACGTAGTAAAAGCAACTAGATTAAACACAACTGGAAAAATACCAAGAGGTGTGCTGGTGAAATGTGCAACACAATGCTGAAATCTGACAGTAACGTTTATGTTTTACTTCTGGATTTTATATGCATGACAATTTACCATAACTGGCAGGAACTGATTCTAAATGATGAAAATAAATGTAATAGTATGAATATTTTGACAGTTCGGCTGCTTTATTTGAAACTTTCTTGTTTATATAAATCTTTGTGGTAAAGGGGTTATCATTCCAAAATACAGCTTAAATGGGATGACAACATCCTATTTAAACTTTTTTTCATTTCGGGAGAACTTTTGAGAGTAAAAGTTGCCATACTGAAGAGAATCTAGAGTGACTGGAAAAGAGAGAATAGACCAAATGTGATGTACCAGGTCCGACTGGATTGTCCAGAGGACTATAATTGATTATTGATACCTTTCCCTTGAAGTCACCTGTCCTCTTTTTTCGATTGCAGACAGAGCTGATCTTGCTTTTAAATGCAGTTCACCCTCCACTGGTTTAGTGCTTTGAGAAATTTTGATATAGTTATGTTGATTACACCATTGTGAATTTACACCATGTTTTATTATAATCCAGCTTTGAGATTATTAGAAATTTTGTTAGTTATTTTATGTTTTGTATATATGAACCATTTCTGTGCCAGTTTGTACATCTGAACATGCTCAATGCATTGCTAATTCATAAAAGCTACAGTGTCAGTATGAATAATAAAAAAATTAAAAGATTTTTTGCTTTGCTTGTTTGTCATATTTCATAATATTCCTATTAACAGACCTAGTTTAGAACAGACTGATGCCAGAGTCCAAACTCCACTGAAAATAGTTTTTAGAACTGCAGTCATTATATTGCCCTCATAAAGAACATTTGCCTAAAACAAATACCTCCCAAAGACCACACAGAAGCGCCTCTGAATTTTAAACAATAAACACGTAGTCACTCAGGCAGATTACTGGTGACTGTCTGGTCCATCGCGCTCCCTTCAGAGATGTTGACTGAATGTTAAGGTAAGTCTTTCTTTATTTTCTCATTATTTATTTCTTTGTGTGCTTTGTATCAAATACAAAAAAGACATACATTCAAAAGTGAATTTTAGCTAGAAAAAATGCTTAACATCTTTATTAGTTTTGTAATGTATTTCGGCAAACACTTGCTAACTACTAGTCAAGCATTACTAAATCTTGAAAGGCTGCAATGCAAACCAGGATTGGAGAAGACTGACCCTTGGACAGTAGCTAAAATGTTTCAAAAGCTGCAACTTTTACTATGAAGGCAAATGGTCCCAGTTTCTGGTTTGTGTTGCACTTTTCACAGCAACACTAAAGCTGGTCTTGAGGGAAATAAAATAGATCACTGACATTTGGCTACACCTGTATGACTGAGGCTTTAGCAATTATTTTCCCAGTGATTGGCATCAACCTTCAGAAATTACTTGCAAAGGGTCAGAAAATGCTCAAAATGGTCAATGGATACTTAAAATGAGAGAGAACTTGAGGGTAGGTAAACATTTGTATGATTTTTTTAAAGGACTTGACGACATTCAGGAAGTGTATTATTGTTATCAGTACATGCTTTCCAATATGAATATTTGAGCTTACTTCCTACTACCTTCCTCATATATGAATGTTTATTGACATGGATTTTAAATAAAGCTGAATGAAACTCTCTGAAACGTTGTTTTATATTTATTCCACACATTCACAGGATAAATAATGTTGACCTTACTTCTGTTGCTGCTGCTGCACGAATCACTGGCTGACCACGGTCAAGGTATGAATGTCTGTTTTGTTTGCACACTCATAGTAACTGATATTTATTTATTATTTATTCATGTATCTTTTTATTTATCTAACTTTTTTGTGCAATCTTCAAAGAATAACACAAATACAAATTGGATTTAAAGTTAAAATTCTGGTTCTCACCACCTATTTTTGTGGATTTTTGTATTTTTTACCTCATATTTATTTATTTCTTCCATTTTTCTGCCTTGTCATGTATAAGACCTCCAGTTTACATTAAGTCGTTATACCAAGATAAAGCTTCCTGATTTTATTTGCATATTTGTAACACGTGATTCAGAAACAGATTTATTATTCTATTATTTTAGAATCCTACAATATAAAGCACCTTGTGGCGACTGTTGCTGTGATGTGGTACTACTTCTCCCTATGTAAAACATTAAAGTTCCAGGAGATTTAGAGGGAGCAAGAACTGCAATCAAGTTCTATTTACAGTTTTTGCTATAACTTGCCTAGAAATTTGTTCTAACTGGCAACAGTTTTTTCACATCACTGTGGAGGAATTTTGACCCTTTTTCTTTGCAAAACTGTTGAGAGGAAAATGGAGCGGGAGATTGAGAGACAGATTGGGGCTGCAGCTGCAATGATGTGGATGCTCTATCAATCAGTTGTGGTAAAAGGAGAACTGAGCATAAAAGTGATGCTCTTATTTTACCAATCAATCTATATCCTTCCTCTCACATGTGGTCACATTAAGTGTGACCAGCCGCTCACCAACCGCTGTTGGCCTCACCAGTTGCTGTTGGCCTCACCAGCCGTTGTTTATCCGGGGCCTTGAAGTGGAGAGGGTGAGCAGCTTTAGGTACCTGGGCGTCTACATCTATGAGGACCTCACCTGGACACTGAAAACCACACAGCTGGTCAAGAAGACTCAGCAGCGGCTGTATTTCCTGAGGAGGCTGAGGAAATTTGGTATGTCAGCCAAGATCCTCAGCAGGTTCTACAGCTGCATCGTGGAGAGCACACTGACCAGCTGCATCACTGCATGGTACGGCAGCACTACTGCCATGGACTGCAAACGCCTGCAGAGAGTGATAACAACTCTCTGCAGAGCATCTACCATCGCAGAGTCCAGAGGAGAGCTGCCTCCATCCTCAAAGACCCCACACACCCCCAACACGGACTGTTCACACTTCTGCCCTCGGGATGGAGGTTCAGAAGTGTGAAATCCAAAACATCCATACTCAACAAGTCCTTCTTCCCCACTGCCATCAGACTCTTGAACAGCTGAACCATTTTTGAACAGTAATAATAACTTTTTGCACATCAGGCCATCCTGCATGTTAAGCCAGTATATTAAGCTATAATAGCTCTTTTGCACACATCTCTGTTTCACACGTTAATATTTTGTCTCCTTTTCTGTCTTCATTTATTTATTTGTACTATTTGTATTTTATCTGTTCTATTTCTATTGTCTATATTAACCGGCATCTGAGGGTGGACAGCAAAGAAAGAACTTCATTGCATAGAAAAATGCTTTTTTTTTCCTTTGGACACGTAACAATAAACACTTAACAATAGAACTGTAAAATCAGGGAGGGGGCATAAGCTTTTTCACAGCACTATATGTGTACTACTTGGTCTCTCTGGAATAGTTGCTCTCTCTGAAAGACTTAACCCTGACTGAATATCTGTAAGTTTATGTGAGTTATATATTTGTCTTATCTTCTGTGTCTGTGCCCAGTGTGCCTCACCATTTCTGACTACACCATTGAAATTAATGGAACTGATGCAAACATCATTGAACATCAAAATAAGATGGTGGGCTGTCAGATGGACTGGCAGGCTTTCTGCGTCTTTCTATGCACGTTTGGAGAAGAGGCATGGTTCAGTGGTACATCTGATTGCTTGGATGTTAAGATTGAAACAGCATTTGAAACTGAAATAACTTATCATCTGGAAGAATGTAAGTGTGCTGAAATCTAGTCTGATTAGGATAGAAATTGTTCTGCTGAATTGCTGATTCATAGCCATTCTCACTTGTCCTGTGTTTTTCTTAATCTCTTTCGTGTCTCTTTTCTAGATCACACTTGCTATCTGTACCCATGCCTGAATAGTTCCATCTTGCGACTGATTGATTCACTGGATTATAAACAGAAAAACTTGATAACACTCTTCAACATAAGAAACTCGTGTTTGGACCTCTTCAATAATATTCAAAAACTCAAGTGGACCTTTATAAAGTAAGTAGGAGTCCTGCAGCAGGCACTCCTGAATATGCTGCCGAGTAGGCACATGTATTTGTCATTTTTTTCCTTTGTTGTATTTTTTCCCTTTAGTACTGTTAATCTTTAGTCCTGTGACCAAAATGGCTCACAGGATGGTTGATCCATCAATTTGGGCCAGACCGAGATGTCTTAATGACAATCGGGTCACCTTGGCACAGATTTTCGTGCCTTCCTGCAGTTTTTTGTCTTGATGTCACACAAGCATTTGTGGTTGCCAAATGCTAGTTCATTTAATGCAAATGTATGAATCTGATTGCAGAAGATTCTTTCATTTGCTTCCATGTGAATTTTATTTCTGCAGTGAAGAAAGAAAGGCCATCCATACCCTCATAAATAACACCCGGACTGAGGTTGCATTGTCCAGTACCTACAACCAGCAGTACTTGTCTCTGAATGTGATCAACATCAGCAAGGCCTCAGTGAATTCCACAGTGGCGATAGAAGCTCCCCAGGTACACAAGCCAGATGTTGACGAAAAACATAAGAGAATAATGTGGACTCAGATAGCATGACAGTGGTTGTTTGAAAGTATTGTCTTCTATCTGGTTACTAATACTGTATGCTTGATTAAAACTACCCTTAAAATTGTTCTGCAGAAGGATATAAATTGACTTTTTTTCCCATCCACTGTTAGCTGCACCCTCAGAACCATTCATTCATCCCTAAGATTTGGCTGCCTGTCGATGCTCTAAAGACCATCCCAGAGGAGAAGAGGATTATTGGTTTGGTCAGCTTCATGTATCACGGCCATTTCCAAGTATATCCTATATCTTTTATACTATTTCAGTATGTTTTGATGAACTTTTTTATATTCTCAGTCATGAGCATTATCCCCATTTAAAACAAATTATGTACATAAAACATTTGTATTAATACCATATAATAATGGTATTTATTTCCTCTCTTACTGTACATTCCTTTGTTAGTTTGATCAGGAAAAGATTTTATCAGTGGTTCTCAGGATAGAGATGCTGGGGGAAGAGCACCTCAGAAATCTGACTTCTCCAATCAAGATGACTTTTAGAGTTAAAACAGATAAAGGTCAACTGGATGTAAGTCTGTTTGTACGGAAATGTTTATTCTTTTAGTTATTGTCAATTTGTAATCGGATTATGGTTCCATGGTGTAATGGTTTACATATTTGTCCAACATGTCAAAAGTCCCTTTGATGCTGTGGCAGTAAAGGCATCTAGCATAACAGTCTGTCAGATCAAACATGCAGTTCCATCGGCTGCAGTCACTCCTTGTGATTAGGGGAGCAGCTGAGATCACTATGTCTGGTAATCTTGGTGTCTGTTGCCTAATCATACACTGAACCACTAAATTGTGCAACACTAAATGTTCTGGTTCATAAAAAGGGGAAAAAAAGATGTGACTTGATTTCATTATCATAAGTTTTATAGAACTTTTCTTTTACTAGTTTTATTCTGTTTGAGAAGCCTATTTGACTTTGCATTATTAACATTTTTCTAATTTTACAGAATGAATCACAGTTAGTCTGTCACTATTTTGATGAATTTGATGAAAATGGTAAGTATATATCAGTTTTATTGGTTACTTCCAGATGAATACCAAAGTAATGAGATTGAACACATTAATATTTTTTTACCTAATTATTTGTTAACTGACAATTTGGGGAATCTTTAACTATTGGCTTTATTTATTTACGCCATATTGACTTTATAAACATGGTGTTTTAAAACTCCTGTAGTTTGGTGTAAGTAAATGGATCTTTGTATGTGAATTAGGACACGCAGTGTAATAGACGCAGCGCAACATTGCTGCAGAGACAAGCATAACTGTATTTTGATGCAGTCGTTGTAACCTCAAATCTAATCTTTTGCTGAGAGCTTCCTGTTTTATTTCTTTATTTCTGCATGTTCTTACTGGGTAGGGTTTCTATTCGGTACTCTAGCCTCTTTGTACAGTCATTTCTACTACAAACACACCATTCTGCCCTACTTCATAGATTGAAACTCGCCCAAAATGCCGCGGCTCGCCTTTTAACTGGTACTGGTAGGCTTGAGTCTATCACCCCAATTCTCTCTGGCTTCCACTGGCTTCCAATTAAATACCGCATTGATTTCAAAATCCTACTGCTCACCTATAAAACTAAATATAAAATAATATCGCACCTAGCTACCTTATTGATCTCCTCATCATGTATATTCCAAGTAGAACACTGAGATCATCTGACCAATTTCTCTTGGTGCAACCTAGGTCACAGCTGAAAACCAGAGGTGACCGTGCCTTCGCTTCAGTCGCACCTAACCTCTGGAACAACCTCCCTCATGCTATTCGCTCGTCTGGCTCGAGCCAGACCTTCAAGTCACGATTGAAAACCCACCTTTTTAGTTTAGCCTTCCCGGCTTCGTGGAGCATGCCTTTTAAGTGTACTTTCTTGCCCTCCCCTTTTCCTCTTTTGATTGTATTGTTTTATCGATTTTATCTTTAAGTTTTACTTGCTTATCTGCGTACTTGTATGCTTGGTTAATCAAAGCCTCCCACCTGCTAGCTTATCTGCTTTTGTATTTTGCTACTGTTTTATTGGACTTTGTGAAGCACTTTGGTGTACCTCTGGTTTTAAATGTACTATACAAATAAAGTCGTATTGTATTGTATTTCGTCTCTAGATGTGGATGTGTGGATGAAACTGTTCATGTACAAAGAACAAAGTTTTACTTTCAGGCTCACCCTGGAAAACTGATGGATGTGAGACTCAAAGCTTCAACCAATCAGATGAACAGAACATTACGTGCTATTGTAACCATACAACACCGTTTGCTGTTCTTCTGGTAAGTTGTTCCTGATTAACTTCTTTTTTTTAGCAGCTTTCAGTTTTAAGATATAAGAAAATAAATCTAATTATAGTGATCTAAATGATCTTTATTCAATATGGGTGTACTAAAATTCCCCATTTCTTAATTTTCTCACTAGTTTTTAGATATTGGTAAAAGTAAATATGTAAACTACAGACAATCTTCATCACTTTTGCAGATAAGAGGTCAAATTGCAGCAGTCCACTGGAAAATATTGTCATACATCAGTTACATAGGCTGCGGTCTGTCAGCTTTCTTTACTGCTTTGTCTCTTTTGATGTATGCTTTCAGTCGGTATGTATCATAAAATTAGCGTGCATAATAATGTACTTGTCTGTGGACTTCACATATCTCATTGTTTTTTTTTTATTCGTCTCCTCCTCAGTAACCACAAACTGGACTACTCCCTATCTATTCACGTATCCCTGAGCGGGGCCTTGTTTCTGCTCAATTCATCCTTCCTGCTGACTGAGTGGGGAGCTACACTGGACCTAGAGGGTGTGTGTGTGTTTGTTGCAGCATTCATGCATTACTCCTTGCTCTGCAGTTTCACCTGGATGGCCATAGAGGGACTTCACCTCTATCTACTGCTGATCAAGGTGTTTAACACCTACTACAAACACTACCTACTGAAACTTTCACTTGCGGGTTGGGGTGAGTATTGCAAAATTATCGACGGTATTTACTACATGACAAAAGAGGAAAGGGTTTATGAGGAAACTTGTACTGAACCAGAGGTCACGTAGACAATAGCTGCAATCACTATTGAATGTGAAAGTATGGATAGCCACTAGGGCTGGGTGATATATCAAGTTTTTAAATATATCGATATATTTTTATATGAGATATGAGATGTGACAATATTGTTTATATCGATATAGTCTGTTATGTTATAATTATACTTGTGGAGCCGCAAGTTTACCTCTCTTTCTTTTTGCCTACGCTACGTTACTCTGACTCGCCTCTCTGCTTCACTAAATTCACTAGCTGGGCCCACGTCCTCATATTAGGTTTGACAACGTATTAGTAGGTAAAAGTGAATGCTCTGACATGAATTGAGCTGCGGTTTGGGGAAGGCCTCGAAGGGGACTGGCGATGGCTCCCAGGCCTGACCGATCCCCATGCACTAAATAGAAATGAGGAAGTTAAAGAACTGAGAACAAGGAGGGAGATAGGGTGGGGCACGTAAACAAGGATGAACAGCTTGCAGAACTGGAGGAACCTATATAAATGACAACCATAAGGAGCTTGTTTGGAGGCGTGGTCCTGCTCCTGAAATTCTGATACATAATCTCCAACACAACATCCCCTCCTCCATCGCTTCATCTGCAGGCAACAACAAGATGGGCATGGCAGCTATTAAAGAGGAGAAAGTAGAGAGTAAAAAGAAAACATTTGGAGATTACTATTTTAGTGCTGTCAGCGTTAATTTCGTTAAAATGACGTTAACGCCATAACTGCATTAACGCGGCAAATCTTTACGAGCATTAACGAGCTAACCGAGCTAACCGCGCTAACGTATTGACACCGTGTAGCTCCACGCACTGGGCAATCCGCGGTAACTCGTTGACGGAGATTTGCCACATTAATGCAGTTATGGCGTTAACGTCACTTTAACAATATTAACGCTGACAGCACTAATTATTATTACTATTAATTCGTGTCAGATGAGCAGCAGAATAATGTATTCTGCAGAGAGTGTCGGGAAAGCGTCCCGACAAGGGCTGGGTATCATTACTGATTTCTAGAATCGATTCAATTACGATTCACAAGGTCCCGAATCGATTCCATCCATGATTCGATTCTATCCGAATCGGGGAAATTTTGCCTCTGACAGTCGGAAATATTATAATTCTGATCATGTATCAGTACATTTCCATATTTTTATATCTATAAAAAGAAAGCTGACACTTGCGAGACTTTATCAAGGGTGTAAGCATCACAGTAGATGACTTTGTGTCAAAGTAACTGAGGATAAAACACAGAAAAACATGAAGGCGATTTTCCTGGCCTGGGATTTTATAGCAGATGAACTTAAAAAATATTCTGTAGATCAAAAACGAAAGAAAACCATTAATCAACATCTGAACATTACCTGATGTTGCTGAAGTGAAGCAGAGCAAAGTTACAGAGGTTTTATTAGAGACACAGCTAAGCGTTTTGCAATTTTGCTTAATTTTTAAAGGTTTAAATTTGTTCAGTAGTCTATTCCACAGGAGAAATGAGGCTTTCTTTTCGGAAGTAAGTAAAAGGAAAAAAATGAACAGCGGCCGACAGCGCTGTAAACAGCAGTAGACTTGTGCGTAATAAGCAAGCAAATAATGCAGAAAACAGAGATTTTTAGACGGGAAACTATTCCTGAGAGAGACAGAGCTCTGCAGGAAGTGTGATTTTATCATGGTGGAAAGTCAGAGGGAATTCACGACGATGTTTATGTGAAGCGAAATGTGAAGCGATCTTCTTTTGCTGCTAATTCAGTCAATGTTGTTTGGAGAGAGATAAAATCTGCAGCATCAGAATCGAGCGCAAAAAGGACGTAAACACAAAGCTTTCGGCTTTCAGCCCTGACGGCGTGTCCGTGCCTGTGCTGTCGGGTGAGAAAGGCGACATCTTACTGATTCTGATCAGTCAGTGGGTCCGCGTTTTGTGTTTACATCTTTGCGCAGAATCCCTGTACCTGCTGTCGTTTACTGTTTTAGCTGTTTGGTGGTTGTTGAAATTTTTTGAGGCTTAACCTGAGATTCTGGCGTTTCGGGCAAAATAAGTGTATATTTAAAATTCGATTCAGGATTTTAATGAATCGATATCACGTTATCCAAGCTAGAATCGATTTTAATCAATAAATCGATAATCAAAACCCACCCCTAGTCCCAACTAAAGCCTGGAGGACTAATAGTATTTTCACCATTTACAACAGCGCCATAAAGTGCAAAATGAAGACTGTGTGAAACTGCGTGCTGTAGACCGCAAAGTCTCCCAGCCTCTTGCCCCGAAACAAACCACTTTACCAAACTCGTATACCGTATTTTTCGGACTATAAGCTTACACTAAAATCCTTTCATTTTCTCAAAAATCGACAGTGTGCCTTATTTATGAATTCTGGTTGTGCTTACTGACTGCAAACCGATATTATGTGGTACACAGCGCTCAGAAATCTGTCAAAAAATGTTTTAGTACGACTTTGTTAAGCTACATAGCTGCACCACTTGCTGGAATTGTTGGAGCATTATGGCTACCGTAGTCAGGAGCCTCGCAGAGTGATACGCACTGTGCTTCAACGTAATATTGCTGTATTGTGTGTGTATAAGGACCACAAATGGCACCTGTTAAGAGACACTGTTATGAAGCGGATTTCAAACTCAAGGCTGTCAGTCACGCAGTAGAACTTGGGAACAGAGCAGCTGCGACATCTGTCTCTTTGTTATTATGCTCAGCGTCTTTCAGTTTACATTTTGACTGCACAATTGTGAGCTTTTTGTTATGCACAAAACCAACATAGTTTAATTTTATTTAAGGAGCATTGTTATTTAGTAAATGCTGACAATTTATTTTTGAGTAATTTGTTCATGTACATCTACGTTGTATTTTGATAAAAGTGCCTGTGTGAGATCTGGGACACAGCTTTGACTAAGAACTTTTTTTGTTCTTACTTCATGGCTTTAAAAAGAATATCGAGATATATATCGTATATCGTCATCCAGCTAATGCTGGGCATAAACTGGGCGATTTTTGGCTCATTTTGAGCCGATTTTTCAGTCGTGCGACCATTTTGGTGATCTGCCCGAGTTTCGCCTTCATCATGTGTCGTGCATCGTGTAGTATACGTGGGGTAACGAGAAACGATTAACACCTCACGACCAGCTCCCGATCATCAATCGCTTGGTCGTAAGAAAATCAAACCTGTTTGAAATCCTGTCGGCCGTCGTGAGGGTGTCACCGCAGCCTCTCACACTGCGCACACGCAAAAACAGAAGTGAAAGAGAAAAGACGGGGCAGCACGGCAGTGCAGCGTGTGACACAAGCAATGGAGGCACAATTTGTAGAACTTTGACAAGCTCATCTGAGCCTTGTCATGTGGCCTCACAAAATTATCACGACTACAACAACCGTGAAAATAGTTGGATCTACATTGCTGCTCAATCACAGCTGCCTGATCAATGTTTTTCATTAGCAATTTAGCAAAGTTGATGGTGGTGGTGTGCGTGTCTGTGTGAGTGAAAGACAGAGAGGGAGAGCGAGCGACAGATTTTCTGTTATAACCTTCATGTTATGGACGCACAGTGTGAGCACTCAGGTCGCATCACAGCATCGGGCCGTTTAGTGTGAGAACCTGCATCGTGACCTACGAACGTTTAACCCCTGCGAGTCAATTGTGCAGTTTGAGCAGAAGCTGAATAACGCGACTGAAAAAATCGCACAGTGTATGCCCAGCTTAAAGAATATCAAGATATGAATTTTGGGCCATATCGCCCAGCCCTAGTAGCCACCCCTTTTGAGATTTCTTTCTACATTCACTGTATGATTAATGAACACTGTTAAAATTGAACAACATCTCTTAGAAATATGTCTGACTTCTTCAGACTCACTTGACTGCCAGTTTTCCCTAAACTTATGAATGAAGTCTTTCATATGCTGGGTGCCTCTTGGATAGTAAATAAGTTGGTGTTAAACTGTGTCTGTGTCTTATTGTGTGATTCTTAGGTATTCCTAGTGTAATTGTGGCAGTCTCTGTAGGAGTGATGGATTGCAAACAGTTTTATGGAGTTAAACAGATGACCATGGCTGACACCAACCAAACTAGTTCAATGTAAGTAAACCAGCTGCTTTTGGCAAGACTATAAACTAGCACTATATGCTTTTAGCAATAGGAATCCAAAACCATGACTGGGTTTGCATGGGCAACCTGTCCGCTACACAGTGACACGTGTCACAGGCCATGTCCACATGAATACGTTTTTATTTGAAAACGTTTCGGCCTTCCATCCACACTGAGACGGCGTTTTTCAGCCAAGGAAAACGGAGCGTTTTGAAAACACTCTCCAAAGCAGATACATTTGAAAATGCAGTTTTCGCGTCGCAGTGTAGACAGCGAACCCAGAGCCTTTTCGAAAACAATGACACATTTTAGTCATGTGATGCAGTCATGTGACCGATTAAACTAAGATAGCAGAGGGCATTAGACAGCAGTTGTTTTGTTTGCTCTCAATTTTGACAGCCCTATTAAAGATTACTATCAGTTTGTACATGCTCCAGATAGCTTTTCTTCAAATTATTTAATTCTCACTCGCTTTTGCAACTTTGTACTTTTATGTTACTCGCACCAACAACTCCACCTCATTGTTAGTCCATTTAAAAAACTCTGTACTTTTCCTCAATATTTTGCTGTGACGTTTTAAAGAGCCATAAAGTAAATAAACGGCAGACAGAAATGAGGCAGGTCAAATTGTCTTGCGTTTCATGCAAGCGCAGGACTGGAACGTAACACATTTTCGGCCGTTTCAATGTGGACGAACAACTCTGTGAAAATGACTGAAAGCGATAGTGTGGATGCGGGGCGTTTACAGACGTATACCCCGTTTTCACATTTATCCAGGCTAGTGTAGACGTAGCCACAGTGAGAATTTTCATGCCACACAGACATATTTAAAAATCTGCTGAACATTATGTAGTTTGTAATCAGGATAGCAAATAAATTAAATAAATCTCAAATGCACTGGAAAAAATGTTCTTTACAGGATGTTCCTGGCTATTAAAGTAAGATCTGTCTTACAAAGAAGTGCGTACTGTTGAAACCATAAAGTACCAACAACCAAGTTTCATATCATTATGAAATTATACTGTTTCTGTTCTTTGTATGCTGGACTGTAGGCAGACTATGCAGCCACAGATTTTGAAACTGTACTTTGACAGCTCTGCCTGTTTTACAGCTGCTGGATCACTGACGACACCTTCTTCTACTCCTTGAACCTGGTATATTTCATCCTTGTTTTTATCTTTAACGCTGGCATTCTCATGGCAGTGGCTTCCAGCATATGTAAGATGAAACAAGTGTTACAGACTACCTTAAAGACAGGAGCCACAGCTAAGGGGAAATTGTGGGGAGACCGAGAGAGGCTTAACGCATCCTGTAAGAGTGGCCTAACATTGTTTGGTCTTACCTGCCTGATGGGTACCACCTGGGGCCTGGCCTTCCTGGGTTCTGGATATATCAACTACCCCATTCTCTACCTTTTCTGTATCCTCAACTCCACACAAGGTCAGTTTAGTGGTTTGTGTTTGTGTGCAAGTGATTTGAGCATTTTGTGTCTGATTTGTTCATTTGTTTTTCTTGTTTTCTTGATAAGGTTTCTTTATCTTCCTGTGGATTTGTCTGTCAGCAAAGAAGCAGAGAAAGAGGGCTTTGGAGGACCGAACATCTTCAGCTCCTGTGAGAACTACAGAAATCAAATCTGATTAGAGTTCCTCTCTACCATTTCTGCTCTACATGTAATCTCCTGTTATGTTAGATTTAAAAACACACTGAAACTTTAAATACTATCGCTTTATAGTATGTCTGTGTTGTCTATATGATTTAATAATATTTTTTTCTGTTTATATTCTGTTTATTTATTTATTCTGTTTGGTCAATCATATATATTTCACCTCTGTAATATTCTTGATATGCATAATTGAGTGATTTGTATATATTAGAGCTATTTCTTAATTTAAAAAAAAAAAAAAAACTCTAACATATTGTATTTTACTTTAGTCTGCTACTGTTAGTGTCTTGGAGCAACTATAAGCCACATAATTTTTTAATAATTTCTGATGTATGTATAAAGTATTCTGATGTATGCTTCTGAATAAAGTTGTGCATGATATATACTAGACTGGTGAAGTGTTATTAAGTTATTAATATTAATAATATTAAGTTTCTATGGACCTGAACACATGAATAACTTTGACCTTTTCAGAGTTTCTCACACGACACACTGAAGAATTAGACCATTTCTTCAGATTTTAATATGCTAGTGAAAAATATCTCTGCATCCATCCAAGTTAATGTTAGGTTAACTGTGCTTTCATTTCAGCACATGCACCAATCGCCCAGTGACCTTTGGACAACCCCCTGTCAAACAGATAACAATTCTTTATAAGACCGATTTATGATATAGTGATAAGTCATCAGTGTGATAAGTCGGTCTGACTGATTTATTCAGAATTCATTCAGCTGTATAATACCATGTGTATGATAAACAATTTACTGAACTGTGGGTTTTGCAAAGCTGAGCTAGTGAACTAATATTAATATTAATATAGATCTGGAATAAAGAGTATAATAGATCCATTGCAATGAACTCATTATGCAGATTTAACTTTCCTTCCTTTCCTGGTGTGTTCCTAAAAGACTACATTTTTATTATTACAGCATTTAATGCACCATTTATTCCAGACTTGAAATAAAGGGTGCAACAGTGATCTGTTTTCAGTTTTACATTTTTCAGAGAGATCAACTTTCTTAACTTCTACATGTTTAAATCCTCAGTTATTTTCTCAACCTCAGGTTTTTGGGGGGTTTTTTTTAAATATCTTTTCGCTGGGTTGTAAGAGTTCTCTTAGGTTTGGCCTAAGGGGCCAAACGTAAGAGATGGGAATTCGGGAGTAAGTACTCATAATTCCCATGGGCATAAATGCAACAATAACATAAGGTATTCACAGTTAAACTCATGTGATCTAAATATAATCTAAATGTAATGTGCATTTTAATACGTCACAAAGGTAAATGTAGTTAATTAGAGCAACACAACTGTTATATGAATCATAAAATATGATTCCCTCGTATGTAACTTCGAATGTTCTAGAGATCCGTGAAGGTAGCATATTAGTTTTGAGCGGTGTGTGTGGAGATTGAGAAGGAGAGAACGGGGCGGAGAGACACACGAGTGTTAGTTCAACACGTGCGAGATACTTGGCTTTGTTTACTATGGTCGACTCTAATAAGAGTGTGTGACCAGACGTTAACACTGTGAGGTGAGGTCAACTGCAACTGCTAAGATTAAAGGTTAGTCGCGACAACTCGTCTGATCAACGGAGGCTGCTGTTATGGACCATCGGAGAGCTGTAAAGTGACTTGCTGACGCGCTGTAGCAGAGACAGCGCGGTGTCCTCAGGAGGAGCCGAGAACTGGATTCAGTGTGGGACTGGTGAGCAGCCACCGACAGAGCCACTGAACTATAAGTCGAACTTTTGTGTGTTTATCTACCAAAAACTGATTTCCAGTGTTTCCATTTTTATGTGCAGTGTCTTATATGTACTTATACTGGTCAAGGGACTTTAGCGAACAGGATTTACAAAGGGGTCATGCATACAATTAAAAAATTAACAGTTATGGCTTCATATCTTTATGACTGTATTAACCAGTCCAGTCCTTTTTGGCCACTTAAAATATCTTTATAGAACTCTTGCTATATTTGTTGCAATTTCTGTTGTCCTCTTCGCCAGATTACTCTTAAAAAGACATTTTTTAATGTCAATGAGACTTTTTAACTGGATAGTAAAGGATATATAAAAGTCACTTTGCCAAAAACTGATTGTGGCTTCTATCTTGTGATAGGAATGTTGTGGCTCAAGATGACTTGATATCATTCATGAGGAATATATTTGACACGTTTCACATAGTATAGACCAACAAGTTTTTTTTATAGCAGTGTAAATTCGGGCAGTCGCTTCTTGGCAAATACCGGAAATCAGTTTTTGACAGGCAATCACATTTTGGCACAACACCACCAAGAGTTGATAACCCGATTTTAATCAAATTGTATTATTTAATTTAAAAAGTATATTTCATTTGCTGAAGTAACTGTGATATCATTTGAATTTATAAAAATGTGTGTTTTTGTACATTTTTATCCTGCACCCAAGTACCGTAAATGTTCTGTTCTTGTGCTTAAGTTGTCTAGGGTCAATTCTTTCATTAGTGTTTAAGTGTAACCTGCAGGCAAGGGGTTTACGGTTAGTTTCCCTCATTCCTGTCCATACCAAAACCACTGTGGAATCTGTTCTAATAACGAAATAAACTGATGTAAGAGAGTTTAGACTCAGTGGTGGAGTGCTACACTTTTCATGACATCTGTTGAAGTTCTTAGACCTGATATATAGTTTTGAATAATTTGTGCATGTCTTCATGAAGGTGTCTGACACATCTTCTTGTGGATCTGGTTACCCACTAGCAGAGGAAGCACAGAAAACTTTCCTTGCCATTACTTAAAATGATAAACCTGTAATACCACAAGTCCATCACACCAAACCTCATTAGATCTAAGGTAAGCTTAAAAAAAACCCACTACTAACAGAATTTTTGGAATAATACATTAACTATTCTGATTAGAAATGAAATAGACTATGTAAAGAGAAACAGGTCAGGAAGAATAGAAAAATACTGCAGTCCAATTACCTTCAAAGACTTTATTTTCAAAGATTTGCATTTTATTTTACTATGTGTGCTGCAACCTGTAGAACTGGTGTGGCGCAAGTTCCTGTTTTACTTCCTCAGCAAGCTGTAAGTATCAGCGCTTCTTGACCACGGTCACTTGACCTTTTGTTTTCTTCTGCATATACCGGAAAACTGTATGATATAGATATGTCCTCCTCTAGATGTCATCTAATGTCAGCCATTCAGTTACAGCACACAATTTGTATCTGTTTCTATTTTATCACTTTTAAAAATACATAAAATATTAGAACTGTCTTCACGGACAGACTCTTAAATGGCTCTACTGTTTTTCTACACAGTTAATATTTCTGTTAAAATTTAGAGCAAGAGCTTAAAAGTACTTGATCATTGTGATAGCACTGAAAGAAACTGCCTGATGTGAGTCATTTCCTCTTCTGAGCTGTGAACCATAGGTCTGTTAAAATGTGATATATGTAGATGTGAAACTCCCATTTGATCTCATTCAGCAAACAAAACCAGACAGAAAAATACCCTGTGGACCTCTTACAGCAAATCTATGTCTGTTGATGAGTGAGACGCAATGTGGATTACACTTTTTATCACAACAACCCTCTGTTTGTCTATGTCCCGAGCTGGTGGTGAGTAAACCTACCATGTTATTGCTCTTATGTTGAAAGGAGTATACTTGTGAAGTGAATAGCACACTAAATATCTCAAAGTCATGAATCCTTGAAAAAGTAAAATTACCCCAGCTTCTTTGTTACCAATAGCTAGTAAGGACTCTAAGTCAACTAGTTTCACAAAACTACCTGCAATTTTATCAAGTGCTGATCAAATACTTGTAAAAGAACATTTTGTCTCTCATGTGTCTCTGGAGTTAGATGCCACTTAGACGTTTAATCAGCTTCCAGTCTTGTTTAAATGTATTCATTATGCTAATTTTGGTCTTTCCTTTTCTGTGTGTTTTACTTTGACAGACTTTTGTGAAAATGTTCTTAAAGAATGCCGAGACAGTGACCCGTCATGGATAGGGTAATGCAGCTTCTACTTTGCATGTCGCATTCCTGTTTGTGAAAAATTATATAATTGTCCTACATGAATGAATAAATACTGTCAGTACTTGTTAATTGTTTTCAACAGTGGCTGCTTTTCCGTGGTTTTACATGGCTTCATCATCAAATAAGAATCATTAGAGTATTAATATACAGCCTCTAACATATACCCATTGTAACAAATACTGCTGTTTCAAACAACAACACAGTGTAACACTTTGGAGTAACCATAATTTTGTATTATTGTTTAAGTGTATTGTGTATGTTGGCGTTTGTTAAACTTGTTACATACTTGATTCATCTAGAAACATTATTTACTGTACTTTTGATATTTCTTTCTTATTTTTCTTTTTTTTGATTTTGTTAGCTGCTTGGATAGATTTAGGCAGCTAAAAGTATTCAGTAAGGTTTAGTAAAAAATTATGGACTGGAATTGACAAAGTTGTAGAATGTGATACTATGATAATATGGACGGTATTTTTAATTATTGTCAGAGATTTTCACAGCTCAGTGTTATTTTGTGCAAATTGAAAAGCACTGAAGGATGCTTAAATCAAATACAACAGAATCTATTTCTGTTCATCTCAAATTCTTGCAGTTTCATTTTTTCTCATTTAAATGTACAAATGAACAAATTAAGTAATCAAATCACACATAAATGCCCACTATGAAATAATTCATTTGTCTTTCTTCTGATCTCTTTGCATTAGTTTGTCATTTTCATCCTCAGTTATATCCCTGTTTGCATGTTTATATATCTGAACTGTATTAAATATCTGTTGGTAGTTGTTATGAGGATCGAATTATGACCTGCATAACAGGCCGCTCCATGACAGGCATCAAACAACTCAAAGTAGACTCGCGTCAAGAGGTGAGGTCATTTGGGGCAAAAGTGCTTATTAAAAGTGAAAAAAGTACATTTTTATGTTTCTGTATTTATGTGTTTTCTCTATTTTTTTCTGTACAACCAATTGATTGTTTTATATTGCTTTTTAGAAGTAATAAATGTTTTTGTATTAATGAATTCTAATAACCAACTGCAACACATTATTTAAAGTTATGTTTTTGTGTATGCTTTTTAGGTTGATGTGAGTCCTACATTTGAACATAGAGTTCACATCCCATCATCAGCTCTCCAGAGAAGCAGAGGAAATGTGCCTGAGATGGAGGTCCTGGTGGTGGCCTCTGTAATTAACAGCAGTTATTTTAAGGTTGGTAACGCTAAAGGCAACAGAAAAAAAAACTTAAATATTTCCACGAGCAGAGTCTCTTCACAATCAGCTGTTGCTTATTATGAAAAATGATTAAAAGTTGCTCCTTTAATAAAGAGTTGTTTTCACTAAGGGCCACAATGTTTGCTTTAATTTAGTCTAAAATGTTTGTCTTATATTTGTCTTATATTACAAATTCCTCAACCAGTCTACAAACAAGTTTATTAGACTTTAAAATGTTTATTTCAGAAATGTAATGCATTCTGACTACAGTTCTATAAAAAGGCTACCGTACAGCCAACTCACAACAACAATCTTTGGCTATCTATATTACAATTTGTTTAATGGTCTGAAACATGTAAGTGCGAGAAATATAAAAGAAATCTTCAAAATGCAAATACTTTGTTCATAACACTGCGCTTGTGGCTGTACAAACTTTAGCTACAACTAGCCAACATTTAAAAAAATAACTTGAAATTTAACTACAAGTCCTCTGCCAGGATTAAAGGCTAGATTAGTTTTTGAGATTTGAGATACATTTTTTCATATTAATCCCACCCTAACAGAACTGTTATGTGCCGTCCTTCTTTCAGCTGAGTCCTCCCCAAAGAAGTAGGATACCACAAATTCACCGCAGAAATGGCAAAGTATTTAGGGACTCAGTCGTATGTGTGCGGGCAGGAAACGGTGCAGTCGAGAATCTCTCACAACCCATCAAGTTAACCTTCAAACACAACAAAGAGGTAAAAAGACAAAATTGTTGGATGAACATCTGAAATAGAAAATGTAACAACCTGTTTACCGTCCATTTTGATTCCAGGTTGAAAGTGGAACATGTGTATTTTGGGAGGAAACATCAGCAAAGGATGGAACAGGTACTATTGGAGATGTCAACCTTCAGTATTTTTGTTTCTAAATAAAATGACTCAGTTACTCAGAATGTTTTCTTTATAGGTTACTGGAGCAATGAAGGCTGTGACACAAATTACACGGCACATGAATTTATTTGCAGCTGCAACCATCTGAGCTTCTTTGCTGTGCTTATGGTGAGCTGAAAATCTCTTCCTACATATGATAAAAGCCTTTGGCAAACACCATGTTTATCTAATTAATATTAATTAGACAAACATGTTGATAAACAATTTAAATTGAGAGGCTGTCTCAAATTTATACTGTTTGAATAGCCATGTATTTTGTTGGAGTCTTTCCAAATAACCAGAGCTAAAATGTCAGCAATACACTCAAAGATGATAATTATGATATTTAAATTATAATTATAATTTCACTGTACACATACTTTCGTTGTGCATGTACAATAACAATAAAGGGCTATTCTATTCTATAAGCAAACTAGTGTATTACACATAGACTGTATAAAAGATAGAGGGAGCCACCATCAAGTCACAATTTAAGGCTATGGGTCAGCACACCTGTCACTCTAATTTTAAGCTTTGCCAGCACATGGATCACTTATAAAATAATTAACTCATCATATAGTTGTGATGAAGGGTGAACCAACCGATACATTCCCAACCATGTATTGCACCAAAATGTAAACATCTTGCCATCTTAACATGGAAATTTTGGGATTGATCAATTAACAAATTTTGGTCTACCACTAAAACAAATTTCTTATGTAAAATACATTTCAAAACAACAACTTCATCTTTTTATGTTGCAGAATCCAGGAATATCGGTGACAAAAGCTAATGCTGACAAGCTAAACTATATCACTTACATTGGATCAGGATTCTCTGCCCCCTTCGCACTGATCAGTTTGTTCATCTATATTTATATACAGTGAGTAGATGTCATATTATTCCCATTTAAAACTTTATAGTTTTCAGTTCCCAATTGTGATCAAATGAGAAATTGGAGAAAATATACACTTTGCGAGTGACTGTATAAACGCTTTTAAGTTCGTTAGTGACAGCAGCTCAGTGATAAGGTCTCTGACCACGACACCCACACTCAAACATAAGCAGATGAAAATAAGAGATGAAAAAATAAGAACAAACCGATACTCTTAAGAATTTTGCATCTCAAACGATGAAGGAATTAAGGAAGTACCAGGTTGTTTCCAACTGCTTCTTAAACAAAGTATGCACAATTTGGACTTCTATACCTGGTTTATGCTCATACTAGCTTTTGGCTTCCAGCTGTCTTCCCCTAAATCAGTGATTAGTGACCCACTCTTAGTCACATTAAGTTTAAGGAACTCGTCATTCCAAACATTTAACAAAAGCAGGCAAAGCATCAGCCAGACCTGACTGTGAGGTCTGAAGAGGAGGCAGCAGTGCAGTGTTATCAGGAAACTTCAAGTCTAGGAGCTGTCTGTGTGCATGATAAAAACCAGAGGAGAAAAAACACAGCCCTCAGGAGAGCTGGAGTTTGATAGGTTTGAGAGGGTTGGACATTTTATAGAAATCCCATTCAAGTTTCTCAGTTAAAAAATTTAAATGTAACATTAAAATCTGATCAGGTAAAATAATTTCAGAGGCCAGTCAGTCCACCAGTACATGGGGCTGCACCTTATCAAAAGCAGAAGAAAACTTCCAAAATAAATTTCGGGGGGTTTTCTATGCTTATATGCTGTATGATCTAGAACAATGAGCTTATTATCATCTATATCAATGCTTACTCTATAAGCAAACAGCAGTGGATCTAATCTGTCATCAGTTGAGGACACAACCTCCTCAATATTTTTTAATCACAAGATGTGTAAATACAGCTGATCTTAACTCGTTTAGTTTTCTTGCATCTTTTTTAGTATTGCGATTAATATGGGTTTTTTTCTAAATGACTTCAGATGAGTTACATTTAATTTGTTCTGTATGCTGGTTATGTTTCCACCCTCTACACATCTCTGTACGAATGTAGAAAAATCCTCACTGAGCTAATGAGCACAATAATGCAGTGTGCATGCATAGATGGCATCGGGGCCAGCAGCTGTCCTAATATTCACCATTTTCAAGATGGTTTCAGCCTGTTCTAGTGATATGACAAAATGATTCTGAGAAAGATTCACTAGTATGAAAAAAACATTTTTTCCTTATTAAAATTTCACATTCCTCCATCGCTTCCTCACTTCTCCACAGCTGGTGTTAGCAGCAGCACCAGCAACCTGTAAGGATTGGTTACTATTTGTTGCTGGTTCACAGTCAGGCAACACTGACGGCTTACATGTCGTTACTTTGACACATTTTGCTGCATTTATGTTTAGTTTAGTTTTTTTTATTGTTTTCTCTCAGCTTTCCAGCTCCACCTTTTCGCCACTTCTTCCACACTAAACTTTTTCACAAGGTGGGTGAGAAGGTAGAGGTGAGCCGGTCGCATTAAGAAAGTTGATTGAACGATCCAGTGCCAGTATTTAAAAAATGAACAAATGGGCTGCTGTCAGTGCTTTGACACCTGTTGTGCCAAGGTAGTTATTTCCGACAGCATTTGTTTCCCCTGCGCTCCCGACGGGGGAGAAACTCATTCTGTCAGGGATAACTAGCTTTGCATGACACCAGGTGCATGGCGGCCCTTCAGGCAAAGACAAGCAAAGGGAACCCATACAGTTAATATACATACATTTAATATACATACATGATGGTGCAAGTATTTCCCGTTTTTTCACAATATTAGTTTTGGCTATGATATTATACAGAAGACAACTTATTGCAGGAAGAAGAGGAGTGGGAAAAGGTGGTGGTACTAGGGGATTGGAGGGGCAGTATATCTTGAGGTTCAGTGTTGTTATGGCACTGAGAAGTAAACTGCTTTTGACGCTGTTTCTCAGGGGGCAACAGGTCAAAAGTGAGACCAAGATTATTTACTCAACCCTGCTAAATTGAGTAAGTCCTGTAGAGAGGCCGTAGTTTCTGCACAATGTGATACAGTACTTTCTGTAAAAAGTCATGAGCTGTTTTTGACTCAGTTTGGTCTTCCCGAGTACTCTGATGAAATGAAGTCATAGCTGTACCTTCTGCTAACTGCAGAGTCTTCTTTAAATTGCAACAATTAAAGTCTCACAAGGAGGAATTTAGGAAATGGAGCAAATAGAGTCCAGTTTGTGCATTAGGTAAGCGATTATCTGAGGAGTAGCTGACATGTTGACTTGTGGATGATTAAACACTGCTGTATAAAACAACTGTTGAAATTTGTTTGGCAAATAGAATACATGGAGTAAATTTATCCACAGTTCCACTGCAGCAGTACATATCCTGATGTTTGCAGTATTACACCGCTTCCATTTACATAAACAGCTGGTATCTGTAGAGCTCTGTAGGGAAAGAAGAAACTCTTGACTCAGACTAACTCTTCTATGTCCACTGTGTGTATCCACAGCAATGTAATTACATAAAATAAAATAGAATGCACTCATACTCTGCATCACCAAAGAACTGACTAATAGCCTGTAATACACTGGTTTGTGGCAAAAACCTCTGAGGACACAAATACTGTGAGATCCTACTTTGCTACAGATGTATTTGCTAACTTTTGTCAGGGTTCCCTGTATAAAGAAACATTCCTCTTCCTGTAACAGTTCTCTCTGCAAAGACAATGAGCGTGTGAGGTTGCAGAGATTGCGTCACAAAAGCTCAGTTGCTGCTTACATTTTGGGAACTATTTTTTTTTTCAACATGTTGATACTGGTATAAAAAAAAATGTAACCACTTCCCCAGAGACATCTTCTGTCAAGTAGCCTCAAAGAAACACTGCTACGAATGCCTGGAAATGCCATAAAAAAAACCCTGAACATTAAGAAAACAAACTCAATAATATTAATGGTTAAAAAAATGTGATTGTGAGTGAAATTTGTAAAGTAATTAATTAAAGAAATGTTGTGTACATTAATATATCTGTCTGAGAGTGATTCTGTCATGTTTGTCTTTGTAATTTGTTTGTTTAATGAATTTGTTGATTTTCCCATTTCAGTTTTCAACCCATATTCTGTTACATTTCTAACATTATATTATGCAAATGAGGCGACTGCTACTCAAAGTGTGGTATTAAGTGAACTTTGTGCTCACTGGCGGGCTACACCTAGTTAAGAGACCATTAGAGAAGTGAGGCTACAGCCTCATGGCCTTTCTTACATATAGTTTTATCTGTTGCATTAGTGTGGAGTTATTACCATCATCTCACATCTAAAAAGGCAAGATAATGTCCACTATCTCCACAGTTGGCAACAAGAGAATAATTCTGTTTCTGTTTTAGTCGGCGGCATCCTGAGAAATCCATAAGTCTGCACATGCAGCTAACAGTGGCGATGTTCTGCCTCCATCTCACCTTCCTGCTGTCCAGTCTCCTGGTCCAACTACTGAAGGAAAAAGAGGACAGCTCATCTTGCCTGGTACTGGGTCTGGTTTTACACTGGTCCCTGCTGGCCACCCTGACCTGGAGTGCTCTGGAGGGGTTCCACCTCTACCTTCTGCTCATCCGGGTCTTTAACATCTATGTGAGGAGGTACCTGCTCAAACTGAGCCTGATTGGATGGGGTGAGTGTCATTTAGGTGGGACACTGCTCTGCAATACACTGTCACAAATCTTTAAATGAAAGTGGATTGTGTTGAAGTGTTACATCACAATAAAGGGTTTAAGGTCAAGTAAATTCGCTTTATTTGCATAACCTATTTAAGCACAACAGACACTGACCAAACACTAGGGCAAATAGGTACAAAACTACTTAAAAAAAATCACGAATCACGAAATTTCTTAAAATGTATTTTAAAAGTAATTAAATGACACTGTTATAAATTAGGCCTTAATTGAAAAGAGAGATGTGTTTTAAGTTCAGATAATAATACTGTGAAACAGGCGATCTGATATGGACGATCGTATATTGTTCAGCTTTAGTCATTCTAATTTATTCTGTTGTTTAGAATCAACAGCTGTTGGTAAGATCACCTGTGCAATCAGCATGGGGCACAAAATTTTAAGGACAGGGTTCGTACGGGTGCTTGAAATCCTTGAAAATGATAGAATTTTAATATTGTCTTTTCAAGGTTTGAAAAGTGCTTGAATTTCAGATGTGGTGCTTAAAAGTGCTTGAAAGTGTAACTGTATGTCATTCACCACAAATAACTTTCTGATTGAATTGTTTTCTTATCAGATAGAGAAATAAAATGAGTCGCAAAATGTAAAAACAAAATTTCAATTTGGGTCGAAAGTGCGGACTTCAAACTATATACCAGTTTTTAAATTGTGTTGATAGGCCATGTAAAACCAGAGTTATGATAAAAAATACACGCAATGTTTTTTTCTGAATAAAACAGTGGTGTTTGCAGGGGGAACAAACTGTAAAAACAGCGTTTTCTACGGACAGCACTAGCAAACACTCTCAGCTTGGGAGTGAAAAAAAGGAATAGAAAAAAATACTCCTTCCCTATTGGTGGAAAAATGTACCATTTCGACCAATCAAAAAATGACATGGCAACATGTGGCATTTGGTTGTTTAGGAAGAGGGGCAAGTTTTAGGAGTGACACCAGCGAGAGAGAGCAAGTGAGCGAAAGAAAGAGAAAGCGAGTTTTGATACATGATAGATTTGTGACGTTTACCATGTTTGGAGTCTCAAGTTAGTGTGTTATCTTGTGTAGTTAGTGTGTAGTGTAGTCGCTGTTTTGTTTTGTGTGTCACTTCTACTAGAGAATGTCACAGTTGCTGCAAAAAAGCCACCAAAGGCAGATTGCAGTGTAAACGCTGTCTCCAGGTGGAAAACAGGAGTGACACACCTGCTGTCAGACCTGCAGGGTTTATCCCTGTGCTGTTCTCCTCTGTCTTAGTGGATACAAACTATTTTTTGGAGTTGCATAAAGAATTTGTGTGCCTTCCTATTTGGTGCAGAACACCTTATTGTTCTGTAAGTAGTTTTAAATGGTTATATAAAAACGTCTGAGCCTTGGCTGCATTTTTGGGTGTAAATAGTACAATATAACTTTGTTGTTTGCAAAACTTGTGCATATTTTTTTTAAATGTACAATTTCTATTTGCATTTCAAGTCATGAAAATGATTTGTTAAACATTTGTGGTGGTTTGTGGTTTTTACAGTCAAAAGTATAACTCGTATTTTAAATTTTGTCTGAATTTAGATCAGTTGTGCTTATACAGTATGTCAAAATGAGAAAATGCAAAGTTGTCACCAAGTACTGTTTATATTTATATTGCTGCAGCTTTTTTAAGTATTAACTTGGTGCCTTTGGGTGAAATAATGGTAATATGAGGGACCGATCCATATGGTCACAAAGAATAGCCACTTGTTTCTGTTCCCCGGCTTTCATTCACAACACATTTCATTGAGTTTATACACTATATGCATTTAAGGTGACCGTTTCCTTTTGCAGTATGTTTGTCTGGTGCGTTTTTCTATGCCTTAACAAAAGGGCAACAAAGCTGTTTAAGTTCACCTTGGATGATTTGTTTTCATTTTCACATGGTCTTACTGAGGTGATGCGAACTGAAATATGCGTGCTGGAAAAGCTTGAAAAGGGACCTTAAAGGTGCTTAAAAAGTGTTTGAATTTGACCCTGAACAAGGCGTATGAACCCTGTAAGGAGTCTGAAACTCAGAAATGAGCTCATTTCAATGAACCTTCATTTACACAGGTAGTTAGTTTAACAAAGATGGTTTTATATGTTCATGTTTAATGTACCAGTCTGGACTCTAGCAGCAGCATTGAGAAGCAGAGAAACAGTGATAATAATGCCTCATGCTGTCCTAAAGAACATTCAGCTGACATTAATTCTGTCTTCCATGTTTTCAGGTTTTCCTACACTGGTTGCAGCTGTTTGTGGGATTTCACGTGTTTATGGCAAATACACTCTGAATTACAGCAACAGCAATTTAACACAACACATGTAAGAACCTATCTTTGGTATCATTTTATATTAGAGTGAGCCAGGAGATTTTATTTCTTAGCAAATTCATGCTGTTTTTTAAATTTTTAATTAATGAGCAGGTGCTGGATGAGCAATGAGTCTGAACAAAAGCTCCTCATAGTCAGCTACATCACTACTGTGGCCTTTCCTTTCTTGGTGGTTGTGTTCAATGCCTGCATGCTGGGGCTGGTGGTGTTTAAGATGTGGGAGCTAAGAAGGGGTGATAGAAGCTTTGGAAGCAGCAGTGACTGGAAGAAGATAAACAAAGAGAGAAAGAAAAGGTTATGGAAGGACTGTGTCACAGTGCTGGGCCTCAGCTGTGTGCTTGGGTTACCTTGGGGGTTGGCCAGCACTACGTACGTTTCACTCCCTGGGATCTACGTATTCACCGTATTGAACTCCTTTCAAGGTTAGTATGTGATCATCATGTCAAGGATGAACTGAACTTTGATCATTTACTAGAAGAACTGACAAACTATGTTTTCCTCTTCACAGGTCTATTTATTTTCCTGTGGTCTGTGGCTTTGGCCTGGTCAAAGTCTCAAACTGCAAATAACTCATCAATCGGAGACTCTTCCTCTCAGAAAATGATGACTACTAGTTTCAACAGCAGAAACTGAAAAGCCTAATGCGTTATCCATGACCTATATTAGGTGTTGCGCTTCTATTGATATGTAGTTCAGTATAACCAATAATTAACTAATAATTTAAATAAAAATACAGCGATTCTTTTGGTTTCCTGTTTGAGATATGAACAACAACAAGCAAACATCAATAATTTACTGATGAACCACTCAATTTAAAATTGTTAATGAGTGGCATTTTTGAATTCTTTATACTTGCTGACAGGACTAATACCAGTGTGGTCTTCATTTTCAGGTTTTGATGTATTGTGCACTTAGAGATGCTCTTCTGTATAACCTGGTTGTAATGAGTGTCTCTTTTAGTTTACATTGCATCACCCTTCAGGTCCTTCTGATAAATTGTTCCTAGTGCTGTACCTACTTATATTTAAGTTATTATTTATAGCACCTTTCAGGTAAAAAGAAAAAACAACTAGAGTAATCTCTGAATGATCTATATACATTAAGAGTATTTTAAAATAAATTGTGTTTACAGGCCTCCCAAATACTGCACAGACTTTTTTAATGACCTCAGTGAACTGCTGTCTGTGATCTGTGTTGATTTCGACTGTGTAATTATTGTTGGGGATTTTAACATCCATGTGGACAACCCTCAGGACAAAGGGACTAAAGACCTGAGTAACACTCTGGGCAACTCTGGGCTGACTCAGCATGTAACAGAGGCCACACATAATAGAGGACACACTCTTGACCTACTGATCTCCAAGGGCCTGAGCATTTCAAATGTTACTGTGTCTGATGTGGGCCTGTCTGATCATTACTGTGTTTTCTTTGAAAGTAAAATCTCAGCCCACACAAATATATCAACAGCAGTGATCACAAAACGGTGTATAACTGAACACAGTAGTGAGATCTTTAACCAGGTCTTCCCATTAACACCTGACCTGTCCAGAGGTTCAGTCAATGAGCTCGTCACTAGCTTCAATGCTAAAATGTTAAATGTAATGGACACTATTGCTCCCATTAAGGTGAAGGTTATCTCTGGAAGGAAAAAGTCTCCATGCAGAAACTCCACACTGGTGAAAAATGAAAAAAGAGAGTGTAGGAAAGCTGAGCGCAGATGGAGAAAAACAAACCTCCAGGTTCATTATGACATCTATAAAGAGAAACTTCACAATTATAATTTACAACTGAGGAGTGCAAGGAGGTCCTACTTCTCTGACATCATCACTAAAAACAGTCATAATGCTCGGGTCTTATTTTCTACAGTTGACAGGCTAACAAACCCTCCTGTGTCAGTGGCAGCTGAACTTCATTCGACCATGGCCTGCAATGACTTTGCCAAATTCTTCACAGAAAAAATCCAAAAGATTAGACAAGCAATTGGTACATCAATAGCAGATCCAGGATATGTACTGTGTCCACCGAAAAACTGTTTAAACACCATCAAACAGTTTCACCCTATTAACAGCAAAGACCTGGAGGACATCTTAGGCCAACTGAACTCCTCCTCTTGCTGTTTAGATGTCCTGCCAACAAGTTTTTTCAAAAAGGTCTCAAAGACTTTGGAGTCAGACCTGTTACAGATCGTAAACTTTTCTTTAATGTCAGGTGTGTTTCCAGAATCACTAAAAACTGCTGTAATAAAACCTATACTGAAAAAGGACAATCTTGACAAGACACAAATGAATAACTACAGGCCGATCTCAAATCTCCCATTTTTAAGTAAGATCATTGAAAAAGCAGTTTCTCAACAGCTCAATTACTTCTTAAAACAGAATAACTGCTATGATGCCTTCCAGTCAGGTTTTAGACAAAACCACAGCACTGAAACCGCTCTGACCAAAGTGTTTAATGACATATGTCTGAATACAGACAGTGGAAAAATGTCAGTCTTAGTTTTACTGGATCTCAGTGCAGCATTTGATACAGTTGACCACAACATATTACTCAAACGACTGGAGAACTGGGCAGGTCTTTCAGGAACTGTACTAAACTGGTTCAAAACATACTTAGAAAACAGGAAATACTTTGTATCAATAGGTAACTTCACATCTGAGCAGACAAGTATCACATGTGGAGTTCCCCAAGGTTCCATCTTGGGACCCCTTCTGTTTAACATTTACATGCTCCCACTGGCACAGATTATAAAGAACAACAAAATAAACTATCATAGCTATGCAGATGACACACAAATATATATCACAATGTCACCAGGAGACCGAGGCCCTGTACAGGCTCTTGGTAAATGCATTGAGGAAATTAATGACTGGTTGTGCCACAATTTTCTCCAGCTAAACAAATACAAAACTGAAGTAATGGTCTTTGGAGCCAAAGAAAAACGATTACAGGTCACCAGAGAACTTCAATCTATACACCTAAAAACCACAAACCAGGCGAGAAATTTGGGTGTAGTGATGGATGCAGACCTAAACTTAGAAAAACACATTAAGACAATAACAAAATCAGCTTACTATCACCTCAAGAATATCTCAAGGATAAAAGATCTGATGTCTCAACAGGACCTGGAAAAACTAGTCCATGCATTCATCTTTAGTAGGCTTGATTACTGTAACAGCATCTTTAC
Organism: Pelmatolapia mariae; assembly: GCF_036321145.2. Taxonomy (NCBI): domain Eukaryota; kingdom Metazoa; phylum Chordata; class Actinopteri; order Cichliformes; family Cichlidae; genus Pelmatolapia; species Pelmatolapia mariae. Next base: position 36,677,929 of record NC_086227.1, on the reverse strand, counting down.
AGGTCTACCTAAAAAATCAGTCAGACAACTACAGCTCATTCAGAACTCTGCTGCTCGAGTCCTCACTAAGACCAAAAAAGTGGACCACATCAGTCCAGCTCTGAGGTCTTTACACTGGCTGCCTGTCCGTCAGAGGATAGACTTTAAAGTTCTGATGCTGGTCTATAAAGCTCTGAATGGTTTAGGACCAAAATACATCAGTGACCTCCTGACCCAGTATGAACCTTCCAGATCCCTCAGGTCATCTGGATCCGGTTTTTTATCAGTTCCCAGAGTCAGAACCAGACACGGAGAAGCTGCATTCAGCTTTTATGCTCCATATATCTGGAACAAACTCCTAGAAAGCCTCAGATCAGCTGAAACACTCAGTTTATTTAAATCCAGGTTGAAGACTCACCTGTTCTCAGCTGCTTTTGAATAAAGCACCAAATCCACACTTTTAAGCTTAAATTTCAAAACTTACATTTTAACTACTGATTTTATCTTCTGTTCTGATTTTATCTACTGTTTTGATTTTTGATTTTATATACTGTTTTGTTTGTTTGTTTGTTTGTTTGCCTGTCTTAATCAATTTTAAATCATGCTTTTTATTTGTTTTTGTTTTTATTGTCTCTGTAAAGCACTTTGAATCACCTTGTTGTTGAATTGTGCTATATAAATAAACTTGCCTTGCCTTGCCTATATTTAATGTCTGTGAAGGTTCTCAGTCATCCAGGTCATTGTAGTCAAAGGAGTTTGCAAAGAAAAGCGTCTGGACTTCTTTGAGTTGCTTGAAGACGTTTCACCTCTCATCCGAGAAGCTTCTTCAGTTCTAAGGTCAAATGGCCGAGAGTCCCAGATTTAAACCCAGTGGGAGTATCCCCCCAAAGAGGGGTCACATGAACCAAGGTGTGAAAGCGGGTGTGGGACCTAATCAGCCAGGGTTTCGGGTGAGCTCATTGTGAAACCTGGCCCCACCTTGTCATGTGAATTCCTGAGGTCAGATGGCCCAGGATGTGAGTGGGCATTAAGTGTCTGGGGAGGGAACTCAAAACTGGATTATAGATGGCAGACAGTTGGTGTCGTAAACCACCGCCTCTGTTCAAAGATGGTCGCTCACAGTGGACATAGATGGCCTCTTTCACTCCTCTTTCAAACCATCTGTCCTCTCTGTCCAAAATGTGAACATTGGCATCCTCGAAAGAGTGACCTTTGTCCTTTAGATGCAGATGGACTGCTGAGTCTTGACCTGTGGAGGTGGCTCTTCTATGTTGTGCCATGCGCTTGTGAAGTGGCTGTTTGGTCTCTCCAATGTAGAGGTCTGGGCATTCCTTGTTGCACTGTACAGCATACACCACGTTGTTAAGTCTGTGTTTAGGAGTTTTGTCTTTCGGGTGAACCAGTTTCTGTCTGAGTGTGCTGCTGGGTCTGAAGTACACTGGGATGTCGTGCTTGGAGAAAACTCTCCTGAGTTTCTCTGATACACCGGCTACATAGGGGATGACAACGTTGTTGCGTCTGTCTTTCTTATCCTCCCTCGCTGGTGTCTGATCTTCTTTTCTGTGCCTCTTTGCTGACTTTATGAACGCCCAGTTAGGATAACCGCATGTTTTGAGTGCTTCCTTTACGTGTGTGTGTTCCTTCTTTTTTCCCTCAGGCTTAGAGGGAACATGTTCTGCCCGGTGGTGTAGGGTCCTGATTACTCCAAGTTTGTGTTCCAGAGGGTGATGGGAGTCAAAGAGGAGGTACTGGTCCGTGTGTGTGGGCTTCCGGTAAACTTCGATGTTGAGGTTGCCATTCTCTCCAATGTGCACGGCGCAGTCCAGGAAAGGCAAACAGTTATCCTTTGTGTCTTCCCTGGTGAACTTGATGTTTTTATCCACAGCGTTAATGTGCGCAGTGAAGGATTCCACTTCTTGTGTCTTGATTTTGACCCAGGTGTTGTCTACATATCTGTACCAGTGGCTGGGTACTCTTCCTTTGAAAGAGCCAAGAGCCTTCCTTTCTACTTCCACCATGTAAAGGTTGGCTACAATAGGTGACACGGGGGAGCCCATGGCACAGCCATGTTTTTGTCTGTAGAAGCCTTCGTTGTATTTGAAGTATGTTGTGGTAAGGCAGAGGTCTAACAGTGTGCAAATCTGATCGGGTGTGAAGTTGGTCCTGTCTTCCAAGGAGCTGTCTTCTTGTAATCGTTTTCTGACAGTCTCCACTGCCTCCGTGGTGGGTATGCAAGTGAAGAGAGAGACTACATCAAAGGACACCATGGTTTCATCTGGATCCAGGGTAAGTTTCTGGACCTTGTCGGTGAAGTCGGTGGAGTTCTTGATGTGGTGTGGGGTGTTCCCCACGAGAGGTGCAAGGATGGTAGCAAGGTGTTTCGCAATGTTATAAGTGGCTGAGTTTATGCTACTGACTATGGGTCTGAGTGGGACCCCTTCCTTGTGGATATATTTAATCTCCTCAATTCTTCCCAGATACTGATACTGTTAATATTCAACTCTACCATCATGACCTGACATAAGAAGTCTAACCAGGTGGCAGCAATACCCACAGGAGACACTCTTCCTCTTTTTTAGGCATGAAGATAAGATAAGATAACCTTTATTAGTCCCACGTGTGGGAAATTTGTTTTGTTACAGCAGTGGACAGTGGAAAGTTACATGGAAAATTAGAAAAAAGAAAAACACTGGAATAAGGTATCAATAGATACTGTACGCAACTGTACACAATAGAATAAAATAAAATACTATATACAATCGAATAAAATAGAATACAAATGCTATATACAATTGGGTGTAATACAACGATGCCAGAAAGAGTATTGCACTTAGTGTTACTGCTATTGCACATGTGTGGATGTGTGTGTTTGATCAGTTGAAGTCTTTGTTGTGGAGTCTGACGGCAGTAGTAAGGAAAGACCTGCGAAATCTCTCCGTCCCACACAGTGGGTGCTGCAGCCTGCCACTGAAGGAGCTGCTCAGTGCTGTCAGAGTCTCCTGCATGGGGTGGGAAATATTGCCCAACAGGGATGACAGCTTAGCCACCATTCTCCTATCACTCACCACCTCCACTGGGTCCAGAGGGCGTCCTAGAACAGAGCTGGCCCTTCTGATCAGCCTGTTCAGTCTCTTCCTGTCCCCAGCAGAGATGCTGCTGCCCCAGCAGACCACACTGTAAAAGATGGTTGAGGCCACCACAGAGTCACAGAAGGTCTTCAGGAGTTGGCCCTTCACTCCAAAATACCTGAGCCTCCGCAGCAGGTACAGCCTGATCTGCCCTTTCCTGTATAGGGCGTCTGAATTATGAGTCCAGTCCAGTTTATTGTTCAGATGAACACCAAGGTACCTGTAGCTGTCTACAGTCTCAATGTCAGTACCTTGGATGTTCAGTGGTTGCAGTGGAGGATGTTTGTGCCTGCGGAAGTCTACCAGCAACTCCTTGGTTTTACTGGTGTTGATCTGGAGGTAGTTCTGCTGGCACCAGTCCACAAAGTCTTGGGTCAGTCGTCTGTACTCCCTGTCGTCCCCATCAGTGATGAGGCCAACTATTGCAGAGTCACCAGAGAACTTCTGCAGGAAGCACTGGGTGGAGTTTTAGTAGAAGTCTGCAGTGTAGATGGTGAAGAGGAACGGTGCCAGAACCGTTCCCTGTGGGGCCCCCATACTGCTTATGAACTCTAATGAATTGCCCATGCATTTCATGCATGACTCCAGGATCTGCTTTTTACCTGGATGGCCACTGATGCACTTCTGTCTCCTGTTGATAAAGGTGTTTATCACCCACCCCTAGCTCCTGAAACTGTCTGGAGTAGTGCAACATCACTATGTAGTACATGCTGTTTGGATCAAACAGTGTGTGATGCTGTTTAAGCTTAGCACAGGAAATACCAAGAAACACGTTTCAGGTTATAGATGGAAATAGAGGAAACAGTTTGCTAGGAAGCCTGCTGAGTCTCTCTTACGCAGAACCCTGTCCACATCTTCTAAGATGTTTTTCTACACTGATTGTGGGCTTTCATCAAATCTTTTAGAAATGGCATAATATGATTCACATCATGTATTATAAATGAAATCTTACATGTGCTGGTTGTCTCTTGAATATGATCTTTGACATGTCACTCTGTATGCATGTTATTGTGTGAGGATTCCTGGTGTAATCATCCAAACCAATTTCCTCTCATATGAGGGTGACAGATTAGGTATTCTCAGACCTCGGGAAAGTGGTGACACATCTGAATAATTTAACTTAAAGAATAACTTAAAAAACAATTCAAATAAATAATTAAAAGACCAAATTTACCACTGACATTCATGCCAGTGATGAGCATATGTAAACTTCTGGCCACTACTGTATGTATCCAAGCTCTGATACCAGGGGAAAGGACAAAACACATTCAATAAAAGCATAATAAAATAGAATACTCATATTTTTATCAGTGTAGAAATGAAAGTTTCCTTAAATATGACAGATGTTTTTAAAGTTCAGATTTGAATCATGAATTCTTCCGCAATATTTACAAGACTGAACGGACTCCACTGACTTTCCCTCAATGGACCGTGTTGTCTATAAGACGATTTAATTCTCTCTTCTTCTTTTTTTGCCTGTCCCGTTTGGTTATTTAGCCATCAGAATTACTGTCCGAAGGCCAAGAAAGATGCCCAACGGATTTCCTTTACCTAGTGGATCATCGCAGCCTTGCCATATTGGTCCATTTGAATGACCTTGGTTATTGTTATTTATTTATTTTATTTTATTTTCAGTTGTTACAGACAGGACAGACATGACTGGGAGATAGGAAGGAAAGAAAGAAAGAAAGCAAGAAAGAAAGAAAGGGAGGGAAAGAAAAACAGGGGAAGAGGGACAGTGAGAAAGGGCACTTAAAAAAAAAACATCACCTGGATCACCTGTTGAGAGAAGAATAAAAAGAGAAAACAAGCAAAAAAGAGAGCAACATAATAAACACAACACCATTGCAATAATCTAGCTAAGCATAAATAACAGTAAATACTAAATATTGAATTTTATTTTGCAAGTGTCCAGGGTGCGAGGGGTCTTTGATGGTGATGCTGGCTTTCTGCTGAAGTCTGCCAGTATAAATGTCTCTGAGGGGAGTTAGTAAGGTGCCAATTGCCCACTCTGTTGAAACAGAATGTGCAGCAGTAAGTCAGAACACTCTCGATGGTGGAGCGGTAGACGTTTCAAGAGCCCTCTGACCTACTGCTGCACACTCTGGGTGCCATTTTTAGAAAAATAATAAGATGCCGGTTCAGGTTTCACTTCCTTGATAACCTATAATTCTCAACAGTTCCTGACAATTATGGCTTAACTTCTTCTTATCTGTTGCGTATATGGAAAGCAGTAACATTTGATTACTTCCTTTTTCTTCAAAACATCATCTAATAATACCAGATTTTTTTTTAACCTGATTTTTGTTTCTGAGAAAAATGAGATCCACATATGAGGACATTTGTTTTAAATTTTGATAGAACAGTGGCAGTATAATGTCCTCGTAAATGGATATCAGGCCCTTGTAGAGCAACATTTAGTATTTTGGTCTAGAAAACCCAAAATGTGATGTCCACGCCAGGTCCTAGGAGGTTAATAAACACATTGCAATGTGGAGAGAACCATCCCAGCTAAACACTAGGATCATCTCTGGCCATGCCTACCACCCTCCCATCTTTTAAACACACAGACAAAGACATTCCAATTCAATTCAATTAAATTCCATTTTATTTAAATATATATATATATGAACCCAGAATCCTATTCAAGGTGTCAAACAGTGTTTCAGAATTCTGTATACATGTCAAAGGAACTGTTGTTTCTATGTTTACTCGGACAATCAAGATCTAATGCACTTACGCATGAGGAACTGACATGCTAGAAAAACAGTCTAGCTACCCTACACAATGTACACAAGTAATTATTAGCCAAATAGCTGTGAAGCTTGAATTCTGTAATTACTCCAGTCACTTTTACTCGGGCTCAGGACTCTAAAAGAGTTTGTAATGTTCGGAGAGTCATGTAAATGTATACCATTTGAAAAATGATTAGAAACGTCACACCAACGACCACCTTAACTTAAAAACACACTGAACCCTTCAGGCAAAACTGTCTGACTGTTTAATCAGTTGTGTTGTTTGCATTCATTTGCTGATCCTCCGTAGGTGACACAGAGTGCCACTGAGTTGGAGCTTGGCACACTCTTGTTCACTCTCTGTATTCCAACGCAGCTGTAGGATGAAAGGTCAGAGCATGTAGTACACCCTTGTTGTCTTCCTCAGCGTCTAACACAGAGATCTCTCTCATCCTTTATGGTTATTGCTGTGATTCCAGAATCTTCTCATGATGATTACCAGGACCAATGTTCCCTCTAATTTTTCATGTGTCTGAGCGAACACACAAACTCCCTGAGCGGTCCCTTGGACCACTGTGAGCAACGTTAGACGTGTGCACTGTGGTCACGCCAGCATCAAATCCATCCAAGTTACATGGTTTATTAAAATAATCAAATTACAGCATTTACATTTATGTTAGACTACTTTTAATTAACTGCTTTAGCCCACTTACAATAAAATTTAAAAAAAAATCTTGTTCATGACCTGTGTGGTATGTTAACACTATTGGAAGTAAAAATAACTTGAACTCCAATTTTGAAAACACAACTTTTATTTTTCTTCTTCTTCTTTTTTTTTTAAATAAAGCTCTGACTTGTATTATGAGTCTGAGTCTGTGGTCTGGGAGAGAGTCCTGTAACTCTCTGTCTGCAAAATACAGTATATAATGACCAATGTTGGGCAATTAATTATATAGTTACTTCTTCAAAAAAGTAACTGAGTTATGCAAACAACAAAGTTTTTTGCAGCTGTTTACCTAAAAATGCAGTCAAGGCGTTTTTTTAAAATAAACATTTCAAACTATTTACAGAACAATCAGCTGTTCTGCATCAAATCTGATGCCACACAAATTATTTGTGCCACTCCAAAAATAATTTCTGTCCACTATGAGATAAAGGAGAACAACAGCCTGATACCTGCAGGCCTGACAACAGGAGATGTATCACTCCTGTAACACCTGTAACATTCAGCAGTTGCCTCATTGTTCTGACACACACAACAAAACTATTGACTACACTACACACTAACTACACAAGATTTGCTCTAAACGTCGCAAATCTCTCACATCTCAAAACACCGCCGTCACTCCTAAAACCTCCCCCTTCCTAAACAACTAAGTGCGATGTTGCCATATAATTTTTTGATTGGTCAACATGGTACATTTTTCGACCAATAGGAAAGGGTGGGGGGTTTTTTTGGTTTTGTTTTTGCTCACAGGTGGAGAGTGCTTTCGAGTGTTTTCCTTATAAAACGCAGTTTTTACCGTTTCTCCCCACAGTAAATATAAACAACAATAGTATTCAGGAAGAAAACCAAACATTGCAGATATTTTTATCATCACTCTGGTTTTTACGTGGCCTATCAACACAATTTAAAAACTGGTATAAAGTCCACACTTTTTCCATCAATTGTTCCGTCTGTCCTGCTCACATCTCCAATGGTTGTACACGTTGTCATTAACGTGGCTTCACTCCACATCAGCCACGCCGCTTTGCTAGCTAAAACACCGGTGTCGGCATATAAGGACGCTGTCAACCACGTTGATTAGCTGCGTATATACGAATGTGAATGTGAATCGCATTATTGGCTGGACTATGGGATAAGGTGGCATCGTTCTAATCCCACACGGGAGCAGCCAGTCACTTACTGACTAACACTGCAAAACAGAATTGTTAAAGTATTAATTTTAATTTCAATTCAGGTTAGATCTAACCTGAAAACAAAACCACATTTTCCTTTCAGTTCAATGAACTTTTTCTGTTTAACTCCTGGCTCCGCCCGGAGCCTGCACCCATACCGCAACTGCCTAGAAAAAAAACCTGAGTTAATATGAACTTCACATTTGTAAGCAACTGTGGGTCATAAGAGTAATAAGGGATCTAGCACTGTTGCCATAATTTGCCCAAATCATGGATCATCCCATCTGTTTACTCAAAACTACTGTAACCAATGACTGTTCTTAAGTAATGTCACTTAGTTGTTTTAACACTACAAGCTGAATAGCTTGAGATGAACAGTGATACGATAATGAGCCCAACACTAAGATATTCTGTAACCACTGCACATCCTGCTTTTTTCACTCATGTCTCTCTGTGTGATGCCAAATCCTCCACAAAGACCCTTAGAGAATAAACAGCATTTCCCAGTGGAGCATCCTGCAGGTCCAGCCTGGATCAACAGATGCAAGAGGTGCTGCTGTAAATGTGATCAACTCTCCTTGTCTTTGAAAAGAGTGATACTGATTTTAACACCGTATATGTCACATTGTATACATATTTTCCAACAATACAATGTGATGGCATAACCAACAAGCAGCCAGTAAAACCACAGTTTCCTTCACACACACACACACACACACACAAAAACCAAAACCCACAAAAGCCTGATAAATCAGACACACAAAAAATTGTTTCCTTATGCAAAAATGTGGTGTGAGGATTAGAACTTCAGGTGCCATGACATGCAGTGTTGCAATCGCTGCTTCTGGCAGTGATATTACCATTACTATTACTAAAGTGATATGGTTAAAATATGTGATTAATACATGAATAAAGAAATCTGCCAGTACACTATTTATCCTATTTATCCCTATTAAATAATTTTATTCATATATGTGTATATATATTTATGCTCATTTTCCTTTATTTGGTATTCCAACTCTGTAACATGCAACTTCTGTTGGTGCTGTGCTACTGGAAACTGAATTTCCTGGAGGAACCCACCCGAGGGATTAATAAAGGTTTAACTTATCTCATCTAATCAAATAAATTCAAGAAAACTAACACTTTAATACATAGAACAGGAACTGAAACCAAAGAATATTAGAGAACACATGACAATTGAAACTTGACAATAAAGAACAACTAAGAATCAAGCAACCATGAAAACTGATGAATAACTATGTATAAATACCTTAAAAACAAGCAAAATTAACCAAAAAATGCAGCAGCCAGAGTATCCTCTGCTCTCATTGGTTGTTTTTTGAATTGGTCAACTTGAAGTTCAGAAATGTAACGAATGAATGTTATCGAGTTTTTGCCCTCTTTGGTCCTATTTTGCTGCAAATCACTTCTTCTCCCTTCTCTATGCAGCTTCTAGTCAACTGAACTGTATAATCAATGTCTGGTGAGAATTTGACAAAGTCTGACAGTTTAGAGATCGAGCATCAGCATTTTGTACCAGCTATAGTCATTATAACAGTGCTTAACTAGTCCATTGCACAAAGAATGGTGGTAATCCAGCATCACTGGGTTAAAAGTATAGATTCTCAAGATTAAGGTTACTGGTGCAGACTCATATTAGTGTTTTTTGTTTGTTCTTTTGTTTGTTTGCTTGTATTTTTTTTTTCATTCAGAGCAATATCTTTTTAATTAAATGGAATGCAGTCAAGCCACATTCCAGCATTTACCTTTTACACACACACACACACACACACACACACTGACAAGGTTATTACACTAACATTTTTTTTAACATTTTATCTTATCTTGGTTGTGGTATCTAATGATTCAACTGAAGGTAATTCTTTCCCTTGTCCAAGTTTTCTCACATAGTTTGCAACAATTTGCAGGATCTCAGGCGTTTATGGCAAGTACACTCTAAAACTAAGGGATGTCAAAAATGGCAAGTTCAAAAGCACAGATGTAAGAAACTATCAGTGGTTTTGATTTTAAATATGCAATATGGTTAAATGTGGTGGTTTGACTATGCACAAATACATGCTGTTACGTTAAAGAAGCTCACTTTATTTTTTTTATGTCTTTAATAATGAGCAGATGCTGGATCAGCAAGGAGTCTTAACAAAGGTGTGTGCTGGGGTTACCTTGGGGGTTGGCCAGCACTTCATACGTTTCACTCCCTGGGATCTATGTATTCACCATGTTAAACTCACCTTAAGGTTAGTAGGTAAATCCTTATATGAAGTGTGCACAGGATGAAGTATGCTAGAAGAATTATTAATCTTTAATAATGTGTGGCTTTGGCTCAGAAGTCTTGATCAGGCAATGTTTCATTAGTCAAAGACTCTTCAGAAAATGATGAACACCAGTTTAAACAACTGCAGCAGAAATGTATTATCTATGACCTATATTAGGTGTTGACTGTTGACTGATGAACAATAATTTTATTTTTTGATGATTTATTTCTTCTTTTATATGAAATCTTATTAATATTATATCAGTTTTGAAAAAATACATCTATGATTCTTATGGTTGCATTATTTTCAGATACGAGAAGGCAAAGATTTTCAGCAATTTAACAACAAATCACTTAATTTAAAAAAAATTAATGTGTTGTTGTATTATGGCTTAGATAGGTTGCTGTAGATGGAAATTATAGATGTCCTGTACTCGTTTCTCATTTAGAGCATTTACTTCCAATGCCCTGTCAGATCCCATTTGGCTTCACTGCAGGTCAGTTTCTCAGTGAAGTGTACACTTTCAGGTATTTTCTTCTGGCTGTTACTTTTTCATTAAGTCCAGGATGACTCAAGCAGAAAAATTTTGATCACAATATTGAAATTCACAATATTAAGCCTTCACACTTAAAAATGACACTTTAATGATCAGCTCTGGGAACTGTCATAAGGTTTGAGGTTTCTTGTTGGTTTCATGAGCTAAAACCAAATGTAACCTTTTGCTTCAGTGGTTTGGGTGCGGTGATTGCTGTCGGTCCCACTGTTCTAATAAAGAGTGAAACACAAATCAGCTTCACAGAGCCCACACACCCTCTCAGCAGGTGTCTCAATGAGTATTAGTCACCTCACTAGCAGCTTAAAAAAATTGCCACCCTAAGATTGAGGAGGCTATAATGACACATCATGACTTTACAGGTGATTGTGAAACATGAGCTAAGTGGAAACATCAGAGTCATCAGTTTTCATGGTTTGTACACACATAAACCAATACTCTGATTGGTTTGGACTGAACTGACTTTTTAGTAAAATGGGGCTGCAGACGTCATCTGATGGTATCTGAGAGGAAGTGAAACTTTTATAAACTTCTATGAAACTCCACAACAGAGTTTCTCTGGAGTGATCCCTTGTGCACAATATTGTCTGTGTGCTTTTGGTTTTGCTCGTGCCTCTAATGGCTGATTGTTAGATTCTTAGATTCAATTTAGACACCCTAGTCTTTATGCAATTGAAATACTAACTTCAAGTGATCAAATGAAATGAAAAGGCTTTCTTTCCAATATGGAATATGGTGTCGTAGAGCTTTTTACCCCACTTCACATTTTCACTTTAGGCTTGTTGATTCAGAACAGTACATAATATGACAGATTTCAATTCAATTAAGCTTCACGGCACCTTATATTGTAAGGCAAAGACCCTTGGAAGGAAAACCAAAACCATATGGCGTAATAAAGGAAACAGACAGGAACAGATCTTCAACAGAAGCCATCTGCTTTTGTGGTTCCAAGTGAGGGGAATCAGAAGATAAAAAAGAAGAGCACATAAAGATAAGGAGGGCACAAACTATGAGAAGGCAACATTTTGTGGCATACAGTAGCGCCGAATTGCTCTGTGCATCATGGGAAGTCCCATAGCACAGGAAATTTGGGGGTAGCTCTACACTCTTTTATACTATACTATTTTCAGCAGTGCTGTCCTCTGCTCAACGGACATGGTAGCTTCATAGGGCTTTATAATTATTTTAGCTGCTACTGTGTAGCTTTATCTATATGGATAAAATATTTTAAAAAATGTGATCCTAGATTGAAAAAGTAGTTCTAGATTGTTATTTTTTAAAATCTGTAATATGTAATAATAATAATTTAATCTGTAATAATCTGTAATAATAATATTAAGTAATAAGTAACCAAAAATATCTACCATTTTCTGCCCACACCCACACAAGGGCAACTCCTCCTGAAGTTTCCCTTGTGTGCATGTGTCCGGCCATATCTCCTGCCTTAGGTGCCACCTTTTTTATACAGCTCACTCCCATCAGCAATTAGAAGTACTTAAGGCCAGAAAAAGGTGAGCTCTAGTTCCAGAGAGCCATGCTGGTGTTTGCAGCTAGTGAGCTGTGTGTGGTGACTGGTTGCTCCTGCTCGATGGGGAGGAGTGTTTGGTGATTAATCCTTTTTTTACTTACTTTTCATTTACTGACCAACACCTGAGTTTTGTTTTGTTTCTTTAAATGGTGATAACGGCTTAACCGTCTCTTTTAGTTCAGTTATTAATAGAAGGATTACTAAAACTCTTTAACTTAACCATTTTGCCTCCATCTCTACTGGGTCTGCCCTGGTGGTCCTCCCAGTAGGTCTTGGAATTGGAAGTGCTAATTCTCATTTCTGCCACTTTCACACACAACACAAACTGCTCCAGTGCAAGCTGAAGGTCACACGATGAAGCCAACAGAATCACATCATCTGCAAAGAGCAAGGATAAAATCATTTGGCCACCAATCAGAATAGAATCAGAGTACTTTATTAATCCCTAAGGAAATTATGTTGGTTACACTTGCTTCAAGGCAGTAACAGTGACAGACTAAACTATTTAAACAATACAAAATGTTACAGATTTAACAACTTTAAGAAATAGCACTAATATATACAAATCACTCGATTAAAAATATCAACATTTAACAGAGGTGATTATAAATAAATATCATATTTATGCATGCATATCATATTGAGAAGAATATTACAGAGTAGAAAAAAGCGTGTGCAAAAGGTTGTAACTATTGCAGTGTTTACAGTGTATTAGATGGAGGAGGTGTACAGGGAGATGGCCATGGCCAGGAAAGATATCCCGTGCCGTTCAGTGGTGCTTTTTGGTAATCTCGGTCTCTCACTGAATGTGCTTTCTGACTAGCCAGCACATCATGGAGTGGGTGGGAGGTAATGTCCAGCTTTGTCCTTATCTTGGACAACATCTACCTCTCAGACACCACCCTAAATGAGTCCAGCTCCATCCCCACAACATTACTGGCTTTGCGGATCAGTTTATTTAGTCTGTTGGCATCTGCAACCCTTAACCTGCTGCCCCAGCATAGAGGATAGCACTGACCACAAAAGACTCATAGAAAATCCTGAGCATTGTCAGACAGATGTTGAAGGACCTCAGCTGCCTCAAAAAATAGAGATGACTCTGGCCCTTCCTATAAAGTTCAGTGGTGCAATTTATTGTCTATGTATACTCTGAGGTATTCATAGTCCTCCACAATGGCCATATTGACCCCCTGGATTGAAACAGGGGTCAAGGTTTTCCTGGTTTTCCTAAAGTCCACAATCAATTCCTTGGTCTCTGCCACATTGAGCTGCGGATGATTCTGCTCACACTACGTGACAAAGGAGTCAACCACAGCCCGGTACTATATCAGAGTGGGTAGTAATAATAGAGTGGATAGTAACAATAATAAACATCATCATCATCATTATCATCATAATCATAATAATAAATTTTATTTATAAAGCACCTTCTAGTGTTGCATGCAGCTGTGGAGTTAGCAGAGGGAGGAACGTAAACAGCCACCAACATTACATGGGTAAATTCCCTGGGCAAATAATACGGCCTGAGTCCAGCAGTGCACAGTTCAATGTGAGGACAGGAAATCCGTTCTTTGATTGATATGTGGGCAGGGCTACACCACTGGTTGTTAACAAGAATGGCAAACCCCCTCCTTTCTGCTTACCGCTCGCGGCGCTGCAGATATCCTGTTCATAAAAAACTATGAAAACTATGAATAGAATCATGACAAAGGGCAGCCCTGGTGGAGTCCAACACCCACCGGAAACAGGTCTAACTTACTTTCAGTGATACAAACTGAGCTCTATTATTTATATTTTGTCAATAGATATGAATGTTTATATGACCAATTTATCACACAGTGATAACTCATCAATGTGAGTAATTTATTCAGAATCCATTAAGAAATTCCATACCGCATATGTGATAAACAATTTACTGAACTGTGAATTCTGCAAAGCTAAGCTTGAACATTCAAAGAATATTAATATAGATATGGAAACGAGCATAATAGCTCTGTTGTAATGAAATCATCCTGCAGATGTAACTTTCCTGGTGCGCTCCTTAGTGATGCAGTTTTTAATATTACAGAATTTTATGCATCATTTATTCAAGACTTGAAATGGAGCTTGCAAAAGTAATCTGTTTTCAGTTTTACATTTGTCAACTTTCTTAACTTCTACACGTTTAAATCTTTATTTCTATTTTTTTAATCTTTTCTATGAGGTGTCTTGGGTTTGGCTGGATTGTTGTCATCATATTTTGATTGTTCATCACAAATTGTTCATCAATTTTGAACAAACTGTGAATGTCTTTATTTTCTCGTGGATCAGTTAACACACAAAACAGAGAAGCAGAGAATACTTTCTTTCCTACCATTACTTCAAATGATAAACCCGGAATACCACAAATCTCTTGCATCCAATACTTCTAATGTCTAAGGTAAGCCTAAAGAAACACTACTAACTGCATTTTTAGAATAAAACATTAACTATTCTGAATAGAAATGTAAAGAGAAATACGTCAGTAAGAATAGAGAAATAATATACAGTGCAGACCCGTAACCTTCAAAGATTTAATATTCAAAGATTTGCATCTTATTTTACTATGTGTGCTGCAACCTGTAGAACTGGTGTGGCGCAAGCTCCTGTTTCACTTCCTCAGCAAGCTGTAAGTATCAGTATTTCTTGACCATGGTCCCTTGACCTTTTGTTTTCTACACAGGAAAACTGTATGATTTAGAAAGGTCCTCCTCTAGATGTCATCTAATGTCAGCCATTCAGTTACAGCACAAATATTTGTATTTGTTTCTAAGTTATTATTTTTTTAAAATACATAAAATATTAGAACTGTCTTCACAGACAGACTCTTAAATGGCTCTACTGTTTTTCTACACAGTGTACCAGTCTCTTTTCTCAGTTAATATTTCTGTGAAAATTTAGAGCAGAAGCTTAAAAGTATTTGATCATTGTGATAGCACTGAAAAAAAAACTGCCTGATGTGAGTCATTTCCTCTTCTGAGCTGTGAACCACAGGTCTGTTAAAGCATGTGATATATGTAGATGTGAAACTCCCACTCATTCAGCAAACAACCAGACAGAAAAATACCCTGTGGACCTCTTACAGCAAATCTATATCTGTTGTTGAGTGAGACACAATGTGGATTACACTTTTTATCACAACAACCCTCTGTTTTTCTATGTCCCGAGCTGGTGGTGAGTAAACCTACCATGTTATCACTCTTATGTTGAAAGGAGTATACTTGTGAAGTGAATAGCACACTAAATATCTCAAAGTTATGAATCCTTGAAAAGTAAAATTACCCCAGCTTCTTTGCTACCAATAGCTAGTAAAGACTCTAAGTCAACCAGTTTCACAAAACTCCCTGCAGTTTTATCAAGTGCTGATTAAACACTTGTAAAAGAACATTTTGTCTCTCATGTGTCTCTGGTGTTAGATGCCACTTAGACGTTTAATCAGCTTCCAGTCTTGTTTAAATGTATTCATTATGCTAATTTTGATCTTTCCATTCCTGTGTGTTGTAGACTTGACAGACTTCTGTGAAAATGTTCTTGATGAATGCCGAAAAAGTGAATCATGGATAGGGTAATTCAACTTACTGTACATGTCACATTCCTGTTTTTGAAAATGTATATAGTTAAATGTTAGATAAATGCTGTCAATACTGGCTAAAAAGTTTTCATCTCTACAGTGGCTGCTTTTCCGTGTTTTTACATGGCTTCATCATCAAATAGTACTTGTTAGAGTGTTAGTATACAGCCTCTAACATATAAATCACACACTGATACTTGTATGCTGAGAGCAAGACCAGTCTTATCTGAGAGGACGGTGTAGGATTGAGTCACAGATCTATCAACTAGAGGAACACAGTGTAACACTTTGGAGTAAACATAATTTTGTATTATTGTTTAAGTGTATTGTGTAAGCTGGTGTTTGTTAAACTTAATACATACTTGATTCATCTAGAAACATTATTTGGATGACAATTCTAAAATTTTAGCTGATGCTCATATTTCTTGATTTAAAGAGCTCAGACGTAGGCAGAAGTGCTGGAGATGGCGTAAATCATAAGACTGCGAACCTCTGTGTCCTCTTTCTCTCACTGTTGACTTTTGTCTCTACTTGTCTTTTTTACTGTACTTTTTATATTTCTTTCTTATTTTTCTTTTTGGCTTGTGTTAGCTGCTTGGATAGAATTAGGCAGCTAAAAGTTTTCAGTTAGGTTTAGTAAAAAATTGTGGACTGGGTTAAAATACCACAACTTATGCCGTGTCTTATCCTTTCTGCAGCTCATGCATCAAAAAACCAACTGCAGTAACACTGCGGTCTCTGGCATGGCAGCAGCTTTGTCTGAATTTCTCATGTTGTTTTCCTGTGAAAGACAACAGGCTCACAGTATTTGACCTCCTGACCCAGTATGAACCTTCCAGATCCCTCAGGTCATCTGGATCCGGTTTTTTATCAGTTCCCAGAGTCAGAACCAGACACGGAGAAGCTGCATTCAGCTTTTATGCTCCATATATCTTGAACAAACTCCCAGAAAGCCTCAGATCAGCTGAAACACTCAGTTTATTTAAATCCAGGTTGAAGACTCACCTGTTCTCAGCTGCTTTTGAATAAAGCACCAAATCCACACTTTTAAGCTTAAATTTCAAAACTTACATTTTAACTACTGACTTTATCTACTGTTCTGATTTTATCTACTGTTCTGATTTTATCTACTGTTTTGATTTTTGATTTTAAATACTGTTTTGTTTGTTTGTTTGTTTGCTTGTCTTAATCAATTTTAAATCATGCTTTTTATTTGTTTTTGCTTTTAATGTCTCTGTAAAGCACTTTGAATCACCTTGTTGTTGAATTGTGCTATATAAATAAACTTGCCTTGCCTTGCCTATTTAAAAATGTTCTGTGTACCAATGTCTTCAAAATGTAATTAACATAGCTTTTTTGGCATTTAAATATATTTATGTTTATCAAACTATGAGGTTCTTATTTATTAGTAATGGTTAGATGTACGAACCAAGGTTAGTTGGTAAAAAATTTAGTTTAGTCACTAGTTTGGGTTAAAATAAGCCTGTTTACTTTGAAAACTAACCGGTTAGACAGTACATTCAAATGTTACGCTGAGGGCTCAAGGCTAAATGTTTATGTAAAACAAGATTTTATAATCGTTGATGCCAAAGATAGCAGTGTCACATTTTGAAATGCCAAAAGACTTAACAAAGCTGTAGAATTTGATATATGATAATATGAACATTATTATTAAATTATTGTCAGAAATTTAAATTAAAGCAAGTACAAGAGAATTTATTTTTGTTCAGCTCAAGTTCTTGCAGTTTCATTTTTTCTCATTTAAATGTATATCCATGAACAAATGAAGTAATCAAATAGCAGAGAAAGGTCCACTATGAAATAATTGATCTTACTTCTCATCTCTTTGCATTAGTTTGTCTTTTTTATCCTCAGTTATATCCCTGTTTGCATGTTTATATATCTGAACTATGTTAAATATCTGTTGGTAGTTGTTACGAGGATCGAATTATGACCTGCAAAACAGGCCGCTTCATGACAGGCATCAAACAACTCAAAGTAGACTCGCTTCAAGAGGTGAGGTCATTTGGAGCTGAAGTGCTTTTTAGAAGTGAAAAAGTTACATTTGATCTGAATTTCTGTATTTTTGTATTAATGAACTCAAGTTATGTTTTCGTGTATGCTTTTTAGGTTGATGTGAGTCCTACATTTGAACATAGAGTTCACATCCCATCATCAGCTCTACAAGAAAGCATAGGAAATGTGTCTGAGGTGGAGGTCCTGGTGGTGGCCTCTGTAATTAACAGCAGTTATTTTAAGGTCGGTAATGCTAAAAGCAACAGAAAACAAACCTTAACTATTTTATCCACAGGAGGTTCAACTTTTTCTAATGCTGATGCGTCTTGCATTCCACCAGCAGAGTCTCAGAGCAGTTGCTCCTTTAATAAGATGTCCAATTACGTTTCACTGAGGGCCACAATGAGGAGTGTTTGCTTTAATTTGATCTAAAATTAAAGTTTGTCTTATATATCTTACAAATTCCTCAACCAGTCTACAAACAAAGTTAACCTTTATTTCAGTAATGTAATGCATCCTGGCTACAGTTCTATAAAAAGCCTGCTATACAGCCAACTCACAACAACATGCTTCACAAGCATGAATCCGAAAGCTTCTGGAGCAATTAGTTTTGTCCATACACATATGTCTACAAATCTTACAGAGCCTGTTTGTCAGGCCTGAACATAACAATGAAATTTGTCTTTACAGCTCTATCTGTTTGAGATTGAACCTGAAGAAGTGTTCTGGGTTGTATTTTCATTAATGGCTCAGCTCTCTACCATGAATGTTTCACAGGGGTCTAATCAAAGTCTGGACTTAAGATATCCTGCTTGAGATATTTAAACACAACTATATACAAACCATTCATCCTCAAAAATCCTTGTTTGACTGAATTAAAACAATTCTGCAAAGAAGACTGGTGTCACGGCTAATGGAAGGTATGGACTCAAGCGCGGAGCTCTGGATGCAAAGCAGACAGTGCGTTTATTTACAGTGCTCAAATACAGTCTTAAACAAGAAAGAAATGCGATTCTCCAAAGGTGATTTTCTCCCAATTCCCGAAGGTGGTGCAGGTGAGTCTCTTCAGTGAAAATCCGTGTATGCTTCGTCCGTGTGTGTTTCTCCTTCTGAGTGATAAAGGGAGGGAGGGAGACACACACGCACTCACACACAAGCAGGTCGTCCGGGGAGGACCGTCCGACCGTGACAACTGGTCATGTAAAAAAAAATTGTTGACAGTTATTGCAAAATAATAATAATAATATTAAACTTTATTTATAAAGCACACCTAAAACCAAGGGTATACCAAGGTGCTTAACAAGTAACATAGAGAATAAAAGAAAGAAAATAGAAATAGGACCAAAGCAAGTACTAGGTATGCAAGTAGATAACTGTCACTGATACATAGGAGAAGCAGCAGATACAGAACAAACAAGGAATTAAATGAGCATAAAAGTGCATAATGTAAAATCATAAGTGAAATGTTAACTAGAAGGAAGGGCAAGATTGAATAAGTAGGTCTTTAGTCGTGATTTAAACAGTGCAATAGAATCAGAGGTGCGGATAGCGAGAGGGAGGTTATTCCACAGTACCGGGACAGCCAGAGCGAACGCACGGTCACCCCGAGACTTCAGCCGAGATCTAGGTTGCATCAGAAGTAGTTGAGTAGCAGATCTAAGTGTTCTAGCAGGAGTATGTGGCCTGAGAAGTTCACTAAGATGACTCAGCGCTAATTTATTAATAGTTTTGAACGTAAGAAGTAATAATTTAAATTGAATATTGTACTTTATGGGCAGCCCGTGCAAGCCAGCTAGAACAGGAGTAATAAAGCAGAATTTCCTGGTACCAGTCAGGAGGCGGGCTGCCGCATAGAGATAAGGCGCAGTTGGTGGAAGCTAGATCTCACTACAGCAGACACTTACTTACCGAGTTTGAACGAGCTATCCAGCAGTACACCCAAGTTACAAATATACCAAAATGCAAATATTTTTTTCATAACACTGTACTTGTGGCACTTCAAACTGCAGTTGCAACTAGCCAACATTTTCAAAAAAAATCTTAAAGTGATGTGGAAATGTAACTACAAGACCTCTGCTAGGAATAAAGTTAAATTTTTTTCCAATTAATCTCACCCTAACATAACTGTTATGTATCATCCTTCTTTCAGCTGAGTCCTCCCCAAAACAGTAGGAGACTTCTTGGGGGTCTGGAAGTATTTAGGGACTCCGTCGTATGTGTGCGGGCAGGAAGCCGTGCAGTCAAGAATCTCTCACAACCCATCACGTTAACCTTCAAACACAACAAAGAGGTAAAAAGACAAAATTGTTGGACGAACATCTGAAATAGAAAATGTAACAACCTGTTTACCGTTCATTTTGATTCCAGGTTGAAAGTGGAACATGTGTATTTTGGAAGGAAACATCAGCAAAGGATGGAACAGGTACTATTGGAGATGTTAACCTTCAGTTTGTTTGTTTCTAAATAAAATGACTCAGTTACTCAGAATGTTTTCTTTATAGGTTACTGGAGCAATGAAGGCTGTGACACAAATTACACGGCACATGAATTTATTTGCAGCTGCAAACGTCAGAGGTTCTTTGCTGTGCTTGTGGTGAGCTGAAAATCTCTTCCTACGTATGATAAAAGCCTTTAGCAAACAACATGTTTATCTAATTAATGTTTAACAACTGTTACTGTTGATAAACAAATTAAATTGAGTAGCTGTTTCAAATGTATGCTGTACTTTTACTGTGTAAGAACACAACAACAGACAGAGGAAAACACAGAGCTTATATAAACAAGGGAGTAATGATGGAATGGGAAACAGGAGGGAAACACAGCTGGGACTAATCTGACAAAACGAGACAGGGAGAAAGCAAAACTGGAAACACTGAGCATGGGAGGCGAGACTGTCAAAGCAAAACAGGAAACAAGAGACATACACAAAGGCGCAGACTTAGCACTGTGACGTGGAGACATGACTTACTAGGGAACCAGAAACATGAGACAAAAGTAACTAACCATGGAACACAGAGAAGGCACAGTAGAAGAAAACTAAAGACTAGGAATGATAAATATAACACAAGCAGAAAACCATAAAGAGAACCAAAATTGTGTAAAACATCAAATCAAAGAAAATAACTACAAAAACACAAAACACTTGGTCACAGACCCAGTACGGTAACAAGCACACCTGTCACTCTGAGACCCACGCACTTAATTTTAAGCTTTGCCAGCACATGGATGACTTATACAATAATTCACTCATCATATAATTGTGATGAAGGGTGAACCAACCAATACAATCCCAAGCATTTATTGCCCCAACATGTAAACATCTCGCCATTTTAACATGGGAATGGGGAAATTTAGGTATAGATGCTCCTGTACAGATGTCCATCAAACACGTGAATGTAAATTACATTTCAAAACAACTTTATCTTTTTATCTTGCAGAATCCAGGAATATCGGTGACAAAAGCTGATGCCGACAAGCTAAACTACATCACTTACATTGGATCAGGACTCTCCGCCCCCTTCGCATTGATCAGTTTGTTCATCTATATTTATCTACAGTGAGTAGATGTTATATTATTCACATTTAAAACTTTATAGTTTTCAGTTCCCAATTGTGATCAAATAAGAAATTGGAGAAAATAAACAATTTGCAAGTGACAGTATAAAAGCTATTCAGTTTGTTAGTGACAGCAGCTCAGCGATAATGTCTGCTTTATAAAACAACTGTTGAAAGTGAATTTATCCACAGTTCCACTTCAGCAGTACATATCCTGATGTACATATCCAGAGTGAACTGCTTTGTCTCACACTGTGAAGTTCCACAGAAAATATTGAAATACTGTAAAGTAGTATTCAGTTGAACAGAGGTGGTATGCTTCATGGTTCTTTAGTCAAAGAGATGAAAAATATGTTATTAAAAACATATTATTATTGGATTTATTTAATCAAAAAGTGTTTTCATTCTAAAGTCAAACCACTGTAACATAGTCACATATAGAATCAGAACCACAATCAGAATGTATTAATCCCAGAGGGAAATTGAGTTGTCATTAGTGCTGGGCGATATGGAAAAAATATTTATCACGATATGAATTATTTTATATCACGATAACGATATATATCACGATATACCACCTGACCTGTGGTCATCTGGAAAGTATGCAGTCTTTAAACAGCGAGTGGAGAGGGTGCAGTCTTTGTTTTGAATTACTGTAAAGCATGTCGCAAATCCGGGTGCACGTAAAGCAGCACCATGTTGCAAAACCACAAGACAGAGTTTCTTTGCGAAAAATATCATTTTTTAATACTTTATTTTCTCTTGTTAAGAGTATGTATAGTGAGAAGACAACACTAATATATTTGCACAGGCTATTTAACCCTTTAAGACCTACCATAGAACCAAGTCCGCCAGAGCTTATCTTTACATTTATTTATTTTGAGTGTCTTCTTAGTTTTATTTTTGAGACACACAATTTTTTATATACTACAGGAAAAAGAAAAATAAATAAATGCAAATTTGCAAAAACACAGCATGTGCATCAAAATAAACTATTTACAACAGTGTAATTTGACTTCTAAGCATCCCAGAAACGATACAGAAGAACATAAAGTCAAACATGACTTTTAAAAACACCAACATAGGCTTTGAAGCTAAAAAACTACATTTTCCGCGAAAATGACGTCACTTCCGGTTTCGGGCAGGTAATGGCGGACATGCGAGAGTTCGCGCTGACTTATATACAAACTAGGAAGTGTTATGAACAGCTGATTGGATCGGCAAAGCCTGTTTCTGGAATATTATGTTTTTGTTGCTGCAAGTCTGGAATATTATGTTTTTGTTGCTGGAAGTGCTTTTTATGCAATTTTTGCAAAGCTATATGTGGAAGGAAACCGTGACCTAGGGCAAGCTAATGGAATAAGATGTAAGTACAACGCTTACGGTTTCATATGCAAAAAAAAACCCATTATTGCGCTACCTTACGTGGTTACAGTTCTACAGGGATTTAAAAATAGTTAGGCAAAACGGAGTGTGCCTGCTCCGACCGGTTGTAAAGGGTTAATGATATATTTTATGTAACAATTTGTAAAATTCGGGCTAGAAACGATAGAAACGATAGAAGACAAATGGCACGATAGACACTTTTCTATCGTCCACACGATATATATCGTCATATCGCCCAGCACTAGTTGTCATAGCAGCAAATATGAACAAACATCAAGCACTCATATAAAATGAAGTGTAGAGATTGAGATACTGATAGGTAAATATTAAGATAAATATAGAGGTATTGGTATAAATAAATATATATACATTTAAAAGGGACACACACGTGTGTGCGTGTGTGTAACACGCCCCTAGTAAAAGGGCAGCCAACAGATTATATCTGGTCCTGGAAAAAAAACAGATCTCGCTTCTGCCAGATCTTTAACCTCCTAAGACCTGAACTCTTCCATGGCATGAATTTTTAATTTCTCTTTGATATTTGGGCACGTTGGGACCTGATGAATGTAAAAACAAAGAATTTCCAGATTTTTTTTTTTACCTGATTTTTGTTTCTGAGAGAAATGAGATCCACATATAAGGACATTTATTTTAAATTTTGATAGAACAGTGGCAGTATAATGTCCTCGTATCTGGATATCAGGCCCTTGTAGAGCAAAATGTATTATTTTGGTCTAGACAAGCCAAAATTTGATGTCCACATACTTGGACGCCAGGTCGTAGGAGGTTAATTATACACATTCATATGTTCACAATCGGTTACAAAAATGTCTTAATCT
This sequence comes from Pelmatolapia mariae, assembly GCF_036321145.2. NCBI lineage: Eukaryota > Metazoa > Chordata > Actinopteri > Cichliformes > Cichlidae > Pelmatolapia > Pelmatolapia mariae. The sequence continues at coordinate 36,654,446 of NC_086227.1, read as the reverse complement.
CTTTATCTCACATTCCCAAAATCAGAATAAACTTAAATAATATAAACAAAAATCTAAACAGCCATATCGGTTGTTTGTTATTCAGAGCTACAAATCACACTCTTTTTACCCACACATAGTTTAATAAAACAAACATTCCTGCACTGTACCATATACCAGTGGCATATCTGTGTAGTCAAAATCTCCACATCAACATTGCAGAGTGACCAGAGTTGTTATTTCACTAACTTTAGTCAGTTACAGTGGCAGCACATCAAACTGTCTGTGTGAATTCACTAACTCAAATATACGGGAGCCGTGTTGTACTTTTGAGGGAGTCTTAAGTTTAAAAAAAGACAAAGCCGAAGGCTACACGCAACTCCAGCATGCGGCGAGCTAAGCTAGCTCCTCCTGTCTTAACCGTAACAGATTTCAAAGACCAAGACAAACAAATACAGATCCCACCGAGACAAACTGGTGGTCAGGTTTTACTTTTACTTGGCATGTTAATTATGTTGACCACATTCAATTTTTCAGTTCAATTAAATTTTATTTATATAGCGCCAAATCACAACTACAGTCGCCTCAAGGTGCTTAATATTGTACAGTGGGAAGGTAAAACTCCCTTTTAACAGGAAGAAACCTCCGGCAGAACCAGGCTCAGGGAGGGGCGGGGCCATCTGCCGCAACCAGTTGGGGTGAGAGAAGGAAAACAGGATAAAGACATGCTGTGGAAGAGAGCCAGAGATTAATAACAAGTATGATTCAGTGCAGAGACGTCTATTAACGCATAGTGAGTGGGAAAGTGACTGAAAAAGAAACACTCAATGCATCATGGGAATTCCCCGGCAGCCTACGTCTATAGAGATTGACAGACCACGTGACTTTCGTGCATTGCATGCCGGAAACCCGTGGCAAAACAATCAAAGTACCGCATCAAATGCAAGCATTTGCAGCACCACAAAACGTTCATTCGCCGGTTTCAATACCTTCTTGCTTTTTCTTTGCCCCCCAAAAGAGGAATGTACAAAACGAAGGAGAACAATGCCGGACCGTACAAAGACAGACTCGACGAAAAGGCAAAGGAAAGGTACGAGGAAAAAATCAAAGGAGTGAAAGGGTCAGACCCTTAGGAGCACACAGAGTGGACAAAAGACGTCAGCGTGCTGCCCAACTTTCACCACGCTCAGATTTATAATTATACGGTTCTTGGAGTGAGTGCATACACTCATGAAGTTTTTAGTAACTTCAGGTCACTGCAGCAAGCCCAGGTACAGTTTACCGACGGATGGGTACAGGACCTTGAAATGCACCGTGTAGAACACAAGACCATCGTACGTATCGTAAGTTTACCAGTCTCACAAATCGTCTTCATAAATACACATTCGTTAACCGTTTATTAATATAACCTTTGAGCTCAACGGTAATTAATTAGTAGTGGAAATAATTTCTAGTACGCATTACAGAAATGTAGCAGTGACAATAATATTGTATGTTGTAATCGTACTGGACAATTAGTGATACAAAAAAACTGTTTTATCCTGTGAATAAAAGTATATGATTTTGTCAATGTACCATGGTAATAACAGAAGCGAAACGCAATATTCTGTCAGTACAATTCACTATTTATGCACAATAAACAAAGGAGCATAGCGCGATAATTTCTGTTCAGCGCCAGACTTGCTTGTAACCTATATCACCAATTATGTTATGAAAAATGACGTATTAACTACTACAAAACACTGACCTTTGTGGAAATGCTTGGAGCAGACTAACATGTGAGCTGGAGTGTTCTGGGACATTATATTTGGTCTTTGAATGGCTGCAATCCAGGCCATCGGTCGGCTCTTTTTTACTTCGGAAACATGGCTTGAACAATTTCTCTTCAACGACGTAATCCGATAGCAACCGATCTCTTTACCCGTGGCTGTCATGCGACCGGCTATTGCAGTTAATAATACAACCGCTTCTTGCCATTTTTTGTTTCTTTTTATCGCTGTGTAACTGATTTCAATTGAAAGCCTGCTTGCGCTAGTACCTCTTGCCACGGATACCCACAATCCTTTACGGTTTTACCCCTCAATGACGTCACATTTTCAATCTCTATTGCAGCACAACTAAGGGAGGATTCAGGGTCACCTGATCCAGCCCTAACTATATGCTTTAGCAAAAAGGAAAGTTTGAAGTCTAATCTTAAAAGTAGAGATAGTGTCTGTCTCCTGAATCCAAACTGGAAGCTGGTTCCACAGAAGAGGGGCCTGAAAACTGAAGGCTCTGCCTCCAATTCTACTTTTAAATACTGTAGGAACAACAAGTAAGCCTGCAGTGCGAGAGCGAAGTGCTCTAATAGGGTGATATGGTACTACAAGGTATTTAAGATAAGATGGGGCCTGATTATTTAAGACCTTGTATGTGAGGAGCAGGATTTTGAATTCAATTCTGGATTTAACAGGAAGCCAATGAAGGGAAGCCAATACAGGAGAAATATGCTCTCTCTTTCTAGTCCCTGTCAGTACTCTTGCTGCAGCATTTTTTTGATTAGCTGAAGACTTTTCAGGGAGTTTTTAGGACAATAAGGCCACAGTAAGGACAGTAAGTAATAAGGTCCACATGTGGTCTTATTACTTACTAAACTGAATAAAACAGGTAAATGATGAGATGGACGACAGGTACTGCGTTTTACTCTCGCTTCTGCAAGATCTGAAGAAGAGCGGTAGCGTTACACTAACCATCTTACTAGGGCGGAGGTGCCCCCTTGTGGCGCAACTTGGGATCGCAGAACATGTTGGCTCTCCAACAAAAATCACAAAATTAAGGCCCTTGTTTAACAAAACTACACCTGAAAACAATGTACAAAAATTAAATCACATAATATGACCACACATTACAGTGTTTCATGTGCAAATATATGTCATGGAAGAATGAAGTTATGTTGTGAAAGATCAGATATATTTCACAAGTATAACCAGTTTAGTTATGCTGTGACAAAGTCGGTGGAACACAAAGCCAGTTCATCATAACTGATTGTATTTCTTGAAAGTCTAGTAGCCCACAGTCATGGGGGAAAAATGTTTAATAAATTGATCATTATCAAGCTATGGGTATTAATCTGCTTATATTTGCCATTCAATGGGAGAGAGCAGCTCAGTGTGGTTTGTGGCAAAAACCTCTGAGGACACAAATACTGTGAGAGCCTACTGTGCTGTTTATGAACTAAAGGGTAAAACTTTTACTACAGATGTTTTTACTAACTTTTGTCAGGGTGGCCTATATATCTGAGCTTTTATAACAGTTTACTCTAACAGTTGTCGCTGCAAAGAACGATGAGCGTGTGAGGTTGCAGAGATTGCGTCACAAAAGCTCAGTTGCTGCTTACATTTTGGGAACTATTTTTTTTTTCAACATGTTGATACTGGTATAAACAAAATGTAACCACTTCCCCAGAGACATCTTCTGTCAAGTAGCCTCAAAGAAACACTGCTACGAATGCCTGGAAATGCCATAAAAAACCCCAAAGCATTCAAAATAATAAACTCATTAATATTAATGGTAAAAAAAATGTGATTGTGAATGAAATTTGTAAAGTAATTAAAAAAATGTTGTGTACATTAATATATCTGTCTGAGAGTGATTCTGTCATGTTTGTCTTTGTAATTTGTTTAATGAATTTGTTGTTTTTCCCATTTCAGTTTTCAACCCATATTCTGTTACATTTCTAACATTATATTATGCAAATGAGGTGACTGCCACTCAAAGTGTGGTATTAAGTGAACTTTGTGCTCACTGGCGGGCTACATCTAGTTAAGAGACCATTAGAGGAGTGAGGCTACAGCCTCATGGCCTTTCTTACATATAGTTTTATCTGTTGCATTAGTGTGGAGTTATTACCATCATCTCACATCTAAAAAGGCAAGATAATGTCCACTATCTCCACAGTTGGCAACAAGAGAATAATTCTGTTTCTGTTTTAGTCGGCGGCATCCTGAGAAATCCATAAGTCTGCACATGCAGCTAACAGTGGCGATGTTCTGCCTCCATCTCACCTTCCTGCTGTCCAGTCTCCTGGCCCAACTACTGAAGGAAAAAGAGGACAGCTCATCTTGCCTGGTACTGGGTCTGGTTTTACACTGGTCCCTGCTGGCCACCCTGACCTGGAGTGCTCTGGAGGGGTTCCACCTCTACCTTCTGCTCATCCGGGTCTTTAACATCTATGTGAGGAGGTACCTGCTCAAACTGAGCCTGATTGGATGGGGTGAGTGTCGTTTAGGTGGGACACTGCTCTGCAATACACTGTCACAAATTTTTAAATGAAAGTGGATTGTGTTGAAGTGTTACATCACAATAAAGGGTTTAAGGTCAAGTAAAGTCTACCTACAAAAATCATGAATCATAAATTATCTTAAAAGGTATTTTGAAAGTAATTAAATGTAACTTATACTGAAATGAGCTCATTTCAGTGAACCTTCATTTACACAGGTAGTTAGTTTAACAAAGATGGTTTTATATGTTCATGTTTAATGTACCAGTCTGGACTCTAGCAGCAGCATTGAGAAGCAGAGAAACAGTGATAATAATGCCTCATGCTGTCCTAAAGAACATTCAGCTGACATTAATTCTGTCTTCCATGTTTTCAGGTTTTCCTACACTGGTTGCAGCTGTTTGTGGGATTTCACGTGTTTATGGCAAATACACTCTGAATTACAGCAACAGCAATTTAACACAACACATGTAAGAACCTATCTTTGGTATCATTTTATATTAGAGTGAGCCAGGAGATTTTATTTCTAAGCAAATCCATTTTTTATGTCTTTAATAATGAGCAGGTGCTGGATAAGCGACAAGTCTGAACAAAAGCTCCTTGTAGTCAGCCACATCACTACTGTGGCCTTTCCTTTCTTCGTGGTTGTGTTCAATGCCTGCATGCTGGGGCTGGTGGTGTTTAAGATTTGGGAGCTAAGAAGGGGTGATAGAAGCTTTGGAAGCAGCAGTGACTGGAAGAAGATAAACAAAGAGAGAAAGAAAAGGTTATGGAAGGACTGTGTCACAGTGCTGGGCCTCAGCTGTGTGCTTGGGTTACCTTGGGGGTTGGCCAGCACTACGTACGTTTCACTCCCTGGGATCTACGTATTCACCGTATTGAACTCCCTTCAAGGTTAGTATGTGATCATCATGTCAAGGATGAACTGAACTTTGATCATTTACTAGAAGAACTGACAAACTATGTTTTCCTCTTCACAGGTCTATTTATTTTCCTGTGGTCTGTGGCTTTGGCCTGGTCAAACTCTCAAACTGCAAATAACTCATCAATCAGAGACTCTTCCTCTCAGAAAATGATGACTACTAGTTTCAACAGCAGAAACTGAAAAGACTAATGCGTTATCCATGACCTATATTAGGTGTTGCGCTTCTATTGATATGTAGTTCAGTATAAGTAACAATTAAAAATATATACACATTTAGATGTGTTATTTCTTCCTTTTTGTGTAAATACTATGCAGAAATTTTGAAGAAAACACAGCAATTCTTGTGATTTCCTGTTTCAAGCAAACATCAATAACTTGGCTGTAATGAGTGGCTCTTTGAGTTGACTTCCTATCAGTTGGGAGCAGTGCAGTCATTCTACTCTGACCTCTGGCAACAACAAGGCATTTTCTTCCAGAGAACTGATGCTCTCTGGATATTTTTTCCAGCTTATTCCCTGGAAACTGCAGAGAACTTAGTGTTGGAAAATGCCAGTAGATCACCAGTTTCTGAAATACTCAGGCACCCATGAGCACACCATGCTCAAAGTCACCTCCGTTCTGTTTCTCAATTTAATCATGAGAACATCATCTTCACTATTCCTGCATGCCAATATGCATTGAGTTTGTTTGTGTGTTTTGCTTTTTAGATACTTGCGTTAATGACCTGTTGAACTAGTGTACCTAACAAAGTGACTAGTGAGTGTAGTATTTTTTTTTTTGGCTGATTTTAGAGATTCCGTGCTAATAAGAGACAATAAAAATGACATTTTGAAGACACAAATAACATTTCCATGTATTACATTTTATACTAGATGACCTAATAGTGTGGTCAGGGAGTGTATGTTGTTTGTGATTCCACAGAGACTCTGACAGGCTAACACTAGCAATACTTGGACAACTCAAGTATTGCTTGAGTTGTCACAACCAAACAGGACAAGCATGACATTGCTAAAGCATCACCCTTTGAGGTCCTTCTGATAAATTGCTCCTAATGCTATACCTCAGGGGTGTCCAGGCCTCGAGAGCCGGTGTCCTGCAGGTTTTAGATCTCACCCTGGGTCAACACACCTGAATCAAATGATTATTTCATTACCAGCCTCTGAAGAACTTCAGGACATGTTGAGGAGGTCATTTAGCCATTTCAATCAGCTGTGTTGGTTCAAGGACACATCTAAAACCTGCAGGGACACCGGCCCTCGAGGAGTTCGACACCTGTGCTATACCTACTTATAACTAGTTATTATTTATAGCAACGTTCAGGTTAAAGAAAAAATGAACTACAGTACTCTCTGAATGCTCTATATTCATTAAGAGTATTTTAAAATACCTTCTTTCTTAATCTTGCCAATTCTTCCCTGATATTGATAACGTAAATCTTTAAAATGTTGACAAATTTTGACAATTTTTGACAACGATTTTCTTATAAAACAGTATTTACTTTATTTACTGTTACAGTTATGTGTTAGGTTTTCCACAGCTTAATATTTACCTTACAGCAGTCTTCAAAAGGAGAACAGAGCGGAAGAACTCCTAAAATGCAGTACTCAGTAAGAGACAAGGCTGTTAATAGTCAACTCCAACATCATGACCCGACATTAGAAGTTTAAACAGGTGGCAGGTGCCACCAGGTGGCAGCAATACCACAGGAGACACTCTTCCTCTTTTTTATGCATTTTATGAATTGCGCATGCATTCATGCATGACTTCTAGCTCTGCTTTTTACCTGGATGGCCCTTGATGCACTTCTGTCTCCTCCTGATAAAGGTGTTTATCACCCACCCCTAGCTCCTGAAACTGTCTGGTGTAGCGCAACATCACTGAGTATATACTACATGCTGTTTGGATCAAACCGTGTGTGACGCTGTTTAAGCTTAGCACAGAAAATATACCAAGAAATGCGTTTCAGGTCATAGATGGAAATAGAGGAAACAGTTTGATAGGAAGCCTGCTGAGTCTCTCTTATACAGAACCCTGTCTACATCTTCTGAGATGTTTTTCAACACTGATTGTATGATGAAGGGACACTATTATCAGTGCTTGCTTTCTTGATCTTTGACATGTTACTCTGTATCAGAATCTGAAATACTTTATTAAGCCTGAAGGAAATTATGGGTTACAGCAGGCAGCATGTTGGTTGGCGCTTGCGCACTCACAAAGGAACGCTCCGACCAAACACACAATGTCTGACCTCCACCTTCGAGATAAGTGTTCAAAGGCATTTGGAATCCAGGATGGGGGACATGGGATGGGGACGAAGAGTCTAAACAGAGTCTGTTATCAGGGAGAGAGTTTTTTGTTCCGTGCTGCGTTTAATGAGCACATTTTGAGAATTCACGACTCGTCCCATTGTTTCAATCATCGCAGGCAGCCTTGTGGGGTTTTGAACAGCTGTTTCCGCCTTCTTCAATTTCCAATAAGCCAGGGCCAAGCCAGCTCCGATCAGCAAAAACCCCGTTATCATGGTTCCGAAAAGGTAGATGTCTTCAATGTCCTCGATCGACAGTCCTGCCAGGCACACGACCCTCTAGTTTTTCCACCCATCTATCGTGTATCCGGCAGGGAACGTCCCTCCAGGACTCCCCCCGAGCCCAGGCTTCTCGTTGAGAAGAGGGACCAGTTGATCAAATCCATAATTCCTCTTTTATGTTTTGGAGAACAGACTGTGAGAGTCGCATGTTGCTGTGTGAGGATTCCTGTTGTAATCATCCTAACCAATTTCCTATCGTACAAGGGCGATGAATTAGGTGCCCAGTTTCACTTTCCTGGAGCTGACAATATTTTCTATATGGGGTATCCTACAACTTTTTTCAGTCTGGGACAAGCTGAACTGAGGTTGATATCAGTTTGTGTCTCCAAATCCTCACCACAAGCCTCTTTGTGGTGTCCCAGGCTGAACAGTTATAACACTACTCCAGGCAGAGCACAGATTCCTCCATCTAGTTTTTATGGTTAGCGTGTGGGTTCAAGGCCAAGCCTCGGAAGGGATGATTTGGGAGTATCTGGTATTCAGTCCACTGTTACAGACAGTCTGGTTCTTATAGAGCTGCAGACAAACACTATATACTGGAATACAGATACCTTCAAAGATGTGGATTTGTTTTCATGTATTGCCATCTTTAGAAAAATGACAAGATGCAGGTTCAGGTTTCACTTCCTTGATAACTTATATTTCTCAACAGTTCTTGACAATTATGGTTTAACGTCTTCCTATCTGCGTATATGTAAAGCAGTAACATTAGAGTAATTCCTTTTCTTCAAAAAAGACTAATATTCATTATTCAGTTACATTTTTTGTTTCTGTGTAACTGTCATTTAATTTTTTTAAATGGTTAAGACTAGCTTCAAACCGGTTAAAGCTCTGAAGCTTGTTTTGGTTAACGCAAACCAGACCACATCATGGTCTTGGCTGGTTTGTCATGTTCTAATGCTTTTTCACAGTGTGTCAGTCTATGTTTACAATGAAATTTTCAGTGGAAATTTAAACGAGCAGCTTAAAATTGCTCAGTCATGACATCTTTGAAAAAAAAAAAAACATTAGCCAAGAATCACTTCCTCCTCTGACCTCTTAACCTCAGCTCTGCTAAGAATATGTGAAATTCTCAGCTCACTTGGTTAAGCACACTTCAACCTGGCAGGGCAGCACATTGAATGGTCCTCTTACAGCATAGAGGTATTTGTGGACGAGTGAGACACGATGTGGATTACACTTTTTCTCTTCAAAATCATCTGTTTTTCTATGTCCCAAGCTGTTGGTGAGTAAACTTACGATGTAATTGCTGTTATGTTTACAGTTGTTTGCTTATGAGACGAGTAACACTAACTGTTAACAGCCCCTTAAAACACTTCTCTACTACCAGGTGGCAACAACAGTTTCCCAACGCAGAAGCCACTGAGTAAGTACTGACCAAACAGCCGAACATCTTGCCTTTCATTTGTCTCTGAATTCAGACTTCAAAACTGTATCAACTTCAAATCTTGTTTGACTGTTATTTTCTGATTCCTTCACTTTCTGTTTGCTTCACTTTGGCAGGGTGTGAAGATGTCCTGCTTCACTGTACACAAAGTAGTCTTTCTTGGACACGGTAATTTAAATGATGGACATCTAAACACTACTGTTTTGGATAATTTGCATTGTTGTACTACATGAATGAATTAATGTCACTACTTGCTGTGGATGAATGCTGGATTTGACTTAGCGTGACTGTCAAATGTCAAATGCATTTTCAAATGCATTTTCGTTTGAAAATGCATCGTTTTCTCTCCATTTTGGCCTCCCGTCCACACTGAGACGGTGTTTTCACTGATGGAAAACGCAGCGTTTTCAAAAAGCTCTTGAAAATGCATATATTTGAAAACGGTGCTTTCACGTTGCAGTGTGGACAGCAAAAACGCAGACTTTCTAAACGATGACACATGCTAGTCATATGATGACTAGCATTAATTAACATTAATTCATGACTAGCATGTTACCAATTAAATTAAGATAGCGGAGGGTAATTTTAGAGCAGTTGTTTTGTTTGCTCTCAATTTTGACAGCCCTATTAAAGATTAATATCAGTTTGTACATGCTCGAGATAGCTTTTCTTCAAATTCTTTAATTCTCACTCGCTTTTGCATCTTTGTACTTTTGTGTTACTTGCAGCAACAACTCCACCTCATTGTTAGTCCATTTAAAAAACTCTGTGCTTTTCCTCAACTTTTTGCCGCGACATTTCAAAGAGCCTGAAACTAAATATAACGGCAGACAGAAGTGAGGCAGGTCAAATCTTCTTGTTTCACGCATGCTCAGTACTGGAACATAAGCGCTTTCGGCCGTTTCAATGTGGACACGCAACTCTGTGAAAACGACTGAAAACACTAGTGTGGACGCGGAGCGTTTTCAGACAAAAATGCCGTTTTCAAATCTATCCGGGCTAGTGTGGACGTAGCCAAAGAGTACTCCTGAGAGTGTTAGTGCCTTACAGAGTCATAAATGATGCTATCCAACTGCCTGTTAGGGTACCTGGGTCGTCGACCCACTGTTTGTCCAACAATAAAGCTAAGTTTGAGTTTACTTCCGCCTCCGTGAGTCTGCATATTAAGTCCCCAAATCTGCCTGCCACACACAGCCCATGACACTGCCTTTTACTAAAAGCTGACAGTGTCATTCAGTGTCAGTGCACGGCTTAAATCACCAGACTGTCATGCAGGAAAATGGGGTTTGTGTGCTTTTAGAGAACTTCATGATTTTTTTTTTCTTGAACTGTTGGAATTCGGAACATGTTCCATTAAACAATGTGTTCGGTCAACTTAGTAGATCCATGTTTATGTTTATCATATATACACTACCAGTCTGTACCAGTCTACAATGTAAAAAGTTACTTTTACATTGTAGATACATACTGAAGATATCAAATACCCAATTTCCTTCGGGGCCAACCTTCGGGATCAATAAAGTTTATTGAATTGAATTGAATTGAATTGAAATATATAAAGCAAGATATATGGAATTATGCAGCAAAGAACAAAATGACAAAATGACTCTAAATATGTCTTATATTTTATAAGGTAGCCACCTTTTGCTTTGTTGACAGCGCCGCAAACCCTTGGCCTTCTGTTAATGATCTTAATGATGTAGTCACCTGAAATGGTTTTCACTTCACAGGTGTGCTTTGTCAGGGTTCATTTGTGGAATTTCTTGCCTTCTTAATTGGGATGGGACCATCAGTTGTGTTATGCAGAAGTCAGGTTGGTACACAGCTGACACCCTGTTTCACAACATATGTTAGAATTCATATGATGGCAAGAAACAAACAGCTAAGAGAAACAACAGTCCATCATTGCTTTAAGAACTGAAGGTCAGTCAGTCCGGGAAATTGCTAAAACTTTGAACGTGTCCAAGTGCAGTCATGAAAACCATGGAGTGCTACCATGAAATTGAGGACTGCCACAGGTAACGAAGACCAAGAGTTACCTCTGCTGCTGAGGATAAATTCATCCAGTCACCAACCTCAGAAATTAACAGCACCTCTGATTAGAGCCCAGATAAATGCCACACAGAGTTCCAGTAGCAGACACATCTCTGCGTCAACTGTTCAGAGGAAACCACGACTAAGGAAAAGCAACAAGCAGAAGAGATTTGTTTGGGCCAAGAAATGCAAGGAATGGACAGTAGACCAGTGGAAATCTGTGCTTTGATCTGATGAGTCCAAATTTGAGATCTTTGGTTCCACCTGTTGTGACTTTGTGCGATGCAGAAAAGATGAAAAGATGGTATTTGCATGCATGGTTCTCACCATGAAGCATGGAAGAGGAGATGTAATGGTGTGGGGGTGCTTTGCTGGTGACACAGTTGGGGATTTATTCAAAACTGAAGGAACACTGAATCAGCATAGCTACCACAGCATCCTGCAGTTGGACCATCATTTATTTTTCAACTCGACAATGACCCCAAACACACCTCCAGGCTGACCAAGAATGAAAGTGATGGAGTGCTGCGCCAGATGACCTGGCCTCCACAGTCACCTGATCTAAACCCAGTCGAGATGTTTTAGAATGAGATGGACCGCAGAGGTAAAGCGAAAGGGCCAACAAGTGCTCAGCATCTCTGGGAATTCTTTCAAGTCTGTTGGAAAACCATTTCAGGTGACGACCTCATGAAGCTCAGTGAGAGAATGCCAAGAGTGTGCAAAGCAGTAATCAAAGCAAAGGGTGGCTATTTTTAAGAATGTAAAATATAAAACATGTATTGACTTTTTTCACACTTTTTTGTTTTCTACATAATTCCATGTGTGCTCATTTATAGTTTTGATGCCTTCAGTGAGAATCTGCAACATAAATAGTCATGAAAATTAAAACAAACCATTAAATGTGAAGGTATGTCCCAACTTTTGACTTGTAGTGTTTATCAATATTTGCAGGTAACATATTATCTCATTATTGTAATGGAAACGTCACCTTCAGTATATATTCATAGATTTAGTTGTGCCATTTGTTTCAGATCAGTGAATACTTATATAGTGAATATATCTTTGCAGGTGTTATGAGGAAAGAATTGTAGCCTGTGAACTCAAAAGACGTATATTCGGCTTCAATCGTCAAACCGTGAACTCATCACTAGAGGTGAGCACATTTTTGGGGGGTGAGTTTGTTTTTATAATATCTTTTCCTGAAAGATCTATAAATACCTGAGACAAGGAACAAGATGCAAGCAAAGGTAACTTTTATAAATTATTAACTGTGTTATATATATTTGTATTGATATACTGTAGAGGATGTATGCATTCAGATCTTTTTTCATGCTCTTGTTTGTGCTTTTCAGGGTGATATGAACCCTACATCTCACCACAGAGTTCACATCCCATCCTCAGCTTTCAAAGGAGCTGCCACCACAGTGATGGCTTCTGTTATCAACAGCACTTATTTTAAGGTAAGTAGAACCTTAAGAGAGAACCTTAGTCCCATCATACAGTAAGAATGCATAATTTAAGTATTGTTTTTCATAGAAACATTTTGCATCAACTTTTTTTCCCAAAAATTTTGTTTATTTACTTTATATCCTCTGTCCCTTGAAGTGGAGATCAGGTCTTGTTTGATTGCAGAATGATATAATGGCTGAGTGAGGCAGAAAGGATTTTACTCAGAGCTGTAGAAGTTTATTTATAGCTGTCAGAAGGTGATGTGGAAGAAAGCCAGACGTTAGAGACACAAAGGTGAAAGTTCAGATGGAGGATGGCAGCTTTTGAAAAGCCTGAGCAGGGGCAAAATGACGACATCCAAAAGTCCATTATGGCTTTGCAAGCTAGGGCGCTAAAGTTGTAGGATTTGGATTCTCAACAGGACACTGCCCTGCAAAACGAATCATCTTTCCATGGCATCCTTGTTGCATTCTCTTTAAGAGTCCTCACTTTTCAGAGGGCTTTATTCTTTTCCCACGTATCAGTAGGAATGGGAACTGATAAGAATTTAGCAATGCTGATTCCATTATCAATAATTTTTACCCACTCGATTGCTTATCGATGCTCATTAGGTTCTCGTGGGCTTTGCTTTGAGAGTCACCACCAGCTCCAAGCAGCATATCAAAGATATAACATTCATGCAAATGAATTGCATGCTGTGAGCTATTTCCCCTCTTTGTTGTTATCAGTATTGGGGTCTTTTAAAAAGTAATGTATTACACATTGCACAGGATACTTTTCTTCAAAGTAACGCAGTACGCTACTTAGTTACATCTAGGGCAACATAATTCGTTATACTACTCCTTACATTACTTTTGCCTTTCTCTGTAAAATGGCCCAAAATTCACTCTTTCATAATTACCATTTCACAATATAAACCTACAGCCTAAAGTCCCACACACAACACAAATCCCATTTTCAACATTAACATTATTGTCATGTGTCTGCCTCATTGCAGCTGAGTCCTCCACAGAGAAATAGATTACAATTCCACCGCAGAGAAGGCACTGTGCTCGGAGGATTAGTCCTGGCCATGAAGGCAGTTAACATGACAGAAAATGGTGAAATCATCAGAAATCTCTTACAACCCATCATGTTATTCTTCAAACACAACAAAAAGGTAAAAATACAAACATAGTTGGGCTAACATCATATTTAGAAAATGGAATAACCTGTTTCCCTCTTATTTTGATTTAGTCTTCACAGATTACAGATGGAACGTGTGTATTTTGGCAGGAATCAGACAATGGAACAGGTGCTGTTATTGATGTCATTGTTTGGTATTTTTATTTCTAAGTAAAAAGGCGACGCACACTTACTTGCTCTGATTTTTTTTTTTTTTTACTGTGTAGGTTATTGGAGTATTGAAGGCTGCAAAACCAATAAAACTGGAGATGAATTTATTTGCAGCTGCGACCATCTCAGTTTCTTTGCTGTTCTTGTGGTAATATAATTTAACAGAAAATGATCAAAGTTGGTCATAAAATATACATTTTTTGTCTCATTATTGTTTAGCAGCTGTAACTCGGCACAGCATATCAATTAGGAGACAAAATGCCATTTGTATAGCATTTGAAGGGTGACATATTTTGTATAATTAAATATACCAGAATAAATATGAGGAATAGATTTTTTGATGCCAGCATAAGCTAACTAGTGCATTACATATAGACTGTAAAAAAGCAGGACGCAACCTGCAATGTCACTCGTTAGTTTTGGAATCAGCATTTAGAAGCCTCAGTGTTAGCTGCCTTGAGGAAGAGAGGACAACAGATGTTAGGAATCTTCATCAATAATCTGTATTGGTACATTGTACAGATACAGATATCTGCTTTTGATGACTTACGAAACAAGCTAATAAGATACTGGAATACTTGTATTCTCTCACTAAAACTGAAGTACAAATTGTTTGGCTGGGTTGTGTCACACCACATAGTATTTGTTAAATAATATCACTAATCTAAAGGTTAGCTGACAGTATTTAGCCAGAGCTGTTTATGCTAGCAAACATGTTACTCAAAGCTGGCGCATGCCTTACTTTGAGCCTTCCTTTAACATTAGTGAAGGATTATAACTCTATTACAATTGTAATAAATAGGATGAAATTATCTATAGAACCTCAAAACTATTTTTGTACTAAGCTGTAAACTTGATTGTTAATATCATTATGGCAATTTTAACCTTAGTAATTAACTTGCTTTTGGAGGAACTGCAGTGTTTAGCATGTCTACACCAGCTTTATGGTCACACTGGTAATTCCCTTATTTTTACATACGTACGTATTGTCTTACGTTTCAGAACCCTGAGATATCAGTCACAAACTTGGAAGCGGAGAAGCTAAGCTACATCACTTACATTGGATCAGCACTTTCAGTCGTCTTCACATTCATCAGCCTGATCGTCTTCATTTGGTTACAGTGAGTGTCCTCATGTCCCGTGATGTGTCATTTTTAAATATTGTAGAATATCTCTTTAGTTTAGCAGACAAGACATTTTTTTCATCCTTTCATCAAGTACCTAAAGTAATGTGTTGATACAAAGTGAATTACTGCCAGGCTCATTTCATAGAAAAATTAAATTTTGTTTTGTTTTTTACTATGTTCTGAAAGATTAGGCATTAGTTATTAAGCATCACAAAGGTAACTTGTCCCAAACACTTAAGATAACATTCAATGTGAAAGGTGTCGCATCAAGCATTGCATTCTGGTGAGTGGCAAAAACCCAGGTCACACAAATAGCCAGGAAGCCCACCACAGTGTTTGGTGGCTAAGTAGATGTCTTGCCTGTTTCTAAGAAGACTACCATGTTAGTATTGAGGCACGACAGAACTTTCAGTATTGGCATGCACTTTTGTCAGGCTGGATTCCACTAAAAGAAGCATGAACATTTGTAATATTCCTTTAATAGATGTCAGAGGTTACAGCGCCTCTCACCACATGTTGCTTCATAGGACCTCAGTTGTTGCTCCAATTTTTGAAACTTTTTAAAAATAATGTTTCAACTTCCCTGCATGAATGCTTTTTTACAAAACCTAGTTAGTTTATAAACCTAAATGAATGCCTGGGTTTTTGCCATTTGCAGAGAGTAGGTTTTAGTTCCTTATAAATAAATTATGGTTCTCTCTTCTATAGTTTGACTTGTTGTCTGTGACACTGCACCCTGCTGATAGTAAACCACTTCAGTCCCAGTCCAGTTTCAACACACCTATATGTCAGTATTGCGCAGTAGCTATAGCTATAGCTAGATACTTTAGCCTGAAAATTTTAAATTTACGTTGAACTTTGGGCAAATCTCAATTTGCCTTAAAATATTTCACGGGGTTGGAAAGCTTGGAAACATTGTGAATCCTGACAACTATCTCAGTTGTTGTGAAAATGTTTATATTTAATGGCTCTTGCATGTGACGGTGCCAAAATGGCATGGTTACCCAATCTGCTCCAAACTTCACATGTTTGATAACAGTCCAAGTGTGGAGACGTCTGTATGTCTGTTGGTCACAGATGAACGAACTACTGCATAGGCATAGAAACAGGAAATTGGGTACTTAGGTTGTAAACATCATACAATGTTCATGAGATGTACAGGAAATTTTCATTGTGGGTTCTACAAAGGAACATGATATTACAAGCAACTCCTTCATGCAACTACCATGAAGAGATGTGTAAGGTATTCATGTGGCAACAGGAAATAGCTTGACAGTAGCAACAGTTGGCATCAGCTGTAGCACACTTTGACAAAGTGTGAAGACCCTATCATCACTGCAGCCAGCTTCAGTTTTTTGTCTTTTATTGTTTAATCCACAGGACCACGAGCCTCACTTACACATAGACAAGACATTTTATCTTGTATATTTAGTCTTATAGCCATTATAAACAAACAACAAGCTTATCATCTCTATTAGTGTAAAGTATGGAAAAGCATGGAAAGTATGAATAGATATTGAAACTGATTTTTAAATTAAACATCTAAAAATGCTAGATAATGTCTACTATCTGCAAACTGGTGATAAATAATCCTGTTTCTCTTGTAGTCGGCGGTGTCCTGAGAAGGCCATAGGTCTGCACATGCAACTTACAGGGGCAATGTTCTGCCTCCACCTCAGCTTCCTGCTGTGCAGTTTCTGGGAATTGCTGAAGAAAAATGAGGACAGCTCAATTTGCCTGGTTCTTGGTCTCTTTCTACATTGGTCTCTGCTGGCCACCTTGACCTGGAGTGCTCTGGAGGGGTTTCAAATCTACCTTTTGCTCATTCGGGTCTTTAATATCTATATCAGGAGATACCTGCTCAAACTCTGCCTGGTTGGATGGGGTTAGTGAAGTTTTGTTGGGACAGTGTTTCTGTCAAATACGGCAAAAAAGAAAAAGAAAAACACTAACGAAGCAACAGTTCCAAGACAAGACTGAGTGCAATTAATATAGGCAAGGTAATTAATGATTTGAAAACAAGAGGGTAACAAGACAGCTGAATCTAATCTGGACAATAATGCAGGAGGAAGCATGCACTTCTATTGTTATCCTTCTATCAGAAATGAGAAACTACCTAAACGGAAATACTGAGCACAAGTGGGGGGTGAAACTCATAACAATTGAGACCTGACAATAAAGAACACCAAGAATCAAGAAACCAAAAAACTGACAAATAACCTTAAAAACAAGCAAAATTATACAAAGAAAAATTTAGAAGCCAGAGTATCCTGGCTGTTGTTTGAATCGCTCGCCTTTAAATTGAGAAAAATTTATAGTGGGACTTTTTCACACATTATCTACTAAAGCTGCTGAATGTTATTGACTTTTTTCAGTCTGTGGTTGCCATTGTGTTGCAAATCACTTCCTCTCTCAGTTCAGCTTCTAGTCAACTGAACAAACTGACAAAGTCTGGCAGTTTAGAGATAGGAGAAATATGTAGATGGGGGCTCCATCTCAAAATTTCTCAAGGTTGGTGATTTGTGTAGACTCATATTATTGTTTTTTTATTTGTTTGTATTTTTTTTTTCATGTAGAGCAATTTCTTTTTGAGTAAATGGAATTAAGAGAAGCCACATTCCAGTGTTTGCGTTTTACACGCACACACACAGACACTGGCAAGGTTATTACACTGAAGCCCGGAACTTGGTGATAATCTAACATTCTCTGTATATCTTTTATTTTATGTTTGAGAAACTGCAGTGGATATTGCAAATTTCAAAAAAAAAAATGTTACATTTGATCTTATCTTGGTCTTTGTATCTAATGATTCAATTAAAGGTAATTTATCATTCCCTTGTCCAGGTTTTCCCACATTTGTCGCAACAATTTGTGGGATTTCAGGTGTTTATGGCAAGTACACTCTACAACTAAGGGAAGCCAAAAATGGCAATTCAACAGCACAAATGTAAGAAACTCAGTGGTTTTGATTTTAAATATGTAATTAGCATGGTAGTTTGACTATGCATAGATACATGCTGTTATGTTAAAGGAGTTCACTGTATTTTTTATTTTATTTTATTTTATCTTTTATAATGGGCAGGTGCTGGATTAGCAGCGACTTCCAATCAAAGCGTCCTCTAGTCAGCTACATCACTACCGTGGCCTTTCCTTTGTTGGTGGTCCTGTTCAATGCCTGCATGCTGGGGCTGGTTGTGTGTAAGATGTGGAAATTAAGAAGTGATGATAAGAAGATGAGCTTTGGAAGCAGCAGTGACTGGAAGGAGATAAACAAAGAGAAAAGAAAGAGGTTATGGAGGGACTGTGTCACAGTGCTGGGTCTCAGCTTTGTGCTGGGGTTACCTTGGGGGTTGGCCAGCACTACATACGTTTCACTCGCTGGGATCTACATATTCACCATTTTGAACTCCCTTCAAGGTTAGTATGTGAATGATTCTTATATCGAATATGCACTGGACTTTGATCACTTGCAAGAAGAATTAACACTCATTTTTCTTCTCTTCTCAGGTGTATTTATATTTCTTTGGTCTGTGGGTTTGGCCCGGAAGTCTTGATCAGGCTATGTTTCATTAGTCAGAGACTCTTCAGAAAATGATGAACACCAGTTGCAGCAGCCAATAGCCAGTAACAGCCAAGATGTATTATCTATGATGCATATTAGGTGTTGACTGTTGAATGAGTTTTTTTTGTTTGTTTTTTGTTTTTTTGGGGGGGGGGGGGGGGTTGCTGTTTTGTTTCTTCTTTTATGTGCAAATGTCTATTTTTAAAAAATGCAGCTATGATTCTTATGGTTGCATTATTTTTAGTAGAGAAGGCAAAGATTCTCAACAATTTACTGATTCATAAAAGAAAATTCATGTGTTATGACTTAGGTAAGTTACTGTAGATGGAAACTTTTGCACTTTCATAAAAACATTTGGTTTCACTGCAGGTCAGTCTCTCAGTGAACTATACACTTTCAGATATTTTCTTCTGGCTTTCTCCTGTATGAGTCAAGTAGGAAAACTATGATTAAAATATTGTAATGCACAGCATTAGTTCTGCACACTTAAATCATTTCTGGAGACTGTCATAAGGTTTGAGGTTTCATGTTAGTTTCATGAGCTAAAATTGACCATAACCTTTTGCTTTAGTGGTTTAGGTACAAAGATTGCTGTCAGTCCTTCTGTTTTAATCAACAGTACATCCTGAAACACAAGCCAGCCTATCACAGAGCCCACATACCCTCTCAGCAGCTGACTCAATGTGTATTAGTCACCTAAGAATGAGGAGGCTATGCAGACACGCCATGACTTTACGCTACTGTACAGATGATTGTGAAGCATGAATGTTGCAACATAGCTCAGTGGAAGCCATCTTGATTTTCATGGTTAGCACTGTTACTGATGGAGTGTTTAACATGAAAAAATACTTTTATTGCTTTGGACTGAACTGACTTTTCGGTGAAATGGGGCTGCAGACATCCTCTGATGTTATCTGACAGGAATTGAAACTGAGTATTGAACTATGAAACTCAACAACAGAGTCGCTCTAGAGTGACCCCTTGTGCACAATAATTTCAGCCTTTTTTTGTTTTACTCGCGGTTTTACTCATAGACTGGTTGATTTACAACAGCACATAATGTGACAGATCCTCCAATACACATGTGCAACCAGAGTAGCATTTAATTCAATTAAGCTGTAGTTATACATCCAGTTCATAAGAACATTAGTCTCAAGGCACCTTACATAATAAGCCAAAGACCCCAGGAAGGAAAACCACAACCATATGGTGATCCTCTATAAGCAGCACTTGGCCATAAAGGAAACAGACAGGAACAGATCTTCAACAGAAGCCATCTGCTTTTGTGGTTCCAGGTGAGGGGAAATAGAAGATAAATAAGAAGAGCACACAAAGATAAGGAGGGCACAAACTATGAGAAGAAGGCAACATTTTGTGGCATGCAGTAGTGCCGTAAAACACATCAAGAGTGAAAAGAGTTTAACAGAGAAGAATTCTTTTGTGCATCATATGAAGTCCCATCACATCTGTCAAACAACTCGCGGTTACAGCTGTTCAAAACCCCACGAGGCTGGCTGACATGTTTGCGATGGGCAAGCCGTGAGTACTCAGACTGTGTTTACTGAACGCAATATGGATGACATCTTGTAGAACCTCATGGCTCTGCAACGGGGAATTGATAGACCTGATGACCAGTGAGGGACATTAGGCCAACTGCAAAATTGGATGCAGTTGTTCACATTAACCCAAACAACAGCAAGTTTATTTATTCATGCAGGTGGCTGTGGCTCAGGCGGCAAAGCAGATCAGCTACTGACTGGAAGGTTGGTGGTTCGATCCTTGGCTTCCCCAGTCTGCATGTCAGATATGCAGACTGGGGGCAACATGATGCATTCACTCATCAGAGTGTGAATGTGTGTTTGCACTTGTAAATGGTAAATGGCCTGTATTTATATAGCGCTTTACTAGTCCCTAAGGACTCCAAAGCACTTTACATATCCAGTCATCCACCCATTCACACACACATTCACACACTGGTGATGGCAAGCTACGTTGTAGCCACAGGCGCACTGACAGAGGCAGTTTTTATTTAACTTGTGTTTAGAAGTGCTTGTATGACTGGGTGTGAATGGGTGGATGAGGCATGTTGTATACAGTGCTTTGAGTACTCTGGGAGAGTAGAAAAGCGCTATATAAGAATCAGTCCATAATCATCTCCTTCACTCATTCAACTCTGGAACAACAAATTCTTCTCCTTGATAACAGGACTGTGTTTTGACTCTCTGCCCCTATCCTTCAAGGACACCTGCATCAGCCGAGGACTGTTGACTTTTGCTTAACCGGGTGAAAGGACACACTCACTCTCAAGCTGAACACAGGATACGCAGACACACACATGCACACATATGCATGTACACTGATGCAGATGTACACTCACCCCACTCCCCCATTCCAAAGCCTCCGATGCTTGCTACCCACCTGATGCAGATGGTGGGTCTGTCCAGCACTGGAAATGGCTGCAGGACAACATGGCTGCTGTCTACACTGGATCATTCCTTACCCCATACCCTCCCCCCTTTGCATGTCACGTCCTTTTACATGGAGTAAGATGTGAATATTCATGTGCTTTTTTGTTTTCTTTACTGTCCTCAAACTGGCTCCCAGTTAGGAGCCCAGTTCGAGTAGATTTCTTTTTTTTTCTCCTCTTGTCCCTGATGTGTGTACTTTCACTGTTCTTTTTGGTGTGGCCAAATAAAATTTGAACTTTGAACATCTAGGAAATTTGGGGGTGACTCTACACTGTGTAGTATAGTCATATAGTGGCATGGTAGCTTTATAGGGCTTTATAATTAATATAATTATTTTAATGTTGTAGCTGGAGAGTGTTCTAATTACTAATATACTGCTGTGTGGCTTTATCTATGAGAATAAAATATTTAAAAAAGTAATTCTATTTTTTTTTTTTAAATGTGTAATAATAATTAAAATAGTAAGTAACAAGTAAATACAAATATCAAAATATCCATTCATCCATCCATTTTCCTGCCTCGCATCCAAACTTGGGCCCAGGGGTAACAATCTGAGCAGAGAAGCCTAGACTTCCCACACCCCACCTACCTCCTCTAACTCACGTTCCCAGGCCAGCTGAGAGATACAATCTCTAGTGAGTCCAGGGTCTGCCCTGGGGCCTCCTCCCGGTAGGATCATGGTCTTGGAATGGGAAGTGCTGGTTCTCATTCCTGCTGCTTCACACTCAGCCACAAACTGCTCCATTCAAAGGAGAAGGTTACCGCATGATGAACACATCATCTCAAAAAAAAAACCAAACAAAGACCCTCCACCACCTTGCCATGCTTAGATATTCTGTCCAACACCAACCGGAAACAAGTACAACTTACTTCCAGTGATACAAACCGAGCTCTGGCTTTATTTGTACAGGGACTGAATGGTCTGTAAAAATGGACCAGGCACCCCATTCTCCCGAAGCACCCTCAACAGGATATCCTGAGGGACCCTGTCAAATGCCTTCTCCAAGTCCACAAAACACATGTATACTGGTTGAGCAAACTCCTACCCACCTTTGAATATCCTTGAGAGGTTTAAGATGTGGTCTAGTGTTCCACAGTCAGAACAAAAAAGTCATCATTCCTCCAGAATCCAAGGTTTGACTAACTGGCAGACTCTCTTGTACCCTGGCATACACTTTCCTAAGGAGGCTGAAAAGTGTGATCCCCTATTGTTGGAGCTCTTCTTTAACAGGGGAACCACCACCCCAGTCTGCCATTCCAAAGGCACCCCCTGAGATCTCCACTGAACGTTTCAGAGGTGTGTTAACCAGGACAGCCCTACAACATCCAGAGCCTTCAGGAACTCAGGAAGGCAGCATCAAAATAAACCCGTAGATATATTATAAAGATATGAAGTACAAAATACAATATTTACATACAAAATATAGTGAAGGAGTAGCAGAAATAAGCTGGAAATAAGCATAATAGATTAATTTTAAATGGTTTCTATGACTTAGTAATGAAACCTTATTTAACTGAGGCTTTTGTAAAGGTACTGATAGCTGTAACTATCAGCAAGGTTTGAAACAGGGTGCAACAGTACTCTGTGTTGGATTTCTTTACTTTGGAAATGTCTTTTATTTTTTTTTTAACTTATTTCCTAACTCTCTTTTTTTCTTTAGGGTGGATTTTAAGATTTCTGTCAGACTTGTTTTAACATTAATTTATTGAAGTTCTTTGCCCAAGTTATGATCTCATCAAGTTATCTTGTGTTTATGAATGTTTCTTTATCTTTCTCTGGCTCTCTCTGTCAACCAAGAAGCACAGCATAGAAAGGATTAAGGTCATACCATTAATTCAAATGATAAAGCCTTGATAAAACAACTGATAATTTTCCTTCATGTAACCATAGCAGCAGGGTCTCCGGCAGACGACTCTCAAACTGATTCACTGCCTGTGTATTCAGTGTGGTTATATACTGTCTGTGTAAATATTTCTATCATAACTCAGAGCAACAACTCACTACTTGAGCTTTGTGATACCTCTGGAAAAAACGTTGTCATGAATCACCTCGTCCAATCAGGGGTCATCCCTGCCTCTGCCAAGAACATGTGATATATACAGATGTGAAACTCCCACTTTGTCTCAGTTAGCAAGCCTCAGCCAAGCAGAGCAACACCCTGTGGACCTCGTAGAGCATACCTGTGTTTATGGCTGAGTGAGCCATGATGTGGATTACATTTTTTTTAGTTACAATCTTCTGTTTTTCTATGTCCCAAGCTGTGGGTGAGTAAATTTACCATGTCATTCCTATGATGTTTAAAGTTGTGTGCTTGTGAGGGAAATACCACTCTAACTGTTAGTATCTAAAGGTTGTGGATTTTCTCAAACCACGAGAAAAGTAAAATCACTGACTAGCATCTCAGCTATCAAGTAGCAGGAACGCTAAGTTCCTAGAGTGTTGATCAAACAGCTGCTTCTCACTTGCCTCTGGAGTTAAATGTCACTTTGATGTTTTATCACCTTTCAGTCTTGTTTAAATGTATTAATGATGCTAATTTTGATCCCTTCACTTCTGGTGTGTATCACTATGGCAGACTACTGTGAAAATGTTCTCGAAGAGTGCATAAAAAGGCCCACTGCATGGACACGGTAATTCATTTTATTCTGTACATCTCACATTCCTGCTTTTGAAAGGTTATATCATCTTTCTCATGAATAAATAAACTTGCTGTTGATAAATGCTAGTTTAACATAATTGATACAACCTGAAGGAGAGATATGATCACTGTTTATGCATTCACTCCATATAAAAGAAGTTACTGCCTGTTAAAATGTTTTTATCTCTACATAGGCTGCTTTTCAGTGTTTTAACATGGTTTCATCATAAAAACATACTAAGTGTATAATCTTTTTAATTTATACCGTAATCTCAGTCATCAAATGTGACACTGAGGGCTCCTGGCAAAGTGTCTGTGTATAAATAAATATTTATGACATGAAAGGACACATTGTCACATTTTGAGATGCATTTGACACTCTGGAAGCGTAGGACATTATTTTTAAATTACTGTCAGGGGTTTTCAAAGATCAGTACTATAATCTGTCTAACTGGGAAGGGTGTTGGTTGCACTCCCCTAAATAACTGATACTTTTTGAAGCAAGTAAATATAATTATAATCAGGGTTTTCCCTGAATAAAAATTGACATATTGGTTTATTTTATTTTATTTTATTTTATTATTTTGCACTTTTCTTTTTTTGGCCAAAATATATTTTTGGGCTACAGTGTGGATTAATTAAGAATACTGAGCTATGCAGAACATATGAACATATGGACTTCAACTCAAGATCTTGCAGCTTAATTTTTAGTTTTATAAAGTATAACTGTGAACAAATGAAATCAATAAATTCAAATCACACCATAGCAGACTGTGAAATAATTGTTTTTTCTTATTTATTAATTATTTCTATTAGTTTATTGTCTCTGTCTTCAGTTATATCACTAATACCCATTTGTATATCTGAACTATGTTAAATTTCTGTTGGTAGTTGTTATGAGGACAAAATTATGACCTGCAAGCCAAGAGGTCGCTTCATGGGAGGCATCAAACAACTCAAAGTAGACTCACTTCAAGAGGTGAGGTCATTTGGAGCTGAAGTGCTTTTTGGAAGTGAAAAAAATGACATTTTATCTGAATTGCTTTAATTTTGTATTAATGAACTCAATAAATAACAAAAACAGAATATTTAAAATTTTGTTTTTGTGTATACTTTTCAGGTTGATGTGAGTCCTACACATGAACATAGGGTTCACATCCCATCATCAGCTCTCCAGAGAAGCAGAGGAAATGTGCCTGAGGTGGAGGTCCTGGTGGTGACCTCTGTAATTAACAGCAGTCATTTTAAGGTCAGTGACTCTAGAAAGAGAACTTTAATGTCATTCACTGAAAAAATGCTGATCTGTGGGGGTCGCAGGTTCAGTTTCACTGAAGGCCACAGTAGGAAATGAGAAATACTGTCCTTTATATCATGTCAAATATGTACGTCTGGTAGTATATTTAATAAAATCTTAAATTTCCATGTACATATACCCAGAAATCTCACCAGTTTTGTTTCACATTCCTGAAAATGACAAATCAGTTGTGTGGGAAGTTTCATAAACAAGAGTAAAAACATGTTTGAGCATGTAGTTCAGCCTTCAGCCTCCCTTCTTCCCTCGAATTAGTGCACATAAACGTGCCTTTACAGCTCAGTCACAGAAACATACTGGGCTGTATTTTCATGTCTCTTGTAAATTTGGCAACTTCCTAAAGTTGCTGGTGTCCATCTGTAACTCCATGTCTCTTGTCATGCTGGTGTGTGGATTCAAACATCACAATCACAATGTAAATTATGTTCTTTAAAAACAGATATATGGCGATCTGTTATACAAACGTCTCCTGCTAAAAACATACTCAGACTTCCATCTTTGCTTGCATCTGCTTTCCTGTTTGTTGTATTCTGTTTTTTCTAGCTTGTAAGCTTTCAGGTGGTGTTGAGTTCCACCGGTCTGTTTAGGCTGTTTAGTGCGTGGGTGTGTGTAGTTGTGTAAACCACATACTAACAAATGTGTTAGTATGTGGGCTGAATTTAAATTAGTGAAGGGCTAGATTTGGCCTGTGGGTCTTCGTGTTAAGAGGAGAGTTTTTTTCAGTCAGTCTCATCCCAGCACTTTGTTCATGTGTCCCACACATTGCAGCCAAGTCCTCGTTCAAAAGGCAGGCAAATACAGTTTCACCGCAGAGAAGGCACTGTGTTTAGGGGCTCAGTCCTATCGGTGAAGGCAGGAACTCTTTCAGTGAAAAACCTCCAGCAACCCATCAAATTAATCTTCAGACACGACAAAGAGGTAAGAAGACATCAAAATGGTTGCAACAGCATCTTGCTTTGAAAATCTAATAACCTGTTTTCATAGTATTTCTATTCATTTTTTTCACAGGTGGAAAATGGGACTTGTGTATTTTGGGAGGAATCAGCGATGGGAAATGGAACAGGTATTATTACAGATGTCAACCTCCAGTATAGTCATTTCTAAATGTAAAGAAGAATCACATCTACTTAATGTATTTGTACTTATTTATTTTATTAGGTTATTGGAGCACTGAAGGCTGTGAAACCAATAACACAGGAAATGAATTTATTTGCAGCTGCAACCACCTGAGCTTCTTTGCTGTGCTTGTGGTAAAATGATAACCTCTTTCTACAGAATGTAATAAAGCCTTGTGATAAAACCTGTGCTTGTCTAAACAGTGTATAGCAACTTTAATTAGGAACAGCATATGAATTGAGTCTTTAAAGAGCTTGAAGGGTGATGTCTTCAACTTCAATGCAAGCAACAAATTTTAGTCACAAAGCCATTTTCTCTTGGAAGTTCCCACATGTAATAAAGTGTTATTTTTACAGTTTCTAACAAATTCAATTCAATTCAATTCAATTTTATTTATATAGTGCCAAATTACAACAGCAGTCACCTCAAGGCACTTAATATTGTACAGTAGATCGTACAATAATAGATACAGAGAAAAACCCAACAATCATATGACCCCCTATGAGCAAGCACTTTGGCGACAGTGGGAAGGTAAAACTCCCTTTTAACAGAAAGAAACCTCCGGCAGAACCAGGTTTAGGGAGGGGCGGGGCCATCTGCTGGGACCGGTTGGGTTGAGAGAAGGAAGACAGGATAAAGACATGCTGTGGAAGAGAGACAGAGATTAATAACAGATATGATTCAATGCAGAGAGGTCTATTAACACATAGTGAGTGAGAAAGGTGACTGGAAAGGAAAAACTCAGTCCATCATGGGAATTCCCCGGCAGCCTACGTCTATTGCAGCATAACTAAGGGAGGATTCAGGGTCACCTGGTCCAGCCCTAACTATATGCTTTAGCAAAAAGGAAAGTTTTAAGCCTAATCTTAAAAGTAGAGATAGTGTCTGTCTCCTGAATCCAAACTGGAAGCTGGTTCCACAGAAGAGGGGCCTGAAAACTGAAGGCTCTCCCTCCCATTCTACTTTTAAATACTGTAGGAACAACAAGTAAGCCTGCAGAGCAAGAGCGAAGTGCTCTAATAGGGTGATATGGTACTACAAGGTCATTAAGATAAGATGGGGCCTGATTATTTAAGACCTTGTATGTGAGGAGCAGGATTTTGAATTCAATTCTGGATTTAACAGGAAGCCAATGAAGGGAAGCCAATACAGGAGAAATCTGCTCTCTCTTTCTAGTCCCTGTCAGGACTCTTGCTGCAGCATTTTGGATTAGCTGAAGACTTTTCAGGGAGTTTTTAGGACTTCCTGATAATAATGAATTACAGTAGTCTAGCCTAGAAGTAATAAAAGCATGAACTAGTTTTTCAGCGTCACTCTGAGACTTTTTTAGAGACTAATTTTAGAGATGTTGCGCAAATAGAAGAAAGCAGTCTTACATATTTGTTTAATATGTGCATTGAAGGCCATGTCTTGGTCAAAAATGACTCCAAGGTTCCTCACAGTGTTACTGGAGGCCAAGGTAATGCCATCCAGAGTAAGAATCTGGTTAGATACCATATTTCTAACAAAGTAAGAGATGCTTTTCAGAGCTTAGCTAACCCATGCATTCAATTTTTAAATAACATTTGATTGAAGGAGTTTTGATTTAGCACCTCAATTTAAAAAAAAAACTGAATTCAATGATTTGCAAATCTTATGAATGCACGTGGAAAAAAACCCTTAATTTGAATTTGTTGGCAGCAACAAATCTCAAAAAGGTTGGGACAGGGGCTATAAAAGGCTGGAGAAATAAAAAGACAGCTAGAATAACATTTTACCACTCATTATATATATTCCCAACAGATTTGTCTTGAATAAATTTCTGTTCACAAAAAAAGGCAGAAAATCAATACTGGATACTCATGATTTCCGGTGGAACTTACATGATTCTGTCATGGAAGTCACTGAATGGGCTGAGGAACACATCCAGAAATCTTTGTCTATAAAAACGGTTCACCATGCCATATGTGAACTTGAAGCAGGAGTGCAGCGGTCTTCTATGGGTCAAAACTAGAGTGAAAAAAGTGGAAAAGTTGTTATAAGAAGAGGTGGAGTGATTTTAAATTATAATACCAAAACAATTTGACCAAGGCTCATGAATAGGCCTCCATTAAACATCTTAACATAGACTGCATTTCAACAGTGTCTTTTTATGTTCCAGAACCCACAATTATCAGTGAGTAAATCTCATTCGGAGACACTCAGCTACATCACTTACATTGGATCAGCACTCTCCGTCGTCTTCACATTCATCAGCTTGATCATCTATATTTGTCTACAGTGAGTACATATGTTTTATTGATATTTTCTCTAGTATTACATTTTAAAGAGGCGATGTGTTGATAAAGAAATATATTATTGTTGGCTTAGTTCATAGAAAAAAAATGCTAAAGGTCAACCACTGACAGAAGTTATGTTGTGGAAGATTGGTTTATTGCATCAGTCAGACCAGTTTAAATGTACTGTGTCACATCTGGTGGGAAACAAACACTTGCACATAATCTTTCTTAAAGTGTGGCACCCCACAGTCGTCAGTCAAAAACTTTTCCAAAAAGGTGAGAGATTTTCTGTCATGTTCCTCAGTCAAGTGTGAACAGTCCTGAAGCCCTCTGCATACATGTTGGATTACTGAAAGCTGGCAGGTAGTCATTGCATGCATATAGGGCTGAATCACACGAGGAGTAAACAGGATGAGCAAAATTTGAAATATCAAAACATATCAGAGGAACAGCTCAGGTTGAGCAGTTTGGAAACAAAGCTAAAGTGGAAAGTTTGAAGAAAACGACTTCCCCTAAAGGACTGGTTCCCAAACGTTTTTTGCTAGGCCCCCTTTGTTTTACAAGAATCCCACTGTAACTTTACTGTATAAAGAGCTAACATCTCCAAAATTTCAGTAATTATAAGAAAGGTTTATGTACTAAAAATCAAGAATGTGGGATGCTGTTTGTCCGTTATTTGGACAGTGAGCCCAGTGCATGCTCCTGACGCAGGGGAAACCTACCTTGGCACAAGGGCTGGGTATCGTCACTGATTTCTAATCAATTGGATTCAGATTCGATTTGATTAAATTTTGCCTCAGACAGTCAGAAATATTATAATTCTGATCATTTATCAGTACTGACACTTGTGAGACTTCATCAGAGGTGTGAGCCTCACAGCAGATACCTTTGTGTCAAAGTAACTGAGGATAAAATACAGATGGGGAACTGTTCTTGAAAATACACTGAGAGAGAGAGCTGTGCAGGAAGTGTGATTTTATCGTAGTGGACACAAAACAATAAAAGTAAGAGGGAAGTAATGATGATGTTTATCAAATGTGAAGTGTAATTTTGATCTTTTGCTGCTGTTTCAGTGAATTTAGGTCAGAGAGTGACGAAACCTGCAGCATCAGAAGCTGTGAGGTGTCAACTTTCAGTACGGACAGTGTGCCTGTGTACGTGCCGTCGGGTGAGAAAGCCGACATCTCACAGATTCTGATGCGTCGGGTCCGCGCTTTGTGTTCACATCTTTGTGTGGAATCCTTTTTCCTGCTATCATTTACTATTTTAGCTGTTTGGTGGTTGTTGATATAGTTTCATGAGTTTTAACCCGAGATCCTGGCATTTTTGGCAAAATACATTTATATTTAATAATCGATTCAGGATTAAATAAATGATTGGAAAATCGAGTTTTGAAACCCACCCCTACTTGGCACCACTGTTGTACAGGTGAAGCCAATGGCAAGATATGCTTCATCACATGTTCTAGTCTTTGGCTTGGAAGTTGGTTCGGAAGCATATTTGGCGATGCTTCATCTTCTGCTTTGTGTTTGTGTGGGAGCTCCGTCAAAAAACCTGTCCATAGCAGTGTCCAAGTCATCTTTTTTTATTCTTTTTTTTTTTTTTTTTTTTTTTTCAGGATGCAAGTCAAGTCTTTGATGTTTATTTTCCTGTTTCTTTTTTTTTTTTTTTTTTTTTTTTTTTTTTTTTTTTTTTTTGTAAACCTGTCCCGTTTGGTTCTTTTGCCATCAGAATTATTGTCTAAAGGCGAAGAAAGATGCCCAACGGATTTACTTTACCAAATGGACCATCCCAGCCTTGCCGTAATGGTCCATTTGATTTACCTTTTATTGTTTATTTTATTTATTTTTTTTTTTTTACTGCTAGATACGGGACAGGGGAAAAGAAAAGGGAGAAAGAAAGAGGGGGGAAAAAACAAAACAAACAAAAAAAAAAAACAGCGGAGAAGAGGGACGGGGATAAAGGGCAAAAAACAAAAACCAACAAAATAAGCAGACAAAAAATACATATATCGATCACCTGGATCACCTGTTGAGAAAGAAAAAAGAAAACAAGCAGAAGAAAACGAGAGTAATAGAATAAACAACATCACAATGATATATGGGAATATAACACTACATACTTAATATTAAACATTATTGTGCAGCACGTAAGATCGACAGCGCACAGTGTGCTTTGAGGTAGGAGCCAAAAAGGGTGTAGTTTGTGTGTGTGATCACCTGTGTGTACACCTGTGAGCATGAGCACGCTTGTATTTAAAAGGTTCCTTAATGTAATGATCTGCTAGAGGGTGTGGGGGGCCACAGTCCCATCCTCCAGGGCATGAAGCAGGTATGGAGGAGATCAAAACTCCAGACATCCAGAGGCCCCCAGAACACAAGAGACCAAGGAAGACCAACAGAGGGGCAGCCGCGCCACTGTCCCAGAAAGAGCTGAGGAGAGTCCCAGATGAGGGATCACTCAGCAGCCGCGGAGCAGAAGCCAGGGGGGGTTGCAGTGACGTGCCCGTGAGCTCCGCCGGCAGCCAGCTGTGCCTGAGTGACCGAGCCCCAGGCCGAGAGGCCGAGGGCACCCCAACCCCGAAGTGGCCCGAGCGAGCCCCAGGTTCCAGGCCCCGATAAGCAGCCACCAAGGAGTGAGCCGGTGTGTACCCGGACGCCCACCCCCGGACACAAAGAACCACCAACGCATCGATGTCTGAGGGCGTCTGCCACCGGCAGGGGAAGTGGTGGTGGGAGATAGGCCTCCAAACCTTGGAGGGCCTGAGATGTCCCCAGAGAGGTGGCGTCTGATACCCAACCTGACATATAGACACAGACATACAGGCACACACAGATACAAACATCCATTCCCACCCTCATGCTCTCATAGGCAATTACTCCACACTCAACCAACGTGGAGACAGACATAAAGAGACGCTGTACACACAATCACACTCCCCAAGCGTACTCTAAGAACCGGGTCTAGGTACCCTTGCCCCTGGAGGGGGAAACTGCACCCAGACCCAGGTGGTGTTACCCTTTTCCCTGCAGTGGGGAGAAGCAGACTGCCCCGACTCCGCAGCAGCAGGGAGGCCCCACACCCCAGACCCCAGTCGGACGGCCAACTCCTCCTCCTAGCCCCCCCGCTCCAGCAGGCCGCAGAGACCGGGGGTGTGAGAAGACTCCAAACCTCCCTCTACCCGCTCATATGTAGTGTTGATGTATATGTGTTCTAAGGTGCAATTAAAACCCAGGAGGGCATGGAGCTACCTGCCAGAGAGCAGCAGGTAAGCGCATAGCCCCTCCTGATAGCCCTCAATGTCTACGTGTATTTAAAATTGAGAGGTGGGCAACGACGCCAGGGGTGAGGTGTACACCCTGATGGTAATTTGGAGTCCGTGTTGTGAGCCCACCCCCAAGATCCTATATGTATGTGTTATGAGAGTGTGAGTAATGTGAATGTCTAAGTTGTGAGATAAAATTGAGGCAGAGGCAGCCAGAAGGGGACAGAGGGGGGGGATGCCTCCTCTGCACCCTGGTGACACACCCCTACCCCAAGGCCCTGCATGTGTGGGTGATTGTGGTGGAGCGGGAAGAGGGAGGCAGCTGGAGATGGGGAGGGAAGAAAGGGAGGGGCAAGTGACCCCTCCCTGGGGCCAGCTCCCCCGCTGACCCCAGTAGGTACCCCCATGCTCTGCAACCCGCCAGGGAAAGGGGGCCCAGGCCCATCCGGACCAGGGCCCAGTGCAGCAGCGCCGCCCGGCCCCACAGAGCCCGGGACAGCCCACCCGACCCCACTACAGAGAAAACTGCACCCACCCCATCATCCACTCATCTTCCAGACTACACAAGACAATAGACGCCCAGGCTGAGATCTTCCTCCACCTCTCCTATATCTCCCCCTCCTGCAGAGAGAACTCCTGAGGAGAGGAAAGCTCCTGCAAGATGTGACAACCTCCCCCACCAGTTGAAGAGTCCCCCAGGTGGCTCGATGCACTGGCGGCGCCCTGCGCCAGGACCGGGCCCCCATATACCCACCCGCCCACAACCCCAGCAACACACCAACCAGGACCCGAGCCCCCGAGGCCCGGCCAGGGCCCCAGCCCAGAGACGGAGCGCCCCCAGAACCTCACGCCCGTCCCGGACCCACCCAGGGGCAGCCAGGCTACCAGGTCAGTAACCCACGTCCGTCAGCACAGACCCTCCCCTAGCCCCGCTGCACGCAGCCACGAGGAAACCGTCACCTAAGAGCCAACAGAGCCCTTAATTGGCCATGACCGCTACCCCGGGTTGAGCCCCCCAAGGAAGATGCTCCTGGGGAACCCCCCGACGCCCTAAGCCTGTCCCTACCCCCACACCAATCACAACAGTAAAGGTGGGACCAAACTATGACCCCCCACCCCCACTAGGTGATGGAGCTGATCAAAGGAGCCCAGAGCAATTGATCTGATGTGGTGGCAGAGGCTGTATCAAGACTAATGTAATCTAATAGATAATTTCTATACTGGTTAGAATTAAGATTATTTTTATTTTTCCAGTTCATGAGGACTGTTTTCTTGGCTATGCATAGGGCAGTGAAAACCATGTGGGCTATATTCTTTTCTGAAGTGACATTATCTAAGCTGCCCAACAAACACACTAAAGGAGAAGTTGGAATGTTACATTCGATAAGTCTTCACATATCTCACGCCAAAACTTCTGAACTGGTGGACAGAACCAAAGAGCGTGGATATAATTGTCCAGTGAATTGGTTTGGCAGTGTGATCTTTTTTTATTCATACCCCACCCCCCTCCGCCAATGGCTTTGCACCCTCCACTTTGGGAACCACTGCCATAAAGGAAGCAGCTGGAAGACGAAACAGAAAAAGGAGCGCTGGATCCTCTGACACTTATCTCCTTGGATTAAAGGCAGTTAGGATGCAAAGATAATCATTATTTTACATAAAACCTATACATTAATAAAAAAGGGTTATAGTCTTCAAATAAATAAATATAGTAGCAAATTATGAAGAAATATCAATATATGGGTCATACTCTAAATTGCTACATTTATTTATTTAAATTTACTTCATTTATCTCTGATATTACTTTGAAAGGGTTTGCTTCTTTCTTCCTTCAGCTTCATCATCTTCTTCCCATTTTTGGCAGTCTTGGTTCCCGTACTCTTGGTTACATATAGAACAGGATACATTATCTGGCATATTTAGTCTGACAATAATTATGGGAAACCACAAGCTTCTCAGTTTCATCTGTGTGGAGTTACTATTGTTAGTGTTATTAAAATTGAGGGTTCAAAGCGAAAGGTTAAAAAAAGGCCAAATTTCTTCCATTGTTTAAAAAATTGTAATGCTGTTTCTCTCTTTAGTCGTCGGCGTCCTGAGAAGACAACTAATCTGCACATGCAGCTAACAGGAGCAATGCTCTGCCTCCACCTCAGCTTCCTGCTGTCCTGTTTCTCGGTATGGCTGCTGAATGAGGACAGCCCAGTTTGTCTGGTTCTGAGTCTGATTTTACACTGGTCTCTGCTGGCCACCTTCAGCTGGACTGCTCTGGAGGGGTTCCATCTCTACCTTCTACTAAGCCGGGTTTTTAACATCACTTTCAGGAAATATCTTCTCAAACTCAGCTTAGTTGGATGGGGTGAGTAAAGTAAGGTTAAAACACAATTTTGTCAGATGCTGTCAAACAGGCCAAATGGAAATGGATAGTATAGGTTTGTTGTTGTTGTTGTTGTTGTTGTTGTTTGATACTACAAAGTTGAGAAAACATCATAAATTTGGTGATTAAAATCCAGGTAAATGGCTGAATGAGATTGGTTTGTCCGTATGGTATGTATACAGTATTTTTTCCATTTTCTACAACTTTTTTTTACTACAAATACTTCAGTGATTTGCTGAGAGTGTCCAATAATACTATATGAAATTGTAGCATGTGCACAAATGTCGAGTGATTACAATGAGCGTGGCAAAAAAAAAGTCCAGCAATCAGTGTCATAATAAAGCCTCAAGGATGGATAATCTTGAAAGGTTGGTGAGTGGTCTAGATCCACACTCACGTTTTGTTTTTAATTATTTTTTCATGTAGAGCAACTTCTTTTTCAATAGAAGACTGCAGTGAAGTCATGTTTGTTAACATTTGCACTTCAAGCTGTAGCACATACAAATTTTATTTTATTTTATCTTTGTATATGCATTTAATGCTTCACTTGAAAATCATTCTATTTTTACTTCTTTAGGCTTCCCGACACTAGTCGCAGTGATTTGTGCGATTTCAGGTGTTTATGGTAAATACACCCTGCACATGCGGGACGCCAAACTCTCCAATACAACAGCACACATGTAAGAAAATATCATCAGTAGGATTTTTATGCATGCAGTGACCCATGAGATTTGATTTCTTAAGACAAAAAAATCATACTTTGATGTTAACATTGGTGACATTTATATGCTGCCTCCAAAATGTTTTATATTTATTTAATACATATTTATTTTTCAATAATGAGCAGATGCTGGATGAACAGCGAGTTTCCCAAGAAGCACCTTATAACCAGTTACATCACTACAGTGGCCTTTCCTTCCTTGGTGGTGCTGTTTAATGCCTGTGTTATGGGACTAGTTGTGTTTAAGCTCTGGGGGATAAGAAGGGGTACTGGAGGCTTTGGAAGCAACACTGGCTGGAAAAAGACAAACAAAAACAAAGGCTGGAATTTATGGAAGGACTCTGTTAAAGTGCTGGGCCTCAGCCTTGTGCTGGGGTTACCTTGGGGGTTAACCAGCATCACATATGTTTCACTCACTGGTATCTATGTATTCACAATATTCAACTCCTTTCAAGGTTAGTATGTGACTAATTCTTGTATAAAGTATGCACTGGATTTTGATCATTTGTGAGAAAAGTTGCATTTTTTTTTCTCTCTTATCAGGTGTCTTCATGTTCCTGTGGTCTTTGGCTTTGACCAGGAAGCCTCAATCAAACAATAACTCATCAACAGACACCTGTCAGAAAAAGCTGACCACCAGTTTAAATAACAGCCAAGACAAGTGAATTATCCTGACTTGCAAACCCAATTCCAAAAATGTTGACATGGTGTGTAAAAGGTAACTGAAATCAGAATGCAAACAAATTAAATAATTAAAACCTCATATTTTATTCACAGCAGAACATGGAAAATATATCTAGTTTTAAAATCTGATAAAAATGTACCATTCTAAGAAAACTCCCAGCTTAAATTAGACGCCAGGAAAACATCTGAAAAAAGTTCGGACAGGGCCATATTTGCCAGTGTATAGGATCCTCTCTTCTTTTATTAGAGAGGAAGCTACAGTCTCTATCACTGCAATATACAAGGTATAAATATGCAATAATTTACAGTATAAAGTGTCTTGAGGTGACTGTTCTTGTGATTTGGCACTATATGAATAAAATTGAATTTAACTGAATTTTAGGACGCAGAGACCAGCTGCTGGATTGGCTGTGCCAAATGTTTTTAATTTGTGAAAGGTCCGGACTGCAGACTGGGCAGTTCAACACCTCCACTCTCCTATTCCTATTATGCTGTTGTAAAACGTGCCTCTGTCCATTCTAAATTAGCTTTGGCCGAGAGCAGCTGGCAGTCCTCTCCATCTACTAAATTTTTTTATTTAAATAACTTTTAAATATTTTTATATTATCTATGTTCCACTGTGAATAAAATATGGCTTTATGAGATTTGGAAACCATTGCATTCAGTTTTTAGTTACATTTACACAGCATTTTCTAACATTTTACCGTTGACATTCATATATGGTAATGAAGACTCATTTTATTTGTTGATGTTTTTTTCTCTTTCTTATTTTGGAATCAAATACAAATATGATTTTTGTTAGCATATTCAACAATTAACTTGTGAATCATTTAATTTAAAAAGCAGTTACTGTGAAGATCATCCATATTCTTTACACTGTATCATATGTATAGGTCAGGTAATGTATCTGTCCTACAAACTTAACCTATATACTACAGA
The DNA here is from genome assembly GCF_036321145.2 of Pelmatolapia mariae. Lineage (NCBI taxonomy): Eukaryota > Metazoa > Chordata > Actinopteri > Cichliformes > Cichlidae > Pelmatolapia > Pelmatolapia mariae. Next base: position 36,618,027 of record NC_086227.1, on the reverse strand, counting down.
ATGTTATTAGTTATTATTACTGTTATTGGTAGATATTTATCTTCATAAAGCAGGTGACTTCACTGCAGACTAATCAGTTCAGTTATGCACTCTGTGGTATTTTAATATTTCTGCATTGTTTCATCAAGTATACACTCACTAAAATGCTTGTTATCTTAGCTGACTCACTGTAGGGGTGATTCAAATTGTAATAAAGAGACAGAAAATAACTGCAGGAGTAAATAACGGATAGGCTGTTTTTGACACTGCCCCCTGGTGACAGTAAACGCCTGCAACATGTTGACAAAGGTCTGCGTGACTGTCATCATTGTAGGGAATGTGAAAAGTAATAATCTATATTATTTTGCATAACCATTGTTTTACTTTGGGCAGCTTAAGTCTATTTTGTGGACAAAATCGTTGCACTATTAGGCAATACAAGCAGGATTATGAAATTTCACAAGTAAAAGGTCTTTGCAAAACAGTTATTCCATCCGAAACAATTTTCAGGTTAGTGCAGCACCATCTTTGTGTGATAACAGAATTTATTTTTATGTTGATTTTATGATCAAATGTTATATTATGTATAATATTATGTATAATACAATTTTTGTAATAAAATAAGTAAAGTTTTAAAAATAAAAAATATATATCAACACTGATCATTTTATTATTTTTTTATTATTATTTTATTAACTGATTAAAACATAGATTGGGGGGTTGGACTATTTTTGATAACTATGTTTGAAAGCATTTTTAAGTTTGGCAAGACGTTTGAGAACCACTTGCGACTCTTTTGTCCGGAGATAAAACATTGTAGAACTTTGCAGCTCCATCATCACAAAAACAAAAACAGAAAAACATTATTTATGTATTCGAAAAAACAAAACAAAACAAAACACAGCAATCACAATGACGTAATGTCTAAAAAAAATAACAGAAGGCACAAAGTCAGCTTTTAATTGGACAACATTAACAGGAAGTGCTTTTACTTTGAAGTTTTAAGAAATAAAATGTTTAATGTTTTATTGACATTGTGGATTACAGTGATACATTGGAAACTCGTGGCGGCAGTTTAGTTAATTTAACTATATAATAATGCGAGGGAACGTATCAAGTAAACTACATCAAAGAAATTACTATAGTTTTACGAGTTTCTACACATTCGTAGTCACCGGAAATAAAGGAGGATTGCGATCTCTCGCGTTTCCTTTCTTTCCAACTGCCAGACACACTAAAGAGAGACGGCGACAACATGGATCCAAATACTACGATTCTCCGAGTGAAAAGGAAAAGGGGAACCGACCCCGCAGATGCTTTGCTGCTGGCATGCAAACGTATCCGTCCCGAAACGTCCCAGAGCTCAGGCGAAACGGTGCCTGAGCCCAACGAAGCCGAAGTGGAAAACTCTGTCTTCAAACTCGTGGCGACCGTAGCAACACAGGTGAGGGGCCCAATGCTATCGTCAGAGCAGCGGTTAGTGGAAGGGGTAGCTTTTGAAAAATAGTGGTGGTGGGGGGTGGTAGTTATCACGATAGTTGAAACCACTCCGAAGAGCTGAGTGGCTGATAGCAAGCTGAATGAAGCTGCTGAGAGCGTCACTTACTGTCCGAAAACAACGCGCCTTTGTGCTTATTGTTGTTAGCAATCATGTTAGCTGCTAGCCCTAGCTACCCCACAAACTGCTGTTAGCTTGTTTTTTGACGTAATTTGGGCCTTGAAAATGAAGTGACAATCAAAATCCAGGCTGTGGTATGACTAACGTTTGAAGTAAATTAAATATTTACATGCGTAAATCAATAGACGAAATCAGACCCATTACGTAAGATAATTAGATTAGCTGTAAACACTGCTATATACAGTTGTAGCACTGCATTTGTTTGTGTAATGTGTACACCGACCACTATGTTTTTCTTTGTGGGATTCGGTAAAACGGACAGATGGCTAATGCATCTTTTTCCACTTCATTACATTTTGAGAATGCTTCCTTTAGTGAGTGATGGGCGCAATGACTGAAAAATTGATATAACAATATTGATTCTGGTGAGCCTTTATATAGGGTTTTTGTAGCTCGTGTAGTCTTGTGTCAGAAGTATGCAGTCTTTAAGTTTTTAATGTCATTAGGAAGTGAAATCGGTATGAATAAAATCACACAGCCAAAATGAGGAATACACCACTCCTGGGCTCTGATGACAAAGTTAACCATTTGGCAGGCGGATAAGGAGTCACTCCTTAACAGGCTTTTCTGCATTTTTAGGTGCATGTAATGTCTTTTTATTTTTTTAACAGTAGGTTTTTCCTGGTGATAACTATGCTTTGGGAGGTGACCAAGCAAATAACCATAATTGAGTCACATACAGTTAAGGCAAAGAGTCTTTGTTACCTTACATATTTCTCTGGATTTTCCTTTTATTTCTTGCCATTTGATGAACACAGTCCTGTTGATTGTCATTTTTGTGCTAGACCAAATTGTCTTTTGAGGGCACCAAACATTTTTATGCGCAGGGAAAATTCTGGTCATTGTGTTTTCAACATGTGAATCTTGCATCTTTGCACAAGTCCTATTGCTACTGTTCTTTTAGTTTGTTTTGTAAAAAGGTAATTGTTAGTGTTTTAAATTGTCTGTTGTTACAAATTGGTTGTTTCCCCGTTGAAGAAAATTGGATGTAGGGTTTTTAATTGTTGGATTTCGTTAATATTTGCATTAAATTAGTGGAACCGCGAGTAAGTTCTGGCAGCTTCTATGAGTTGGGAATTAAAAGGGAAATCCATGTTTATGTTAAAGCCTCATGGGTTGTTATCTTTGTCATCCCATCACCAGGATGCTCCCGTTCAGACGCAGGTTCGACAGGCTTTGGCTCGGCCTCGCACGGCACATGCACTGCGTCCCTCTGCTGCCAGCTCACAGCGGATACTTGGTGATTTACGCAGCACAAAGTGGAGTACTCGGAGAGAGGAACGCTACAGAATACTCTCAAGCCACCGTGCTGGTCTGTCAGCCCCAGCAGAGCAGCAGACACCACAGATGGGTGCTTCTGAGTGTGTAGAGGAAACGGGGAAAGAGACGGACAAATGCTGGGGGCTGGGTGAAATCCAGGTGGTGGATCTGATCCATGAGGATGGAGAGGACCAGGATAAACCTTCAGGCAAGGTAAGTTGATAGTTGGAGATTCTAGGTTTTGTTTGCAGCAGTTGTCCTAGTGCTCTTTGGCAAGCATACTCATGAACAGCCCAATCATCAGTTATTATACTCAATTTAGGGTCCTGATATGTTGCACCTATTTCACTTAGTGAAGGCTAAATTACAGAAACAGTCAGTTAAAAAAAAAATACCATGCTGGCCTCAAACTGTTAAAAAACATAAATGGGTGTCCTCATAGGGCTGCTTGATTGTATTTGGGATTATTTAACACAGGTTATCAGCTTACCACAACTTACCAGGCATTAAGCTTTTACTGAACACAATTGTGCAGTTTAACAAGTGCTTTTCAGAAGGCAGATGCTACAAATATGAATATAATTTAGTTGCAGAAAGTCATCCAGTCTTAGCTCAACCACATGGCTGGCACAGTCATCGACTGTTAATGACACAATTATCATTGATCGGTCTCACAGATCCAATCTTCTGATGTCTCATCCTGCCAGCACATTTCCTGTTCTGTTAAGTAAGGATGTTCCTGGTAATTCATTTACTATAGTCATTAGAAATTAGAGAAAAAAAACATTAACTGGTCAAAAAGTAAGAAATTGTTCAGCAAACAGGCAGAATTGTTAGACAAATAGTGCATGTTTATTTAAGAACCTTTTGGAAGTGCATTCTTCCCCAATCGAATCACATTTTTCGCTGGTCTTGCAATGTTGGATTGGAAGTGTGGCTAGTGTTAGCAGGGCTAGCAGGAGCAGCAGCCATCTTTCCTTGAGTTTAAAAACCACGCATGAACCACGCTGCATTAGTTGAGCTTTCACAGCTGACAAATGGACAGGGAGGGAGAGAGAGAGAGAGAGAGACACACACACTGCAGGCCTAGCTAGTTCTAGAGTGTGACATAACATCTCAGAACAGTTAAATGGTGTTGCACGTGTATAATTAGTTTAACTATACCAACCAGCCAGGACAGCTGTGTTAAGGTGTCTGATCGAAGTCACGTTCATTTTTCTTTTTAAGAAGCATTCAGGCTCGACGGTTTCAGTCACAATTTCAGTCGTGTGCTGTAGGAAAGATCACTTACTTTTGTGAGAATGTCAGAGTTACTGCAGCCACTGCTATTACACTGCCTACCGGCAAACACATGAAGCTCACAACTTGCCTCTTCCTAACAATATGTGTTTTGATAGTTACCGGTAAACAGCTGTGAGATTTTTTTTCAGTATTGATGTAAATGTCATTTAATTTGTCATTAGGCCCAACTAGACTGACTATCAGCTCATTAATTTGTTCCATCTCTAATCACTTGCTTTATTTTTCTAAAGATACTGTCCTCCGAGCCAGATGAGATTCTCTGTAACAACACCAAGATGCTGCGGGAGCGTCTGAGCATATCTGGAGATAGACTGGGCGAAGAGCACCGAGAGCAGGATGATGGCTACGTCTATGATCTTTACTACCAGGAAACGGTCACACCAGGGTGGATCCAGGACATCCTGTCTGTCAGGGCCTATGCTGATGAGGGAGAACTGGTGTGTGTGGATGGATGGACGGACAGATGAATGAGTGCTGAAATTGGAGTGAGTGAATGGGTGAAGTGGTCCAAATTTTATATTTGGAAAAATAAATGATGGTCAGGTGGTAAACAGGTAGCCTTTAAAGCAGAAATGTTTGATCTTTACATGGGAGTATTCTGTCAATCAGGAGTTCAGCCTCATCCCTCGTCTGAACTCCTGCCTGCTACAAAATGATCGCTTGTTTGTAAACAAGCATCACCACTTTGTAATGTTGCCTAATGGTGCCTGGGGAATATAGAAACATTTTGTTGCATTACTGCCACCTTCTGGTGGTGGTAGTTCATTACAATTTGGCACTAGTTTAAAATAATCTAAAAAGGGTGGAAGAGGGGTTAAGATGAGAAAAGTGTTGGGGTTTTTGTAACTTAACTGATGATTTTTAAATGGTGTTTAATGTAAAGCATTGAAAGTAAAAATGTAAACAAGAAGATTGTTTAGTTTTCTAGCCCTGGATGTTTGGAGAAGTAATTCGCCAAAGCATACCGTTAGGGTTTCTTCTTATCAGTGATGACTCAAACCTCACTGGGTATTTTTAATATCAAACCACAACACTGACTTTATCATTTATAAAAAAAGCTTTTCTGATAAATGTGGTATTTTTAATCTTAGGTTCCTGACCTTGTGGTTCATGAAGAGGAAGTGTATGAAGATGAGGATGATGAGAACGAGGAAGGCAACTGGAGGAATGACTACCCTGATGAGGAGAGTGATACAGACAGTGACAGAGAGGAGCGCTACGGTGGTATGTATTTAGAAACATGTCAGTTATTCAGTGCTGCAGTCTCTACTTAAACTCCTGTTAATTTAAACAAATGTCTCCCATTTCATCTTTTACTCTGATGACAAGATGCCAAAAGTTATTTAGTCAAACCAGGTTAATGTGATATTCTAGTCATTTTCACTCATACACAGTATCCTGAGGTCTTAGTTATACTTTTGATTGTCTAGACTTCTGCATTACGAAGCTTAGTGTGCATAACTTGAGAATTGGTTCTCTATAAGAACTCATTCCAAGTCCAAGTTCAATTCGTTTCTTCCTTTGCTTGCCAACCGATTGCACTTGCACTACATTTAGCTGATTTCAGTTGTTGTGCCAGAGGAGGAAAATGGTGGCGCAGTCTACAGAGTGGATATAGACAATACTTTTATTTTTATTGTAAAAGAGGATGAGAGATCGATGGCGAATTCAAACTGCATCCAGGACAGAAACAACTGCTAGTATGCTGCTAACAGAACTTCGGCTCTTTGCAAGCTCCTGCACAGACATCACGCAAATGCTAAGCTAAGAACCCAGAGTGATATTAAAGCTGAGTGAAATCCAACCCCAGCCCAGCTGCCAGACTCGACTTCAAAGGGTAAAAAACAGATGAGCAGTCAGGCTGCAGTGTCCGTTTCTGCCTGTTCATGTTTCTAAAGTAGAATCACTGTGGCGATCCATTTGAATGTCTGTGTGCTGGTTTTCATCTTTTGCTTTTTGTTGTCAGTTTTGCATTCATACCCAAATACTAAGAGAAAGCTCATATGCGTATCCTCATTAAAATACAGATTTGTGTTGGTGTGTGGGACTGTAGCCTGTATGTTTGTATTGTTACATTGATATTTATGAGAGTGCATTTCAGTTCATTTTAAGGACAAATTCAAAAGTAATGTAACAAGTAGTGTATCATGTTACTTGCTCCTGATTGTAATTAAGGAAACTACTGCATTACTTTTAAGAAAAGTGTTCTGCTTAAGACTGTATGTAGGACATGGATGGAGCCACCACGTCACTCAATGGTTTTTGTGGTCTTTCAGACCAGGAAGTTAACATATGTGGGTGAGAAGGTTCAGTGCTGAGGTTTGTAGATTGCATCTATAAACTCGCTAGACAGACACAGATACGTGCTAGTTGTTGCTAAGCAACAGACTGATGAAACACTTACTAAAACTAGAGTACAAATTTCGCATTATTTACCAATTTCAAATGGCAGTTCACTAAAGTTCAGTTCACTAAGCTGTTGTTTCTTGCTCCCTGTGTGTTTGCTTCATTTTTCAGTCTCAGTGTCACTTTGTGCAAACAAGTGTTGAATGGTGTTTATTTGCTAAGCATTACATTTGCCTTCTGTGCAGGTTACTGGGAGGAGGAACACTCCTACAGCAGGAGGAGCTGGCAGCACTACCAGAGGGAAATGGTGCATGAGCTGGGCTGCCGTGGTGACGACGACAACGGCGATGATGATGATGACGATGGAGACAAATATGATTCCGATTGATCTGCTCTTCACCCCACTAGTGGATCTTTCCAGTTACCTTTCCACAAGTAACCCCTTACTCTGTGCAACATCTGTGTAGCAGAGACTGAAAAGGTTATAAAGAAAGAAATCACTTTTCACAGTGTAGCAGTTTATGTGTAGCACTCAGCAAATGGACAACGTTTCTGGAAAACACCGGGAAACAATACCTTGGTTAAAAACGTGCCAAAAGTATTTTGTCACAGTTATGAAGTTCAGTGGCCACTAACTGATCAGATCACTTTCCTACACAGATGGTGATGGAGTAGGTGAGTTATTTGCAGAAGGGTCCCGTGTGTCCTTTTTTTGTTTTTGTTTTTTTGTTTTTTTAAATTGTGGAGTGAATTCATGTGTGGATGTTTGTTCAAAGTGGATGTGTGTTAGAAAATGTTGCACATTAGTGTGGTATGCCTCGTATGCTTTGTGCTCTTATCCTTCTGTTAGTGAGATGTCTCGGGCCGCGCGTGGTTGCAGTTTAGGGTGTTTGCATTTTGTGCATGATAGGGCGTGTACGTATAACTGTGTTAGATTTTTTTGCATAATGTGAAAGCGTGGTGCATCAATTCTGTTGTGGGTGTGTGAGTTTGGTTCAGAAAATATCCTCTGGAGTTTAAATTGTTTCCCTTGGATGCGTGTTCTGTTAAGGTTTTTGTAAATATGTAGATGTGTATAAAAAGAAAGCTTTGAAAATAAACATGAAATGTCTCCGTGTCAGTTTGTCCTGCATTCTAAAGAAGAGGTTAAAATGTATTAATATCCTATATCATTGGTTTGTAAAACATGTATAAATATCTTATTACTTTATAAATTTAGTTTGAATTCAAAGGCTTAGATGGACTAATGTCAGGTTCTTTATTTATTATTTGTTCAACCTGGTTAAGTCACCATGGTAACTTCTACTCAACCTATAGCCAGTTAAGAGCAGAGACCTGTACTGTGAAGCAGGATTTGGGCTTATCCAGGGCCCTGAACTATGAAGGGTGTTCGGCATACCCGGGGTATCATTCCACTATCTGGATTCAGCGATCGGGACACATAGTCACACAAAGCTAGTTATCACCTCATAAAGTTATTCCAGGGTTTCCCCTGGATGTTCACGTGAAAGGGGCGGTGTTAACAGAATTTAAAAAGATAGTGCCACTTATTCCAGGAATGTTATCAAATGGTGAAATGCAACACACAAGTTTTAGTGCAGAAACTGGTTAATCTGGTGGTTCAGCGCAGAGAGTGATAAAATAAGCATTTTAATTTAAGTGGCTGCATCCCTGTCAGTGCTGCTGTTTATTTCTAAGGTGACGGCTGCACATTACAGCTCTGTAACTACAAACTGGATACAGTTACCATTTAGTTTTAAGTTTACTGTCCCACAGCCTAATAAAGGAGACATGGGAACTTTTTGTTATGAATGAACGAACTCCAATATATAGGCTTAGTTTAACTTGATGTGTAGTTACCAAGTAGCTTCCTGTTTTAGGATCAGATATTAATGTTTAATTGTTTCCTGCCAAAAGGGGGGAAAACCAATGAATTGGTGTCTAATAATCTATTTACTACTAATACTGACCATAGAAACACAAAGAAGTTAGAAGCAGCTGAAAAATTTCAGACCCTGCTACTCCCCCCGCAGAGCTCTTGGATATGCTCCAGAGTAGAGATCTACAGATCATTCTGCTGATGTGGGTAAACTTCAAATGGTAGTCCTTTTTAGTAAGGTGTGATGCCCCCTCTAACCACAATGTGGCACTGCTACATGTCAAATCTGACACACACACAAATACTTCTCCTTGATAACCTTTCCAAAAATACAACAGATTATGAATTGTTTTAATCAAAAGCACAGATGTCTGTGAGCCCTAGGGTGGTAAACTCCCACCACACAAGCACATCAATTAGCACTCTCAGTTACACATCTAGACTTTAGAGTCTGTTGTAATAGAATACAGGAAGAATTTTATTTTTTATTTTATTTTTTTTTACAGATTTCTCCAAGCTCATGAGACATAGTCTTTATAACAGCAATTACAGGAGCAGAATTAGCTCATTGCTCACAGAAGAAAAATAGTGGTGAGCATCACCAGCATGATACAGTTCTGATTGTAAGAGTTATTGTTATGTAAATATATCAATTGCATATAGATAGGAAATTGATATCATAGATTGTGATACAGTTTACTTTTTATTGTAAGGTAAACCCCCTACAATATTAGTGAGAAAATCAAAGTAATCATACACCTCAGACGTCCACTGTGGGGATGAAGAACTGTTTTCTACGATAAGAGACCTGCAGAATCAAGCACAGGGGCATTGGGAAGGGAGGCGTTAGCCATCTACCTTGATTGGTTGGGACTAAGGGAAAAGACAAGAGAGACCTGAGAATGGAGACCATGAATTATAAATAGAAGCAGACATGAAGATAATCTTAAACCACCTGCTAAAGTGCTGAATTGTCAGAAATGTAAGGTAGCTCAGTAAATGAACTGGTGCTCGTTGCTCTGTATGATTTAAACATTCAGACCCCCAGAGGTCTTTTTAGTCATCTGTTTGTTTTGTCTGTGGTTCAGCAGGTTTCCGTCTTCCGTTCCTCCATTTCTTACCACATGTTCACACTTCATACCCAACCCTCTGCATGGCCACAGATGCAGTATTTGTTAGTTCCGCAGTGGGAGCTTAGATGTATATGTTCAAGCTATTTCTGTTTGGTTATTTGTTTTGCTGATTTTTAATGGTGGAGTATACTGAATTAACGTTTTCTTGTAGTAAATAAAGAATTATAGGTTTGTGTAAAAACTGCTTTACTTTTTTTATTTCTACAGAACAAGTGTGAGCAACAGAACCCTGGCTGATGGAGAACATAGTGCGCTTCTTAATAATCTTCTCCACTGGTAAGATCACCACACTGGAACCACACTTTGTGATAGTTTGTTCATACATGTGTGCTGTATTCATGCTGTGCTGCGTCATACATTATACGTTGTTGTATGTTGCTGTGTTTAGGAATATTCACTTAGAAACATTATAAAAAAAAATAGGAGCATTTATTAACATTTTCTCTGTGTAACCGCTATTTAGTTTGTATTGTAATGTTAGTATTTAACATTATGGCACACACAATACTTCCAGCTCGGCACCTTTGATTTCTCCATGGCCAGCTTTCCAGTTGGCTCCATGCTCCACTGCAGGTCCCCGGCATCACTAAAGAAGGAACAGAGTTCAGCAGTGTGATTCCTTCCATCTGGCCCACAGCCTCCCTAGCACTGCCCCTCCACTGCAGCAGAGCCAGAGATCACACCACTGCCACATAAGTTGAATATTTTTTTAATACTGTGTGCTGTATTTTAACAGTTTCCAGTGACAATGACCTGGACTGGAACTTTTGTGGCACATGGCGCCATGGCAACAACCCCCTGAGCCTGAACCTCAACATCTCTACTGGCTGTAAAGCAATCTCCATTTCAGCCAATGAGAGCTTTCTGTCCATCAACGGGCAGATCACAGCCCAGTGTAGGAGATCTGAAGTGATTACCTTCAAGCACCTTGGATATGAATCAGGAGGGGACATCAAGTTCTGTCTGGACTGGGAGCCACTGCTGGACCTGTTAACTCTGACGGTAAATCAGACAACGTCAGCTGCCATTCACAACCTGTATATTATAATCAATAGCAAGAAACTAAACTAACAAAATTACAGGTAAATGAAATGTAAAAGAGTCATAACACCACAGAATTTTAAAAAGCATATAGCAAAACTTAAAATGTACATGGTATTTATGCTAAACTAGCTAATTTGCTCAAGATTATTATGAGAATTACATTTTTTTGTTTATTGTTTTATTTCTATATTCATATTCAGGTAGGAAAGAAAAACCTTATTCTGTGCTCACCTGCAAGCCTGCAGGATTCCTGCTGTACTGACCTGGCTGCTGGCCCAAACACAGAAGGAGCAGACTACGGCATCCTCAATGCAGGAATTAAAAATGATCCCATCACCGACAAAATACGGATGGCCTTCAACTTTCAAGCACATTCCACCAGCTACAGTAAGGAAGATTACACATATTCTGTCAGCATACTCTTGATAGAATATCTGTGAATGAAATATATTTAGCAAAAAATAATGTTACAGTGTTACAATCAAACATGATTTAATCACTGACAAAATACGGATGGCTTACAACTTTCAAGCACATTCCACCAGCTACAGTAAGAAGGAATTTATATCTACAGAAAGTGTAATTTTATTATATTTAGCAAGAAATAAAACTTGATATTCTGGTCTATTTTCTGCCCCGTAAGCCAGTTTCCCCACAGTGTTTGTTAACATTTAGTTTTGCTGAATCAAGAAAGGGCTTAACATTCCAAATTATCATTATTATCATCATCAGGTGCAGCATGTTACAATCAGAACTTCTTTTCTTTTTCTGCAGAAGAATTATGTGAACAAGCCAAACGAGAATCCGCCCCCAACAAGTAATTTCCTTTCTAATCCTCAAATACACCAACTTGTTGCATTACCATATTATTACAGGTTGTTTTTGACTACATCTGAGATAAAAGCTATGAAGCAGGAGTGTTTAAAAATGGCTGTGTCTGATGTTTGCGTCCAGGTGTGCTGAGCCTCCATACACTTACAGATCTGACGTGGAGCTGAAGGAAGATTTCAAAGGCCACAGCGTCACATCACCTGTAAGACAAACTGCAAGTTAAAGGGACTTGTTTTCACAAAACAGCAAATGTGTCTGAAGTGGAAAAAGTTTATTTAAAAAACTAAAACAAATAGTTGTAATCTAAACAACACTCTACAGTTTTAAAAAAAAACCAAAATAACTAAAATACTAAAATAAAAAAGATATTAATAGAAAAAGGTTTCTTCAATGCTGGCGGGTTTTTAAAAATTATATGATCAATTCTTTCAAACCGACAAACCTAAGAATGGTTTGGTGCACATGTTTAGAGTTTAGAGAATAGAGTATTGTTGTCTTCTAAGGAGCTTAGAGAGAAAGCGACCAGACTTCTTTAAGTGTCATGAAGATGTTTCACTTCTCATCCGAGAAGCTTCTTCAGTTCTAAAACCTGTAATCCTTAGTGGGAGTTGTCCCTTAAGAGGGTTGTTTACCCGCTATTGATCATGTGCCTCACCACCAGTGTTGGGCAAGTTACTTTGAAAAAGTAATTAATTATGGTCACTAGTTACTTCTTCAAAAAAGTAACTGAGTTAGTAACTGAGTTACAAGATTCTAAAAGTAATTAGTTACTTGAAAAGTAACTATTGCGTTACTTTAAAAAATGTTTAACCCTCTGGGGTCCAGGGTATAATTGGCCATTTTTAACTACTTTTTATTAAATGTAAATATAAATGATCAATTTTAAAATCATATGCACAAGTTTTGCAAACAACAAAGTTATTTGCAGCCATTTACCTTTTACCCTTTTATTTTTATAACCATTTCAAACTATTTACATAAAAATCAGCTGTTCTGCATTCAATAAGATGCCACACAAATTATTTGTGCCACTCCAATAATTTCTGTCCACTATAAAGGAGAACATCACAGCCTGATACCTGCAGGTCTGAAAGCAGGAGGTGTATCACTCCTGTTTTCTACCTGGAGACAGCAGTCGCCTCGTTGTTCTGACACACAATACAAACCTATCCACAACACACGAACTACACAAGACAACACATTAACTACACACTCCAAACATGCTAAACGTCACAAATCTCTCACATCTCAAAACTCGCTCTCTCTCTTTTCCTGCTCTCTCTTTCTCCCTCTCTCTCGCCGTCACTCCTAAAATTTCCCCCTCTTCCTAAACAACCAAATGTCATGTTGCCATATCATTTTTGATTGGTCAACATGGTGCGTTTTTTCACCAACACGAACGGGCTGTTTTTTGTTCTGTTTTTTTATTTTTTGTCATATGATTGGGGTGAAGACTGACATTTTTGCAGCATGTATCTAACATTAGTATTATAGCCACTCATGAAACAATAATATCGTTTTCTTCATGATCTGATTCCACATCCACAACAATCCTACTTCACACCCGAGACTGTGTGCTTTCATTCTTAATATGTGACTCACTGTGTAGCATGTTTCTCAGCAACCATGAGAGTATTCATTCAGTCTGAAGGGTGTGGTGATTTAGTTCAGAAAACAGGTCAGAGGTTAGACACATGAGCATGACTGACAGCAGCATTTTGTTGACAATTAAAGGATGTTGAAAGCTGACATTTTTTCTCTAAATCAACCTAAAATTAGTCATTTCTATAAGTGACCAAGAAATCTGGCATCAGATCTACTCTTTAAATTCCTTTATATGTGTGTATTTTCTTTTCCAGGCCATTGCTGGTAGATCTGTCAAGTTCAATACCACTGTCCACCTCCCTGCTGCCTTAAAACAAGTTGCGAAAAATGTTAGCAAAGTAGCCTGCACTTTCTTCAAGAACATCTCCGTGTTACCGGTAAGGCTGTTTGCCTTCAGTCGATACAGGCACATAAGAAAAGATTTCAGGTGACCTCATTTAGCTGTCAGCCTGCAATTTTTTCTTCACATTTGCGATACTATCTGTAATACTTTTGTTGCTTTGTGTGCAAATGTTTATGCTGCATTATGTAAGAGGCAGGTCAAGATGTGTATGTTTGTTTCAGGAGGCTCACAGAGATGCCAAGCCTATCAATGATGTCGTGCAAGTCACGGTGGAGAACGAGATCATCAAAGATCTGTCTGAACCCATTAGGATTGATTTTTATCATGAAGCCGTATCTGTAAGTTTGTTTGTTTTCTTGCCTTTTTCGTATCTGTATTAGTATGACCCCACCCACTTTATATTACTTAAAACTACTTCCTTAAACTGACACGTACTGTACCAAATAGTAACTGTTAAAATTTACTGCAATGTGCTGCAGTGCAAATATCAATAAACACGCAGTCTGACAAATATGGTTCAGGTGCAGAAAACAAAAGCAAAATGCTGTTAAGTTCTGTAATATCAGCCTGTCTACTTCAAAGGTGCAACAAGCACAGAAACCATGTGTAGCAAAAATAGATTGCAGTCTTAAAGGACTGTCTAATGCGCATAGTTTCTATGAAGTAGTCACGGTGACACATGAAACTCCCTCTTTGTATGTTAACTGTGATCTAAATATTATTTAGCATTATGGTGATACACAGTAAGCCAGGTTATGTATGCAGCAAATAGCAAATGAATTTAGAGGAACTAAAACTTTCATATGTGCAACAAATATATGCACTTTCCAATTGGGAGATTTCTGCAGCTCACATCTTTTTTCCCTCTTTATTTCAGGAAAGCTATTTAAAGAAATGTGTTTCTTGGGACACTAGAAAAGGTTGGAATACTTTAGCCGTCGAGCACATTTGACATTTTTAATTATTATCTATCTGTTCTTTCCCATAACTTCCACCACTGAAGTTTAACTGATTTGTATTTTCCTGTTGCAGATTCTCTGCAGGTGAACTGGTTGAAGGATGGATGTGAGACACAACAGAAAGGGGAAAACCACACTGTGTGTCTGTGTAACCATCTGACTTACTTCACTGTCCTGGTGGTGAGACACACAGCAGACTCTGCTTTTCCTACAACAACAAAAACAGTACGAGATAGTGCTTAGTAGTACTAAGTCATTTTAAAGAGATATATGAAATAGTCTTTTTTGTGTGTTGCATTTTTTGTATATGAAGACTTTTTTCTGCTCATTGCACTGTCCACTTGTAGGACCTGAAGCCTCATCCAGTGCGCCAGCCCCTGGAACTCACTGCCATTCGATATGCAGGCTGTGCTGTATCTATGATCAGTGGTTTTGCTCTTATAATTTATCTCGGCAGAAAAAAGGTATGTGTGCATACAGTCTATGGAAACAGTTTATTTTTAAATATTTTATTTATAATTAGGTAATCTGCTTATATCCTTTCAATACTCCTATGAAAATATCTGGCAATGACTATTCCATTAGACATGTTCCAATACAGTATCTGCAAACACGAGGAGTTTGCATTGTATTTTGTATTTTTCTGATTATACAATTATAACAGCATTTCAGGCATTATATGGTTCTGCTTCTAGATGTTACATTTCAACACTGTTATCCAATTAAATACACAGTACATACAATACATAGATTTATTGAGGTCTTTATTTGTACTTTGTACTTAAACTGGCTGCTGTAACAAGGTATTTTCTTAGGTTTTGAAATAAATAAAATGTTTTTGTCTTATCTTATTTGAAGAACATTTGGGGTATTTAAGTATAGTATAAGTATTAATATTAATATAGGAATACTGAATTATTGTAAGTGCAAGCCACAAAAGTTCATATAAAAACAGAAACTCTGTGTCATTACTGCCATCTTGTGGTTAACTTGCTCAAAATGGAGATACAGCTCATGTACTAAAATATGTGAGCTGTATCACCCTTGATGTTAATAACAGAATCATATTATTGTCTTCTCACTGCATTTTTGTCATTTAAAAACTAAAAATGTTCTTTTCTTTTGTTTGTTATGTTTTTTTTAACAAATTCTGGAGATGTGAACCAAATTTATTTTCAGATTAAAATACCTTTGCATGGTCTGGCTATGTTTACACAACTGATGTCTTTACCTCACAATATAAAGTGCTTTGAGGTGACAGTTGTTGTGTTTTCCTGCTATATAAATAAAAGGTATTTGATCTCAAGTACAGCTGCAATCTGCAAAAAGTGAAAGAATAGTGCTTTTTTTGTTTCATCTCATCATAGATTATGCTGCCATTTGTCATTTTGGCTGTTTTCATGTTAAAATCTTTCAGGTTTGGAGAACAAGAAATGCTGTTTGTTGACATCATGCAGCACCCTTCATCCTACTTGAGGAACAGGTACCTGGCCACAGGAAAGACTTCAGCTTCAAATCATAATCCAAGTACTCCCACAGTTAACTATGAAGCAGACTTCATGGTTAACTGTGTATGATGCAGCATTTTGGAGGCAAACAGTTTATTTATATGTACAGCAGTATGACTCTCTCTTTATCTCCTACCAACTGTTGCACCTGTGTTTCACTTTGTATCTCATATCCTGTAGATGTTCTTGTACACTGTGTCATCTTTATGAAGTCTCACATTCTAGCTTGTCACTTCAGTGTTTTCAGCAGACCAAATCTAAGTGAGCTGCAATTTTATACTAGCTGGAACAGCTGAGGTAGCTTTTGTTGCACACAGGTTGAACAGCTGTGGTCAAAGGTTTTGGTTTAAGTGTCACTAATGCCAAAAAATGTATTTATTTGCCATTAAAAGTCTTGAATGAATGAACGAATCAAGCAAATGAATGAATTGCGCATGACTGCTTTTCACTATGTCACAGAAACATTTATTAAAAATAAATAAACAACTTGAATAAAAATGTAAGCAGCAAAGTGTATGAAACATGGCCATGAGCGTAGCTGGTTTGGACCACATTGTTGTTTGCTAACAATATACCCACCAATACAACATCATTGTAGTTATCACCAAAGTGCAGAAAACAGCAGTAAGACCAGATCAGTAGCAGAACAGAATCAATACAATGCCCATAGTTCATTAGATCAGAACTGTACAGCTCATGCAGTACCACCTGAGGCAAATGTTCCAATAGCTGGACTACCATGGTGAACATGACATCGGTGATGATGATGACGATGACAAATATAATTGTGGAGACAAATATAACTTAAATTGATTACCCCAGTTGCTTAGAAATCTTTCTACTTCCCTTTCCACAAATAACCTTTTACTCTGTGTGTCTGTGTAGCTGAGACTAGACGGAATATAAGCCAAGAAATCCCATCTTATGCATGCTGCGTGTAGCAGACTACATGTAGCATGCATAAGATTTTATGACAGTTCATAAATTCATGAAAAAGTATCCTGATAACACCTGGAAGCTTTGAAAATAAAAATGACCATCAGTGTTTTTGTCCTGCATCATAAACGTAAAGTGGTTGATATAAAATCAAAGTGGTTGATATAAAATCAACCACTTTACCAACCAACTCATTAAAAACTATATATTATGATGATAACTTTTTCGGAAATCCTCAGCAGTCATTTCAATTGCTTACAAAAGTCGCCAAATGAACAGCCACTATAGTGCAATTATAAACATCTGGATTAGAAATTGAGTAGAAACTGATGGTTTAAAATACTAAAAAAGAATGTATATCTAACGGTCATCCTGTAATTTTTGTCCTGCTTCACTCAATTTCTCATTTTGCTTTCAGTTACTTACATTTGCTAGTCCTTTCGTCGGGTTTGGGGAAAAAATGTGTTTTAATGTTAAATTGCGGTGAGTCAAGAATAGCTATGAGAATAGACAGGGCACAACAGCATTGGACTCCTGCTGCTGGAGCTGATCAGGCCCACTGAAAATGATACTTTCAGTTTCACTAAAAATGCTAATCAATCTTAATGAAACCAACTTCAGGCTACACAGAGCAGATGAAACGGCAGGACGTCTGCTGAATGTTTTATTTAGTCTACTTTCAAAAGGGAAGGCCCTGAACAGACTAAATGCTTTGGTTTTGAAATGTTCCCAGTGTTTTTCAAGCCAGACAAAGGATGTCACATACACAGACACACTTTTTATCTTCTTCTTCTTCCTAGCGGTTTATATCCCACGATGCAGGGTCCGATATTTTGCATGCCTTCCTCCACTTCTTCCTATCCAGGGCCTCTTCTGCTGTAACATTCGCAGCCTTCATATCATCTTTGATTCGGTCCATCCAGCGCTTTTTTGGTCTTCCTCGTGGCCTGTTGCCACCCAGATCTAATTGCTGGGCTGTCTTTGCAATGGAGT
Organism: Pelmatolapia mariae; assembly: GCF_036321145.2. Classification (NCBI taxonomy): domain Eukaryota; kingdom Metazoa; phylum Chordata; class Actinopteri; order Cichliformes; family Cichlidae; genus Pelmatolapia; species Pelmatolapia mariae. The sequence goes on along the minus strand of NC_086227.1, from coordinate 36,600,231 downwards.
TTTTATCGCTACGGAAAACATGGCCGTGCCATTGGAGCCTTGCCTCTCGCATCTTGTCTGTGATCGGTGTCACTCCCCATCGTTTCCTGACATCTTCGTTCCTCGCTCGGTCAAGTCGTGTGAGACCCAGTGGCCACCTCAGCATCTTCATCTCCATGGTGTGTTTGGTCGTCGCTGGCCAGCACTCTGACCCGTAAAGTGCCACTGCGCACATGATCGACTTATAGACTCTCGCCTTAAGATAGATTGGCATTCTCTTGTCGCATAAGACTCCACTGACCTGACGCCACTTCATCCACACTGCGTTGACATGGAGTCTGGCGTCTGGTAGAGTTTCGCAGTCCGAGGTGACAAGGGAAGCGAGGTACTTGAATTGGGCAACTTTAGTTAGCGGCTCGCCGTCGATAGTGATGGTACTGTTGGTCTGGGGGCCACAATCAAGGTACTCAGTCTTCTTGATGTTCAGGCTCATGCCGTTTTCAGAGAGCCAATCTTGTGTTCGGGTTTGCAGGGCTAGGCAGTTTTCTATTTCTGATAGGCACACATCATCTGCATACAGGAGGCTCAATGGATGTGGTGATTGCAGCTGATCAGTGATCGCCAAATCAGCTCGTGGGGGACCCGATCGAATGCCTTTTCCAGATCCAGGAAGACCATATGTACCGTCTCGTTCTTTTCCCGGTGCTTTTCCATCAGCAAATGGGCCACGTGGATGGCATCAATAGTTCCACAGCCCTTAACAAAGCCGCACTGGTTCAGGGTGATTGTGACCAGTTGACGGATCCGATTTTCCAGGACACGTTCGAAGATCTTCATTGCATGGCAGAGTTGATGAATCGGTTGATAGTTGGTGCACTCTGTGATGTCTCCCTTGCCCTTCCAGATGGGCACTGTGATGCTCATTGTCCAAGCTCGGGGGGTTTTGTCTTCGGCCATAATACGGTTGAAGAGCGCCGCAAGATATGTTGTACCGCGGTCGCCCATCATCTTCCAGATTTCAGCTGGGATGTCGTCCAGTCCTGTGGCTTTTCCGTTTTTCATTTTCTTGAATGTGTTTCGGTCTTCGGCAGTGGTGATTGGTGTGACAGGCCCTGCGACTGGGTCCGCGGGTGGGATAGGCGGATGTGTAAATTCTTCATTGCTGATTCCAGCGAAGTAATCTGACCAGCGCTGAAGGACGTCTCGGGGGTCTCACAGAACCTGCCCGTCGGCTCCCTTGATTTGGACAACATGGTTCGTATCGATGTCCTGCTTCACACGGTGGCGGGCTTTGGCGAGTCGGTAGATGTTATTGGCCCCCTCTGGGGTTTGGAGGTGGTCATAAAGATCTTGGTAGTGTCGTCTTTTCGCAGAGGCCACTGCCCTCTTTGCTGCCGATTTCAGCGTCCGGTATCGGGTGAAATCTTCATGCGGTTGCGATCGCCACCAAGTCTTATGGCCAGCTTCTTCCCTTTTATTGCTTTTTGTACCTCCTCATTCCAAAACCAGACCTGTTTCTCGATGTATTTTCTGCCAGGTTTAGTTGAACCAACGGTGTCCTCCGCAATGTTGTGGATGCGCTCCACCGCTTCAGTCCACATCTTCTCGGCAGGTTGGTCAGTGTTTGCTGCAAGTGAGATGAGCATGGTTGTCAGTTCCTCCTTGTGCTCATTCGCCTTCCACCATTTGAATTGTTTTGGTCCTGTCTGGCATCTGGGCAGCTTTGGCTTGACAATCTTCGTATCCATGACGAGTAGACGGTGCTGGGGAGCCACAGATTCATACGGAATTACTTTGGTGTCCGTGACCAGGGGCGGATCTAGAAGGGTGGCATGGGGTGGCAAGTGCCACCCTAAAATGATCCCTTGCCACCCCAAGTGCCACCCCAGTTTTGCATATGACAGTGTTGTTTATTAAAATAAGATAGCATTAACAGTTTGAGCGTAGTTACAGTCAACAGTGAATATAAATGCTAAAACTGAATATATTGCATAGTGTCGTCCCCCCCCCTCCACCATTAACAAATGGTTCAGTCCATAGCAGGACCGGCTTTTTTTCTTGTTTTCAGTAGCGAGCGATGCTTATGATTGTGCCAGAGCACATTTTGAACAACACCATGGGAATTTCGGATTTTACACAGGTGGTTGGATGTTACACTCTGGAAATGGAAGGAAGGTGAGTGTTATTAACCCTCTGTGGTCCACCCACACGCTGCACCTCCAAATCACATGACTGATTTAAGCTGACGTAGCAACAAGCTGCAGCCACGCTGAGTCTTTATTTCAGCCCACATTCAAAGTTCGGACTTCAAAGTTTTTAAATTTTAATTACAGGCCAGTAAATCCAGAGTTATGATAATATATATAAGCCACGCTTTTTTCTAAATACTGTCGTCACGTTTTTGTGTGTGTGTGTGTGTGTGTGTGTGTGTGTGTGTGTGTGTGTGTGTGTGTGTGTGTGTGTGTGTGTGTGTTTTAAGCGTTTTCTAATGACAGTGCGAAAACAGTAAAGAAAGGAAAAAAGCCACCTCTTTCCTATCGGTGGAAAAATGTACCATGTCGACCAATTTTTTTTTTAAAAAAGTCAACACGTGGGATTTGGTTGTTTAGGAAGAGGGGAGAGTTTTGGGAGTGACGGTAACAGCAGCGAGACAGAGCGAGTGAGTGAGTGAGAGAGAGAGAGAGTTTTTAGATGTGGGAGATTTGTGACGTTTAGTGTGGAGTGTATACTTAGTGTTTTGTGTTGTCTTGTGTAGTTGCTCTGTTGTGTAGTCGTTTTGTTTTGTGTGTCAGTGAGGGCACTAATGAATGTCACAAAGGCACATTGCAGTGTAAACGCTGTAACGAAAACCAGCTGTTGTCAGGCCTGCAGGCTTATCCCTGTGCTGTTCTCTGCCTTTTGGTGGACAAACTTCTTTTTTTTTTTACTGGCACACATCATTTGTGGGGCATCTTATTGCGACACCTGATTGTTCTCTCATTTTAGTTTTAGTAATATTTTTAAATGGTTGTACAAAATGAAAAAAAAACGGCAGGTGTATTGGCTGCATTTTTAGATAAATAGTTGTATATGCTTACAAAATGTACAATTTATATTTGCATTTCAAGTGATAAAAATGTACTCAACATATCTGTGGGTTTTTTTACAGTGAAAAATACTACTAGGATTTTAAGTTCTTTGTGTGATTTCAGATCAGTAATACTAATGCAGTATGTCAGTGAAAAAAACAACTAAATTCAGTTGAGCTGAAAAGAATGATACCAAACAAGGCAGGAGGGAAAAAATCATATGAAACAATCTGAGGGTGAACTACCGGTACAAACGTAAACTCAAAAGGAGTCAAAAATGGGCAGTTGTGTTTCAGACCTGAGGTAGGTTGATCCAACAAGTCATGAAAAATTAGGTTTACATTTTTGTTCATGACAGTGCAGATTTCTGACATTTTGTGTAATTTAAGCTGTAACAATGTGATTGTTTTCTAACAAAAAACAGTGTGAAACTCAAGTTAGACTTCTGTTTGTAATTGAACCGCCCCATGTTGTGTAGCTTTCTGGATTTTATACTTATTGGGCTACATATTTATTTATTATACAGGCTATACAGTACATAACATCAAAACTCACATGTTTTATGTAACTAAAGTGTGTAATTATGTGGGCTAAAGAGAATAATTAAGTTATAGACTATATTTATATGAAAAACGTGTATACTTACTGCATTTGAATCATTTTAACCATATGTAACCACCTGCATATTTGGGGGAAAAACAGGCTTTGAATTTGCCACCCCATTTGATTTCTTTGCCACCCTCATGCCACCCTAAGAAAATTTCTCTAGATCCGCCCCTGTCACCAGATATCAACACAATTTCGATCCGCTCCTCACGTGTTAACCTCTTCGACATGTCAATGACTGTGAACAAAGAGAAACTTGTAAATAACTCATGAAAGAATAAAGTTACGTTGAAACCAAGCACACCATTGTTTTTCTTGTGACATTACCAATAAGTTTGATGTGTCACATGGCCCTCTTCCTATTGAAAAAAGTTGTATCCAAGATGGCCGACTTCTAAATGGCCACCATGGTCACCACCCATCTTGAGGAGTTTGCCCCCTCACATATACTAATGTGCCACAAACAGGACTTTAATATCACCAACCATTCCCATTTTATTACGGTGTATCCATATAAATGGCCCACCCTGTAGAATTTTAAAATGGAACCTGAATCTGATTGGTAGCCAGTGCAGCAACTTTAAAACAGGGGTCATATGAGCACCCTTGTTCGAGCGGGTCAGTAGCCTCGCTGCAGAGTTTTGAACAACCTGTAGGCGGGCTACCCTTTTCATGTTTAGACAAGTAAACAGGCTGTTACAGTAGTCAAGTCTTGTAGAGATAAAAGCATGTATTATCATCTCGAGTTCACTTGCTGACACGATGGATCTAAGTTTAGAAATGTTCCTCAAGTGAAAAAAGCAGGTTCTTACTATCTGATTTAAATGTCCCTCCAAAGAAAAAGCTTCATCAAAAATAACACCCAGGTTTCTAAGGTTATGTTTCTGTGAGGAACCTAAGTCACCCAGTCGCCGTTTAATATCGGGTATTGCACTGCCTGGTGCAATAATCAAAGTTTCTGTTTTGGCCGGGTTTAGCTGTAAGCAATTATTGTTCAACCATTATTTAATGTTGGTTAAACAGCCAATCATATTGGAGAGCTTATGAGCTTCAGCAGGCTTAAAAGAATAATATAGCTGAATATCGTCAGCAAAAAGATGATAAGCTACTTCAGGAAACTGCTGTATTATCTGGCTTAAAGGAAAAATGTATATTAAAAACAGAATAGGTCCCAGCACAGAGCCCTGAGGAACTCCACAAAACAACTCTGTAGATTCCGACATGATCTGGTTTGCAGACACACTAAAACTCCTTTCAGATATATAAGATGAAAACCAGTCTAGAACAGAGCCAGACATCCCAACCAGGTCTCTCAGTCTGTTTATCAGGATGGTATGGTTGACTGTATCAAAGGCTGAGGTAAGGTCTAACAAGACTAGGATTGTGTATTCTCCGGAGTCTGCTGACATCATAATATCATTAGTAACTTTCAGTAGTGCTGTCTCAGTGGAATGCAATTTACGGAACCCAGATTGAAAACGGTCATGGATGTTATATTTCTCCAAGTATGCCCTAAGGTGGACAGCTACTGCCTTCTCAAGGAGTTTTGACATAAATGGGAGTTTGGAGATAGGTCTTAAATTTTGAAGTAGTGCTGGGTCCAGGTCGGGTTTTTTGAGCCTTGGCTCCACAATGGCATGTTTAAAAAAAAGCTGGGGAACACCCCAGTCTGAAGAGAAACATTAAAAAGGTTCACAACCCAAGGACCAATGGTGTCAAAGGCATTAATAAAAAAGCTTAGTGGGGATAATGTCTGAGGGGCTCGAGGATGGCTTCATTTTGTCCACCAGGGCTGCTATTTCATCATAAGTTACAGTTGTAAAAGTTGACCAGGAGTACAAAGGGAGTGCCTGACTCGAAGAACAAGAAAGGCTTGGGGAGATTTTAGCACTGATTTCTTTAATCTTATCAACAAAAAATAGGAGGAGCTTATTACTAGTGTACATCTAAAGGTACCACATCTGGGGAGACAATGGCACTAATTTTGTCAAAATTAACTTGGGATTTCTCTTGTTTTTTGATATGAGTCTAGAAAAATATTCTGATCTAACAGTTTTCACCGTGTCATTTAAGGAGAGCATGAGATCTCGAAGATGGGGCCTGTGTACGTCAAGTTTGGTTTTCTTCCATAGTCGTTCTGTTTTGCAGCATATTCTCCTTAAGTTTAAGATAGACTCATTTATCCAAGGGCATGTCTTCTTTTGTAAAGCCGAGCTTGTTTTAATAGGTGCCACTTGATCCAAGATGGATGTGCATTCCCTATTAAAAGACTGAATAAGAGCATTTACATTGTTTCCGGTAAAAAGTAGAGAACTGTCAAACATAATGGAGAACCTCTCAGCAGTAGTCTCAGTTATTATGCGTCTATGAGTTTTTAACTTCACCATGTCCGCACGCAAGGTCTCCAGCAGCTCCACGGAACCAGCGGGACCAACCACCGGTTGTGCAATGCAGGCTGTGAGGTGGGGAGATAATCGGCAAAATCCAGAGCATCAGATGGGCAGGATCCACGCTGTAGTGGCTGCAAGTACGTGTTTCCAACCAAATCCAGAAGGGTAACTGGCAGCAGAAACCGGGGACTCCTCCAGACGAGTCGGGAAATCTCCGATCTGTAGGCTCGTCTGATGTGTACCTGGATGCCGGTGTTCTGGGAATCCATCCTTCCATCCCTTCAGCCTCTTTTCCTCGATTTCTTCTTGGAATTGCTTAGGGCACATTTCGCAGGTAGCAAAAAGTAATCCGGTGAGGTGGAAGAGTGCACAAATGGTGGGGGGAAAGTTTTTCTATAACTGTCCCAGTCATCATAAAGATTTCCATAGACTCTTTGATGTGGAGCAAGGATGAACGGTCGTAAATCACAGCAGCATAGCTCCATATATTAAACGTCAGGGCTGATATAAAAGCATAAAATACAATACAACGTAGTCAGGTAGAAGTCAAGCCGAGCAAAGGCGCCATCTTCCTGTCACAGTCAGCTTCACTCAATTTCTCATTTTGCTTTTAGTTACTTACATTTGCTAGTCATTTTGGAAAACATGTGGTTTAATGTTAAAATGCAGTGAGTCAAAAATAGCTAAAATGCTAATCAATCTTAATGAAACCAACTTCAAGCTACACAGAGCAGATGAAACGGCAGGACGTCTGCTGAATGTTTTATTTAGTCTAATTTCAAAATGGAAGACCCTGAACAGACTGAATGTTTTGCTTCTGAAATGTTCCTGGTGTTTTTCAAGCCAGGCAAATGATAACACAGACACACCCTTTATATTCCTGGGATAAAACCAGTCTCAGGATCATATCTCTGAGACAGGGACTGCTTTGACTAAACAGCAGTATTAGATGTACTCAGAATTAGACTGATCAGTTGAGCTGCTTTTATCTAACTCTCCCTGTCAAAAACCCCAAAACAACCTCTATTATAAAAACATCTACCTTGCCAAGTCACACATATTGCTACATATAATTCCACAATTCGCTACATCTTGCTTAAGATGCTGGCCGTTGCTGTGTAGCAAATCAATTAAAGTAAGCAGAAAGGAATAACACAGGCTATTCTGCTTTTACACAACTGAAAAGTTGCTTTTTAACAGTGATCGCTCTGTGATGTTTACTCAGAATGTCCCAGGTTTATATCTGTAGGCCAGCTAGGCTAGCTGTTTCTTCTGCAACTTTTCTCATTTGCAGTCAGGTTTTGACAGGACAGATCATTTAAACTAATAATTATGGAATTTTACAGACAGATTTCAAAAGCAATAAAGCAGCTATGTGCATACAACAACAGCTGGCAGACTGGACTAAAACCAAGGCTCCAAATCTAAAACTAAAAGGTTCTCTTTTGAGATGAAATGAAGATTCTGAGATATAAGATGTCTGGAGCATAGTTTACTTTAGAAGACAGGATGTGCAGAAGTTCCACAACTGGACTGAAGATGTGGAATGAACAAAATGTCTGTGTGGACATGATTAAGAACAAAAAGAAATAGTGCATATTAGTTATGTGTTAAAGGTTTACAGCATCTCATACTGTGAAACAGGATGAATTACACTAAACCCACCTCAGCTGGTCAGCTTGAAACACTCAAAACTCACTGAATTCAACACATGGAAAATATGTTGGTTGAAAAAAAAAAAAACCCTCAAGAAACTACAAGCAATGAGGTCAAGAGTAAATAAAGGCAATGACATTACAGAATGAGTCACTGTCCTCAAATAGCAGCAGCAGTATTTTCTCCCCTTTTTCATTAGAAAATAAATAGGACCAATAGTTTAGATCAATGTTAAACACACTCACACCTTTTAGTTAGAACCCAGGAGAGAATATTTGCCTGCATAATGCTCTGGTCCCTGCAGTCATGTTCATAGCACCAGTGAAGTCTCAAAGGCATATACTGTTTAAAAGGCATATAGTATATATAAAAAATTACCTGCTAAACTTAATAAGTATTAATAATAAATAAACTGTATAACCTCTCTACTCCACCTCAAAATGTTTTCCCAGAACAAAAATCTTTAGGTGAATATGTGCATCTGTTGCAGCACCTTCAGTGCTGTAAACAACTCTGGCATGAGAGTGGACGGTAAACAAAGGAGTGTTTGTTTTATCCAGCTGAAGGCCACATCTGTTGGCTGTGAGGATGGACACACTCCTGGGTTTTAAAGTGTAACAGAGTCTATTGACTTTTGTCCATCTCAGTCAGCACACAGAAGCAGGTGTACTGGGTGAAGTCAGTCAGAGAACCTGCAGAAAACAGACAACACAGTGTTGGTTTGTTGACTCAGGTGAAGTTAAGTGAAAATGACAAATCCTTCTTGCTTTCCATGTGGTGCACTCACGCAGCAACTTAGTGATGACAGGTGGTCGTTTGGACTCTGGCAGGTAGACACCCAGGAAGTAGACTGGAACACCAGACATGGCAATGGCAATGCCGATCAGGGAGTTGACGGTGTCGCTGTAGAGAGGAACTGCCACCAGGAAAATGGTACAGAGGCAGAACACCACTGGGTATAATAATGAGAGCTGCAGAGAGAGAGTCACGAGTTCAAAAACAGACCCTCCTAAATAAAAACATAGTATGAAAATATTTGCTTCATCATCTTTATTTTTGATTTTATATGAGTAAACCTACACTGTGACATTCTTCATACCTCAGTGTAACATCCATCCAGTTACTGTAACTTTACTTATTAGTGAAACAGTCAGGCTAATGTTGGCAAAGCAGAAAAGTGTGTTTAGAAGCTGTTTTTTATTTATTTATTTCTAAAGCATTAAATCTGTTCCATTACTTTTTAATACTATAATTACACATAATTAAAATGAGCGACACCACATTCTAACATTACATGCACCCCATATTCACACTGAACATGGAGTTTTAGTAATTATAAAAAGAATAAATTCGCCACTACAATATCAGTTAGTATTATGTCTTTAAATAAATGATTTAATGGTAAAACAAAAAGAAAGCTACTGCATATACTTTGCATTTTTCTGTACTGTCCTTAGGCATATTCACATTAGGATACCTTAAGAGGTCTGGGTCTGTCTGGCTCCTTCAAGCGCAGGTAGATCTGGCCAGCGATGGACAGCCCCATGAAGAACCAGTAGCTAAAGCTGTAGTAATTGATAAGCTGGAAGACGTCTTCCACTGTCAGGTAGATCAGCGACATGACACACTGGACAGCAGACGGGGAAAATGACACCAGAAGCTGAGTTTATTTCATAGTTTGAGCAAGTACATTGGGAGAAGTGTGGCAAGGGCTCCTTATGGTTTATGGCCCTGTTCAATGTTTGAGCATTGCTGCTACATGAACGTGGCATTATTTAATATTTAAACAATCCATGCATATCAACAAGGTCTCTATAATCATCGCCTCAGCCATGGTGGCCTGATGTTAGCTGAACTTAACACTGTTCTCAGCCATAAAAATCAATGCACTTACACAACAAGGACCAAAAACAGCATGTCTGCAACAATATTAACACTGCAAATGTAACAATTTAGCAGTCCGTGGGAACCCTTCCCTTAGGACTGCAATATATCACCCAGATCCTTTTTTCCCCACAATAGCAGTTTGTATTATGTCCTTTCATTTCCCCACACATGAAATGAATCTGACACCTTTGACTTTCAATAATGCAATCAGTAGTAATGAGTGGATTCCCACTATAATCTGCATTTCTATTTACATACATTGAAGATCAGAGCAGGAATCGGAGTGAATCTCTGTATATGGATCATGGACAGAGCATCTGGAAGGTGACCCTCACGAGATCCCACAAAGAACAACCTGGACACAAAATAATACATAACATGGATACCATTCATGCTGTTTACAGAAAAATTAGAAATCACCACAGCATAGTTATTGCACTTCTTAAATCATTGCATATTTGTTTGTTCTACCTGGATGCAGCTATAATAGATGCATTGAGGCCTCCATAGCAGGACAAAGCCACAGCAATGGGAATGGTCCAGCTCATTACACCAAGCGTGTGATCAGCAAACGTCTAAGCAGTACACAGAAACTGGTTCAACAACTTAAACTCACACACATGCATAGTTTTCCATTTCATTAGCTACTTCTCTTCAGTTTGTTTACTCACCACTGCAACTGCATCACTGGCCAGTATAGCACTGACATCCAGAACAGCATAATAGGCAACATTAGTGAGGATGTAAATAATGGTGACAATAGGCATAGAGATGGCAATCGCCAGGGGCAGGTTCCTGGAAAAACAGGGTATTTGATCAGGCTGAGTATTTTTGTCACATCTTTTCTACTGAGGAAAATAATAATAATATTTAAAAAAAAAACACTGAAAAGAAAATGTACTTTTCAGGACTTTTGATCTCCTCAGTTACAAAGTTGAGAGTGTCCCAGCCAGAGTAAGAGAACAGGGCAGAGTACAGCGCCAATGCAATGTCACCAGGGTCGGTAGATGACCCCTGAAAGGATGATTCGAAGTTGCCTGTATAGCCTAAAATGGAAACATGACAATCAAAGCAACAGTCGGTGAAATTTCATTGCATTCAAATTAACAGTGATAAGATGCCACAGATACACAGCATTAGGTGTTCTGACGAGAAGTATGTTGATGGTTCCCGAGATTTCAGTTTGGTTTGTAGCACCAAGCAGTTATAAAAGGATTCTGAGGACACATTTGTATGGTAATTAGTAGCTGACTTCAGGTAGCCCCTGCTTTATCACTCATTTTATTCTAAATGAACCTGTAATTTTCAAAAATTTATACCATATTGAACTTGCGATTAAGACCATAAAGTCCTTAGGAAAATGTTTACTGAAGCAATATATCCAGAGTCAATTTGTCATAAAGTTTCATGCAAAGATCTCTGCTTTACTCCTAAGCAGAAGTGTTATTATTTCTGAAGGCCCTGCTGACCTTCAGAAATAATAACAATCTAAAGCAATCCATTAATCAGGATTAATGCATATCTATATGATTATACAGACCTTATCATTAATTGACTTGATCTTTGGAACTGGAAGGATTCTGGTTTCTGTTTATAGTTTCAGTTTATTCACCAAACACATTACAGTAGACTTTGTGTAGATGAAGTTAACCAGTCTTTGTATTGATCAAAAGAAGGATTACTTGAGACTGGTGGCTGCCATCTGATGATTTAGATTTTTTTTAACTTGTTTTTTTGTTTTGTTTTTTTTAATAGTGTGCATTTGCAGGCGATGACCACCACAGAGAAGAGGAAGATGTCTTGACTTTACTTGAAGACTCCATAAATAGTTGTTGGCCTGACCAGGTAAATTAGAGGACTATCCAATGAGTTCCAAGACTGCTTTTGCATTGGGTTTGCTTTAAGACCTGGAGGATACATTCAATTTTATGAAAGTTCTGTACTATTTCAAGAATGGGTTTACAGCTACACTGTTAACTTTCTTCAGCTGCACTGATAATTCAGGACTGAAATCCTGATTAAAAAGTTCCTAACTGACAAATAGACATCCCATCAATTATGCGTCCAAAACAAAATTAATTTTCCTGACACCTAGAAAACCTCCAACACGCACTAAAGCCAAGGGATCATCTGTCTGTGGATGTTATTTAATCATAATTTCCAAACTACATGAAAAGGTGAGTACTGTCGTCACCACTCACCTTGGCATAGCTTGACGATGCCAGTGACTATAATGACGATCAGGGCTGCCACCTTAGCGTAGGTGAAAATGTCCTGAACACGGGTGCCCCACTTTACATACGCCGAGTTGATGAATGTCAGCAGGCCTGGAAAGAGAGGAACACTTACTACTGCAGAAAAGGCTAGATAGATATGAGCAGACAGAAGTTGGATATAAACAGAACTAAAGTACTTACAAACACATGCTGCAGCAATGAGCCTGGATGCCGCATACGGTGGCTCACATGTTGGAAAGAGCGGCTGCACCAGGTAGTTTGCAAATGTGATGGCTATGACTGCCTGGCTTGTGGGCTCAATAATCAGCAGAGATGTCCACAAACGAATAAATGCAATAAAACCACCAAATGACTCCAGTATGTATGCATAAGAGGCTCCTGATTTGGTGATTGTGGTGCCCAGCTCAGCATAACAAAGGGCCCCAACTACTGAGAATAGACCTCCAATCACCCAGATGACTAGTGAGAGTCCGTAAGAGGCACTGTAAATGAGGACACCCTTTGGGGACACAAAGATCCCGGAGCCTATCATGTTTCCTACGATCAGACTGACTCCATTAAGCAATGAGATCTCTTTTTTAAGCTGCATGCTCTCTTTGGGTGTTTCCAAAAGGGTAGAAGAGTCGCCAGAATTTCCATTGATCTTCTTGGACTCTTCACGGTTGGCCATGGTGCCGCTGCAACAGGGCAAAACCAGCAAAAACTGAAGACCGGCTGTGTGTGCTACAGTCCCTTGTCAATTTCTGAGAACCTCTGAAACAACCTGTCCAACAGAACCAGAAGAAGAAAATTCTTATTGGTAGTAGAGAGTAAATAAATTCTCAGCAGTCAGAGGAATGACCAGTGATTGATTCTCAGTGTATCACTTATTGCCAGAGGTAGACAAGTGGGCAAACATAATTTATAAGGCTATGACATGGACATTTTTCTTTGTGCATGGAGGATGCTGAAGGTTGTTCAGCCTTTAACTTCTGTTAAAAGGGAAATAATTATTTGAAAATAAAAACCAAATTAGAAATTATAAGGCTGCAAAAGTAGTCTGAATATGGGAGAAGCAGTTTAGAATATCAGTGGCTTTCTGTATTGTCAGTGTGGAATGTGCAATTTACAGCTCAATTACATGACCACAACTTGATATGATGATCTGCTTATTAACTCTTATTATATTCTGCATTAATCATCATTAATGGGCAGCTGCTTGTTCTGTGTGCATGTGAGGTACATGCTTCACTTCAATCATTAGGCATCTGTTCCTCACGCACAAACTCACCAGCACACCACCTGTTTACCTCATGATAATTTAACAATCAATGAGTCAAACAAGCTCACAGCTGTTGACTCATCACTCAACAACAGAGGAGATAGAGCTGCCTTCATGGCTGCGTTAGGCTGCCTGTGCCTCATTAAAGCGAAGGGTGACGGTGGTGTGAATCTCCATATGTGCGAAGTGCAACAGGTATCATGCAACTCTGCTAACGATCCTGAAGATTACACAACACAAGAAGGATTCAGCATTCAAAGAGAGTTAAAACTAAACAGGCATCCCTTGGAGATCTTTTCATGCAATTGTGATATTCTGGATTTCAACTGACTTTCTCCCTGTGGTTTCAGAAGAAGGCTAAAATATAAAAATAACAACAAAGTACACTGCTGAGTAGGTCAACTGTCCAATGTTAAGAAACACTTGACTACTGTATATACAGAAGATTTTTCCAAGCACAGTATATCTAACTGTTAGATTGTTTGACTGAACTGAATCCATATCCATGTTATTTTTATCCATTAGATAATCAGTACTGTACATCAAGCTTCAGTAACCGCAACCCCAAAGCTGGTTTAAAATCAGTAGCATTCAAATCAAATCACATCAAATTTATTTCTATAGCACATTTAAAAGCAACAGAGTTGACCAAAATGCTTCACAATTAGTTAAAAACATGAGAAAACAATAAAAAAAAACAAATACAGATGAATTATGTAAGGCAAAGACAATGTATAACATAAAAACAAAATAAACATATTGTTTTGTTTTCCACATTGGAAACGGTGGCTAAAAAATAAGGTTGGTAACAAAAATGTTTATAGTTCAGGAAAATCGCTGCATTTCAGAGGAAAATTGTGTTCATGAACCAAGTGGTTGCATCCTCATTCACTTCATATTCTTTTGATTAACAGACCCAAAAAACCGTATCCAATAGTTAGCCGAATCCTGCTTTTGAAGATCTGTTTTGTAAAAGAATCAAGAAATATTCCCATGAGAACTATTTCAAAATTGCTTCCAAGCTTTCTTATATTTTGCTTACAGTTGTACATTGCGCAACAAAGACGTGATGGCAAGGAGGGTAGTTTTTATAGAAGAAAAATGACCAGGAATTAGTAGGTGAAATGAATCATACTGAAATCTATCTGTACACATCATGTATTCCACTGGTCTCAACAAGCATGCCAGCATGTTCTGCAATTACAACGAAAGAAAGGTTTTATCTGTCCCTGCATTCCATTCAAGATGTGTGTTCAGCAGTGCAGGAGGAGCTACAGGCAGGTAAACACGATAACAGACAGTCCCTAGTAACAAAAGCAAGCAGGGCTTTTTTGGGGTTTTTTTTGTTTGCTGTAGTTACAATTTGTCTATTGTTTTATGTAATTATTAGAGTGGACCACGGTAACAATCTTTAATTTTTGTTTTTTGTTTTCTATAACGCGGTACTGTTGTGCTGAGCAAAAGCAGCACGTTCAATGACACGTTATTCCCTCCTTTGTGAAATACATTTGTTGGAAATCTAATAAATAATGATGTGAAAATTTTTTCTTCCTAAATTAAATCTGTAAAATGTTGTTTTTAAGGCTAGAGAATTATTCTATATACGGATATGATCTAATAGCTCTCTTGCCAGTCCCCTGCCTACCTCACAAAGACATAAAATAAAACATCTGTCAACGCAAAACAGCAGCAGCCGGTGTTTTCTTCCTAAAACAATAACCTTACTTCCGCTTAAGACTTTCAAAATAACGTTACAAACATCTTGTGCATCTCTGGTAGAAAAGGGCTTTCTCTATTTTCTCGCACATTCTCTCTTTATTTTTCAAGGCAACCTTGCTACATTTTGTTGTCAATTTTATCAGTCAAATCCACGTTCATCAGGTTTTTCGTTACTAAGCATTTACCTCAATTCAAAAATGAAAATACGTGCGCGGTGAATAGTGATATATAATGAACGAACAAAAAAGTGTAACAATTAATAAAATGGAAAAAATTGGTCTAGTTTACCTTAAAGTTAACAACAGTTAGAACGTGAGACTATCCAAATTATATTAGCCCGTTAGCTTATTGTTTGAGCCGACTCACTGCATATCATAGCTTTGATTTCTTTGAGAAAAACCATGAAGTTGCTTTTTTCTTTGTTTTTCCCTAACAGCAGAAATTCCCCATCTTTTATCAAGCGACACAGCTTTAATTTCTCACGAATTGAATTGGCTAATTGTAATTTTGGCTTTAATTTTGAATGCGGAGCTTCTTACCTCCTGTACCGTCTCGGCTCTTTGCGGCTAGCTTGTAGCAAACGGACTTCCCCTTTCTCCCGTTTCTCTGTCTAAATTCAGATAGTGCTAAAACTTCCGAACACGAACACATTTAACATAAACTATGCTCGTTAAGTGATGACGGGTTCAGAGCCGTGCTCCCCAGTGGTACCTGTGCTGGTTTTCCTACTGTCTAATGATTTTGACAGCTGGCCAGCAGTGTGTCCTCATCACCCCGTAAACAACCGGCTGCTGCTCAGGAGGAGACGTCGTCACGTGATCTTGCAGTATTTTTGGCTCTTCGTATATAACTGCGTATACGTGTACGAACATATCTGTTAGGAAGACTATGAGATAAATAAAAAGAAAATGGCATTCAGAGAACGTTATGTTGTCATATCATCACCGTGGGCGTAAGTTTGGTTTGAGCACTAAGCAAGGAAATTTTAAACATAAGACATCAGATGCTCTGCTATGTTTTTAACATTTTAAGAGCTCAAAATCAAATATATTGCTAAAAAAGAAAGAAAGAAAGAAATAAACATGATCTTCACAGTATAACTTAAATTCTGTTAAAGTTAGTTAAGTTATCATCTTGTCCAGTTAGGAACCATAAATCGTTGGAAATCCACTGGACCAGCATTAGTGCAAATAAATGCAAAACAGAATGACTTTGCAGCTAGTGGTGACAGACCATTGCTCCTTTCTGACTGATCTTTCTCTACCATTTTCTAGGTTCCTTGTCACTGCTGCTACCGACAACTCATTCAGGTTACAACAGTAGTCTAGTTTCTCCAGGATGGCATATCCAGGCCAATGTAAGGTTTGCTGTGTCTCCCAGCACAGTCTCAGGAGTGTGGAGGAGGTACCAGGTGGCAGGTAATGGACAAAAAGACCTGGACATGTCTGTAGTAGGACATCAACCCAGCAGCAGTGCTGTTATCTGCTCCTTTGTGCAAAGAGTAACAGCAGAAAGTGTCCTCCAGTGGGCTACTCGGGTGCATGTTTTTCTGATGACACTAACACTTTGCATGAGGGCCCAGCGTTCTTTTGCTCACAGACAAGCACAATCCAGCTCAATTGGCATTTGTTAGAGAATACTAGAACTTACAGATCTACCATCAGTGCACCATGCTTCGAGGACAGGTTCACACTAAATATATGTGACAGACGTGAAAGAGCCTGGAGACACTGTGTGATGCCTGCAACACGTCTGCTGCCAGCTTGGTTTTTCCCCAATGCATCCATCCTGGAAATTTTCTTTACCCATGATCGACATATCATTGTTCCGTTACCAAAGAGGGACTAATTGTGTTTACACTGAAGCAAAAAAGATGACAAAAAGTCATCACAGGATGCTACAAATAATAGTATCATCAAGTTGTTGCTGTCATGTTCCTAATCACTTCCCTCAGTTATATTGGCCCCTTGGCACTTGATGTGAGTGTGTAAAAAGCACGTGTAATTAGAGCATTCCTGTTAGAAGCATGGGGCAGAGGGGTACTTGAACAGAATGTGCCAATATTCTGTTAGTGAGATGTCAGGTGATGAAGCAAATTTATCCATGTCAGCACACCCGCAAAAATCCAGGACACATTCATAGCTGTAGACCTTTTGTGCAATGCATAAAAAACAAAGTAGTGTATTACAAAATAACTTTAAGTGATGGGTCTTGTTTCCTAAACAGCAAAAACCATGAAAGGCTCACCACAGAGCAAGTAACCGCTGGCAGCCAAAAACAACCAGTCATAAGTTATTTAGTAATGCAACAGTAACCTTTTGAGCTCTGATGCCTCACATCAAGAGGGTCCTGGGGAGTTTGCATATTTTCACCATGTGCTAGTTTCAAATTCTTTGATTAACCTCAAAATGTGATCTTTTAAGCTTCAAGGAATTATACATGCAATTTCAATAATCGTTTTATCCTTTAAACACTAAAATTAACCAATTATGAATTTGAACAATAATTTTAAGACTTGATTTTGGCACAGTGTGTATATATAGCAGCTGGATGGCATAGTGGTAACACTACTTCCCTCCTGACCAGGGTGTCTGTATCCAATAGGGGTTGCCAGGCTAGGCCCTGCATATTTAATATAATGTATTATTATTCCTTTCAATAGGGAAAGTCAGTGTGAAGTGTTCTGTTTTATTTAGTTTATTATGAATATATTACATGTTAAGGATGATGAAACAATGTTTCCATTGAACCTTTGGAACAAAGACCTGTCCTCTGAAAGACACCATGTCTGAAAAGACAGAATAATGTGACATCCATATGCTAGGAGCAAGGATGTATTTTATTGCTATGGTGCAAAAAAAATAGTAAAGCACTGTATCATGAAATTTATTAATGAAAGTCTTTTGAGGCATTAAGAAAAGCCATGAAGTTTTTCTTCGAACTATCAGGCTCGCTTCTTCCACCAAGTACGTACGCACTGTATCACAAAAGAGATGGAAAACAAGCAGCAAGAAAGCAACAATTAAGAAAAAACAAAACAAAACAAAACCCAGGGGAGGAAGCAGATAAGAGGGAGGGAGCAGGAAAACAACAAGCTGCAAATGTTCTTGTTGTGCAGTGTGGCATGCATTTAGACAAACACACAGCAGTTCGACATTTTTAACCAAAATATTTTTTTTATTAAAAGTCAATATATATCCAGAAAACCAAAATATACACATTAAATTGAGTGACATATATTTTAATTTTAAATTTTTGAAAAAAGTGCAAACATCACAGTATCTAAAAGCTTACATATGTGAGTTGTGCTGGACATGACTGAAACATTATAATGCCAATGAAATACATAAAGATTTTACATTTCTATTTAATACTGGAACACATCCAACCAAATAAATGCATTTTGGCCCATTTTAAAGACAAAGGTCTGATAATCAGGTTTGAAAAAAAGAAAAACAGTCACTCTGGATTCATTTATAAAATATTCAGTTATTAATTTACAGTGTAGACAAATGCAATATGGAATCTATCATCTGAACATCAAAACAGTACAAAAGAAAACTCACTGAGGCTCAACAAGTACATGTTTAAATGACCGAAAATCTAAAGTGCTACTTTAAACAACTTAGGAAGCAGCTATAAAAAAGCATACGTGATACAAAATATAAAATAAAAAGCTTATCTAAAGTTCAAAACATCGTCAGTAGTATTATATAGCTTTCTTTTTTTATATACAATAGAACAGTAACCTGCATCTATTCCTGCTCGCAATTTCCGTGTTGGGAATAATTCATAATTATTTCCAACTTACAATTTCTAATTTCACATATGTTAGTTTGAACTTTGACATCCCCCTCCTGTATAACTAGAGCCAGTCCAGCTTTTCTGCAAACGCAGGCTTTAGGCCTGATTAAGGAGTTCCTGAGTGATACTGTCATTTCTTTGCCACCGGCCTAAATTAGAAGAATCAAGTGATTAAATGCCTTTTGTAATGCAACTTGAGTGAATTATTGATATATTATATTTAGCTAATCGCCACCAAAATTAATTATAACTCAGAATGTGTGACATATAGAGCTATAAATAAACAGCAAATATATTTTGTAAAATGTTTCTTTTTTCTCCTGTTGTAATGATTACTAAATAGAACACAAGCTCAAGAATAAATAATTTAGAGTGAATAAAAAAGGTTTGTACACTCAAAATTTGAGAAGTTACAGTAGCTGGGTTATGTTTGGGAAGAAATACTGACCGATCTTCACTTTTACAGTTACACAGCAGGTCATATTTGTGTTTGCACGTACAGCTAACTTGTGCTCGTTACTACCGAGTTACAGAGTTAAGAAACGTAGGATACATGGAGAACCTGCTGTACTTTTTTTTTTAGCTGTAGCTCATATTCTCCTGCAGTTACCACACCTGACAGACACTTTTCATCAGAACAATCCTCCAGGAGAAACGTCCTGGTCAACCTCCAGCTCCTCCATCACTGGTGGTATACTGGCATTATTTTTCCATTCAAAGTCCGGCTCTGCATCTTTGTTCATTTAACTCTTCTCCTGGGCCTGGAGCATGTGCTGCCTGGTAGATCCGGTGCTGCTGCTGCCAAGACCAGAGCCACCAGCCTGCTTCTGCATCCAGTCCAGCATGCAGAATCGCAGCATCAGGAAGAAACCTGTGAGCGACAGACGAGAAACCAAGATTCAAAATGTATTTATTGTTGTGACTCAGTTTGACTCAGTTGTTACAGTATCTGATTGTTTTACAAAATCTTTGACGTTAGTGTGATAGGGACCGAAAATTTGCAGTAAATATGCTAGCAGTAAATGAGCATGATTTGCAGTAAGAATAAGTCAGTGGCAAAAGTTCTCAGATATACTATATATAAAAATGAGCCTTTAATATCTGTTATTTGCAGTAAATGCCACCATTCCAGCAGAATAGCTTATTTCACGTGTTTCTGAAATGATTCAAAAGCCTTAAAATATTTTTTCTAAAATCAAAGATATTGCATAATTTTTATATTTTTTTAGTTAAAGAATTTTTAAAAATTAAATTACTTTACAGTGTATAGAGGTGAAATATAAACCAATACACTCATGCTTTTATCAGCTGCCTGGATGTAGCTGAACAATGACTTTAAAAATTAAGAACAAAAATGAAAAATTATATTCTGTTTTGTAAAAAAGAAACCTTTGCATATTATTTATGACAACTTCTGCTGAAAAAATTTAATACAGGTCTTCTACAATAAATAATCAGTGGTATCATTGATTACCATTTATGTGGTAGTTCTTACAAAGATATTGTAACAATTCAGTTTATCAGTATATCCGTATGTATGCAGGTGTATGTATAACTTGTACATATCTTTCTTGTGTAAATGTAAATTTGTCTGTGTTACCGTGTAAATACCATGTGTACTTCACACACATGGAGAGATGCCAAACTGCCTTTCACTGATTTTGTAACAGTGACAATAAAGAGCTATTCTATTCTATTTTAAAATAATCTTTAATCTTGTTTTACTGTTGCAAGTCATAGATTAGTCATTTCTATTCTGCCTGCCTTATCTTGGATCAGATGGTCTTTGTGTTCATACCATTTCAAGCGTGTGTGCTAGCAACAGGGAAGTTGCAGAGAATCCAATTCTATACAAACTTGAAGCCATTATACATGCAGATAATGTCATGTCAGCAAACAGCTAGATTGGGCTCTAAATTGTT
Source organism: Pelmatolapia mariae (assembly GCF_036321145.2). NCBI lineage: Eukaryota > Metazoa > Chordata > Actinopteri > Cichliformes > Cichlidae > Pelmatolapia > Pelmatolapia mariae. Next base: position 36,579,702 of record NC_086227.1, on the reverse strand, counting down.
TCTATGTTTAAGAAAATAATACACCTGTAGGTAGGGTCATGAAATAAAATTATAAATGTAGCATTTAGCCACTGCATGTTATATGGCTGGCATAGAACACATTCTGATATACCACTATGCAGCAATAATGGGGTTAATAAATCACATATTTGGTGCTGAATCAAAAACAAGCATGCTGCATGTGAGAGGAAACAGCTTTGTCTCTGATAGGCAACAGCAACTGAAGGCCTTGATTAATCATGGCCATTGTCTCATTCCCACACTGATACAATAGGCCACTGGCTCCACATGTACAGTCACAGTGTATGAGCCAACAATGAATATACTCCCATCCAACAACCGACTATAAATAGTTAAAAGCTATAAAAGCACGTGGAGATTATTCCAAGTCATTTTTTCTTTGGATCTGTGTATTTATTAGATGACAATGATGTAATTTAATGTTGAGAAGCATCATCATCCTCTTTTGACAGCTTTCTGGAATGTATTCATAAATAAGAACAAATGCAAAGTAGTTCATAAACATGAGCTCATCATGTTTGCAAAGCCAATGGCATGTGTCCAAGGAGTCTGTCATTTCCATTCTTTCCATCTACTGTGCTACAAAAACATCTACATAACACACTGAGGTAAAGTTGCACTGTGTGACAGGCTATGTGGTGTTGAGGTACACATTCCTTATTTGCATAAAGTTGAGGTGTAGGGTTCTATATGCTAATTAGGGGCATCCAGCATAATATAATGCCTCTGGAAACTCCTGAAGGATTTTGAAAGATGAAGATTCATGGCATTTCATGCCTCAGTTTAAATTTTTTTTTCTTTTTTTCTTTTGCTGGATATTTACAAGTGAGTGGCCATGTTGGTTTTTGTCTGAAAAGCAAAGAGTCCATGTGAGCTGTCCTATCAGGAGCAGTTCAGTGTTCGCACAGCTGTAGGAGGATGTATGAGAGTGAGAGCATCTCTCAGTCATCATGACTGTCGAACTGCTCATCTATCACGTGATGGTCTGCAAAATATCCTTATGGTACTTGTCCTTAAGTATAACATCTCATTTTAAACCTGAAGTGTAATCTGGAATCACTGTACAGCAAAAGCACTGACCTTGAAATGAGTTGAGGATACAGGTGATGAAGAGAATAAAGGTAGAAATGGGCTCAAACTCAAGGAAGGCCAGACCCCAAGTGGTCCCATATAAGCAGCTGAGGCCCCAGATGCTGAGAAACGCCACTCGGTTCTGTTTCCATTCATCCCTGGTGCGGATCTGCCTGTAGACCAGGAACAGCATCACAAGGCCAGACGACACCAGGAGGGCCAGAATCGTCATGTTGGTCAAACAGAAAGCTAGCCAGCCTTTATTCTCAGTTATATTCATCCAACACCTGGAAAAATCAAACAGTCAGAAGAGAAAGAAAAAAAATCCAGAATAAAAATGCAAATATAAAGGCCAAATGATGTTCAAAACAATGGTCAGCATTTTATTAAAGATTCCCATAATCCCCTTGAAATGTTTTGGTGTTGCCTTGAAAGCATGATTTTAAATACAAGCATGTGCTTGTATTTAATCACTTTCCAAATAATTTTAGATCAGATAAGGAAAGGCTTACATCTTATATGGATTCTCAGGGTCTTCGCTTGGTGGCACCTCTACGAGCCCATAAATATCACCTATTGGAGCCAGGATGACAACGGGAACAGCAGGAAGAGCTGGAAAAGAATAATCAAGAGTCTTACATGTGCTTTACCTTTATGTGTCATGAGGTACATTTCAGAAATGAAACTCACCAAAACCAACTAGGTTCCATATGTAGGGCTTCAGGCGGGGGGTGAAGACCATGTAGACCAACCAGAAAGTGTGCAACACTTCGATGCCCATCCAGGCGAAGGAGCAGAGGAGGGCGTAGTGAAGTACTGCTCCTACCCAAGTGCACACACTTTCCCCTCCCATGTTAGCCAGGACTCCATTGAAGAAAAAGTTCAGACTGAGGAAGGCGAGGGACACAGCTAAGCCCACATGGATGGGCAAGGACTGCTCCTTTGATCGCCTCCTTGAAAGACAGTGGAAAGTTAAAATAATAAAATAAATAATAAAAATATATATATATTGTATATTACATAAATACATCTGTACCTTTTCCTGCAGAGATATATTATAAGAGCAACACAGCTGATCAGAGATACGGCACATCCCAGATATGTAATGACAGTAAGCTCCAGTAGGTGGGGCACTGGTTGACGAGTCAGGTCCTGCCATAGGAAACAGTGCAGTGAGCAACATGGCCTTCACAAGACACACTGGTACAATGAAGACTGTTGATTTCTGTGTATCTTTTAAAAATCATTACTAATCTCATCACTATTGGTTTCTGTCTGTTGTTTATTTGCTGTATGAAAAGCAGTGTATCCGCATGTCTCACCACCAGCACAGTGAAGTACGTCAGATGGTTACACTGACACACAGTGTGGTTTTCACCCCTCTGTTCTGTCTTACATCCATCCTTCAACCAGTTCACCTGCAGAGAATCTGCAACAGGGAAATATCAAATCAGTCCGCATTACTGAAAATTCTGATAAACGAAAATACAGATAAATATGTAAAGTAGCACATAATTTTCATCTCTAAATGGTTCCAACCTTTTCTGGTGTCCCAAGAAACACATGCCCTTGTTTTTTTTTTCTGAAATAAAGAAGGAGGGGAGAGACATGAGCTGCAATGTCACCACAATGTCAAAGAATATCCACGTCACAGGTGCTTTTATGTGTTGTTGTGTGCATTGCACAGATGCAATAAACAGCCTCATAAATTGCATAAACAACACAGTCTGTTTCTGCCAGACAGAAGGTTAGAAAAGAAACCTGTAAGTGGTTTCTGTGTGTTTGCTGCACCGTGGAGATAGAAATGCAGACGTCACGGAAGTAAAAAACGTCTTGTTTTTCTTTTAACAGCATCCGCACCTGAGCCACATTTGACAGCCTGTGTGTTTATTGGCATCTGTACTGCAGCACATTGCAGTAAATTTCAGCAGTTACTATTTGGTACAGTAAGTGCCAATTTAAGGAAGTAGCTTTAAGTAATATAAAGTGGGTGGGGATCGCACTGACACAGGCTAAAAGCCACAGAAACAAACAAACTTACAGATACAGCTTCGTGGTAAAAATCAATCCTAATGGGTTCAGACAGATTTCTGATGATCTCGTTCTCCACCGTGATTTCCACCACATCATTGATAGGCTTGGCAGTTTTGTGAGCCTCCTGAAACAAACACACACAACTTGACCTTCATCTTACATAATGCAGCATAAATATTTGCACACAAAGCAACAAAAGTATTCCAGATAGTATCGCAAATGTGAACACTGGAAAAAATTGCAGGCTGAAAGCTAAATGAGGTCACCTGAAATCCTGTCATATGTGCCTGTATCGACTGAAGGCAAACAGTCTTACCTGTAACACGGAGATGTTCTTGAAGAAAGTGCAGGCTACTTTGCTAACATTTTTTGCAGTTTGCTTTAAGGCAGCAGGGAGGTGGACAGTGGTATTGGACTTGACAGGTCTACCAGCAATGGCCTGGAAAAGAGAGCACATATAAGAACTGTGAGTTTTTACAATGTAAGCAAAACCTGTTTCACTCTGCAGCTCTGCTTGTGGCTCTACTTTGAGATTCCTGGGTTACCAATCACACAAATGACCCTATTTTAGGGTCGTTTAGAGAAAAAAATGTCAGCTTTCAACATCCATCCTGTAATCGTCAGTAGAATGCTTCTATCAGTCACTTTTATGTGACTAACTTCCCACCCTATTTTCTGTACTAAATCACTACTTCCTTCAACTTGAATGAATACTCTAGGTTATTCAAAAATGTGCTTTAATGTATGTCTGGATTAAAAATGGAAGCACACAGTCTCAGATGCAAAGAAGGTTTTTTGCTAATGTCAGCAGTGCTGTGGCAAACTCTAAAAATATGAATCTTCATCCCAGTCGTATGACTGAAAGTGAAATCTCACTTCTGCAGATGTGTGATTCAGGTGAAACCTAAAGAAACCTAATAATTGGATTTAAGAGGTGATATTACTCTGCAGAGTGGGACATTTTTGTGTGTGTCTAAGGAGGAAAGGTTGCATTTCATCACAGTCCTAGCACTAAAGAAAGCAAAGGTAAGGCTAACTTCATTCTTCACTCCTCCTGTTTTCAAACCAAGGACATTACTACACCAAATAATAACTGACACTACTGACTGTACACAAATCCAAAACCTGGCATGTTTTCTGCCCTCTTTGAGCTCAAGTGTTGTTTTTTACCTATAAAAACATATCCGTGTGCCACAGTGGGCGACATAAATTAATTACAATGAACTTCAAAATGTTGTTTTTAGTTTATCCCTGCTAGAATGATCATCTTCTTGAGCTATCCATTAGTTTTTATTAAATTTAATTATTTTTAAATTTCATGTGGTTTCAGTATAGTTTATTACAAATATAATTTTGATCATTGTATCATTTTTATAATGTAGCTATAATTAGATGAAATTGTAAGATGAGGAAATTCAGAATAGTAACACTGCAATACAACAGCTGACACACTATCTCTAAAAATAAATCATCAAAGCCTTCTCACACTGGTTGGTTTGAAAAATAAAAGGTTAACCTGAAGACAAGTGTCTTTAACTTTTGTGTGTTTGTCTTACAGGTGATGTGATGATGTGGCCTTTGAAATCGTCCTTCATCTCCACTTCAGATTTGTAAGCGAATGGAGGCTCAGCACACCTGGACACAAACATCAGGCACAGCCATGATTATAAGTTTCTCATGTTTCATTTGAATGGAGCAATATTACATCAGACAGCTAATGTCTTCACTCCCAGTTTGTAATCAAAGTTTGTGTACTTCAGGAAGGATGTAGTCAAAAACATCCTGCCATGATATCCCTGCAATAAACTGGTGCATTTGAGGAAAAGAGAGGAAATTACTTGTTGGGGCCGGATTCCCGTTTTGCCTGTTCACATAATTCTTCTGCAAAAACAGAAAAGAAGAGAAAGTTGTGATTCTGGCATGCTGCACTTGATAACAGAAATCTGAAATGTTGGTTCAGCAAAGCTAAATATTAACAACAATGCAGACAAACTGACTTATTGGAACAAATAAAATAGTACAGAACATTAATTTTTATTTTTTGCTAAATATATTTCATTCACAGATATTCTATCAAGAGTATGCTGACAGAATATGTGTAATCTTCCTTACTGTAGCTGGTGGAATGTGCTTGAAAGTTGAACGCCATCCGTATTTTGTCGGTGATGGGATCATTTTTAATCCCTGCATTGAGGATGCCGTAGTCTGCTTCTTGTGTGTTTGGGCCATTACTCAGGTCAGTACAGCAGTTTTTCTGCAGGCTTGCAGGTGAGCATAGAATAAGGTTCTTTTCTCCTACCTGAACATCACAACAGGAAAAAAAACCCCAAAAAACAGAAATTATCATAATAATCTTGAATTTAGCTAGTGTAGTGTATGCAGTGTACAGAATATCATATAAATTTTACTATTTGTTATATGGCTTTTAGAATGTGGTGGTGGTATATTATTATACACGTTCTTTTTCCACATCTTTCATTTAACTACATCACACTCATTTTTTAGTTGAGTTCTCCTGAACTTTAATGTTATTGAGTACAATAATGGGTGTCAAATGATGAAACAAAAAAAAAAAAAAAGCATTTAGAACCCACACATAATTAAAAAAATTGTTATCACTTACCGTTAGCATTAACAGGTCCAGCAGTGGCTCCCAGTCCAGACAGAACGTAATGTCGCCCTCTGACTCAAGTCCAAGGTGCTTGAAGGAAATCACTTCAGATCTCCTACACTGGGCTGTGATCTGCCCGTTGATGGACAGAAAGCTCTCATTGGCTGAAATGGAAAACCCTTTACAGCCAGTAGAGATGTTGAGGTTCAGGCTCAGGGGGTTGTTGCCATGGTGCCATGTGCCGCAAAAGTTCCAGTTCAGGTCATTGTCACTGGAAACTGTTAAAATACAGCACACAGTATTAAAACATAATTAACACATTTCACAGGGTAACACATGGACAATAATGAGCACAAAAATAAAAAAGAAAATTTTAACTATTTTGTTTTTTGGGCGGGAGGAGAATTATGGTGTCAAGGGTTTTTGCAACCATATGATGATAATAATAATAATAATATTTATAAAATGCTTTCAAACAAAGCTATTTAAAGGTAAAAAAGAAACAAAAAAACAGTACAGTTTGAAAACAGAAAAAACAAAGGGGGACAGCAGTAAGGACCAGTAAAAATGTCAGGCATAAAATTAAGACATATATTGAAAAGCCCCACAGAGCATGCCTGCCTAATATCTTGAGGAAGGTTGTTCCACAAAGACGGGGCTCAAAAAAGAAAAACCATGCTCCCCAATAGTTTTTCTTCTGGCTTTACGAACCTCAGGCAAGTGCTGATATCAATATATGCAAATATATATGCAATATATGAAAATATAACTTTGGGAATCCTGCTGAGAGATTTCATCAGGATTCCCAAGATTACCTAACTACTACTACTAACTACTGCCTGGAAATTGAAGTTGATATGGCATGCAACCACCTGCTCAACCTTCCGCGGCTGTAGTGCCCTCCACAGCTCGGCCACCTGCTGCAGCCACGCCACCTACGGCTTTCACGCTGTCACCTGCCACGCTGCCTTCAGCTTTACCACCTGCACCTACCATGTCTGACCCTGCCACGACGCGCCATCTGGCCACGCCCTGATCCAGCCAGAGGTCGCCACTTGCCTCGCCTGCCTGTCCACGTCCAATAAACATCCTGCCTTCAGCGTCTGCATTTGGGTCCTCATAAATAAACACAAGAGCTCAACGGCAAAACAGTATGTTTCAAAATGTAATTGTGTCTTTCCTCTGCTGCCGGTTTGTTTAGCCAAAATGCTGGTTTTTAATATAGTCCCACTCAGTTTGTTTACAACTGCTTAGAAAACTGAAGAATATAACACTGTATGTGAACACACTCCATTAAACCTTTTATATAACAATGGTAGCCAAATTTCATCAATCCCTTCACATTGAAAGAACAGCTCAGACCATTTACATTCGTAAATATGACTTCTTCATTACGACTGTACAGAACTTTGATTATAGTGATCCTAAAACTAACAACTGATGGATTAGATAGCTAGCTAACATTAGCTAATTGGTTCTCCCACTTGTTCTGACAATGAAAAATTTCGTCTACTTCACAATGGTATTAGTGACCAGTCCAGATGATAAAAACAACCCTCTTGCTGCACTCTACTGTATGTGCTTTCATCCTGGTGGTAGTTTAAGGGCAGGGATTATCCAAAAGAGAGAAGTTAAACATTTCTAAAGTAGACCTCTAGCAGGGACTTTGCAATGTGGACTACAAGTGCTCAAATGATATTTTTCACTTCTCTTCACTGAGGTGATTTAAATATTTGTGGTTTGAAGCTAGTGGGAAACTTAGTGGGTTATATTGCAGTTCTATAGTACTGAGTGTTTCCTAGCATGTTGTCACTATATTTTTTTCCTCCTCCAGGGCTTTGCTTTGGTTACATGACTAAAAGCAATGAATACCACACCTCTGCATTCAGTAACACAATCCTGCTATCTACCTGCATTGTTTGCTAAAATGTCACTACTTTGGCTAGACTTTAGGTTCAGGGCACAAAACTGACATGTAAATGAATGTGTGTCTGCAAACACTTGGGTAATAGGTCACAGTTACAATTTACAAATTTTGAACTTACGACCAGTTCATGAGCTTGGCGTTGCATTGATTCTTATTGGAGCCCATGTGTCCTGCCTTGCTTTATGATACTGACCAAAGATAGTTCTTATGGTCGTGGAAACTTTAACTCTCATGTGTCAGCAAGTATTTCCTTAGTATCTGAGGCACTCTAGTTGCCTAATGCTCACAAACAGAGGTCACATAGAGAAAAATACTATAAAGTAAATGCTATGAAAACTGATAATCTAATATATTTTTGAGAATTCTGTCATGTTCATTTAATGTCTCTTCTAGAATATCTATAAAAAGGGCAACATAACATATAATGTAGGAAGTGGCACAACATCAATGCAGTTTACTTTATGATGAACAAGATAAAGTGTCTCTAAGCTGTGAGGATCTTACCAGTGGTGAGGATGATTAAGAAGAGCGCAAACTTCAGATTATCCATCAGTTGGGGCTCAGTTGCTAATACCTGTTCTGCAGAAATACAAAAAGTGAAACAGTTTTAAAAGAGGAACAAATTCATAACTGCGTAAATGCTTATGCAAGGAGAAGAGCAATTTAGCACCATTAAAATTAGTGGCTAAAAATGTGTGTGTGTGTGTGTGTGTGTGTGTGTGTATGGTTAAATGAAAGAGCACAGTGTTCATTTGCAGCCAATTTTAACCACATATAGAAAATGTTAGAGCAAATAAAACAAGCATATCAATTACATTCATTTTACGCAAAGTCATAAAAAAACCGAAACAAAAAGTCCCCAGTTTAATGTAATGACATTTTTTTTAGTGATACCATTCTCATTTGGACGCCTGGTTTGTTATCTGTCCTTTCATATCAGTGAACACAAATGAGTTCAGCCTCAAAATAAACACAGCGACCTTTCTAAGCTCTTATCAATGGAAACAGTCTTCCCCTTGTAACGGGAATGAGAACACATACACATGCATCAGCAATTCAGTCTTTCCATAACCCTACAGTGAGCCGCTTTTACTCCAAGGTCAAGTGCTGAATAGTCAAGCAAGCTTATGCTGACAGTTTCCATGTCCACACAGTGCACTAGTTAGTGTTTAAAGCAGAAAAATATACAACTGGGAATTTTCTTTGAAAAAAATTCACTTTGCATCATATTAGAGAATCACATGACTGTCAACAGACGGACATGTCTCAAATAACCACAAATGCATTTTTGTCATTTTCAATTTCAACCAAAGACGGAAACTCATCCTCGTCTGGTGTCATAAGGTTCCCGTGTTGCTTCAAGCATCACCACATTCAGACAAGCTCATAGCGTGGAAGTTAAAACCTAACAAATACTAGATCTGAGACCACGTCGCGTGGGTTTACTGCATGGTATGCGTGACAGTGAGAATGTCTGGAAAATAATCAAAAAAGCAGACAGGAACCTGTTGAACCACAGACAAAGCAGGCAGACAGACAAAAAAAAGAACAAGAGAAAGACAGGGAAATATCACACTGCATATCCTGAGAGGTCAGCTTGCTATTTATAACACCCACACTCGATACTTGAGAAAGATATAAGTCTTACACAACCCACACAGTAATGCACAGAGACATACTAATAAGCAAACAAACACACACAAACAGGAAGTTTATTTGATGGACACACAAAATGCTACCTTACTTTTTTGCATTATGTGGCACTTTCACTGATGCTCTATTGGCTGGGCTTCAGTTTTAGAGTTTGACAAGTCAGTGATGTTAACATGCTCAGTTCTTTGTTGTTTTTTTTGCCTCTATATCTTCCTCTTTTCTCCCTTTTCCTTCTCTTCACACCCAAATTGGTCAAGGCAATTGGCTGCCCCTCCCAAGGCCTGGTTCTGCTTGAGGTCTCCTCGTGTCAAGAGTTCTTCACCCCCACCATTGCCATATACTTACTCATTTGAATTTGAATTTATTTATTTAAAAGGGACAGTGCAGTTTAACATAGTTCAAGTGCAAGACGTGAGAGTGATGTACCGCACATAGGTTTATAGCTACTGCTAATTTTCAACAATTGTCCCTTGTTGGGCTTACAATCTAAATAAATACATATTACAATAAAACATACATTTTCATAAAACCAAATTACATAGAGGATGTCTGTTGTTAGGATTCTCTCTATAAAAATAGCAGGGTTTTTTAGCTTACAGTACAAATTGCCTTGACATAATAACCTGCCATGTAAATAAAGTCATATTGAATTAACTTGTGAAAGTGGCTGGTATGCATTTTCTTATATATACCGACACGAGAATGCTCTAAATTTTAGAGTTTGTCTGTTCTATCATTATCTGTGTCACATATCTTCACTATGGTCATCCCAGTCAGCACACAAGCCTCACCATTTGTTACTCAAACATTTAGTTTGAGAGCGATAACTGAAGATGCCACGTCACACCACCCAGTTTTCTCAGCTGCGACACTTCTTGTGATGCAGAACTGTGGTTTGACATAAGATATCTTCTTGAAATGAAGCCAAGAAGACAATATCAAAATATCCCACAGTTTACTTTTCAGTTCAGTTATCTAACACAAAGACGTGTGAAAATGAAACCTTTGTATTTTCCGTGTCAAAGTGTGGTTTTGGCATTTCGTTCTCTGATAATTTAAAAGTGACAAAAGCAAAAGGTGCTAAGGTGTAACTTCAAGTGGTGCATGCTTAAGGAACTAATGTGTAATATAGTGACCTGCCAGGCAGGAGTGCAGTAGTATTTCTCTGCCTCAGTTAAACAGATATTGTAGTTTAAAATATGTTACTGTCTTTTCATTTATCAAGGATCACAAATAAATAAACAAGTGGGGATGAATAATAATAAAAACTAATAACAATAATAATCTATAGAAAACTTGATTCAATTTATCTGAATTACAACTTTTACTAAATAGCATGATACAATATGATATAATAATGGATTGCATTTATATAGCGCTTTTCGGGACCCTCAAAGCGCTTTACAATTCCACTATTCACTCAGTCTCACATTCACACACTGGTGGAGGTAAGCTACAGTTGTAGCCACAGCTGCCCTGGGGCAGACTGACAGAAGCAAGGCTGCCATATCACGCCATCGGCCCCTCTGGCCAATACCAGTAGGCAGTAGGTGAAGTGTCTTGCCCAAGGACACAACAACCGAGACTGTCGGAGCCGGGGCTCGAATCAGCCTCTATGTCAGGAAAAAAGTGATTTATGAGATATTGAACACGGCGTGATTGTTGGTGTTATTTTCCTGTAATTTTTCCACCCAACTATCTCTAGGGTTAACAGAGAATGGTCAGAAAAAGAGAAAATATCCACTGAGCAGCAGTTCTCTGTGTAAAAATGTCTTGTTGTTCAGAGGAGATCAGAGGAGGAGCTTGCTTTGAACTGATAAGAAGGCAACAATTACTCAAATAACAATCCACATATGCTCACCAAAGGTAGACGATAAACTGTTGCAATAGTTTGATGGGTCAGAATTTGGTGTTAATAAAAGCATTCTGTCCTGTATCAACAGGTCAGCAGGTCAGAGTGGTAGTGGTAGGGGTCTTTGTACATATTTGGCCCTCTAACTTCCAAAATGCCACCTCCTCCCTGAGTATTGCTGCTATGGTTGTCCATCCCTTACAATCACAGAACAGCCATCATCTATGACTGATTTCAGGAAGATGATGCACCGTTTTACAAACTCAAACTCAAATGGCCTCTTCATTCACTAGATCTTAATCCAACAAAGCACATGCAAAATGGGAGATTCACATCACGCATTTGCAACTAATAGGTCTGCAACAACTGTGTGATATTATCATGTCAATATGCACCAACACATCTGAGGAATGTTTTTTGTTGAATATGTTACAGCAGTTCTGAAGGCAAAAAGGATCCAACCTTGTACTACCAAGGTGTGCTTAATGAAGTGGCTTAATAAGAAGTAAGCTTAAGCATGGGATAATTGCTGTTATGAGTATGTCTCATGAGAAAGACATCTGTTAAGGAAAAACATCAATTCCATTGGTCTGTTTCATGTATGTTATTACAACGGAAACGAAAGCTCTAAGAGACCAAAGCTTGGATGAATCTTAAAAAGCAGTAAGTGATGAACTTGTTTGGTGGCTCTTGTACCATGGTAGCATGCTAGGGCATGTAGAAATGAGCTGTTGTTGTACCTTAACCTAAACACACACCTCTGTCTCTCCTGGTGGACTCTGTGGAACAGGAGTCCCTCTGTAGATACAAAAGGCTCATTCTAAGGTTATAAAAACATGACAATAGTGTCATCAAAGTCCTACATTTGACCTTTACACCTACCTACACCAATTTGGACTTTTTTGAATTAAAATTCCCAAAATTATCCTTCCACGAAACCCTAATTTAGTTTGGCTCAAAATGTCAGCTGATCTCCTCCTACATATATACATATGGACTGAAATAATTTTATGTTCTAAATATTAGTTCAGTCATTTGTTTGTTTCATTATCCCTCTTTTTGTAAGGTATAATCTGCAATAGTAATCTTAGATACAGGCGATCCTAACAGAGCCTCAAACCAGCAATCTGTGGGTAACTAGGTGGCTTGCCAAGCGGCCCAGCTTTTTTTTTTTTTTTTTTTGTAATTGCCCACCCGGAAATAGCAGGCTGAACCAGCCCTGATCACCCCCACTTCAAAGAGTATAAATTCCCCCTTTACACAAAGACTTCCCCCCCAATTTTTTTTTTAATATTGGGGAGTTTCAGGCACTGGTATAAAAGCTGAAGTTGTGAACAAACATGGGTGTGGTTACTTTGTCAGCTGTTCCGTTTCTCATGAAAGTACATTTTACAAACTCCCCATATCTAAACTCTCATCAAAGAGATTTCCTATGTATATATATAAATAAATAAATAGGTAAGAAGGCCAATCTTGAGGCTTTAAAATGTTTGTCTTAATTTGTTATGTCTTTTTGTTTGCATCTTTATAATACAGTCCATGGTCCCCATATGTACTTAACACAACGCCCAAACTTTAAATTTAGAGTTGGGGTGAAATATCAGATGCATTGCAGTGGTGATGAATTCACACACAGCATTAGTGTATGATTTGTAGCAGCATCACCCAAGAACTGCTCATTACAGTTTCCTCATTATGGACAGCATATCTACGAAGAGATCAGAGATTAAAAATAAATGGCCACTGTCACCACACCCAGAGCTACAAGAGTGAACACACAGTGTAAGCTTAGTTGAGGTGGGAATGATGCCTATTATTAAAACTTTTATGTGCAATTATATAATTGGGTGTGAGTCTTTGCAAAGTTTGCAATGACACAATTAATTTAAACAAATATATTCACTGTCTTACACAATATTTCAGCTTGTCGTGTAAACTAACTCTAATTCTGCACTCACTCTCTATTGTTCATGTACACTGGCCAGGGATCAATTCAGCACAAGAATTTCCCCTTTTCTTTCACTTCCTATGCTTGTGTGTGAATGTGGGTGTGAAAGAGACGCAATGACCAAAGCCTGGCATACGTGGAAGTGTGTTAGTGAGACGCAGTGCTCGCATACCGTAGCAGTCTTAGAATTTCTCACCTTTCAGCACAAAGACTCCACACATCCAGAAACTAAATTCACTCCATTTGTCACTCCTACACATTTATAAGATGATATGATAAGAGCCTTTGCCTAAGCATTTATGTGAACTCATGCATCCATTCAAACTACCCACAACTGTGTTAACGAGACAACACTTGTGATTCCCCCGTCTGTTTGATTCTGTTTTCTCGTAATGACATATGTGGGTCTGACTCACCTGCCTATATGAATCATCTTTACAAGTTCTCACACTATGGCACAAAAGTCAAAACAATGTGTGACACAGACGGCAGAAAATGATACCAGACGGAGTACGCAATCTGTGTTCCAAGATACATGGATATGTAACACTTTTATATTTGCTAATAAATTATCCAAACCTAATATATTTTGCCACAAAAGTTTGAAACGTTTCTGCTCATCAAGGCCTACTGTCTTTGCCGTTCTTCATTCTCATTCATCAAACATAAACTACACTGAGAAGTGGACATGAGAAGTCTGCAACAAATGTGTTATGCTATTATGTCAATATGGACCAAAATCTCTGAAGATTGTTTCTCAAATGTTTTTGAATATTTAACACGAAAATTTTAGGCAATGTGAAGGTCCGAGGGGGCCCAACCTTGAACTACCAAGGTGTCAGTAATGAAGTGGCTGTGAAGCTTGAGGATAGGTAATTGCTCTTACAAGAGACAAATCTGTTTCAAAAATCCAGTAGTAAATTTGTCCTATGTATGCCTTTACAATAAAGACTACAGCTCGGTTGAATTATCAAGCAGGGTTATAGTTGTTATAGTTGTAGTTATGGTTGCGGCGTATGTTTGGTAGCAGTGTGCTACCACAAATACACTGTGCTAGGGTACCAATAAACCTGCTGTGGTTGTACTTTGACCTACATAACCTACCTTATATACGCTTGTGCTACAATATAGTCCAAGGAAGTGATTAACGTTGTGGCCAGCGCTTACAACTGTATGGGCTGCGTTGACAGGAATGTGTAGTTACCTTTCTAGGCAGGCGTTCATCTTGTTACAGCCTTAGGCTTCGGGTACTTTTTGGTATGGGTGATGTAAAGCAAAAGAAAGAAAACCAGAAAAGTTCCATCTACATCTAAATCAAACACATGGACTTATTTTGGACTTTTTTTTTTTCTTTTTTTTTTTACAAGGGCAGGACAAAGTAGATGGATTTGTGAAAAGTACTGTATGATAGTAAAAACTCTGAAAATAATCATTGTTAGGTGCATGCAACTTTAATTACAAGTTTGAATAAACTGTGTTGGTCAGTCTGGCTGGTTAACAATCACACTTTGCTGTAAATAAAATGACTGAAGACATAATTTGCAACAGAAAAAAGATGATTAAAACACAATATATCACAATAACTTATTGCAATATTTAGCAAAATTATCAGAATCACAATAAAATTGTATCATTGAGTTGGGTATTATGATAATATTGAACCTTTGGGTCTTTGGTAATTCACACCTCTAGCAGATGAACTGAAACGCGTTGCATCGCTTCAGACAAAGATCTGTGCAATGTGGGCTAGATGTTAAGTGTTTTGTGTTATTTTGGGACACACAGCCCACGCCACGACTTCTGGCATCTGTGCAGCACACACATTTGCTAGATATAGCCATAACTGAGCAACGAAGTATACCAAAAGTATCTTAATGTAAATGCGTGTGACAGACTTATCTTCTAGTGAATTACAATTTTACTTGTCAGTTGGGTTGATTTTCAACCAAACACGAAAAGATCAAGCTCTGACGACAGTAGATGAAACTACTAGGATCAGCATTTCAGCGTTGCCACTGAGGGCATGCTACGATGCTCACATTAGCATTTCTCTTCAAAAGTAAATGTTTATTTCATATACACATTTCATAAGACTTAGGTGTCACATTATATAATTCACTTGTGAAAAAGGGCAACATTTACATTTTTACTTTGTTCTTAGTTTAATCTTTCATGAGTTAATAAGAATGTTTTCTTACAAATGATAAGCACCTCCTATTAAACCCTTTGACATACGTGACCTGGTTTCAGTAAAAGTACCTTGAAAATACCATTTCCTGTCATTCTCAAAGATTTAAAGTACCTCAGGGTAACCTTTTCTGTCACTGCTTTTCATGTCTGTCCTTCTATTCTGCTGACTGTTCACCTGAGTTAAATATGTGAAAAAAAAGACCCATCCAGTTTCACCATATCTTTTCCCCCTCACTCTTGGAACAAACTAACATTTTAAATTATAGACATATTAACATATTTATTTTGCATGTGCCTTTAAATTAGCCCGAGTTTGTTTCCTGTGGCAGTTTTCAATCTAAATTCACCCCACTCGTCTACAAGCAGCAGAGTGAAGCAGCAAAGAATGTGCATGGAAGAAGAGTAAGGCAGGGAACAAAAGCTGCTCTTTGTTGTCAGGCTTTAGAGCTGAAGTGACAGCGAGCATGAATAAGGGTCAAAGACCACTGGCTGATTCAGAGGCTGGTTAAGCCAGTGGTTAAAAGAACTGTGCACACCCAGCTTACACTTACAAAGCTGTCACTTACTTTTAAATTAGAACATTCGCTGATTGCATTGAAATCTATATATGTGTTTGGCTTTACTTATTTTATGGCCCTGTATGATTTTTCATCAAGAAAAATGACAGAATCAATTAAGGGACAAAAAAGGGGTCCTTAATAAGAATTTCAAGTCTTTTCTAACACTGGCTTAAATGGTGCCGCTAGGAGGAGACCTCACTGGGCTACACTTTTGTGCAACCGTTTCCTAAAAGATAAGACGCAATTGTTTTTCTGAAGCACATTAC
The DNA here is from genome assembly GCF_036321145.2 of Pelmatolapia mariae. NCBI lineage: Eukaryota > Metazoa > Chordata > Actinopteri > Cichliformes > Cichlidae > Pelmatolapia > Pelmatolapia mariae. Next base: position 36,563,569 of record NC_086227.1, on the reverse strand, counting down.
ATGAAGCAACGGGCTCATCAGTGCTGCTGCTGTCATGTTGATTTACAGCACTAACGCTGAGCAGCTACTGAATGAGTCTCAAAGTGAGATTCTAAAACACTCAATTGAAAGTATTTGTAATAAGTTGTTTGTTTTTTCTCATCTCACCACATGCAGCAGACACTCAACTAAACCCCAGGAAAGCTGACTCAAAGCAGGAATGCAGAGAAGTTTTTCAAGGTTAGGTGGAATATGGGTCATGGGGAATGTTCCTGAGGGTACATTTGCATTGGACCTTGCATACCTTCCCATAGCACCACAGTGATGCAGGGTGCATGTCTGCGCATGTGTTTACATGGCTCCTTTATCTGTATCTTGACATACCATATTCTGTGAGGAAATTGGAGGAGCAGGTGGAATGCTGCACACATTTCCTTTGGGGATATGAATAAATCAATAAAACAACACACACACGAACTCTGGCACAGACAGAAGACTGCATATTATTAAGTCTTAATCAGCCCCCAGTGTGGCCTTAGGTGATCACCAAGGGGTTCGGTTCGCCATCAACGGCTTTCTTTTCCTCATTATTAAAAAAAAGAAGTCAGCACAAAGGAGAAGCGCTTTCTGCAATGAGTCACACAACCACAGCAGCATTTGCATTTCTCAAGATGAATGGTTAAAAAAAAATACCCTTCTCATTTGTTACTTTATCACTTTCAGTTTCCAGTAGTTCTCATATCTGCATGTGCTGCTTTACCTAATTTAATTTGGGCCATTGCCCATCTTCTGTTGTACAGGAGTCTTTTTTTTCTACATGAGTGAAGTCTTTTGATTGTGCATCTCATCACTGACAGGAAACCGCACGCTACAGCTGTAAGGAGAGCAAGTTCGAGCTGTTGTCACTACCTTTGATGGCTGCCTTCAGGCAGCAGCATGAACCCAGACATCACCTCTTTGTACAGATACAGGCTGAGAGAGGTGAAGAAAATGGTAACCAATGTCACAACCTTTTTACTGTAAACAACGCACTGATGTATTCCTAGCTCAAGCACGCATATAAGCAATGAAAAAAGAAATTAATGTGAAATAAACGAGGCAAAATAACACATTAAAAATGGGTCGTCCACTGTTAACCAAGCCATTTATAATAAATACTAACACTGAACCACCATTATTATCTTACAGGGCATGTAACAAATGAGCCTTAGTCTCTCTCCTTTTTAATGTTTTTGTAAATTAATTATCACTTTATAGCATAAAGATTATTTAGTAAGATTATTTTAGTTTATATTTTATTCACAAAATGTTTTCATAAATTGATTGAGGTGCAAATGTATATCAGAGATACTCAAACGCATACATAAATAGATACACACACATCTATCTATCTATCTATCTATCTATCTATCTATCTATCTATCTATCTATCTATCTATCAGAGAGAGAGAGATAATGTGATATATATATGTGTTTAACTTTAGCCTAGGTTTCCAAAGCCAACCAACGTAAGCAGTATTATTCTTCCATGAGCGCGTAGGCTTACCTTGAATATTTCTCCCGTCAGTATTCGAGGTTTCAGGTCTCCTCGTGAGAATCACCACCACGCTTTCTGGTGTTCAAAGTCGTCTCCTAACACTTTCGCCCACTGTTCCACTCGCAGTGAACCCACTAAAAATGGAAAAGTGTAGTTCCACACCGCCCGGGATTCTCCAATCAAAGAAAGCAAAAATGTTAATCGGGATAAGGAAAAGTTCATTCCTGGACCCTTGCTGCTATTTTTTTTCCCGGTAATTTCGGCAGCAGCAGTTCGACACACGTGAAACAATGAATTTTTTTTTTTTTTAAGGAAAGTGAGCGATTAAAAAAAGTGTCCCAGTAAAACGATAATTGAAACCGACCACCGCGTAGCCTGTCCACAGATAACAAGGTGTCCGCGCCGACAGCTGTCGAGTTTACTATAATAAGGGAACTTTTCCTTTAGACTTTCAAAATAAAACCCTCAAAATCGAACAACCTCCAAATTATTCCCTTTTAATTAATGACGTTTGTTCGTTTCTTTGTTTCTTTGCTTGTTTTTTTGTTTGTTTGTTTGTTTTTTAAGATGCAAATACTTTTAACAAACACATAGAATCTGTCTGAGATTACAAGATGAGTTTTTGCATTATTTAATTATTTTTTATTTATTTATTTTGCTTAGACCTGAATGGACGTTTTTTTTTTTTTTACGTCAGATCTAAATTTAGCCAGAGAGTAATTTAGTTACCTATATTTTTTAGGAAACTGAACTTGTTTCACTAAGTTTCAATTTCACACTTTGGAAATTGATGCTTTTATTTTGAAGCCATACAATTTTGTCCGTATGTCTCTCTCTCTCTCTTTTTAAAATTCCGAGTTTCACTTGACTGCTGTCAGAGCAGCAAGGTATTAAACGGAAAGCCAGACAGAGTGACTATCCCAGGATCGTGGGGGGGGGGGGGGGGGGGAGAGAGAGAATCGAGAGGGAGCAGAAGAGAGCGAGAGAGAAAGAGAGCGAAAGAGAGGGCTGAACTGAAGAGGACAGGCGAGAATCCAATTACTCGTTCTAATTCTAAGAACATTCTCAAGGAGACAAACCTCAGCACTGCATAGCTTTATTTAATAACTACCCACTTAACGTCATTGTTATTGGCATATAGACATTTATTACATTATGCTTTGTTATCACATCTTCTAAACCTCCTAAAATGTATAATTGGATTCATATCGATTTATTTTGTTCACTGTGGGAAGGTTTGTTCTGAGTTAGGCATTGCTTAAAGCGCAAATCAGTTATTCCATGCGTGCTTAAATGCCATTTAAGTAGGCTACTTCTTAAGTGCCTGAACACTTGAAAAGTCAGGCCTGTCTCCACCGTATCAATAGATCAACATGCCATAAAAGTGACTTATTTTTTGTGATACTGATATCAGGAAGGCAGTTATGACTGTACAACGTCAATGCCACAAGCAGCTGGCATGCTTTTAGACTTCAAATATCACCACAAACCACAGCTTCACCTTGGAGATGCTTTGAACAGAGATGCAAAGAAATCAATGAGAAAACCCCACAGGTGAAGTGCAAAAGACTAAAATTTTGTTATAATGTGATATTTAGCATGAACAACAGACAACCAAGGCCCTCGGGTTGAAAAAATAATGTCCTCAATAGCAAAAAACAAAAAGTGTAACATTACGAACAGCTGCAACACTGTTCCTTCCTTGTGGTGTACAAGATAGATTACATTCTATCAACTAGGTTATAAAATAATTTTCAGCTGCATGAGACTAGGAGAAGTATTACTCTACATATCTGAGCTGAGTTTATGACTCAGCAGGCAATTCTTCCTAATCGCGATACATTTTATGTTGCAAGATATCGAGCAACAAAGGCTTGTGTCTTACTACTGGCAACTTTCAGGAAACCCCAAAGCTGCACAAAATATAGACATAACCTTTTTTCAAGGTGCACACATGCACAAAGTGTATGCTTGTATATGTTCAAAATCTTTTTTCGTGCACTGTCTTGTGTGGAAGTATTATATAATATCCCAAACAAAAAAAGAAGTTGTGGTTAAAGCAGCATTTCATTCTCAGTGCTGTTTCCTTGTTAATAAAATTAGGTTTGAATGAACTTGACTCTGATTTGCATTGCACAAAACGGAAAAATCCAGGAAATATCTTGAGCCGCAGGTTAATGTTTAAACCCACAGCACTGATATCTGATACCATTTCTTGTACTCACACAACAATTTAAAACCTATCTTCCACTGCAAACCTCTTAAAATATCAAATTTAAGCTTTTGTATTCCTCTGAAAAGACAAATATAGAAGAAAAAGAAGGGAGAAAATGAGAAAGAGAGAAGGAAATGGCTTGGTCGAGCACCTGGCTCCTCTTTTCAGTTTAACTGTCTACATGATTGGTTGGTAATACATGCATGTGTGTGTGTGTTTGTCTGGAGCTGAGTTTGTCAGCTGCATTGCGTGGGTTAAGGTAATAAAGGGCTCACTGTGTGTGCGGTGGCAGGTGTGCTTGGAATCATGCACACACCCAAAGACAAACACAAAGGACAAACAGGAACAGAACTCAAAGTGAGAGACCTTTGTCATCTAGAAGAAGTGCAGTGCAGTTTTGAAAGAAGAGGTGAAAGTGCAAATCCGGTTGGTGAATGGGTGCCAGACAGACAATTGAGAAGAGGAAGAAAATGCTGATGAGAGGCAGCAGTGTAAGACAGTTACGCATCTGCGCAACTTAGCTATCTTATCTTCCATCACCATGCAAAACCATAACAGACTATTCGAGTGGCTGAAGTCCTTCCTTAATACATGACTTATTAAAGGCTTTGTGCTAAACAGCTAAGGTGCAGCAGAGGAGAAAATATTTGATCATGTTTGCCAACATCAAGTAATGTCCTGCGTATTCTGCCTCCTGAGTGGGTAATAGTATCCCCTGTGGAACGCTCTAAAAGCAGTCAGAATCTAGGCTGAACTGTAAGACAAATACTTTTACAATGCACGCGGTAATGTCACGTTGTGCAAATGTCAGCTTCACAGGAAAAACAAACAAGCAAAAAACAGTGTTTCAGTCAATCGTACTGCAATTATGGTTTCCCACCAGCAGCTACTAAAGAATGAGATCCAAAAGAAAATCCTCTTCAAGCTCAAGTCTTATTTTGGAACAAACATGTTGCCAACACAATAAAAAGTAACTGTGCAAATACTCAGCAGTGGTAGGGGAAACACACACACCACCTTGGAATGAGACACTTGCCAAGGCATTTTGTTGCATTGTGCGCACAGAAATGTAAGGCTTTAACAACTACAACACATTTAGCTACGTGCGAGGCCTTGACAAGTTTATTCTTGTTTCACATCTTGTGTGACGTTTCACTTGTTCGACCATCTTGATCTAAATCTGAAGTGTTCTGAAATGTAATTCTTACTTTCAGTCTCGCTCAGACTATGTTAGCCTGTGATCTCTTGGTAGATGTTTCTCACGGGGGCCCCTTTCTTCTTAAATTAAGCAACAATGGTCAAAGCTTTCTGGGGTTCTCAATAATTACTTTATAGCTCTGTCATAAAAGAGAAGCTAGCTTTCGCAACAGAAACAACAGGGTCCTAAATCAGCTCTACACTTGCCACAAGTTCATCTGACCTCAGTACATTTCACACCATTTTAAAAACAATTATTCAAATGAGTATACAACAAAGATAGTTTAACTTAAAGCTGTTAGTTCCTGACACATAATTAGCTAATTGGGCTTCACTTAGTTTTGCAGTGTAAATGGGGCTAAGGCACTTAAATTCTCTGCTTTGTCCCAATTGACTCTGAAGGCAGATGTTGGCGGTGAGAGTGATGTCACTCACAAGTTCAGAAAAGAAGCTTGGTCACAACTATGCAACAGTGGTAGTGCATTGTACAAGTTTTTACAGTTTTGGTAGTGTTCATGTGCACGACTGCCATTTTGGACTGTGAAGTTGGGGTTGGTGGAGCTGCAAGTCCAACTTGAGGGAAACTGGGACTCAGAAATTCCGAGATCAAATGCAGCAGATCCATAAACAGCAGTAGAACTTTAAAACTTGTATTCTCTACCGCAACCTTTGTGTACTTCCTGTTATTGTGACTTGCTAAATAAGTTATAGACATGATCCATGAATTTGCTACAGGGGGGTTTTAACCACAAAAAACAAGCACTGTGCTGTCTTTCTAATGCGCTACCTTGCTAAAGCACAAAACAAATTCTACTTTTTCTTGCTTTTCTCACTTCACTGCTAGAATCGAGTCACTGAGTGGAAAGTGGACAACTTGCAAATGACTCCCAGATCAGACATCCAACTTCTGGGGGAAATGGAAATCAGCACTGCATACAGGCTTCCTGGTTGTAGGAAAAGTGGAACAGACTACCCAGGGTACCACTGGCTGGAATGCTAGCCTGGAATAAAACAAAATAACAAACTTGTCAGATATGAAACTATATCTATCAAAATGACTGAGCACAACTTTAAACCACTTACTTCCTTTTAGAAACAACCAAAGAGAATGAAGCAGCAGCAGGTCCTTCTCCAACTGATGTGACATCAGGTGAAATCATATAATAGCAACCTAAAGTTTTTCCAAGCAATCATTTGCAGTGATAGCAGTTTCAACAATACTAACAGTATTATCCTCAACTGTATGCTGGACCAGTGGTTCTCAACTAGTGCACAATAATGTAAGCATAACTTCCTTAGGAAGCCAGTGTGCACAGCATATTGAGAAATAAATAAATAAAATAAAATAAAAATATTGCAGTATAACTTCACTCCATTGGGCACATTTCTGGAAACTCAAAGGAGCTCATACAAAACACTATTGTTAACCTGCAAAACACACTAACTCACTCAGGGGGGCAATCGGAACAAGTCACATGTACTAAAACATCCACTTCAGGTGACATTGCGGAAATCAGAAAAGTCAAAATCTTTAGATTTGTCAGTAAGCATGTGTTTACCATTTTTTAGTTCCTAAAAGTCTTATTCTACACATTTTTCTTTACAATAGCAAAATATTGCTGAGAATCACCTCACATAGCGCCAGATCAACAGATTCTCATCAATCCTTCCTCTTGCAATGCAAGAAGTGAAAATATGCTGTTTGTCACATCTGTTGTTTGCACGCTTTTTCATGCACGATCTAGAGGTTTGTCTTGCAAGTTATGGAAGTATGTTTAACAAAAATCATATCTTAAAAATGTTCTCTGCATATCCGATCGAATACTGTGATGATAACTCTTGGAGAATAAAGCTACTTAGCGCATAATAACTTGTCACAAAGTGACAAGTCACAAATTGTTTGCACAATCAACAAAATGTGAAAATGTTTGCTCATCGTTCTAACAACTTGAACTCAGAATTGCGCAAAATAAAAACTGTAATAAGTAGCACCATATGTGAAACCAAACACAGCTGCAGTCCAACCACCAGACAAGTGTGTCTGATGACTGAAAGGAAACCTTGTGTCTAGAAAAGATAACTTACAGTTTACTACGTTCCTCGCTGGGGCCCCTGGGTGTCTCTGAGTGAAGACTTATCTTTGACATATGTGCGTATGACACATTTAGGACATGAGAATGGGGTGTTAGTGATTTTAGATTAGAAGCTGCACCAGATGCTTCAAGTCCAATTATGAAAGCAGATAATGGTAAAGGGTATTCACACCATATATGTATAAAGGTTGGCATTTGTGTTAAATGTCTGTCACTGGTTTTCTCACCTGTACCTCATTCTAAAAGCCTCTAGCTCCTGATTGGTTAGTTCATGGACAAGGGCTCAGAGGGAGGACATTTACATGGTGGTAGAGATGAAGTGTGAACAATAAAGATGCTTCTCGTAAAGTTATCCATCTCCCTCTTACTGTTTCTTCTAGATAAGACAGAACTGCATGTGGACCCACATATAACAACAGGAGTTTAACCTTATCAACTAAAACAGTCATGTTTGATTATTGATTTAATCTCCCCCAGCCTATTACAAAATAAATATGGTCACTGTCTTTGTAACGCAAGCAAACAAATCAATTAATGAAAGCATCTTATTTTACTCTGTGAAGGTGAAGTCAATGCTGAAATGCATTATGCTTAGAGAAGAGGTGGGGGAGGTTGACGGATTAAGGAAGTGTGAGAAGAGACACAATAGACAACATGTACCAAGATAATTAGTATTGTGTATTAGAGTGTGTATTATGTATAGCAAAACAAACAGACAAAAAAAATCACCTTACCACTCAAATAAATGAAAAATAAAAATTAACTTATTCACTTGGAACATTCAAATTGAGGAATTCATTTGTGAGGTTTTCAAAGAAAAATATGCATAGGAAATATTTCTATGCTAACATGAATTTCTTTGTTGTCTTTGTTTGATAGCAGCCTCCACCCTTTAGCAGACTATTGGGAGTACAGCACCTTATTTCTGCTCTCTCATTTCACTTTGAACTGCACTGTTTTGTTTATTACAGCCCACTGTTCATCATCATTAATGCTGAAATTATCTGGTGTAGTTTCTCCTCTTTATGTTTGTTTCTTCTGCAGTCCTCACCTAGGATGTCTGAACACCAGCAGTAAAACGTAATAACAGCATATTATGTGCTGCACATGAAGTGTGAAGTGCAGTTCAGACAGTTCAATGGGATTTTTCTTCATTTCTGTTTCTTCTTCATCCTCTTTATCTTGAAGTCAGACAGAAGATCTGCAGGCTATGGGGGCTAGACACACAACAACACACATACGCACAGACAAGTCTGCCCCTATGCATTATTAAAACACTATTAAAGCAGCGTCGCACACAAGCAGTAAACCACACACATGGGTCCTCATCTGCTGGGCTTTATCACCATGGTGATGGTTGTGCAGCTGACTTGAGGCCAGCTGGTGGAGTCTAGCTGTGATGATGTGATATGAGTGACATGTATGTGAATTAGAATGAGAGACAGAACAAAGAGAGAAGACATCACACAGCAGCACTGAGAATTAGCCTACCCATAAAACTGCCTGGAAACACCTCAAACACAAGGCACAGCTCACATACACGGTTTATTGATTCTTGTATTGATTGCTAGTCCCAATGAGCATTTATTTTGCAATTCATTTCAGTATCCTTAAAGTGGTAGGAGTAGCATTAACACTACAGACAGTGTGGCATCTGTTCCTTCCAGTCTCATATAGACTGCAAGGAGCGTGCTGGGGCAGGTCTGTTGTCTGGTTGGCACAAGCAGAGATATGTGTTTGTCTCATTTCCCATGATTACAGACTTTCTACTACCAAACATCCAGGACATCATTCCATGCTGACTGAATCACTCTTTTGAAGGACTTTCTTTTCTCACACATCTGCACCCTACTCCGAATTCCACTTCACATTTGGCTAGGACAAGCGTTGCTTGTACATAGAAACAACACATTATATTGCAAGTACTTTAACTCAGTTTTGAGGTGGTACATGTATGGGCATTTCTGGGAATTCAAAGGGCTTCAGAGCTGCCATTTTATTCTTGTAGGAAGAATGTAAGAATGAGGCATAATTGCAAGGTCAACACTGTGGACCTCTGAAACCTCAGGACTTTCCAGAAATTATATCGAAGTGGAAGAAAAGCACATTTGAGAATATACGCTTGCCCTGATGCCAAAATGTTAGATGAGAAATTTGAATTGAATTGCCATGTTTCTCACACGACATTTAGTACTTGAGACAAATGAAATTATTATTCGTTAGGATCTCACAAGAGACTGAAAACAATCCATTCATCTGCAATAATTAATATTTGGTGGCATGCTTCTGTTTGGGAAACTCCCTGTCTTCTACACAAATATAGCATAGAAAAGAACAGGCATCAGTGACAACAAATACAGCATTAAGTGTACTATAGGATTGAAAAGTCAGACACTGTATGAAAGCAGAGGCTGGCCTCCAGTAGTAATGATATACTTGAATGTTCATTTAGTTTGCTGGAGGGTTCTCTTGACTTTTTAAGACTCTACTGCCAACTGTTAGTAAAACAAAACAAAACAAAGAAACAAAAAAGATTTCCCGTCACTGACAGTAGAAAATAAAACTTTTCACATTTTTGTCAGAATGGATTTAGTGGATTTTATTCCTCATCATTTAAAAACTCCCCCCAAAACCTCTATGTTAGTGACTTCATAAGTGGCATGACTGTATGAAATATTTCGAAACATTTCAAAAATTAGGCTGAAAGCTGAAAATGATAATAGGACGTGTAAAGCACACCGATCATGTGAGTTTGATGTTTACAACATAGGTAACATGACTGTGTCGGTTACAAAACTTTCCTGTCTGCAGTCTTTGTCTTCATTTGTCTGTGTGCTCGTTTTTTATACATCTCTTGCTGTTTTAGACTGATGACTATTATGAATGCCTGTTTTTTTCTGCTGAAATACTTGTGTTCCTCCCCCCAGTTTAACCAAAAATTATTATTGTTTATTTATTATTTTTAATGTTTCATAACTTTCTTTAAGCAAACATTTAAAGAAAACTGCATTTTTTTAAGCATCGAATATTAAATTACTGTTGAGGCAGGAATGACTGTCATGGCTGTAATATTCATGCAGTTAACTGATAAAGCCTTGGCCTTTGATGTATTGAGTATTTTCTTTCCTTTTTCGTAATCCAGCAACCTGAGATTAGTCTCAATAGAATATCTAGACTTTACTTTCAGTTAATGAGCATGAGATAAACTGATATATGGTTGCTAACACCATTGTTGTAGCTCTGGCTCCACCCTGAGGCTGAACTGTGTTATCTGCTTTGGATACTCTTCAGCTGTAGACAAAAAGTGCTGAGAGTATACGGTATTTCAAAACTGTTTAATATGCAGGACTGCTTTGTTTTTTCAATGAGCACTCATTTCAAAGCTTTTTATAGAGTAGCACATGACAACCACAAACAATATCACTTTAGATGCCTGATAAACTCTGAGATATAATTCCATTGTTTCAACACACAGTACTGAAACTACCGTTTTCAAGCTGCACACGGGATTAAATATTGATAATGATTTGCAAATTGCCGTTTTCTTTCATTTATATTCTAAAGACTGTACCAGTGATTTTGGAACTGGATTATAAAGCGTGACCACTTGTGTGAAAAGCAGTAGGAATGTATATAGAAATGAATCCATTACCTGACACTGAAAACTGTCACCAGTGCTCGATCTGGGCGAGGGGGCACTAAATCCTCACTGAAAGTCACCAAACATACCTCCGACTGTGCAGACAGTCACAAAACATAAAAATAAAAAAAATAGTCATTACACATAAATATTTTAAGGTAGAATAACGTTATATGTAGCACGTTAGAGGAAGGTTTTCAGGTTATCAGCTTTCCTTGACTTTGTGTCCACCTTGAACATGAGGCATAATTATCCATAACAGATACATTTTTATTAAAGGCTGACATATAAAACAGAATGACACAGCAGTAGCAGCGAAACACACCGACAGATATAATTAGAGAGAAATGCACCTGGCAGTTTAGTGTTACAGTCTTCTTTATTTACATACATGTTACTTTACATTTGACTTCTCTGTACTAAGATTACAGCAAGACGTATATACGACTATCCAACCCACCAGGAACCAGCAGTGAAAAACAAAGATTAAAAAACAAACAAACAAAACATAATAAAGACCATTTCCCTCCATTATAAAATTTATAGTACTTGTACTGGAGTATCATCTAGTGATATTTCTCTTCAAAAACACAGCTGATTAGGAGAACCAAATAGAGCAAACTCATTTAGGAGGGAACAATGAACTCACTAATATGGCAGAAAATGACTGCTGCCTCCAGCAGAGGTGACACATTCTTGCTATAATTGGATCTACGACACTTCATCAGATACGAGATAGAAATGAGAGTCGTGTAAAGTTCCTCCCCTCGTGCATCACTGGTCACGATTCATTAATTTCAGCCCAGATAAGTGACTGTAAATGCATCAAACACACTAGCTGTCGTCAGACTGGAGCATCTTCTCGATCTCTTGATCCCACTGGTCATCTTTGTTGTCCGATTCCGTCACCACCTCATACTCCTGAAGTTCTTGCTGCAGCTCCTTTTCCCAATCTGCTGATTCGTCTGGATATAAAAGGGAGGAAATATTATAAGCAAAGCCATTCTCTTACAGAACAAGAAATACTGTGAGCTTAAAAAAAAGGATAGGAACTCTTCCAAAGCCAACCATCAGGAGAAGGACTGTCCTTCTTGTCCAGCACCAGCTGCTCCATCTCTTTCCTTAGGTCCTCCTGGTTTATGGCCGTTGAGTCAAAAGCATCACTAACAAACTCGGACACTCCGGGACTTGTTGAAATCTCCTCCTCTTCCTCATGCGTTGGCTAGGAGGAAAACAGGCAGCAGAGAAAGAGGAGAGCGACTCTTGTTTTTTTTTTTCTTAACTTCTCAAAAGGTGATTGGAAAAGTTCAACGTGTGTAGTGCTTTTACCTTCTGTATGTCACTGATGGAAACTGGCGGCGTTTTTGGTCTGACATTGTCTACAAAGAAATAACACATTGTTATTACAATGGACTTACTCTTTAACCTCTGACCTTTGGACGGTGTCTGAGGTCATTTATCAAAATATGAGCACAAACCTTCTTATTAGCTTTTACCATGGATGCCGCCTGATCCATTTAGGTAACTATAATACTATATGATATGACTTCTTTACCTTTCAGTCCTTAAATAAAATATCTAATTTGTTTCCCAGTTGAACCAAGCAAAAAATAAAAAAAGAAATGACGTTTTACATGTTTATGTTGAATAATTAAAAAAGACAGATTTCGTTCCCTAATTAAACTAATTGAATCACACATTCAGATATTGTGTTGGAAGTCCACAGAGCTTCCCAAACAGTACTAACATAGTACTCAGCTCCATTTTATACATTGTAGCAAAGTACTGTGACTTGGGGGTAGTGTTAAAAATATGTGGAGCAACTGGTAATGTGGGCTGCTCTTTATGTTTCCACTGGTTTTGATCCTTTAGCTTAGAGAGAAAGCCTTCATTACATAACATACTTCTTCCTGGTGATCATCCTTTTCCTGGTTCCTTTAGCTTATCGACCAATCAGCATTCTATCTACATAAACCATCACTGTTGGGTAACTTGTTCTTGGCTTTTTGGACAACTGCCCTCAGCGCCTCTGAAAGCCTTTGTGTTTGCTGGATTCTTACAATCTCTCTCTCGCTGTAGCCAATGAGCTACTCAAACAGACAAGGACAATGAATTCCACATCAGTCTTAACAAACACTCTATGTGCCCATTTAAATAAGGGAGGAAAAGAGATTTCAGCGATGCATTAAGAGGATTGGGTTTTTCCATTTCCTTCATTATTATTTCACATCAAATAGACACCTTCCTTTTATTCCGAATGCTGTTGCCAGAGTATCAATAAAGCCCAAGAAAAGAACACATTGCAGCAATTTCTGCCATCGATTCCAGTGTGTCAGAGAACAATTTAAAGTACTGCTGTTTGGATATAAAGCTCTCTGTGGCTCTAGACCACAAAAGACCTGACTGAGTAATCTTTATTGTACAAGTCCTCTTGAATTCTCAGACCATCTGGCAGAGGGATGCCAACTTTTCCTAGAGAGCAAAATAAATATAGCTTTTAGCTCCTTTCACAGTATCTGCTTTTACATTTTAAACTGATATCTTTCCAACTTTAAGAGAGCTGTGGCCCTTTCTTTCTTACATGATGTTTAGGTGCCTGCAAACTGTAAAATAACACAGCCTAAGTTGCAGGATTGTGAAGGTCTTTGACTGTATAAACCACTTTTATAAAGCCATGACCAAAGATTTTGAAAAGAGATTTTCAAATCACTACATTTAATTTTTCCACTGTGGAATTGGGGTTGTAAATCTGCCCTGCCTTCCTGCAGCTGTGATACCACGAAGTTTGCTTGATGATCTCTGCCTCTCTAGCAGAGCTAAAAATTCAGACCTGTTAGGACGATGTCTTCAGGTGAAACACTGGCTCCTTTGTCCACACTATCCTTCCGCTGCTGCTGGGCTGCCAGGGCTGTGAGCTGAGCCGACTGCTTGATCAGAGACACCCGGTAGAAATAGTTCCGCCAAAACATCTCCTCCTTCACACTGTCAAGCACAAACATGTCACCATCCATTTTTAAATATCAGTTTTTAGGTTGACTCTGCTATAAATGGAGGCAAAAACAGGTACATTTGCATACACACACACACACACACACACACACACACACACACACACACACACACACACACACACACACACACACACACACACTTAAATACACATAAACACACACACATAAATGTTTGAAGAGCACTGACTGTTTAGGAACCAGGTCAAAGCGCATGCGGTTGAGGAGCTCATCTTCTTCCAGCATGACTGCAGCTAAAGGATACATCTGTTCCATGTCAAAGTGGAACTGAACACCAGCGGGAGGGTCGCGGAGGAAGTTCCTCTTGTCCTAGAATCAGCAACCAAACAGCTCAGTTTCTACTCAAAGCATAATTTATAAATTTAAATAAGTAAGACAGTAGCCACAAAAAGCTACCCATTCATACATTCATACTATATATTGTGCATGATGCCTTTGCTTACAGCGGACAGAGCGAGAATCTGTTGCTGGATTGTCTCCTCTTCATTGTAGCCTACCCAGGGTGGCACTGCTGCTTCTACACAAACATCAGAGCATGTGTGCACACACACATTCAGTCATGTGCCATCAGTCATCAGTTCCAATCCTTATCTCTCAGATGCACACATGTACACACCTGGCTCTCTGTAAATAGAAGCTGCTTGGCCAGTAAGTGACATATGCTGATAAAATCATGATAACATCATTTCTGCTGCCCCTCACAGGCGCAATGTAAAAATGAAGATTACACAGTTTATCCCAGTCAGGTCTCACAAGACTCCAATTTTAAACGAAGTGTGTCAATTTCAAAGTGTAAGTCTTGCTTTCAGAAATTAATATTTGAACTTTGTGATTGATATATTTATTTTCATAGTGGTTCAATAATTGACTTTGAAAAACATTATGACTACACTTCATTCACCTTGTAGCATCAGTTTAATTCTTCATTGCTCAGATTCAATAAAATTCTGGAAATATCGTGCAGTGATTTTGATCCATATTGACATGATAGCACCACACAGCTGCTGCTGATTTGTCACTGTAATCCCAAAGGTGTGTAATCAGATTAAGATGTGGTGACTGTACAGATCATTTGAGGTCATTAGTAAATAACATTCATGCTTTAAAGTCTGGTTTACCTGATTTCTTGGCCTTCTTCTCCTGGACAAATTTCTCTTGCTCTTTTTGGAAATCCCCTAAAAATGTCTACACACACACACACACACACACACACACACACACACACACACACACACACACACACACACACACACACACACAGATTGGAAAAGCTGATGCATAAATGGAAAGTGTTAACAAAGCAAAATCCAGGATTTTACTTGCATATAAAAAATCTGCAAACTTTGATACAAATTTTAAACTTCAACACTTTTAGACTTAAAAATACTTTGAAAACTTTTTTAAGTAATGTTTAATCTACTCAAGCTTTATTTGCCCCAGATATTTTTATTGATCAAACTGCCAAAAATAAGAAGAGGGTGTGTAGACTATATACAGGACAATGTGTTTATGTGTATAATCAAGCCTTGAAGTCCAGAGGCCAATGCTACTTAATAATAATACAATACTGCTTATCCAGGTAAGCTCAGGTTGAACCCCTGGGTTTTCTATACTTTGAAGGTGGTTCACTTCTTACTCGGGATAAATCGCCATCCGGAGCAAGTTAAGATCCAGAATAGAGATCAGCAGATATGAACTCACTGCCTACTGATTAATCAATTCTCCAGAAATTAGCATCACTATTCCTGGAAGATCCTTCAAACTTCTGTGCATAAACAGGAGAGTCTAAAGTTTTCTTCTATAGCATCTACTGTCTTTGTTTCCCTAATAAGAATCAGTAATAAATACTATAGATTTCTAGACACAACTTTATTCTTTTGGTTTTTTAATAAACAATTTTACAACAACTGTACTGTTCTATAAGTATTAATATCTGATCCTAAAATAGGACACCGACACTGTACTTGCTGAACTCATATGAAACTTATGTAGACTAAGCCTATATTTGTATTTTAAAAAAACCCCCAAAAAACTTTACTCTCAAACCTTTAAACTGAGTTTGCAGCTGAGAATATCAAAAATAAAACTGTTGGGAACAGGTTATGCTCATCTTCTTATTAGACTGTCGGACAGTAATCTTAAGTTTCAGAGTTCTAGGAGAAACCCTGGGTTAAATTAGCGAACTGATAACCTGCTTTGTGTGCCAGTTTGGGTATGCAAATACAGAAAACTGACCTACAAACCCACAAATACACATATGAACCCCAATCTGCAAAACCAGTCAAAAAGAATTTGAGAGCAACATGCCTTGTCTATGATGCCATCAATTTTTCCTTCTTCCACTGTCTTCTTGATGTTCTGGGCAGTCTCCACCATTGACTCAGAGATTTTCTTGGTGGCATTGGAAGCAAAACTGAAGATGTAACCTTCAAATGGAGAAAGAGTCTGTTAATAAAACCATTGCCACTGCAATAAAAGATACATATATGAGAGAACAGATACTCCTGCAGTCACATTTGCTCTTGCTGGGAGTGAAGAACAAACAAAAAAGATGATCAGGAAAGCCTTCAGTGTTCAACACAGACAGAAAGACTAACGTCACGCTGAGTAACTTTGAGCACGTAGCTTAGAGTTAATTAAGAGTTAATTATCCAGATATGAGCTGTTCCTCACCGCCGAGTCCTGTGGACTGTTCCAAGTTTTCCTGCTCCGCCTCTGGTGTTCCATCCTGGTCAGCTGGCTGCTGTTTGTTTACCTCGGTTTGTGCTTCTACCACCTTCTCTTCCTGCCCCACGTTCAGCTTTTCCTTGTCAACCGACGTCTTCGTGACGGTCGGGCCCTCCAGACCCAACCACGTCCCTAAACCTTTTAACATGCTGGTGGAAAAACACCGATCGATTAGATTAAAGATACGGAAAAACAATCTGCACGGACTCTCCTGACTATACAACCAGGAACTAAACCGACGTCTTCTTCTTCTACGTTCTTGTGTGTGCAGTTGTGCGATACTGCCACCCGGAGGCCAAATATGGGAGGTCTGGTTTGATACTATATTAATAAAACAAAGAGTATTTATCAGTAAAAACTATCACAAAAGTGTTGCACGTTGAAAGATCTACACCTTTCCTAAAGTATAAAGATGGTATGTCTTATAAATTACGTGCTCATTGTTGGCAGTAGAGGAACTACTACGTTTTAACGCAACATCCAAAAGAAGCTGCAGGTGGCGGTAATGAGCTGAGATTTGTTCCACTTTTTGCGGCGAAGCAAGATAAGGAGAAGGAAGATAAGGAAGACCGGTGAATTCTTGACGGAGGACTCGTACCGGTAATTTTGCAGTTATTATGTGTTTTATGTGTATTTATCTTGGGTATAGTTTACTACAGTTTATTACAGAAAGCTATGTAATCCCAGTCACTTGTCTTCAGCACGTTAGGAACCGTTATAGCGGACTGACTAGCTCTACCCGTGGGCTGTTTACTTGTAAGGGGACGAGTTTACACCATACTTCCTTTTAAAAGTTCGTTAGTTTTAACGTAATCTTGATGGAGAGAAGAGTAATAAATGTTGTTAAATAAATGTTATTTGAGATGTCAAGTAACAATCGGCTTTAATGGGAAGGGTAATTTTTAAGAAGCGAAAGTGTGGGCTCAGTTACTTGTGTTTTGAGCTGATAAGACGTAAATAGACCGGTTGAGAACAGTATCCGTTATCAGACGAAATGATAGAAGGGTGGAGCTTAAAAGTAACTATTATCTTGCTTAATTTATTTTAAGTTAGTTTTTTGTGCTATTTTGCTTTTAAGGTGACAAATGAAGATTCTGATGGTGTTTGATTTTGACCACACTGTGGTCGATGCCAACAGTGACACTTGGGTGGTAAGGTAGGTCAAGAAACCGCTGTTCAGATAGCATATAGGACTTTTTCCAGGTTTCTTGTCATCTGTATGTATTATCTTGACAAAGATTTTCCTATTCTTTGAGCAGAATATCAGTTCCTCATGTCTGTTCACTACTCTGTAATTACTGTTTTATACTAGGACCTCAATACATCATTAGAGAAACACTATGGCTGATATATCCTGATTTATCTTATTTATATATTCCTTGTCTCAGGTGCCTTCCTGATAAGACACTTCCTGGCTCTGTGGAGAATTCGTACAGAAAAGGCTACTGGACTGAGTACATGGGCAGGGTGCTGAACTACATAGGTGAGTCTGTCATGCTGTTTGTTTTTGTACTTCCTGAAATCTGTCTTCAACATTTTTTAATCTATGCCCGCAGGGGAGCAGAAGGTGAGCACAGACAGGGTTCGCAGTGTGATGGAGACCATCCCCTTTACAGCTGGAATGACTGAGTTGCTGACATTTATAGCAGAGAATAAAAGTGCCATTGACTGCATAGTCATCTCTGATTCCAACACCTTGTTTATAGAATGGATTCTCCATGCTGCAGGACTCCAGGCGGCTGTTGACAAGGTTTTTACCAACCCAGCTAAGCTCAATGAGTTGGGCCACATTGAAGTGCAGTGCTATCATTCTCACGACTGCGATCGATGCCCTGTCAACCTCTGCAAGAAAAAAGTCCTGGAGCTTTACCTTTATGAGCAATCTGATGCTGGCGTGGAGTATGAGCAAATCTTTTACGCGGGGGATGGGGGGAATGATCTCTGCCCTACTTCCTGTCTGAGAGGCCGTGATGTTGTGATGCCAAGAAAGGGATACACTCTGGAGAAGCTGCTAGCCAAACTGGAAGGTCAGGAGGGCAACTTTCCTCTAAGAGCTAAAAACATTGCCTGGAGCAGTGGCGCTGACATTCTCCGGGAGCTGAAAGCAAGCATGCAGTCGTAGCCGTGGCACATGAAATATTACAAATATTGAGCCTGCACTGCAGGATGCATTGTGCTGCCTGTATTCTTTTTTCATATTATAATTCAAAAATTTAGAAGATTTTATAAACATTTTAACTTATTTAAAACTACAGCACTTGCACATGTAAACCAGTCTTTTAAAAAGGGTAATTTGTCTGCAGGGAAATTTACCTTTATCTTTTATCTTCATGATCTTTACAATTTTTCTAATTTTCCATGGTGATTGAAAATAGAGGCGCCTGAAACCACTAACAATACATAGGCAGTGTGTCACAAGGGCAGCTTTTACATGTGCAGTGTATGTTGGATACTAGGTAAGAATTTAGTTAAGATTATATTTAGTATTGTATTCAAGATCTTAGTTGTTGGGGCTGATCCAAGAAGCAGAGATGAACCAGCAAGTTAACTTGATCTGACAAAGTAGAAGTCAGGGAAATTTCTGAGCAGATTTGAGACATGGATTAATTTTAGTCCCATACAACAAGAAAAATTAAAAGATGTCTCCATTGAAATGTTTCTGGACTAGGGTTTCTAGAAAGGTTCATGTTAGGGGAATTTTGTTAAACTGAAAACATTAAATCAATCTACTTTATGCAGTCTGCACTATATCTAGCCAAAGTACTGTGCAAAAATATTGAGCCACCTCTTATTTCTTTATATTTTGGTGGAAAGATAGAAAATAGGTACAGCAGTTTATTGAAACATGTGGAAACATGTATGGAAATTAAGTATATATAACAGAAACAGCATTTTTCTACAGTTATAAAGATAAAAAGTCAATATTTGATATGACCTTTACTTTTCAAAATTTTAAAGTTATTAATTTATTTTATTTTTTATTTTCCCCAAACCACAAAAGAGCCTCCTGTATTACACACTGACTGATGTAGATTTCTTCTAAAAGCACTTTGGAAATCAGCTCACTGGTACTATAATACAAATTTATGCCTGTCAAACTGTGTCATCTTTGGTGTTTTTTACTAAAGAAGTGGGGACATCATTGTGTTTCTGTGACAGGCTGCTAATAAAAATGTGCTAATAATGTGCCAAAAGATAAAAATTGTAATTCGTTCTTTGCTAAATTGTCTGATATCTGTAGATACACCACTGGTTGCTCATCTCTTGAGTTAGGTGTTTTTTTTATTGCTTGAATGATTGATAGGTCAGTGTGAAGTAGCTGAACAAACAAAAATGTTCCTCTGAAAATGATCAGGTACAAGGACTGAACTAAAATGAGTGAAAAAGCAGTGTCCAAGGAAAAGCTTTGAAAGATCTTTAGAAAGCCTGGGGAACTATTACCAAAGACTAAATTATCAAATGAAAATGAAGTCTGACTCCTTGGAAGCAAAATATAAAGAAATGAGTGGTGGCTCAAGACCTTTGCACAATTCATTTTGTTGTTTGTAACTGCACTAACAATAAAAAAAATTCTCATGTTTTGTGGGTCTAAACCAGGGGTGGGCAATCTCAGTCCACGAGGGCCGGTGTCCCTGCAGGTTTTAGATCTCACCTTGGGTCAACACACCTGAATCACATGATTAGTTCATTACCAGGCCTCTGGAGAACTTCAGGACATGTTGAGGAGCTAATTTAGCCATTTAAATCAGCTGTGTTGGTTCGAGGACACATCTAAAACCTGCAGGGACACCGGCCCTCGTGGACTGAGATTGCCCACCCCTGGTCTAAACACACACTAGCTCAATTTCCCAACCTTGAATTAAGCCTGGTGATTAAACTCTTTACTCAGTGAAGACCTTCACTGATTTTTTTCTTTCTTTTCTAAATTTTATTCATTTTGTGAGCACCAGACTCGGTCTGTGTTTGGGAAACTGGCTGACTGGATATATGTTAATATGTCCAAACCAATGAACAAACAATGGGTTCTGAATATTGCATTTAATTAAATTTGCTTTATAGTTTACAAATGTTAGTTGGAAAGCTTCTAAAGCACTCCTACTAACTTTTCTTTATGAATCTGAGAAAAACACTATACCAGTTCTTCCCTGCTATATTCTGCTTAAGACATTTTGATTTATGAAAAGAAAAGCACTGGTGTTACTAATGGCATTATGATGTGTTATATTTAAATGTTCCAGACAGTGTTACAGCATGCATAATACCAGGAACTTGAAACTGCCAAATGGCATGAAGTTGTCTGTCTTAGTTTAAACTGACTAAAAATACGTCTGTAAAAGGCACATTATAATGTAACTAATACATACTTTAAATAAGGTACTTTTGTCAACATTTTGAATGTAACATTTTTACATGAACTTACCTCAGCTGATATCTGGTTAAGAAAGATTGAATACGTTTGAACAGTTTTTCTACAGTTGCAATTCTTTGTTTGGGGTGTTAGAAAATGCAGATGAACTCATTATTATAACTGGTCCTAAATGATTGTACTTGTTTAATGTTATTTAGCATTTAATAGAGCTGTGCTGCTCTACAGTTCTGAATCTTTCTGTTCTCCAGTATTGTCAGCTGTGTTTTACAGATCAGGTCTGTTTCTTTTAAATTGATTTTTGAAAGCATGTTTGGATTAATGTGTGTAGTACATTAAATATAATATGTCTGTTGACTTGCATAAACCTCCACTACCTTATAAGCTGCATGAACAATACTTCCATGTTTGTTTTTACCACGTTAACTCTGAAGTATCAAACAGCCTCATTTAGGATTTTGCTCATGTTTCTCGTAGCCAGTATGTATTATCTGAATAGACTATTCAGTTTTTTATGTACAACTTCAACAGCAATGCTCATGGAGACATATGCATTGATTGACTTTCTGTTGCCACTGTCACAAGCCAGTTTGATAAAATAATATTGTGTGTTCTTAATGTGTAATTCCAATGATTAAATCAAATTAATTATCTCTGATTCTTTTTTCTCAGGTTTTACTCAAATCCTTCTAGAGGCAAGTCTTACGTCTCACCAGCAGTGATAAAATATTGGGGCCATTTCTTTAAAGTATTATCTCCAATATATTTCCAAATTAATGCAGTGCAAATATTTTCCACTGCAGTAATTAAGATGGTTTTGTAACACTGTGATGGTGAGGTGAGATTTCATTATATTGTGAGGTGTTGCTTTAAATCATGTTTCACAATGAGCATTTATACTAAAAATACTAAATGCAGTCCAATAGATTTTTGAGGGGTGCTGACTATACAGACTGTCATAAATGGATGAAAACAAGCTTCTCGTCAGAAATATTAAATGAGAATGACAATTAGTTTTATTATTTCTAATTAAGATTAATTGTCCTAAAATCTAAAGTAATTTTACCACTCAGTGACAAATATAATAGCTAGCTTGTAGTCTCTCTAGATGAAAGGATGAAAGGAATTGATTTTAATGACAATATATATCGCTATATATCTATATCTATATATGTAATACAAGCTGTACACGGACTACTTTACATTATATCAAAGTGTCATATCTATTTCTCTATTATTTCTCAGTTGCAGTGAATAGATAGGAGAAAATAAACTGTAGAAAATAAACAGAAGAAAGAAGAAGAGAAATAACAATTTAACATAAACCAGTGACACACTCCGGGGCCTGATCAACCCTCCTTGGATGAGGGTGTCTAGTGATAATGGGCGAAACACCCAATGAATCCAAGGTCCACTACTGACGATGATAATCTAGATCAGATCTCTAATCCCCCCCCCCACCCAAAATGGCAGATTAGCTTGGGTAAAAGACCGAAAGTTGAGGCACACAATGATGTGTGCTGCTGGTAAAGTTTCTGTGCTGCCTTTCCTCATAACAGCCATCCCTCAAGATTCTCGCCATTTAAAGCAATGCATTATCAGGGACTGTAACATCTAGTCCTTTTTACTGAATCAGAATGCGTCATATCTATATATGTTTTCATGGGACAACATATCTATCCATCTGACTATCTATATAGATATATATGTTGACCCATGAAAAGATATAATGAAATATATCTGAAATATGAATATGAATGAAATATATGTGAGGGGTGTACTCACTTTTGTGAGATACTGTACAAGTATGTGTGTGTGTGTGTGTGTGTGTGCGTGTGTGTGTGTGTGTGTATAGGGCTATTTTTTTTAATGAAACTCAATCAAGCAATGTGGAGGGATGAAGAGGACAGGAAGTCACATACAGGGATTGCTATTTTCACAATAAAAGACCTTGTTCAGACTACATTCCCTACTTTATAAACCATCCTGGTTTGATCTGAAAAAAGAACAAGAACAAAACTGCATCAGAGAGATCAAACATGTACATCTGATGTGATCCCTGTGTAAAACATAATCTTCTTGGATGGACTATCCCCCGTCAGCAAATCATTTTATTACTTTAAAAAAAAAAATCATATAATTCAATTAAAATACTCCAAAATTCATCAATACCTGAAACATACAAATACAGTTGTTATGTAGACAAAAAAACAACTGTAAAGGCCAAAGCCCAGTGTTGGGCAAGTTACTTTGAAAAAGTAATTAATTATAGATACTAGTTACTTTTCAAAAAAGTAACTGAGTTAGTAACCGAGTTACAAGATTCTAAAAGTAATTAATTACTTGAAAAGTAACTATTGCGTTACTTTAAAAAAATGTTTAACCCTCTGGAGTCCAGGGTATAATTGGCCATTTTTCACTACTTTTGATGTTTCCTCTACATTTCACCTTTAAAAACTATTTACTTTCCCTTGTTTGGTATCATTCTTTTCAGCACAACCTCACGTGTCTGAATTTACAGTTATGTTTTCATTTTGACATACTGTATTAACACAATTGATCTAAAATCAGACAAAAATCATCCAATCCGAGTAGAAAAAGTTATATTTTTTACTGTAACAACCACAAACTTGTTTATTGAATCATATTTCATAAATTTAAATGCAAATATAAATGATCAATTTTAAAATCATATGCACAAGTTTTGCAAACAACAAAGTTATTTGCAGCCATTTACCTTTTACTCTTTTTTTATAACCATTTCAAACTATTTACACAACAATCAGGTGTTCTGCATTCAATAAGATGCCACACACACTCCAAACATGCTAAACATCACAAAGCTCACAATCTCAAAAAAATATCACGAAACTCATTCTCTCTCTTTTTCTGTTGTCTTCCTTTCGCTCTCTCGATGTCACTCCTATATCAGGTCCTGCCATATCATTTTGATTGGTCGACATGGTGCATTTTTCCACCAACACCAAAGGGTAGTTTTTTGTTTTGTTTTTTTTCTTTTTTTTTGGGGGGGGGGGTGTGTGTTTGGTCATAAGCAGAGAGTGCTTGCTAGCGCTGTCCTTAGACAGTAAACGTGACGAAACTATTCAGAAAAAACACGCGTATATATTGTTTATCATGAATCTGGTTTTACGTGGCCTATCAACACAATTTAAAAACTGGTATATATCACCTTGTTGCTTTGTCATCTTGAAGTGGTCATGTGATTGGCTTACCATGCCTACTTTATTGTTCCTCAGTCAAACAGCAGCACTCATGCGATTGTTTTGCCCATTGACTGTATAAAAGTCGATGGTTTTGCCCCCTAGATTGCCCCCTAGGTTTTGCCAGAAAGTGATTGCCGTCTGCGGGAGCACGCAGCTGCTTAAAGCTGTAGCGCCCAGATTACTTACAGCTACTTCCGTGCAACTGATATGAGATACGGTAAGCTGAACACAGCTTCAACCGTCTGTTTGTTGAAAAATAGTAACGTGACTGCACCGCATTTTCTTGTTAGTAACGGTAATGGCGTTGTAACGATAGAAATAGTAATTAGTTAGATTACTCGTTACTGAAAAAAGTAACGCCGTTAGTAACGGCGTTATTCCCATCACTGCCAAAGCCATAAGCCTTGGTAATTTTAAAAACATGATCATTTCATTGCTGGAGGTGGACACCTTAACATGGGCCTCTATGGGGACTGAGTCACTTCTGGAGCCAACCTCAGGTTACAATTAAAGGAAATGTGTTTGGTACTGGCTCACTGGCTTCATTTTTCAGCCCTGGAGGTTGCTGCTTGGGTATTTAGAACTTCATAGTAGAGCTGTATTGGTTTGGTGGAATGATTTACCAAATTTAATTTAGGCTGCTGTTGTCAAATTTTGCTTGGAGCCCAGCCTCTGACTTACTGGACTAGTTTGCACTGCCTCTGTCTATTTCTCTTGCTTGATTTTTCACTAGTTTCTCCAAAAAAAAAAAAAAAAAAAGGAAGAAGAAGAAAGAAGAAGGAAAAAAAGAAAATTACAACACACTTGCGTATTACATCGCACCTGGAAGGTTTTTTTTTTTTTCCTCAGTTCTTGATCTGCTGTGCTTTGGATTGTGCCTCAGCGGTACATCAGTACGGATTATAGTGTCTGCCAAATGAATAAATGCAAATGGGCTGTTGTCACCCAGACTTCAATCAGTGGCAAATGAAGGACTGATTTATCATTTCTATCCAGAGAGGCAGTTACATCCTGTGGAGATGCAAAGATTTTCCTTCCTAAGACTGAAAACCCCCCACACATCAGTAGGTTGGCACAAATGCATCACGGTTTGAACATAGATTTAGAGTATGAATCAGGGCCAACAACTCAATTGCACTTGTCTAAGATCTAACCTGGTATTACAGTCCAAGACTCAGCAGGCTTTGTTTACTCTCTGAATTCACTCTTCAGTAGCAAGAGGGTTTAGATGAGGATTTTTGTATTAAACGAAGATGCTTAGAAACAGCCATCTTGAATACTGAAGCTGTCAAACTTGGGTACAAGTTTTCTGAATTTGGACTATTTTCCTTGGAAAGTTTGGCAAAAGATTGTTCGGAAGCAGTCAGTTTCATTCCAACATATGATTTTTGCATCTGTAACTCATTTGGTATGCATAGTAAAGGAAACTGGATGCAAATGGACCTGCTTTCCCATTCTTCCTTCACAGCAATACTACCAAAGTAGGTCGTCTTGCATGTTTTAGAGTTGGGAGACCTTTTACACCTTTCAGGATTCCTCTCCTGACAAAAAAAACAAAGAAATTAGTCTCTCCTCCCAGGATCAAAGCAGGGATCGTTTGGTTGTTAGAGGAATGTGCAAACTGCTACACAGTGGAGCTGTTAAAGTAACTACCATGCAGTAAAAACAACAATAACAACAAAAAAGAAACCCACAAATAATATAAATGTGTGGAAGTACAGGGCAGGTCCTCTTCACAAAAATGTAATCATGAGATTGGCATTTAGAGGTTAACTTTCATAAGAAGTTCTCAAATGTGTACAAACGTTTTAGTTTGAAAGTAAAGATGTTATTTACTTCTCTCATCCAAGCTGCTGGGGGCAGACGCGGCGCTTGTGTTGGCCTTGGGTGACTCGTGTCTACTCCTCCAGAGTCAACATAACCTTGCTGAACGTGAAAAGCTTGCTAAGGGCTGCTGACCTACTGCAGTTTTGAGCAGTGAAAGGGGCCTGAGAGGCCCTCCTGGTTGTGGACAAGTGCTTCAACATGCTAGCATTCTCTCAGCTCTATGCGCACCCTCCTGCTGGTGAAAGAAGCCCACAGGCTGCTAGCAGGCAGGTCAGAGATCAAATCTCTATTCTGCTTTTCTCTCTTTAACATTTTGTCAGGTGTTGAAATTATGTAGCAGATGGATCTTTTGGTTTCAAGGGCAACTATATCTAAGAAAAGGTGTAAAGTTTCACAGTGGATTTCAACCACCATAATATTACCCACATCCATGTAGCTGTGTTAGCAAATCTAGTCACAAAAAACAAATAGAAAAGACAAACTTATCTGAGATTTGTTTAGTATTAAGTGCCTGCTCTTGACTGTATGTGCAAAAACACACATTACTGTTAATTTAACCTTTTTATTAAAATAAATCTATGATTGTCATGCTGTTGCTCCCTGCAGAGTATGGGATGTGCCTGGTGTCTTTGAACAGCAGGCTGTGCATGGTAGGGGGCCAGACCACCCTCAGTGAGTGCTTCAACCCAGACACAGAAGAATGGATCCCACTTGTCAGCATGAAGGAGAGAGGGGTAGAGTGCAGGGCGGTGACCATGCTGGGCTGTGTGCAAGTCACAGGGGTTTATTCCTCCACTAAAGGGACCTACCTGCAGCGCATAAAGAAGTATAACCCTCATACACAGATACAGAATATGAGAAATAGTTAGAGATGTGCCTGGAGTGTAAATTTGCACGGCTGTATCTGAGTTCATGATGGTACATTATGTGGATGGATCAGACCATACTGAATTGCAAAAAAATGTAAGTTTAATCAATCATGCACTTACATTTCAATTTAAATGACAAATATTAATAAATGAGTAAACCTATTTTTCACTGGATTTATTTTGTATGATCAAGGGTGGAAAAGAACAGATCTAGGAAGCACCATGTGTCTGTTGGACATTGGTCATGGTTACAGCAAAGTAAAATGATTGAGACCACCAGTGAAAATATATTTCTTTTTTATGTAATTTAATTTGCTTAAATGAATATGGCTCATATTTAATATTTAATAATTCATTATGATTGAACATTTAATTATTTCTGAAACGCTGCATAAGTCAGGGAATCCCAATCAATCTATAGTTTTATTTGTTCTCTGTCTCTCTTTCTGTTTGTGTGTGTGGCTGGGTGGGGCTCGCTAAGGTACACACTGCTCTGTAGAACCTGGTTTAAGTTAAAAAATGTAAAGGGACATCATTAAACTGGGGAGGTTTTCATGAAAGGACAACTGAGATTAAGTATGAGCTCCAAAAACACAAGCAGCACTGCGCTTTGTGCCTCTACAACACTGCTGAGAAAAGGTTTTGTGGGCTGATGACACTATATTAATGACTTCAGGCTCTAAGGTGATGGATGAGCATCAGGATTTGAAGCATGCTTGAAGTGTACAGATTTTTTTTAGTATCTCAAAAACTGGATGGATTGTGCTTCGATTACCCGATGATGACCTCTCATGATTCCTTCCATTGAGGCATTTCATGGTCTGTTCTTAAGCTGCTTTCTTTGTTTTCTGACCTGGAAAACTCAAGCACTTGAAATGAACTGGACCTCTTTTTGGTTTATGAAGGCATGTCACCTCTCATCCAAGAGGCTTTTCAGTTCTGATGCACTATAAGTGTTTAACCCTTAGTGGGCTTGTCCCCAGGGAGGTGGTGTTGAGAGTGGTTGATCCACTCTCCAATCCTCTGATGGGGGTGGGGTAGGGTAATGTCTAACAGTGGATTCACACCTTGGCCTGTGCGACATTAACAACTCACACCTTGACTTACAACTTGACTCATGTGACTGCAAACGTTTACATGATTACAGGGTGGGTCATTTACTCTCAGGACCACTTCTGAGGGGACAGCCCCAGTTGTGGTTACACACCTGTGACTTTCAGTCAGTTTTTACTGGGTAATAGTTAGAATGTATCTTTATTTTGAACATGTTAAAATAGTATAACAACAACAACAGAAAAAAAAGGATACAAAAAATAATATATCAATATAGTGCCAAATAAATATTGTGAACACGGTAAACAATCTGTTTAGTTTGGCAATATCAGTGATAGCATGTTAGCAGAGTTAGTATGTTAGCATGCTAATATGAGCTTTAAGGTAGAAGTACAACACCATCTAACTTTGTCACATTCTTCTTTTTGAAAGAAATAAAAACTGCAATTTATTCATTTTTTCTTAAAATTTTTAATTCAGAATTACTCATAGTTATGGCAATTGTAAAAAGATTGAGTTCCAGATTGACTGATTAATTGATAATCTCTTTTGAAATGGAATTAGTGCATGTGAAATTGCTAGTGCTGGATATTTATATAAATAAATCTTTTACTATTAAAGTTTGCGGTGTTTTAAACTATAGAAAGAGGAAGCAACTAAAGTGTGACACATTAATTATACTCAGTGACAGCAAGTATGGCATTGGCTGTAATAAAGCAAATATGCCTTTGTAAATCATGTGAAACCCTATTAAGTATGTGCAGAACTCAGTCTGAACTAACATGACAAATGCTTACCCTTTTCTACCAATTACTCCTACGTCCATGCCCATTGTTCTCTTTGACAATAATGGCCTAGATCTAAATCTCCTTGACCCATTTAATTTCAAGTTCCATGCAGGACTGCATAACTCTGCTCTTTCTTGCAAGTTTGGTGCCCTCTGCAGCATTGTCGGTGTGGGTTCAAGTCAGAGTAATGAGCAGAAGCTGCCAAGTGATGGCAGTGTTGTTCTATATTGAGTAGACTTGAAAAGCAGTAGAGTTTGTGAATAAAAATGGCTCTTACACACGCTTTTGAGATTTTCTTACATTTTGAGACCAAACTCAGAGGAGCTTTGCTCTTGACAAGCAAGGACATGAACAATCATAAAATCAATGAAAGAGCTGATGGACAAGAAAGTCGTGGTGAATTGCCTTTGGATGTAGCCAGAGTGAGTGATCATCCCTTATCAGGTGTGTGGTGCAGGATAAAGACTCCTCATTTAAACTGTGTTACTTGCAGAATACAGTTTTCCCACCCTGTGAAAGCTAGAAACCATGCAGAGTTTATCAAACCCTCAGAACATTTTGTCAAGTTACCCTTGAGCAAGGCTGTTAATCCTCAGCAGTAGTTAATATAGCACACTGCAATGGGGATGGAACCTGTGTTATTTTATGCTTTCATATTAATGTAACAGTTTCAAATAATTTAGCACTAATATCAACCCATAGCAATGGAAGACAATTAAACTGTGTGATTCTGTAGTTGCACATAGCTGTCAATAGAGGTTGATAGAGGTCAATGTGACTAACAGGAAAATGAGGAGGGCATTTCTTTAAACACCCAGCATATTCTGCTCCTGTTCCTCCCTTTCATCCGCCCTCTCACCCAAGTTCTGCTCAAAGCCCCGATTCTTGTTGTTTTCGCCCACTTAAAGCTGATAATGAAATGTATGCACTGGGTGATGCAGGCGATTTATCAGAGCAGATGTGTATCTAGGTGAGTGCCAGACCAAGTCTCTGGAGCACAGCGGCCTGACAGTTCAAACTCCACACCGGCTTTAGTAGGGAAGCCTCGCCTCTCACCCAAGGGTTGTCATTGCCAACGTATGTGCCAGCCAGCCTTATTACAATTAATTAGCCGATGCTGAAATGTTCTCACACTTCAGAAGCGATCATGTCTCATCTTGGCCAGCGAAAAGGCTGCTGGTGGGCTGTTGTCATGTTGGCTGGCCTGATAAATTTGGGATGACAATATACTAGCAAATCACGTTTTTTTTTTTAAAACCACTTTAATCTTCATGTGATATTTTACTCTGAACTAAGAATATTACAGCTGTTGAGAAGTTGGATCGCTTTTTCCCCGGGCACCTTATGATATTTTCCTTCTCCCAAGTTAACATTATAATATTAATCTTATATTTGCATGAATATCTTGCATGTTAATAATAGTATTCAACTTTAATATACCACTATTACAGTTGTACACAGTGCATAGCAGGGAATATATAACCTATATAGCCTGAATTAATAAAAAATTTGTTTTACAGATTCTACATTATATTCATTGGCTAATTTATTTGATCCCGATCACGCTTTAGCTCTTACGTTAGGAGGCTGCAACGTTCCATAAATCTTTATTAGATGTTACAGATATATTTTGGTTCCATTCTTCTAAAATGTGTTTGTTTACAACAGTTTCTCTTCCTGAGGGCTACAACATTAAATCTGCTAGTGTGTTAGTGTGTGACTGAATATTCCATGATGTTGCCTGCATTATGTTGCAAGATTAATTGCAACTTACAAGCTGGGCGTAATTCAGTCCACTCTGTTCATCACACACATTTTCAAACTGGCAAGAGCAGATGCCTTACTCAGTTGATTAGTCAAAATGGAAATGATGCTAAACCACTATTAGGTCCATTGCGTGGGACCTGATGCAGCTGAACTTGACTCTTGTACATTGCTTGCCTAATGAGGTGTCTAGTATTCACAGATATAAGCTTTACTTGTAAGTCTTTGATTGGGAATTACAGTAAGTGTTATTTCATACTGTTTCTGTGAGAGGTGTCGTTGCTTCACAGAATCTTTTGACCACTTTCTGATTGAGGCAAAAATGACCCCTTTTTAACCATGAAGTAGTAAATTGATAATGAAATTTTCACTTGCTGTAGGTAACTGGTGTCAGAAAATAGAACATTTTATGCTATTATTTCTTTTTCTTTTGTAAGCAAATTTGGTTTTATACATATTGCAGCAGACAATATTGGTGGATGAGACGTGTGTGCACGTGAAGTGAAGAAAAATCCTGAAAAAGAGAGATATTGGTTTAATTTATCTGTGTACACAAGGGCTTTCTGCACTGTGGTCTCACAGCAAAATGGCATACGTTCTTGAGTTTGTCAAAATTCATATTCCGAGATTGCAACTTTACCGTAATCGCTTGCCAGTCTCATATATGTGCCATTTCCAAATTAAACTTTGATTCTCAAATGCAAAGGCCCCACTGAGAATTAGAAATGGTCAAAATGTTTCCAGCACAAATAAAGTGATCAGCTGGTCATGCAGATGTTACAACAGAGAGTAACATTATTAGTTAGCACTAAGCTAGCTAGCGAGCTAGTTGAAGTTAAAAATGAAATATTAAAACAAAGAAACAACTAAATACTAGGAAGAGTTAGTCGACATATCTGCCACTACATGGCTAGCTGCAGAAGTATCATTAAAGTAATGAATACAACATATTTGAGAAGCTTTGGGTGAGGGGTGGTTAAATAGATACAAGACAGTCTTTGAGGGTCAGTCATTGGGGAACACCTACACACCTGTGAGTAAATGAAGGGCAGACCAAGCTCATCAATTAGGACAAAACTGGAGCTGACAAAGAGATTCAGATGGCTCTATCCACAATGAAGTTTGTAATTAACATCTTGCTCTATGATTCGAAATATTTGCTACCAAAATGTCACAACCCCAATCAAATCTGATCAAATCTGTACACCATAAGGTTTTAAAAGCTGAGCAGAAAAAAATGTTAACAGAACAGTGGCCAATTTTGAAAGGGACTCAACAAATGAAATAGAAGATTAAACACAGAAACAGGTTCACATATTGTCAATGGACTTAACAATGTTAAGAGAAAATACTAGTAAAAAAGTAGTACATGCAAAGAAAGTTTGCTTTTATAAAACTCCCATTTCTAATCTCTGAGAAGACTGTGTACTTAAAAAAAAAAATCCAGAGCTGTGGAGACACAACACACTTTATGACCTGGCTCTTTTACTTAAAATGAATTCCTTTATGAAGCTGGGATCCTCAGTCAGAGGTGACTTTTATATGCTGTGCTGAAAGATCACAAATCATAATTGGACCTCACAGTCTCATTTGAGGAACCAGACAATGGTGATGTGGTAGAGAGCTGATGGGAAGAGAACAGCTTTATCTCTCCAGCACTGCCATTAGTCTCATACATCTTCACAACATCTGTACTAGATGAACACAGAAATGCATTCAGCCTGTGATAAGGATAAGGGTAGGTTTTTTTGCCCATCCTGACCCCCGCTGTTCATCCGCTGACATCAGTGTGATGAACTGCCTGTCAGTGAGTAAAACAATTTGCTTCTAAAGGATGTGTTTGTGGAACTATGTGTGAAAACTGAAACTATTATATTTCTGATGCCTTAGTTTTTTTATGCAGCTGAGCAGAGACTGGAGATATGTGGGCCAGTTCTGCAATAAAACACCACATTGTTGTTATTTTGTGGTTAGAATTAACCACTGCTCATTTCTTGTCTCCTATCAGATACTATTGAGTAATTTAAGGTACTGGCAATCTCCTTCCCCCTTCATTTCCTTCTCTGCAGGCTGTCATTTACTCTTCTCTCATCTCTGAACTCATAATCACTGTCACTCAACACATCTTCACCTTGACACATAAATACTTGTATTTTATTGTGTGCACTTGCCATATTTGCAATACAAAAGCATTAGTTTAAATAGAGTGTTATTTTAAAAAGTGTTGATCTAACAAACTGGTGTCAACATTGTTACCGTAAGTTATCAACCCTAAGGCTAAAATATACAGCTTAATAACAGGTTTGATAATATGAAAAATAAATACTCTGATGAATCAGAACTAAAGTATGTTATAGCAGCCCATTAGTAGACAAACATTCCTCTTCAAACATATTCATTGCCAATGATTTAAACAAAGTAAATGAATGTGAGGTAATAACTGGTCATGGAAAATAACCTTCTATCATCAGTGGTTTTGGGTTTGACAATTAAAAAAAGGTCTGTTTGAGTGGTAGCAAAGACTATTTCACAAACTCTTGATGGGAAATTCTAAAGCAGCTTGAAGCACCCATATATTTACCTTTCTTCTGTTTGTTGCTGGCTGGGTAGTGTTCAGAGCTTTTGGGGAATAGAAAATACAAAGAATGAGCTTAAAGTCAAAAATTGTTTTGTTGATGCAAAACAAGGCGTTAAGTCTCTGTGGGATCGTCACTATAAACAACTCCTTGTCATTATATATACTTCATTTTTATTGCATTGGCACAGAAAGCTGCCATTAATTGCAACATAAATTACATAAAAGATAGCAAAGTGTGAACATAACCCCCATAACCATTTGTCTGCAATACTACCTCAAGTCTAGGAAACATATCTGAAGATCCATTTCTAGTTAACATTCTAGTTGCTACAAAGGTTTTCTTGCAGAACTTTTTTTTGTTAAAAAAAAGAGTTAATCAAGTTGTGTATATATTAGGGATTTTCAGGGATTTTCATTTACATATATTTCCCTTCATATCCCATATGATTGAACATTTGGTTTAGAAGCTTTGCTTAAACCAAGGTTGGTAACTCTTTCTCAGCTGTCGTGCCAATGAGCTCAAAACCCTGAATCTGAACTGCTTCACTGCTGAAGACTGCTGCAACTTTAAAAAGTTACATATTAATGTTTAAATTAAAGGTTGAACAGTATACTGTTACAATACTGAAATACTGAGTTCATTTATTTATTATTAGTTGGTTTATTTATTATCCAAAGATATCACATTAGTGTAATTGCAAAATCAAAATACCTTTATGTGGTGAAAAAAGAGATATATCACACAGTCCTGTTTGGAAAGCATAAAATACTTCAGATTGAAACCCACAAAAACTTGACATCACACCAGACGAGACCCCCTGGGAGATCTGTGGCATAAGGGGAACTCTACCACAAGTAGAAGTGGCCAAGCAGAACCACAGAGGACACAAAGTGAGGAGATTCTCATTCTTGAACAATTCTGTTGCATGCTGCATCCAAAGGTCAGTGTATGGGTCAAGGAACTGCATGTAGAGCTGCTTGAGGCCTACCTTGAAGCAGGACAGGAAACCATGACCTTCTTTCGTGAGACCAAGCTCAAATGCACTGGCAGTTCTTGTGTTCTATTTCAGATCCAAGTCAAACTAATAAAAGACAGAGACGGCAGCAAACAAGTAAAAAGTCATCCATCTCCATTTTTTGTCACTGTAGGCAGGAATACACATCAGGCTAGAATGTAGAAGGTCACACAAAAGATGCTAAGGCTCACCATCTGTGCACTTTGATAAAGCCAGGAGGTATTAGAAAATCAAGCAAAAGGCATAGATCCTGTGTGATGACCTGTGGGTGTTGCAAAATGTGCCCATGTGTTTGCCTTCCAGGGGAAGACGTTGTATCAGGAATGAGAAAGGCTTAAGTTCAAAAGGGGAAGAATCTTAAGATCAGTTCAGTGTTAGAAGGAGTAAGGTGCCGGTGTTTCAGGGGATGCAATCTAGCATCTTTTTGTCTTTAAAATCAGCAAAAAATATAGATAAACCCAACCCTGACATGGCCAGTCTGGATTGCGTTTTACCAGCTATTTGTAAAATCATCTTTTCATTTCACTACTTCAAGTTTTATTTACCGTGTTTCAAACTTTTTGTTTTACAGCAGGTATAACAAATAATATTTGTGAGACAGGTTTAATCTACCTGCTCAGAAAGAGGCAAATGCTAACCCTCAGCACTGTTAGAAACCAAAAACAAAGCTCAAAGAAATTCACCTTTGTCCAGACACTCTAAACAAAGGCAATGTTTCCCTGGGTGTGTAAATAAGGAAATCTTTGTAAGCACGCCATTATCAGCTGAAAAGGTCACATCACTGTTAGGATGACAGCCTGTAAAGAGTGGCAAAAAATCAGATATTGCAGGTTTAATAAGTGCCACAGGTAGGGAAGACTTTAGTAATGTGTAAATGACTTGGTTAAAAAAAGAAGTCGCTGCAGCACAAGCTGATTACTGGCACACATGAATATCATGGGTTTCATTTCACTGAGTTTAGACTGAGTTGGACATACTTGACATACATTCATATCTTTATGGGGATGTTTCTCTTTGGTTTCATCTATGTTAAGAAATGTAGAATTAACATTTGCATAATTCATGTTTAATCAAGTACGTCACAATATTTTCCCCATGGTTCCCCAGTATATGTATGTATGCATCATAATATAGTGATTCAGTCATACTTAATAGAACAATATGATCAACAGCAGACATTGTATTGTTATTCATACCAAACTAATGCCACTGTGTGTGAATTATTATTTCAGTTTAATAACGTATTGATACAATACACTCTCTAACTTGCTTTACCTCACTTTCATGTAGTTTACCCCAGCCTGGTCTCGTGGCAGTTCACGGAAGAGTCACAAAATTATGAATCTACA
Source organism: Pelmatolapia mariae (assembly GCF_036321145.2). Taxonomy (NCBI): domain Eukaryota; kingdom Metazoa; phylum Chordata; class Actinopteri; order Cichliformes; family Cichlidae; genus Pelmatolapia; species Pelmatolapia mariae. The sequence goes on along the minus strand of NC_086227.1, from coordinate 36,528,318 downwards.
TTTTTGTGTTCATAAACACAAAGTATGACATTTTTTGTATGTGTGTTAGTGAATGCAGATGTGTAAGAAATTCATTTCTATAGGAAATATATTGAGTGTCTGAATTGCACTTTTATTTTTGCAGAGAAAGAAGGGAGGTATCACCATGGCAACCAGAAAGATAAAGCTTTGAAAGACAAGGCTGCCATTGTGTTATAACCCAAACAATGATATTTGTCTTCACGTTACCCAGTAATTTTTAATGCCTGATCTTATCGATCAATCTATCAATCCATCCGTCTTTTTCCTTGCCGACTTCTTAAACAAGAACTTGTAACAGATAAACCCAACCAAGTGACACATTTTATTAACATGAGCCAAACCTGGAGCTCTGACATGAAAATCAAGATGATATAGGTCTCAAACATCCTTCTGACCTCCATATGAGGAACAATAAATACTTTTGGGAAATTCACATTTCCCAAAAGTAGTTTCCTCTTCACACACACACACACACACACACACACACACACACACACACACACACACACACACACACACACACACAAATGAAAATTTGTGTCTAACACCACCAATCATTAGATTAAATGTTATTACTACCAGATTGTTTCTTCCCTTTTAGTTAACCTTTAACCTCCAATAATTGTGGAGTAGTACTATTGTTAGATAAAATGAACAGGGGAATGTGTTAGTTAAGAGGACCTGCTTGTCTTAATAACAAATACATGAATATAAAAAAATATGGTATCCATAATTCTACAAGATCTTAACAGAAAGCAAAGCCATAGCAATATTTTACATTTCTTTTACATCCTGACTCCATACTTTAAACATTTCTTACACTTAATTGTCAAACTTGGCAGTTATTTGGACTAAATGATAACAGTTAAACTGTCTGCATGGTGAAAACTGTTTAAATTCAGCGAAAAGTTCCCACTGAGAAAAAGCTGTTTCATAAAAATCTAATTTTTAAGCCAGACCACATTCTGCCAGAAAGTTGATGGCAAACAAACAGAACTGATGTATTTCTCTCCAAAATGTGTTTAGGCTGTGGATGAGAAAGACTTGAACAGGGCGGGCATCTGACTCGCCACAGTTATAGGTCATCATCCCAACAGACATGCCTCAGGACAGGCCTGGGTTGTTCAGACATCATAGAGAAAGTTGTCTGGTGTCAGCTTCACTCTAAAGCCAAGAGCATCCATTCACGTGGAGAACACTTTCAGATGATGAAAGCAGATGCCCAGTGGGAGTGATTCTAGACAACAGGACAAAATGGAGGCAACTGCGGGGTGGCACATAAAACCAGCTGACAGTTATGGATGTTTTAAGCCCTGGTGGGCTGGCACTGATCTATATATACATTTTTTTCAAATTCTTTGACCTTTTGTCTCACCACTACCAATAAAAGTGAGTTACCCTGGGGTGAAGGGCAGGAGAGGGTATCTATGGATCTCAAAAAGCCCCCCTGCAATGAATCAGAGGAAGCCACAACCCACAACTTTTTTTTTTATACCCTCTGCATCAAAGCACATGCTCTGGTAAAACTGGTGTCCTTCTCCGGAGCACACAATCTTTTCTTTCTTTAGTTTGCTGCTAACCAAATGCTTTTAAAAAATGTCCCCCTCTTCCTTCTAAGCCTTTATTCTGAAAACAAGTGTATTTAAATTATTAACACTGACCTACACTGACAAATAGTGCATGGAGAGGTATTTGCACTGAGACAACTTATTACCCTATGTGATGCTAAATGCTTCTTATTATATGGTAAGTCTATATAGTATGTTTTTAGGTCTGAAAACGGGCTGCAAAAAACTGTAAACTGTGAAGGTTGAGAGGTTAGAGGAACACAATTAGACTTGCTGGTAGATTTTGTCTTAGGTTTGTTAAAAGATTTGGATTTATCATGGTGACACAGGCAGCAGGGCATTATGTGGATAAGCTCTGAAGAAGACACTCCTGTGCGGAAACGTCAGCTTATGGAATAAAGTCTGTGCGGCATAACGGTCAAAGTATTCCTGCCTCTTTGCAAGTATTTTTCAAATACTTTTATTGTGTCACTGTGTGCTTATAATAAACTTAAGGATTATATGTAACTCTACTGTATAAAGTGTATGCACCTTGTGCAACAGTTCAAGAATCAGCCATGATTTATGTTAAAAAATGCTTTTAAATTCAGACTTTTGTGACATCTGTACTCTATAACTCAACACGCCTCAGTTTCAGTCGATGATCAGTAAGCAGGTGGATCAAAGGGCTGCAGCATATTTTCTAACAGGAACAAAGAAACAGCTTGAGCTTCTTGCAATCAGATTCTGGCGAAATACAGAATTCAAAATAAAGTTCTAGTTATGAATTATTGAGCTCTACAAAGTGAAGTTTGTGAGTACATTTGTGGCTTGCTGAATTCATATACCAAACCGGTTTTAAAGCATCGAGATTCAGTTCAAGTGAAAAAAGAAAGAAAAAAGAAAATAATTCCATTTCCTCTTTTCCATTTTTTTAATCATTTCATGTTTTTTTTTTCAATTTTCATGCTTTCAGTGCGGAAAAAAACAACGACTCACATCTTTGTACATTTTGGAGTGCATTAGCTACACAATAGACTGCATGATGGCTACATCCATGAAAGAAAGTAGAGAAGAAAAAGACCAGTTCACAGCAAAAACCTTGTACATATATTTCAGCAGTGAAAAATTTCAAGGATCAGTCATAGTTCTAATTAAAAAATGCTGTTAAACTCAAGCTTTGTCACTTTGATACTCAGCATTCTGCTGCTGGTTCAGCTGTGGTGCTTTAGTCTGTCTGCACATAGTTCATAATGCTGAAGCCCTTCATCCAGCAAGGACAAAGCACAGAAGCAAATTGTCCAATGTCAGCCTTTCTCTGTTGGCTGTGAGAAGAATTTAGAATTCAGTGTAAGGTTTTAGTTATTACTAGTACTATCTTTATCTATAAATCTCTCCTTGGGCTGGTTCCATCTTATTTATGTGTTTATATGTGTAAAAACCACAACCAATACAGCCTTTGTTCTTACAATATCATACAATTGATTGTCCCAAAAATCAGAACAGAATTGGGGAAAAAGGCTTTTAAATACGCTGCCCCTGCCTCCTGGAATAATCTGCAGAAGGAACTGAAATTATCAGAATTGGTTACCTTGGGAGAGTTTAAGTCTGTCTTAAAGGAACGAGAGAATAACTCTTTTACTCAGTGTGATTGTTTTTAATGTACTCTTATCTTGATCTGTTATTGTATATTTTTCACATGTTTGTACGGGATATTGTATTTGTTTTAAATGTTGTATACTTATGTGGTACGTGTATTTTGACTTTTGTTGCCATGATGCCAGGTTTCTCTTGGAAATGAGATTTTTAATCTCAATGAGATTTTTTTACCTGGATAAATAAAGGACTAATAAAAAAAATAGTTATTCAGCCAGTGACTACCTTTCTAACTTGTTGCCCTATAGTATTTGTTGAATAAGGCGAGAGCTTGAGTTGTAATAGCAGAAGGCCATGTTTTGCTGGTTTTACCCTGAAACACTCTATTTACCTTTTACTATGAGATTAGCCTTTCTGACAGTCCTGCCCCTGAAAACTGATTTCATTTTGTAACCTGGTATTAAATAAACAAAAAAAAACCCATGATATTGATTTCTTTCACTCTCATTTCTCTTTTCATGTTTTTGAATGTGAAACTCTTTGCAATGGTAATGCAGAATAAATAGGCTTCTACAGAGCTTTTTTCTCTAGTACGTTTGATCATGTTTTTGATAGAAGGGGCCAAAGACAATAGGTATTTAACTATGCTAATGTATAGTTATTGTTTGGATTTGAGGGAATGTGTCCCACCATGAATTTGTGGGCAAAATCACCATCTATCAGGACATACAATATAGGATATATATTTATATAGGGATGCCGCCTGTTGATCTGTTTATATGTACTGCAGTCTTTATTGCATTAGGACTCCATCGCTTCTTCTTTGTCTATTCAAAGAAAGTGGAGAAAAACCTGAAATAACATTTCTGCTTCTATGTGTGTCATTCTGTCTGTATCTTTGCAAGCTGCATTGCTGGCAGTTCAATGGCTCAGTGTTTTCTAATGGTTATTGCAAAGCACAAAACCTTATGCTCCACTGTTTGGCTGCTGGCTGCATAACACAAATTTCATGCAATACCAGTTGTTCTGCTTTCTTTAGATTATTGCATCATATGAAACACCAAAGATTGATTTATATTCTTATTATACTAACTCTTCAGTTAAACAGAACACTTTCTTCCCTGGGTGAGATTTCACGTATGTTCTGATGCAACGCTTTTTTAATGCAGGTGACATAATTTGTGAGTTTGACATATGGTTTCTCAGAAAATGGATAGTTGGATCTTTTTGTGCTCTTTCCACTGTGTTTTTATCGGTGAACCAATGGTAGCAACTTAATCAGTCCGCAAAAGCTGATTTGACACTACCAGTGTAGATGGAGCATTTCTTGCATAACTATAGGTGTTAAACAGACATTACAGTGTAGACAATGGTCATCTGACAGTTAAAGCCATATAGTAGGCCAGCTTTGGGAAGTAATGACAAATTGTAGCAGTTTCTTTTGGGTCATTCTTAACTTCATCTTTCATCTGTTTTTCATCTTGCAGTCCTCGTCTGCTGCACAAAAACGCTTCTGTATCTGCTGCTCCAAATAACCTTGTTTGAGGCTCAAAAGCACTGCAGGGAGCACCACATTGACCTAGGCACATTTAGAACAGTGACTAAAACAACTGGACAACAGATTGTCCACCAGCTTCCCCCACACTGTTGGATTTGTCTGTAAAGACACAAAAAGATCTAAACTATATCTGCAATTGTTCTATACAACTTGAATGAGGATCAGAAATTATGTGATAATCTTCTTGGAAAAGAGCTTTGTTGCCATGGGAATTTTGGCATTTTTTGCAATGTAATGATAAAATTGAATTTATATGTCATGACAATCTGATCTTAGAGAAAAAGAAAAAGACGTGGGAGGAGACACTGGAAGACTGCATTATTCCTGACACATATCTCAGTTCGAGCAACATCTGCTTCAGTCATCTCTCCATCCTCCCAAACATAGGCTTTGAAGGTGACAACTTCAGGTAAGCAAGGAAGCAGCCCTCAGTTCTCAGACACGATAGGTGTGGAAAAGGTCTTTTGACTTGCAAGGTCTACTTTTGGCTGGATGTGGGTGAATAGGAAGCCTCTGTAAAAGAAACTGCCTGTCCTCCCTTCACCTAGCAGGAAGTTACTGTGATGTCAAAGATAGATGAACTTTTGCGACTCAGTATATGTTTGAAAATGAATTTTTTGTGTGTTTTTGCTAGATTAGAAACCAAAGTACATGTATTAGATGCCATGGATGCATGTTTTATTACATTTAGCACTAAATTTAATTTATGCTTTAAAGAAAAAGCAATGACTGTCTTTATAATTGTGAGACATGTAAAAGCAGGATTTAAGATTTTCATCTGTAAACATGCAGAGTAACAGTAACTCTTTAATGTTCTTTTCTTAACTTTTAGGATTTATTTTTGGTCTTTTGTTGTCTTAAATACATAAGACAATGCAGACTGGAAATATGGAAGAGAGTTAGGGTAATGAAATGCAGGAAATCGTCTGGGCCTGACTCCAATGCTGGCCCCTGCAGATAAGCTATGGCGGCATCCTAGAGTTCATTTCTGCATTACCAAAAATTGCATTTCCTAGACTGGCCACATGAGGGTGATTCCAGAAGCGAGGCCACCCCAAAGGACAATTTTACAATTGCCCAAGTTTTTCATAATTAAAAACATGTCTACAATTACATTTCTTGATATTGAATTTTTAACAGAAAGTTTAACAGCTTAACAGTCATAATTTATCTGCAGAATTAATTAACACATTTTAAATTACCATCAATTAAAAAAAGTAATTAGCATTTACGTTATTCATCATATAATCATACACCATATTGAGCTACTTATTAACCAGTTATTAACTAGAAAATCTTCTTTGTTTTTGTGTGCTTCCTAGCAACTAAAATTAACTGTTACTATTTTATTTATAAAATTAAAATGCACTTTCTATGGCTTCATTAAAGTCCTGCCGATGACAGTAATCAAGGAGCTGTTTCTTTTTATAGAGAAGCCACACTTTTCAAGGTTTCTCATAAGTCTTAGATAGTTTGCAGTTTAGTTTAATGGTCTTATGTAAAATTCCACGATATCATAATTGATGATATCTGCTGCTCATAGGACTGACAGTAGGGTTTAGCTTATGTAAAGAAGTGCAAACATTACATGCCGGTCTGTGACAGGTGACAGGAGGACAATGCTTGGCTTATAAAGTGCAGGATCATTGCATGAACAAGATAAAAAAGGAAATGCATCCAGAGGAACATTGGCCAGGTGACAGAAAATTGATATCTTGACAACAGAGAGTCTGACTTTTTAATGGGGACAGAATTTCACCATTTGTGGGAAAAAGGGAACCTACATTTATAATTACCTGGAACAAATACAACATAAAAAAAAAATATATATATATATTTTTGTCATTGCTTAATTCTGTTTTCTCAACACCAACAAAAATCCAGGAAAAATAAGAAGAATACGACACAAAAATCTGTCAGACAGAATGGGATGTCAGCATTATTTTTAGAGCATCATAACACTGAATATAGAGTGGGCACCTCAAATACACACAATTTCCTTGCCACACTGGAATGTATTCTTGGCTGAAGGCATGACTTCGTGCATGCTATTAGACCAATGCAATTGTCCCAGCTAGTTATGGTAAAAATGAGTTGCGCTGTCAAGGCAATTACTAATGGACCAATGTATTACTTCTCTAATTAGCTTTGACACAGAACATGTCAGGCAAATTAAGACTGAATGCATGACAAAAAAAAAACAACAACATGCTGACAGATGCATGCCAGTAAATTAGGAATAGATATTTTTTCATGGTAAGGTTGGGCAGTACTGCACATCCTGGTGGGTTGGTACAAAAGTTTGGTACAAACTGAAATACTGGAAAGCTACCATGAGTTGGTTTTAGTGAAATATTTTCACAACTAATTGATAAAGTGTCATGAATATGTCTACAGATGAATAGACTGAAAGAAGTCAAGTTATGTAAATAAATAAATAAATTTTATTTATTTATTTATTCATGTACTGACTTATATATAGTTATTACCTAATCCGAGCTTTTTATAATAATTTAGAATGGTTTAAATGTTCCTTTTTTAAGAGTGTTAGTTTACAACTGCGTAATATCAACAAAAAAATCATAAAATTTGTAAAGAATGTGATCAAACAATGCTATGGCTTGTTAATAATGGTATTATGATATTATGTTACTAAGATACCTGTTGAAGCCAACCAACATAATTCCACAGCTCCAAATACAAAAGAAAATAATTGGGGTTCTGTGTAAAATGTAAATTCAAATAGAATGCAATGATTGTAAATCTTATCACCCAAATTATTTTCACAAGACAGTTTCCAGTCATGTGACTCACTCACAGCTCTGACAGGCAAAACATTACTCTGTCATGATGGTCAATAGTGGACAGACAGTAGTACTGCAGGACAGAGTGGTGTGTTTTTTTCACCTGTCTCGATCCAAGACTACTTCGATCATCTATCCATGGAGATAAAAACAAAGAGATGCAGAGAAACTACGAGTTTTGGGGACTTGTAATCAATAATCTGCCCCGTCTGCTTTATTTAAATCCCTCCAACTGGCAATGTCTTTCACAGAGCCAAGTTTGGTGACATATACATGTATCTTTTAGAGAATAACTCATCTTACACTGCTGCCAGGATGAATGCTTCCAGCAGCATAGATTTTTGCCGGATGGGTAAATAATGCTGCTGTGTGGGAGAAAGAACAGGGTGAAGAAAAAGAAATTATTCACTGTAAAAGCATTTACAGTTTAGAGGTAGTATTAATTTGCCACATCAATGTTGTGTCATAACAGTAAAGACGACAATATTTTTCCGATGTCAGGTAAATCATACCTACAGTTTAAATGAGCTGCCACTGACAGCCTGGGCTGCTGTGGAGAAGCAGGAATTGGTGTGATCTGGTCTGTAAGGCAGGGTTATGAGAGGTGTGCTCACATGTTGGTGACATACTAAACACCCTTTTGGCAGCTATAAATAAACATCGATTAGTGCATCCGATAGAACAGCAACTATCCATTGCTAGGCTGGATGGCAAAGGACGCAGTATTGTTTTTGGGCGTGTCCCAGTAGCCCTGATGTCACGTGACAACTATGGATGGAACTATTTCATAAAAATATTTACTCTTTTTGAATTTGATGACCACAAATTATCCCCAAAAAGTTGAGACAGGGACATCAAAAGGTTAGAAGAGTAAGTGGTAGTAAAAAGAAACAACTGGAGCAAGATTTTGCGAATAATTAGATTAATTGGCAGCAGGTCAGCAACAAGAATGTATAAAAAAAGCATCGTAGAGAGGCAGTTTCTCAGAAGTAAGCCAATGCTAAACCACATACTGAAGCTATTGTTTCATGGTAAAAGAGTTCAAGTGCAGAAGTGGCCTGCTTGCAGTCCAGACCACTTGCCAACTGAAAACAAGACTAAATGAAAAATACGACAAAGAAGACTCAGGACTTTTGTGAAGCTATAGTCCTATATCGGACAGAAAGGGGACAGCATTCCTCTACCAAAGGTCCATCAACTGGTCTCCTCAGTTTCCAGATGTTTAAAGACTGTTAAACAAAGAGGGGATGCTACACAGTATGCAGACATGTCGCTGCCATCAAATTTAAAATTATCTCCTTTACTTCTAGAATTGACACATTTTCTTTTTTTAACCATCTGATATATTTTCTATCACATATTGTGAATTCATTATGAGTTTATGAGATTTGCAAATCTCAGATTTTGCATTTTGCATGTCTGAACTTTTTTTGGAACTGGGGTAGTACCTCAAGATCACACAGTTTTATCCTAGTGTTCTATCTGCCCTGAGTCCAGCATGGGGTGAAGCAAGAGTGCTGAACAGAAAATACCTTTTTTTTTTAAAGGTCTTATCCCTACCCCTTTGCAAGGCATGGTGAAGTAGTCAGAGTGCTGGATAATGACAGACAAAATTGCTGGATGGGATATGTTTTTAGCCCTACCATTGGCCACAATCATCGTGCACTCTGTTACACTTCCTCAAACACTTCTTATGATATACCCTCCCCTGGACAACAGCAATGGCAAAAACTGGAGGCTTGATTCCTGCAGCAAGTCATGAATTTTCAGCCGATCATTATGCAGGTTGGTGGTTGGATAATGTGTATGCTGTAGTTGTGCCTGGCAGTGTCTTCTACACTGATTTAAGTACCCTAGTCAGTATTAAAACACACATATGGCTACATCATGTTGAAAGTGGCCTCACTATCCCAGGGCTATTTAACAGAAATAACAGTGACCCCTTCTGCTATACTATTTTCTACAAATGACACCTCTAAAGATTAATGTTCTATACACGTGAATGTCTGCCACATATCTTTAAGTTTGGAACAAGCTATCATGCAGTGAGAACACGTCTGTAACGGTCCATATGATATGAGTGTACAGCTTAAGGCAGTTTAATGCTTCATGTAACTCATGTTACTACGTAGCTGACCTTGAATCAGTTATTCATCAGAATCTCATTTCCCTCCATTATTGTGCATAATGAAAACAATGTACAAAAACGCTGTGCATGTTCTCTTCATGAACACCCTTGGATGAAAAGTGATGACAGCCGTCCTCAGAGAGAGAGAGACAATCTGCCTTACTGAGTTACACAATGGGATCTAAGGCAGGATTCACTTGTGAACCAGCATGTACCGTAGCGGTACCCTACATAACTGCAGCCCTCACCTTTTCTGTCATTTTACAGGACGGGCTTACCTGGAAGGCCCTGTTTAACAGTTAAAGCCTCACACAATCCCATTTGAAGTCTACTCTGTGGATTCAGCCAGTTTTTAAATTCAAATCACTCACACCACAGTGTCAGGACAAGGGGAGGGTGGGAGGGGAAGGTGGACTTAATATAAAACCCAAATCCCATTAGAGATGGACCGCAGGAAAATGAGGGGTTGGCACTATGTCGCTGTACCTCACGATGTGACAAGAGAACTCTTTGATGGGGGTCAGAGATGATGTCCCATACTGCGCACTTCTTACTTTTTTTGTTTTCACATTTCTACCCATCAAACTGGAAATAGCCAGAAGTGAAATGTATCATTACAGGATCTGTGTCCGCAGAGGAGCAAGGCTAGAAGGAGTAGGTGACTTATCTGCCACAGACGCAGGTCTTTGGGGTAATAAGGCATGCATGAGAAGCTGTTTCCCTCCTCTGAATGGGGTATCCATGTCGCTTGGTCCCTGTGTAGCCTGCAGACTCTCTGAAGTGGTCGACTTAGCATGGCCTTCTTGTATAATTAGTCTCCTGAACCATGTAGGATGTGTTTCTCAATGGCTTACCTCCTCTACTTTCATTTTTACCTGTTCTTCTCTCACTCTTTCTCTCCCTGTGACTCTTCCTTTTTCTTATTCTGTCAAGGCCACACACACACACACACACACACACACACACACACACACACACACACACACACACACACACACACACACACACACACACAAAGAACTAGTCATTTTCAAAGCACGACTACCTAGATCCTTAGTGCTAGTCTTAATTCCTTTGTTGTTATTGACCTTTGAACAGTAATGAAATTCAAGTAAAGCAGACACCTCAATGCTGAATAGCTCTACTCTCAACCATTTTAAAGCACTCACTGTGTTTTTTTTTTGTCCTTCCTCTGGATGTTGCTGTTCCTCCATGCAGATGATTCTTAGCGTTTCAAGGCAGAAGGATCCAATAATATTTTTTCATATTTTATTGTTCTGTAATGATCTCTCCAATATTCCTAAGAAGAGAAACACTGCAGTCACATGGATTCTAATAGGTTTATAGCATAGTGCAATAAGCACTTACTATATCTGCCAAAGTTGCCATTGGTTAGAGGATAGACAGTGTATGAAGGTACCTTTAACACCAAATCATAGCCACTGAATTCATCTCCTCATGTATTTCTGAACAAAATCAAGAAAACAGGTCAGCCTTGGCCTGGCTACACCAGGAGCCTTGTAAAAACTGGCTAAAACTGCAAAGTTTTACTCTTGAGGAAATCAGTTTACCAAGTGACTAAGAGATTGAAACCCATAGATGTATGATGCTTGCATGGTCAAATGATGGGGAAAAAACCCTTTAAAAATGCAAATTAAAGTCACCAGTTTGGACTCTCATGAGATTTCACATCAAAATACTGAAGTATGTGAGTGTGGACAAAAGTATATATCTAGTATGTTTTAATATTTATCTTGACTAGCCAATGCTATTTCAGTCAAGGTAATTATATTTTGACTATATAGTTTCTATGAGTTACTGCTCACCTTAGATTTGTCATTTTTAATTGAATATTGGGAACACTTTAAATATAGATGCTCATATTTTATTAGTCTAATTCAACCTGGCAGACACTCATCCATTCCCATCTATAGTGCACGATATAACTGTTACCTAATATAAGAAGTTTACAGATCCAATGATGTGTTTTCTTAACAGCTACTGCAGCTGTGTGAGGCCTATCCCAGCAGACGTTTGGCAAGAGGTGGGGTAGACCTTGGCAACCCAAAGCCTTATTGCTGTGAGGTGACTGTGCCACCCTTATTTACTGATCCATAACCCCTAAATAAATCCTTCCAAGCTGCAGCTCTACAGAAGGGTAAGAAGGGTTAGTTAGACTTCCCTACAATTGGGCAATTAAAGGAATGCAATGTTTTACAACTTCTGGCTGACCTGCAATAACATCCAGTTTATTTCACTTCTAACAATCACCTGAGAGCTACAGCGAGAAATACAATTTACAGAAAAAAAGCAAGCATGTAACACTGAGGTCATTTGGTTCAAATACTCGGATTGGCAGGGGTAAACCACTGTGTAGGAAGACAATGAGCCACTTTGACCTCTAACAAAATACTGCCAATCATGGTGCCTTTGAGCAAGACCCCTGAACCACCATCTTTGCCAGTGCAGCAAGAGCAACAATAGAAGACATATTTTGACTTTGCTGCTCATACATGTGGGTGTACATTGTTTTTCTACGTAGAAAAATAATCTATGCACTAAATCAAGCTTCCCTGGATTCATAAACCTTAACAATAATCAAGTCTCTTACAAAGTGTAGCTTAGTGTGTTATAACACTGATTAGCCTTCGCAGATTAGCTAAAGAGTAGCACTCCCTGGGTCACATTTCCTCCATGCTTCAGTACAAGTAAGATTGTTCCTAAGTTGAGAGAAAATGAAGAAATAAATGACTGAGACATGGGAGGGAAAGAGGGCAGCCTGGCTTTGCTTGCCTGCCTCGTTAAAGGAAAGAATAATTACTGGAGCATTGCATAGTAATGCATCAAATGATCATGTCAGTTTTGACCATGCATAGGGAATGATTAACAAGCTAGTAGAGTCATCTTGCAGTCTGAAATAGGTTCTGGGAAAAAAGGGATTTCATTGTTTTTTTTATATTTTTTAAATTAAAGAAAGAAGAACACGGACAGATTCTGTCTTCTGTCGAGGAAATGAGGCTTTAAGGGTCACTGCTGAGCTTTAATATTCAGACATGCACACAGATACTGTAGTTCCTGAACAACTGACCCTGTGATATACAGTATCATACATTAGCTCATATGAATGCTGACAGCACTGATAGATAATCTAATGTAATGCAGATAATATAGATAGTGGACCTATTCTCTTTGGAATGTAGAAGCATCCTACGATGGGGCGAACGTGGCTCAAGACTTGGCAGTTCGTCTTGTAATCGGAAGGTTGCTGGTTCAAGCCCCGGCTCTGACAGTCTACGTCGTGTCCTTGGGCAAGACACTTCACCCATTGCCTACTGGTGGTGGTCAGAGGGCCCGGTGGTGCCAGTGTCTGGCAGCCTTGCCTCTGTCAGTGCGCCCCAGGGTTGCGGTGGCTACAATGCAGCTTGCCATCACCAGTGTGTGAATGTGTGTGTGAATGGGTGGATGGCTGAATGGGTAAAGCGCTTTGGGGTCCATAGGGACTAAATAAAGTGCTATACAAATACAGGCCATTTACCTTTTTTTTCTTTACAATAGATATGGAGAATGTAATGTTCACAGTAAACCCAAATATTTTGAATGCCCTTCATTTCATACGTCTTTGGTTTATCTCAAGTTTGGTCAACTCAGACTACACTGAAGCCTGGAGTGACTTAACATATCTTTAAACTCACAGCTATGTACATAGCTAGAGAACATCGGGTGGTGCCAGTTTTTTTTTTTTTTTGGTCAAGGTAATCTGACTAAAATTATTACACATTTTAGTCAAACTACTAAAACTAAATTTATATCAGGTGCCAAAGTTATCACTTACAGTTCCTTATCACTTCTTTCTTTTTTATATTTGAAAAAATAATCTTAATATATTTTAGTATCACTTCTGTCATGCAATTTCCATACCAAACGGCAGCTCATATTAATCCACTGGTGGCTGAGCATTAAGCATCCTGTCATATATGTCTGTGAAGGTTCTCAGTCACCCAGGTCATAGAAGAGCCACCTCGATGGGACAAGACTTGGCTATCCATCTCCATCTAAAGAACAAAGGTCAGTCTTTGTCAACGTTCCCATTTTGGACAGAAAAGACAGATGGTTTGAAAAAGGAGTGAAAGAAGCCATCTATGTCCACTGTGAACAACCATCTTTGAACAGAGGCGGTGGCTTACGACACCAACTGTCTGCCATCTGTATATCACATGATTGGGTGGGGCTAGGTTTCACAATGAGCTCACCCGAAACCTTGGCTGATTGTGACCCACACTCATTTTTACACCTTGGCTCGTGTGATTTGATAGAGGATCATTAGGGGGTCCATTGTCCCTCTTGTCTTGTTCATGACCTGTGTAGTATGTTAACACTATTGGAAGTAAAAATAACTTGAACTCCAATTTTGAAAACACAACTTTTTTTATTTTATTTTTATAAAGCTCTGACTTGTATTATGAGTATGAGTCTGTGGTCTGGGAGAGAGTCCTGTAACTCTCTGTCTGCAAAATACAGTATATAATGACTAATGTTGGGCAATTAATTATATAGTTACTTCTTCAAAAAAGTTACTGAGTTTTGCAAATAAAGTTTTTGCAGCTGTTTACCTAAAAATGCAGCCAAGGCGTTTTTTTAAATAAACATTTCAAACTATTTACAGAACAATCAGGTGTTCTGCATCAAATTTGATGCCACACAAATTATTTGTGCCACTCCAAAAAATAAATTCTGTCCTCTATGAGATAAAGGACAACAACAGCCTGATACCTGCAGGCCTGACAACAGGAGATGTATCACTCCTGTAACATTCAGTAGTCGCCTCATTGTTCTGACACACACAACAAAACTATTGACTACACTACACACTAACTACACAAGATTTGCGCTAAACGTTGCAAATCTCTCACATCTCAAAACACCACCGTCACTCCTAAAACTTCCCCCCTTCCTAAACAACTAAATGCCATGTTGCCATATAATTTTTTGATTGGTCCACATGGTACATTTTTCGACCAATGGGGCTTTGGAGCGTGATGTCATGGGAGAGGGCGTGGTCAGGATTTTTGGTTGAGCCGCCATGTTAGTAGGCCAAACAAAGGGCTACAGGAGCAAAAGCACACGGAAACATCAGCTATGGCTTGTACTTGCTGTGTTGTCGGTTGCAATGTTAGATTGCACGATCGGGAAGGGAATAAGCTGGAAAATGGGCTCTCTTTTTATCGTTTCCCCTCCTGGAGGCAACGTGAGGGAGCTCATGTATCTGATGTTACCAAACAAAGACGTCAGGCTTGTATAGCAGCGGTGAGATGAGCTGATATTGAGTTCTCTGCCATCATTTTTTGTTGGTGTGCTCCCGACATTTTCATTCAGGTAAGTTCTAAAGAAATTCATATTGCTCTTTATAGGCTTTTAGTTTTATTTTCAATGCGCTGAGGTCATAGAAAATTAGAACAAACAACATCCTAATGTGTGATGCAGCAGAACTATGTTCTGTTTATGGAGTAGCTTATCGGTGACAACTCCTCCAGAGTAGCAAGTGGAATTTGCCTTTTTTGCGGACGGCTCCTTTTGCCTTTCACTGCAGACGGTGTGTTTATGTTTTCATCTAGAGCAATTTTTGGGGCAGCTGCTGAGGAGAAGTCAATGTTATGTGCAACCTCTGGCTGTATCTTGGTTATATGGTCAACGTACTCACAATGTGGAGGCTTAAAAACGGCCAAATCTTGTACCCAACCGTTTGTGAATAAGATGTGCGCCTCCAGGGATTTATAATTCCGAAACTGATTCGCCGTGTATGCGCTGACTCCACAGACAAGGTACGAGAAGATATCAGGGTAGGACAATGGCCATAGGTCTTCAGGGTTTCTACTCCACTGCTGTATTTCATACGGGTCCACATTACCAATGCATGCTATTTTTTCACATCTCCAATGGTTGTACACGTTGTCATTAACGTGGCTTCACTCCACATCAGCGACGCCGCTTTGCTAGCTAAAACACCGGTGTCGGCACATAAGGACGCTGTCATAGCCTGTCAACGACGTTGATTAGCTGCATATATATGAATGTGAATCGCATCATTGGCTGGACTATGGGATAAGGTGGCATCGTTCTAATCCCATACGGGAGCCACTAGTCACTTACTGACTAACACTGCAAAACAGAATTATTAAAGTTTTAATTTTAATTGCAATTCAGGTTAGATTTTTTTTTTGTGCGCAACGCAGATTTTCTGTGCGCAGAGACCGTGCCAGCAGTGCGCAATTGCGCACGCGCGCAGCTTAGAGGGAACATTGCTCCAGAGTAAGACACATAATTTGTCTAGCAGATATCTAGTGTCTGCAACTTCCATCTACAGCTGTCAACACAGCAATCAAAGTAGCCACAGCCCTATCTTTCAGCTTTTAAAAACCCCAAATGTGATGTGTTTTTTTTAAAGTCGCCCAAATCAGCTATAGACACCAACATGCACATTTCTACCAGAGTGTAAACTTTTTATTACACTGCAGAGGTTTTTTTTATGATGTGTTCATTATCCAGGAAATAGAAAACACATGAGGTGTCCTTTGCACTAAAGAGTGTACATTTTGTAAAACACTATTTTATGTTTAGTCCTATATATTTATGGAACAAACTTTAGTTGCAGTTCACAGCTGAACAAAATTAAGAAGAGCATCCACTGAAACTCAAATCCATAATTAAAAAAATCACCTGAAAATATAGCTTAGCTTACAAACAGTGGCCACCGTCTGACGTGCAGAAACATGCCACCGAAGATAAGGACAAGATGGCTGCTGTAAGCCAATAATAAAGATGAGTTATGAAGAATGTCTTTGTAAATACCTGATGGATATCAGAGTACGATACATATATAATGCTGAGACAAATATGTCCAGAACCAAACAACAGAACTGTATATCTGACATTTATGTTGTTCTTTTCAACTAATCAATCTTGACTCGCTATAATCACAATCATAACTCCAGTGCAGCCCAGAAGACAAACCATTCAGTCATAGAACATATTGCATTTATAGCAAGAGTTCCCGCAAGTGGTAAATGTTCCCTCAGCTGGACTTATATAATGTATTTAAAGCACGGAATCCTATCTCACTTCTTTAATTAATTCCATAAATCATTATTAATAACCTTTAAAGCCCCCCATCTGCATGGTTATAATCACCATAGTCAATCTTTGGTGTCAGGTTTGATTGCCAATCCATGTCCTTCTCTAATTGACCTTGTCCAGTGAGGGAAGAGCAGACAATATTGCTTTTTCCCACTGGTGCTCCACTCATTTCTGCTCCAAATGAAGACTGCTCCCAGTTTGTTCAGCAGATTGATTTCCATCACTTTATCCTTCAAATAGCTGACACAACGGTTACGTCAATTTAAAGTTATTGAATGCGGAAATTCCACAGCCGCATCCAACAAAAACTGATGTCAAATAATCTTATCTAATCTTACACGGAAAATGTGTTTTGAATGAATATTGTTTGATTGATATATCTCATTCAGCTGCATGTGTTAAAGGTTTATGGTATATATGAAATTATGGCCAAAAAGGGAATTGCACCGAGAAAGCAGGTATATGCAACATCCCTTCAGTATATTGTCAAAGGACTTGAAAATCTTAGAAAAATCCCATTTTCATCAAGCTTTTTATTTTTATTTTTATTATTGTGGTGACTTTCTTATCTGTGGCTAACAGGTCATATGCTCCTTGTCCCCTGGTTTTCCTTTTTAAAAACAGTCATGTTATGATATCTTTTCTTGTTATCATATCATTGATGTCAAAAGTTTCTTTCTTTTTTATGTACTATACAGTATGCAGAAAGCCTGCAGAATGTATGTAGATTGCACAAGCCTACTGATTTCAATAGATTCTTTACTATTATACTCATGGTGGTAAAAACAAAATAGGCTGCTGTGCACATTTTATAAATTCAAGTGTCATTTGAGGAATAGTTTTTATTCAACTTAAAATCATTTTTAGTCAGACATTAGTGAATGAGATCCCAGTGTTCTAGGACACATCATGTGGTTACACGGTGGATTGTGGCATGCTGCTTTTTTGGCATTTCTGTACCAAAGATCTCACATGAATGTCCACAGTGAGTCCTTAGTACCTATGGGGCTAGATGTACTGATGGCAATAGTCAGATGTTTCACTCCCACATGGTCACATTTGGACACATGTAAAGAATCCCTTGGCATTAAACACAATGGGTTAACAGTAGGCACTGCAAGGGTTAGTGTTGTGAAAGGGCATCATTTTTTTTTTTACCTAAACCAACAAGTGAAAAGGACATGGACCAGTGAGTGCAAACAAAAAGCAAAACACACTGTCAGGACAAACAGGAAATGAATATGGTTTCCTTCTGACAGAAACAGTGTTTCACATTCTGGGAAGAGAATGCATTGGAAGTAAGGGGCCAGAAGGTGTGTAACATAACAGATGGAGTCATGATATAATTCAGTCTTCTAATATGTCATGCACTTTGTCAGCGCTTTATGAAGCTGTTTTGTTAACACTGTCCCTTGGGCTTTTCCTAACAGGTGAAGGTTTGGCCCCAAGAGATGAGTCATCAACTTGGAACTGAAGGCTTAGAGAAAACTGTTGGAAACTGTGTTGCTACAGTAGAGGTGCCAATTTATGGATCTCTTTAGGTGAAAATTGAAGCAACATCTCAGTGCTTAATCTGACTGGGATATGTTTGTCCTCAGTTTGTATTGTGCTTCAAGGTCAATCAACCTGTTTGCAGTAGTCTATTCAGTCACTTTTTAAACAGTTACAGCTCTCTTTTTTCTAAGTTAAGCTATTCACATTTTGAGACATGTTTACTTTCTGAACTGTTATAAGATTGATTTTGTGTCTGTCAAATAAAAAAGAGCTTGCTTTAATTTCTGCAGGATCCTTGAAATAGAAAGGTTTTAATAGTCATTGAAACAGTTGCCTATTTAGCTCAGCCCCCCCTGAACTTTTCAGGATACCACCACTTACTGTGTGCAATGTTTCTTCAAGTGGTAGCAATGCACAAACCCAATTCAACTATCAAATAGTGCTGAAGTACAATGAGGGAAAATCTGCCACTACCATATTTACTCTTGATTTGATATACTGTGCAATGACACAGAAGTTAAAAAATGTGGCCTTTGTAATTCTTGTTCTTGTCAAAGATTATGCTGAAGAAAACAAGTTTTCAAAAGTGACCCAATAACACACATACACATGCAGACACATACTCTCATTGGTAGCATGATTTATTTTAAGACTCAGAGAGTCTAAGAATGCCATTTAGTAAAGATGGCAGTAGGTAATAAATCCTCATCAAGTCTGGTACATCCTGTTAGCTTCTTCCCTCCTAGTGACAGCTTTTTAATAAGCTGTGTGTGGTCCTGTATGTGTACTTGACATTTACTAGCTGACGTTACCCCTCCCTGTCCGTCAGTGCACATTATGCATATTCTACTAGAACCTGCGCAAAGCATTACAATGTACTATAACCATGTCATTCATACTGTTCAAGGTCTAAGGGAATGGGACTAGCCTGTTTGTTGCCATAATTGATTTCTTTTTATCCCTGCAAATGAGTTTCTTATTTCTTAGGAAGTTATTTATATGGAAATGGTGTGATGTTGTGACTACATTAGTGGAGTTATTCTCACCTCTCTCTAAAGTCACTACCTCCTGGGGAAACTCCCTTTGTTGCCATTTGCTGTTTTGCTGATTCTGTCAGCAAAAATTAATTGGTGTCCATTTTAACTTCCCTCGAGCCTTAATTTCTATGAGCAGAGAGATACCCGCGCCCAATTACGTGGTGTAAATAACATTTGCTCTATAATTGCTTCAATAAAGATTTATCACCTTCTCTTCATTGTCCTTATGTTAAGGCATTGCACAGCTAGCCAGGGGAGACTGAGTCATGGCAAAGTTTTCTGAGAGAGTGGTAAAGACAGGCTGCATTAATGAATGTAGCCTAAATGGTTCTCTATGTATCTAAACAGTATCTACGCATGTTTATCTAAGGTATTATGGGTTGCCAGGAATTGAACAGTGTGTGCCCTTCCTAGTGTCAGTTGAGGAAATCTTTTTAACAAGACCTGGAAGGACAATCACAAGGACAGACTTTTGTGAACTTCATTTATGGAGCATATATAATTAAGTAAAATTCCCTTTAATGCAGATATATTGTGAAACTAGAAGCAGACTACTGTATGACAATATTCCTGGTTGACTCTTTGCTGTTTTGTCAAACTCAGCTTCAGTTTTCCAGCTTACTTTGGTTTTCCAATAGCCTTACATGTTAGAGTAGCATATGTTTTGTTCAATAACAGTATGAAATACAACTACTTACATCCATTATTAATCTGGATAAAAGCTTCACTGAGTTTTTGTTTTAAGAGTAACGTGGCCAACAGGGCAGAGACTGACACAATGTATGAGTGAGTGAGCGCAACATTAGAATGATATGCAATAACATATCAAGAACAAGTGCAACTTCAATAATGTTTAATAATGTGTCCTTCATTTCAGATAAAAGGAGTTTTAGCATGGTGGGCTTAGAGAAATAATGCATGAGGAGTGCGAGCTGTAGGTAGGTAGTCCAGTGGTGAGAGAAGTGCCCTAGTATCCTAAAGCTCCTCTTCTCTCATAGATTATTATTTTTGAGTGCAATTCATAATAAAACTTAATGCAATGCAGAAGAACTTAACTGCTACCCACACTATTACCTCATAGCAAGAGGGTCTTGGGTTCAATCCTGGGAAGTGCCCTTCTTTGTGGGGTTTTCATGTTCTCCCTGAGCTTGCAAGAGTTTCCTCTTCACGCACACGCACACGCACACACACACACACACACACACACACACACACACACACACACACACATATATTTATACTATAGGAGTAGTGTCCACTACAGGGTATGACTGCGCTCTGTGCTAGCAATCAGAAAGCCTGCTGATATTTCTGTTTGAGTTTTTCACCTGCTGAAGACAAAAATAAATACTGATTGTGATTTGGAAGTTTTTGATCTGATTGGCCAAAATATATGTTTGTTGGAGGTGATACATGTGACAGAGCTGCATCAGTGGATGTTGAGGAAAGCAAGTTTTTCATTTAAACTTCTGGATGATCTTTTGGCATCTCTGACTGATTCGGATTAAAAAATAAAGAGAACACTTTGCATCTCATACCTATATTTGGCTGTAGGTATGAATGTGAGCATGAATGGTTATTTGTGTTTCTGTGTGTCAGCCTTTCTTTGGACTGGTAACATTTTCCAGAGTGAATCCTGCTTCTCTCTTTTTGACAGCAACTCCAGCCCACCCTACGAGTCTGAACTGGATAAGTGGAAGAAGGATGGATGGAATAATGTGCATATAGATCTTGTTAATATAGCCGTACTTGCAAATAGCCACCACTAACTAAGCTTTCACGTGGTGTGGTGTTTTGCAATATTAAATCATTTAATAAAAAGAAAAACATTTATATACATTTGTTTTTGGTGAAATTTGGCCAGATAAACCTCCCCAAAGCAAATAAAGAGCAGAAAAAACCTGCTAACCTAAACTCTGATTGTGGTCAGCATCAAGTACTTGCTGTGTCAACTTTAAATGGTGCTGTTAGAAGGTTAAACAACACAGGGTCTAATTTTTGAATCTGGCATATGTGAAGACATTATTTGCCAGGTTTTCTAACATTAACAAATTACTTTGGGGTGTACTGTTCATACTGCACTTTCCTTTAGCATTTTTGGGTTTAATTTCACAGGCTCGTGACAACTGTTACGTCTAATTACACATCCTAAGCTTGCTCAGTCCTTTGCTGTTAATGATCAGTTAAGAACATGAAATCTTTTAGTATTGCTCAAATTAATCCACAAGAAGTGCATGGTGTGTGAGTGCTTTGTGAGCTGGATTTACCTGGAGGAGCATTTATATTATGACCACAACACCAGTCGAGTCAAGAGAACATTCAGGTCAGAGGAATCCACCGCTCACTGACACCACATTGCATTGTTTTTGAATAATACAATATATAATAATACAGTTTTAAATTTTCATCAGCAGAGGTTACATGTTTATTGCACATAAATGTCAGGAGATGAAACTGGAGAATGAGGTCATCACCTTTAATACAAAATACATGGAAGTGCTGTAAATGTATGCCTAGATATTTGCAAGCAGGAACATGTTTTTTTTTTTTGAAGAAGGCAATCTTTTTTTTTTTTAATGTTTCATGCAGTAGCAGAAATCCAGCCAATGTATTGTTACGCTGTACTCTCACTTAAACAGCCAAGATTGTAAATCAAAGATTAGCAACAATTTTAGAAAACCTTTCTAGGGTGATATATCATTTAAGCAGTTCACAGTTGTATTAATGATGTTTAGAGATATGATGATTACCAAGGGAGAACTCTGGCTCGCAAAAAGTTCCTTTGCTCATCGGGGACCTCAGATACATCAGTTTACCAGCATTACTAAAAGCTGTTGCTTGCCTATTCATCCATTTCCATGTAGATCCAAATAAACATGGCATTGCTCAGTCTGCCAGGTGGATCTGGGGCTTGCCACATCCTCTCCTCTGTTCCCTTTCCTGTATTAATAGCTCCTCAGGAGAGTCAGAGAGGTCTGTATGTCAGGTTTTATCTCCAGAGAAGAACAGGGGGAAAACTAAATGAAGCCTGAACTTGAGAACAGCCCTATCTAAGCTTCTCAAGGGGATGCTCGGAGCACATTAAGGGAAACATCAGTAATGTGCAAAACAAATGGAGGGATGTAAAAACCCCCAAAGACTTTCCCCCCCAGCTATGTTGAGCTGCTCCCATAAATCTCAGGACCCCTGTGCACATTGTTGTATCCAGTCTAGGGGAGTGAAAGAAAGACTAGGCAGAGCCAGGCTTCTTCTGTATGGAGACAGTGTAAGTGTCAGAAGGAGGTTTTTCATTTCAATGCTTAGCTCTGAACGTGGGGTGCTTGTTGTCTCCTTGCCAAAGGCTTTTTCAAACTTGATGCACTAAACAGTTAGTGGAAAAGTTAAAGCAATTATCCATCAATGATGTCCGGAGAGTATTTCTCCTGCCTTCAATGACAGTCTGTTTGTAACTACATGATTTGGATAAAGACTAATGGAGTGTGAGTAAAGCAGAGGAGCAATGGGATTATACTAATAAAGATGTATTATGGCTGAGAACAAAAGGCCTTGGCAAGGTATCCGACCACTGGGGCTTGTGGGCTGTTTGTGGATAGGATAGGTGGGCGGAACCACTACGCTGTACGTTTTCCCTGATGAAATGCAGGCATGCTTTGTAGTGATTGCAGATTATACTCTAAACACAGTGAATGATGAAAAGGCAACTGTGAGGAAGTTTTATTATCAGATCCTCTTAATTTTTACTACAACAACAGGGATCTTTTTGGCCGTGGGGACTGAAAAAATTGGCTTGTTTTTCAGTCCGCCAAAGCATTGGAACCACAGTTAAAATTACTTTTAGTGGTATTTTGTAGAGACATTGAGGCATAACAAAGTTATAGCCAACTTATGTGTTGATTCACCAACTTTCACATACTGTTTCTGGTCTTTTCATACACCTGGCTTACGGACCTGGACAAAAGGTAATCAAGCTTTTGAGGGTGTGGTGCCAGACCTGTGGAAGGCTCCTTCTGCACCTCTAAGGTTGCTGGTTGTTGACTATTTTTAAGTAAGATGTTTCCCCCACTTCTGCTTTTATGGAATATATACTTTATTGTCTTAATTCATATACTGCTTTCACCTACTGTCTCTAAAATAAACATATTTTTGTGTCAATGTTTTTTTTGATTTGATAATGTTTTATCACTTGCCTTCTTCATTTTAAATGTTTGCATTATCGAAATAACTTTTTCAGTCAAAGGGTGTGCAAAGGGCTAAGAGATAATGTGTTAACTGTTGGATAAATGGCCACCATTCATAGTGTTTAAAGTTACCATAGTTCCCCAGACTTATAACAAACCACTATGAAGAAACGTTCTTATTGATTTAAGATATTTTAGTTCTGTAACAATAAAAAAGGACGCAATGAGTAACCATACATAGCAAGGTAGGAAAGATATCAGTTTTGTAGGACCTAGTTTACCGGCCTACACCAGATCTGTCATTTTGTTAACAGACATCAGCAGTGCTTGTAAGTGTTTTAACCTTTTAACCATTCAAAAAAAAGTATTCATAGCCTCTTCCATGACACCTGAGTTGACCTCAGGTATATCGTATTTCCAGAGATCATTTGTCAGATGTTTCTACAACTTGATTGGAGTCCACATGTAATAAAGTCAGTTAATTAGACACAATTTGGAAAGGCACACACCTGTCCATACAAGGTGCCATACTTCACAGTGCATGTCAGAGCACAAACCAAGCCCTCAAGTTCAAGGAAATGTCTGTAGACGTCTGAGACACGATTGTCTTGAGACACAAATCTGGGGAAGGTTACAGAAAACTTTCTGCAGCACTAAATGTCCCAATAAACACAACGGTCTCTATCATATGTAAATGTAAGAAGTTTGGAACCAACAAGACACTTTATAAAGCTGGCTGTCCAATCTCAGTGACCAGGGTAGAAGGGTCTTAGTCAGGGAGGTGACCAAGAACTCAGTGGTCATTCAGCGTTGCTGTGGGGATGCTTTTCAACAACAGGAACTGAGAGGGTAGTCAGAGTTGAGGAAAAGATGAATGCAGCAATGTACAGAAACATCCCTAATGACATCCAGTGAACTCTTGACCTCTGACTGGTGAGTAGGTTCATCTGCCACAAGAGGACAAAAACCTGAGCTCACAACCAGGATAACACAGGAGTGGTTTACTCCTTTATGAAATTCCTCGAGTGTCACAGCCAGAACCGCAGGCTTGAACCTGACTGAACATCTTTGGAAAGATGTGAAAATGGCTGTGCATCGTCTTTCCCCATCCAACCTGATGGAGCTTGTGAGGTTCTGTAAAGAAGAACTGCCAAAATTAGGTGTGACAAGCTTATTGCATCATACCATAAAATACTTGAGCCTGTACTTGAGCTTCAGAAAGTATTGAGCAAAAGCTGTGAATATTTATGTTCATGTTATATTGTTTTTTATTTTTAAAATATTGTAATAATTTCAAGCAAACTTTTTTCTCTTTGTCATTTTGAGCATTCTGTGTAGAATTAAGAGGTGAGAAATTAATTTAATCCATTTTGAAATGAGGCTGTAACATGATGAAATGTGGAAAAATATACTTTGCATACTTCGCACTGTACTCCATTTGCCTGTCTTACTACAGATTATCACCCATGCATTTGGACGGACTTCTCCTGTTTTGTGTATCTCTATAAAGCTTCTTCTAGGGCATTTTTCATACCAAGTAATCTTTCTTGAAAATAGCAGACTTTGCATGCACTAATATGGAGGGATGCACCTGCCTGCTTAACTGGAACACCTGACCCCAAGTAGCTTTCAGAGAAGTCTTTTTGGAGTTTCACTCACTTTTTCCAACAAGGACTTTTAATGATTGCTTTGTGTTTTGTTTACTCTTTTGTTTAGTGAAATTTTGTTCACGCATAACTGAGACTTGGATAAGGATCTTGATAAGTAATAGAAGCAGAAATCCTGTAAGTCCAAATGGCCTCAAAACCTTTTCTTGGAACTGTAATATGCATTATGGAAAATTTGGTAAAATGCTTGCAGAGCCATTTGTAAGCATGGCAATATGTTGATTATATCATTCACCTTATGGCACAACTGAGTCTAATTACAGTCTCATAGGGATTCTACCCTTTTGTAAAATTTACAGAATAGCAATTGTAAATTAAAACACTAAACAACAACTGCAGTGTTAATCTGGACAGCACTGTCTTATATATGTAACCTGATCAAATACTATCAAATATTAAAAATCTTAAAATATATGATAAAATGTAAAATAATTATGGTTAAACTATTTAGAAAAATGTAAAACTGGATGTCTTTCAAAACAGTACAATATGTTGAGTAAGTAAAATTTATTAAAATTATGTATGGTTTATTTTTTACAAGTATCCCATGTTATTGTGAAGAGCTCATGAGTGCAAGAGGAAGTTAGCATCATACGACATGTGTGTTAACTCATTAGCTTATCAAGTTTAGCATTCACTAGAAAAGTGAATGGACTCAAAGCCATTGTTTAATTAACTCGGCTAACATTATAGGCTATGGTTCGCTTTTGAAAATGATGAAGTTTCATCAGCTAGTGCTACAGAACCACCGATACTTCAAGCAATACTGTGACGGAGACTGCGCCTCCTGCTGATCACCCTGCATTCCTTCACTGACTGACTGAGACTTCTCTCACCAGATATCTTCCAACAACATGCTGTCTTTCTCATCCTGCTCTTTCACATAAAATCTGAAAGTTTGGTAATATAAGGTACCATATTTTAATTTTGTTCTTTGACTAAAACCACTAGCCAGCCTCAGGCTTGCAATGTGTGTTATTTTACTTCATTTGAAGTTAATATGGTGGTTTAGATAATTTAAATCCAAACTTAAAGTGACATTTTCAACAGATTGTAATCTAGCATTTTCTTTAACTGTTTATGTTTTGCTTTCCAAAAGAGTTTTATTTAAGTTAATCTTCTGAGACTTGTTTGCTTGGTTATTCCTTTTATTCTCTAGGTCAGGGGTGGCAAACTCCAGGCCTCGAGAGCCGGTGTCCTGCAGGTTTTAGATGTGTCCGTGATCCATCACAGCTGATTTAAATAGCTAAATTACCTCCTCAACATGTCCTGAAGTTCTCCAGAGGCCTGGTAATGAACTAATCATTTGATTCAGGTGTGTTGACCCAGGGTGATATCTAATACCTGCAGGACACCGGCTCTCGAGGCCTGGAGTTGGCCACCCC
Organism: Pelmatolapia mariae; assembly: GCF_036321145.2. Lineage (NCBI taxonomy): Eukaryota > Metazoa > Chordata > Actinopteri > Cichliformes > Cichlidae > Pelmatolapia > Pelmatolapia mariae. The sequence continues at coordinate 36,501,772 of NC_086227.1, read as the reverse complement.
TGCTCTAGGTACTAAGTAAAGAGTATTGTAACGATGGTTAAATGTTATTTTACAGTGACAGGTTGGCTATCTCTGCACACTGTTGTTATTTCTTTAAGATACATGTTTGGTTGTGCTGCAGGAAAAAGGGAGTTAATGTGTGCAGGAAGGGGAGGGGGGTCTTGGTTGTTGAGTGACTGTACGGGGCTGAAGTGAGGTGTTGTACGAGAGCACTCTCCCCGGAGTTAACGGCCTGTTTGCCTGTGTCACCGAATAAACGGACAAACTGAGATCAAAGCATCTGGTTCTTGAGAACGTTACACTGGTGTCAGAAGTGAAGAGAAAACACCTAAAAATAAAAATAAAAACCTAAAAATACCCGACACCCTGTTGCTGGCGACGCTGACCGTCACGAGACCCGAGGATGTTGCTGGACAAGATTAAGAAGGAGACGGAGGAGAGGGAGGAGAGGGAGGTTCGTCCACGCTCGCCTGCCCATAGAGTGAGGGAAACGGCGCTGCGGCTGTCTGCTGAGGCTGGATTTTCTCCAGGTTTGACAAGGCTCGGGAACTTTTCGCGCCGTGGCCGCGATTCCGGTGGGACGGAGTTGACCTCGCTTGGCGCGCCGTCACGTGATGTAAACAAACATGGCGGCGCCCAGCAAGCTGCGGCGAACATAAAAACGCCTAAGTTCAACGGCAAGACGCCATGGGAAGTGTTTATTGCACAGTTTGAGCTGTTAGCTGTTGCAGCTAGCTGGTCTGAGGAACATAAAGCTCTCCAATTGGCTTTGTGCCTGTGTGAGGATGCAGCTGCATGCCTGCTGCTGCTGACCGAGGAGCAAAGGGGAGATTATAATGCTCTGGTTGGGGCACTTCAGAGACGTTTCGGGCAGTATAACCATCCGGTGCTGCTGAGGTCGGAGTTCCACAACAGACGCAGATTGCCAGGGGAGCCCCTTCGCATTTTGGGCCATGAAGTCGAGTATCTTTGCCGGAGGGCGTATGACAGCATGCCACCATCAGTGCAGGCGGAGTTAGCTTGTGACCAGTTCCTGCAGACCCTGAGCCCTAAAGAGCTCCGTATGCAAACTCAGCTTGCTCGACCGGCCACACTCAGTGCAGCCCTGGAGCTGGCGTTGGAGAGGGAGAAGCTTGCAGGATCGTCTGGGGGCGCTGATGACACACATGTGGTGAGAGCTATGTCAGCACCTGTGGAGCAGATGGAGATGCCAGCGGGCCTGTGCAGTTTGGTCCAGACGGCTGCTCTGCGGTCGCCTTCCCCTCGGGCTGGCCCACGCCGCCGACCACAGAGCTGCTGGGGATGTGGACAAGTCAGACACCTCATCAGGCAGTGCCCTAAGCTTGCAGCAGTTCAGGGAAACGCCCATGGGCCCGTGTAGGTGGGAGTACACAGGCCAGGGAGAACAACATCCCCACACCACCGCCACTTCCACCCGGTGCAGTCATCGCTGTGGGCTGGACCCAGGTTGGCGACTTTTGCCATGTTCTGGTGATGATTGCGGGGGTGTCCTGTACAGCCCTTCTGGACACGGGGTCCAATGCAACGCTGGTCCGACCGATGTCGTCCCAACCGGAGCTGCTGTGCAACCAACTAATGTGCGACTTAAGACTGTAACCGGTGACCTGGCCCCAGTTAGAGGGAGGGGAGTGTTCCAGTTTAGGTTGGGGGACCTCGGTGTGCCTTATGCTGCCTGGGTGGCTGACGTGCAGGACGCCTGCATCCTTGGGCTGGATTTTTTGCGAGCCATTGGTGGTGTACTGGACTTGGGCAAAGGCTTCCTAATATTCCCTGACGGGAAGAAGGTGCAGCTTATTCCTTCCCCGGTCTGCCTGGCATCTGCCGCAGCATCCACCTCCACCTCGGAGACCCCTGCATACCCGCCACCAGAGCAGCAAGCGGAGGAGGAGGAGAGGCTCTCAGCAGTGAGGAGCATCTGGTCAAAGAACTGTGAGGGGCTGACTCCACAGCAGCAAGAGAGTCTATGGCAGGTACTAAAAGAGTTTAGAGACATTTTTGCCCTGAAAGAAAGTGATGTTGGCTTGACACACTTGGTAGAGCACGTCATTGAGACCAGGGATGCCCAGCCTATTAAAGTGCGCCCCCGCCGTCTGCCCCTGGCTCATCAGGAGGCTGCTGACAAAGAGTTGTGTGAAATGATGAAGGTGGGCATCATAGAGCCATCTGACAGCCCGTGGGCCTCCGCTGTGGTGATGGTGCCTAAGAAAAACAGCCCAAGGATGCGTTTCTGCGTGGACTACAGACCACTCAACAAAGTGACAAAAAAGGACTCTTACCCCCTTCCCAGGATTGACGAGTCTCTCGATTTAGTAGCCGGATCCTCCTGGTTGTCCACCCTGGACCTGCGGAGTGGCTACTGGCAGGTGCCACTGTCCCCTGAGTCCAAACCGAAGACAGCCTTCTGCACCAACAGGGGAATATGGCAGTTCAAAGTCCTGAGCTTTGGTCTTTGCAACGCTCCTGCTACCTTCGAGAGGCTTATGGACAGTGTGCTGGCTGGTGTCCCATGGCAACGGTGTCTGGTCTACCTGGATGAACTTTTTAGCACACGGGAGCTCCTTTGATGAGGAGGGAGGTGGAGTTTCTGGGCCACAAGCTGGGTCATGAGGGCATCAGCACTTTGGAGGAAAGAATTCACACCATTACTGACTGGCCCACCCCAGCAGACCAGAAACAGCTCAAAAGCTTCCTAGGACTGGTGTCACAAACAGGAGGTTTGTGAAGGGCTTTTCCTCTATAGCTGCACCACTCTTCTGCCTGCTACAGAAGGACCGTGACTTCATCTGGACCCAGGACTGTCAGCAGGCATTCAACACCCTCCGCAGATCGCTGACAGAGTCCCCAGTCCTCGCCCCCCCGACCCACCCTGCCTTTTGTCCTGGACACTGAAGCAAGTAATGTGGGGCTGGGAGCTGTGTTGTCACAGGTCAGGCCGGACGGTGAGAAGGTGGTGGCGTACTTCAGCCGGGTCCTGAACAGGAGTGAACGGCGCTACTGTGTCACACGACGAGAGCTGCTGGCTGTGGTGGCAGGGGTAAGACACTTTAAGTACTACCTGTGTGGCACATCGTTCGTTATCAGAACTGATCATGCCGCCCTCCAGTGGCTGATGTCTTTCAGGGAGCCAGAGGGACAGGTGGCTAGCTGGCTGGAGGAGCTCCAGGCCTTCAATTTCACTGTGGAGCACAGAGCAGGGACGCACCATTCTAACGCAGACGCCCTCTCTCGCCGCCCGTGTGCTGCAGCAGGCTGCCGTTGCTGTGAGAAGCGAGAGGAGACAGAGCGGGAACTCACAGCAATGGACGGAGCAACACAGCTTGCCTGCAGGGCCCTTCTGGTGGTGGATGTAGCGGAATGGAGGGCACGGCAGGAACAAGACACTGACCTGCTGCCAGTCCTGCAGTGGCTGGAGAGGGAGGAGCGACCCCTTTGGGATGAGGTCACTGGGTTTTCCATCTGTACCAGGGGGCTGTGGGCCAAGTTTAATGCTCTCAGGCTGAAGGAGGGGGTGTTGGAGCATGCCTGGAAGGATCCTGCCACAGGGGAGGAGAGGTGGCAGGTTGTGGTGCCAAGGTCGCTGAGGTCAGCTGTGCTGAAAGCCTGCCATGGGAGCACTTGGGGGGTCTCCAAGACCCTGCTGCGCCTCTGCCAGGGCTACTACTGGGGTCAGCAGCGGAGGGATGTGGAAGACTTTTGCCGCAGCTGTGATGCATGTTCCTCGCACAAAGGGCCACAGGACCAGTCCCGGGCTCAGCTTCAGCAGCAACCAGCAGGAGCTCCAATGGAGCGAGTAGCTGTGGACGTCATGGGCCCATTCCCTCGTACAGACAGAGGAAACTGCTATGTCCCAGAGGCCATGGACTATTTTACCAAGTGGCTGGAAGTATATGCCATCCCAGATCAGGAGGCTGAGACTGTCGCTGATGCATTAGTGGAGGGGATGTTCAGCCGCTTTGGAACAGCAGAGACCCTCCACAGTGTCCAGGGGTGTAACTTTGAGTCCAAGGTATTTGCTGCCATGTGCGAATGCCTTGGGATTAAGAAGACCCGCACCACCACACTTCACCCCCAAAGCGATGGACTGGTGGAAAGGTTTAACAGGACGCTGGCCCAGCAGCTAGTCATCCTTACCTCAGAACACCAACAGGACTGGGACTACCATCTTCCCCTTACCCTCATGGCCTACAGGTTGGCAGTGCAAGACTCCACCCAATGTACGCCTACCCTGCTCATGTTAGGGAGAGAGCTGAGAACCCCTGCTGAGCTGGCTTTTGGGAAGCCCCCGGATGCGCCAGAGGCGCCACCAGGCCGGGACTACGCAAGGAAGCTGCAGGACCGGCTGGATTCTGCACATTCCTACGCCTGGGAGCAGTTGGCGAAGGCAGGCCTGCGCCAAAAGAGGAATTATGACATCACCACTAAGGGGAGGCACTTCCGTGCTGGGGAGCTGGTGTGGGTCTACAGTCCAAAGAGAAAGAAAGGACGGTGCCCTAAACTGGATAGCAGCTTGGTGGGGCCCTGCAGTGTCCTGGAATGAGTGGGGGAAGTTGTTTACAGGGTGCAGTTGCCTCCTAGAGGGAGGAAAGTGGTGCTGCACAGAGACCGGATGGCCCCCTATAGAGGACAATCCCTCGCCTCCTTCCCTGAGGGATGTGTACAGAGCCCCCATGACCCTGCACAGAGGGACCCCTTGCCGGAGCTGCGTTCCCCTCCCTCGGGCTCTTCACCTCAAAGCCCCAAAGCTCCTTCTACCCCCCAGGGGCTCAGGAGGTCAAGGAGGGAATGTAGACTACCCCCCCCCCCCCACCTCAGAGACTGTGTTGTTCCCTCGGGGACGAGGAACTTATTGCTGGGGGGGCAGTGTAACGATGGTTAAATGTTATTTTACAGTGACAGGTTGGCTATCTCTGCACACTGTTCTTATTTCTTTAAGATACATGTTTGGTTGTGCTGCAGGGAAAATGGAGTTAATGTGTGCAGGAAGGGGAGGGGGTTCTTGGTTGTTGAGTGACTGTACGGGGCTGAAGTTAGGTGTTGTACGAGAGCAATCTCCCTGGAGTTAACAGCCCGTTTGCCTGTGTCACCGAATAAACGGACAAACTGAGATCAAAATGTCTGGTTCTTGAGAACGTTACAGTATTTTATGACTTAGTGTAATACAGTGGTCCCTCGTTTATCATGGGAGTTACGTTCTAAAAATACCCACGATAGGTGAAATTCGCAACGTAGCCAGCTTTATTTTTTTACAATTATTATAGATGCGTTAAGGTTGTAAAACCCCTCACTACACACTTTATACACTGTTCTCAGACAGGCATGAAAATTTTCACACTTTTCTCTCTTGTTTAAATACTCTCAAAGTTCAAACCTTCGTAGAAAAATAAGTCCAGTATCATAGAATGAAACCAAAGGCACCCACAGGTGACTTTGACGGTGCAAAACGTTTCGTCGACATTAATGTGTTTGTTGGGGAGAAAACTTACAAACATACAGTACAGCACTTCAGAGTCAGACTGCTAGAGATCGAAGATTTATGTAAATTTGACAAGCTGAACGCATTCTGTACTGTAAGGAGACACGGCACAAGTCCGCAGCCAATCAGGACGCAGAACACAATGAGCTGTGAAAAAAAAAATCTGCAAAACAGCGAGGCCGCTAAAGGTGAACCGCGTTATAGCGAGGGACCACTGTACTGAGCATTCATAAGTGTGGTACTTTTACATTTTTATAGTTATATAGCATATTTGAAATGAATAACAAAACTCAAACACAAAATAATATTTGACTTACTCTTATATTTGAACCCAGGGCCCTTACCTTTTACCTGACACAATAAGTACAGGTGGGTGATATCTATCTATCTATACACACACACACACACACACACACACACACACACACACACACACACACACACATAATATATGACAGGTTGATATTCTTAACCAACTGGTTAGCAGATTTCAAAAAGACACTATCATCCAAGATCGCAAGCAAAGAGAAAAAAAATCTTGGGAATCTTAATTAGGTACCTTTGAATACCCAAATCAGCAGCAGTTAAAATGTCAAATGCTATTTATCAACTCACTAAAGGTAGCAGAGCAGTTTGCAGATTGGGTATGAATTACCATTCTCCTCCTTCCCCTCTAGCTGTTGCTCATACCGAATGGTCAGAGTGGCTTGCCTGGCCTCATTTGCTGGTTAATTGCATTTTATAGTTGAGCTAAAGACCTGTCATCTGTTTCTCTGGTTTCATTTATCTTACAAATAACCCAGAGAGGGTGGGTTAAAGTACCTGTGCAGGCCAAATAAGCTCTTTTCCTGAATTTTCCAAAAGCCCTTTATTGCAGAAATCACACTTTATTTCATGCCTGTAATGAGAAAGAAATGCATTTTGGGAATTCATGCATTGAAAATATTAGGGGAAAAAAATATGAAGAAAGGTATCTTTTTGTGAATTCTGGCTGTCAATCAAGAACGGCTGCAATAAGAATCCTTACAGGACATACACATGAATTTTGTTCCAGTTTTGGAACTGTAAAAACATTAAAAAGTTCCCCAGCTAAAAACATGAACAGTATAAAAATATATCTTCTGCTGTAGCACAGAGCATTGTGTTGCATCTTTTTTTCTTCAAGGTAGTGTGTATTCCCACTGTGAACGGTGTCCCCATTCCTTGTAATTATGCAAATGACACATTAATGAGGTGTAATTGTGAATTCATGAAGCAGCAGGGATAAACTGTATAAAGATGCCATGTCTTAATAGTGGTAGTGGGACGCTTCATCATCGAAGGGCTGAATACGCTAATTGTTTACCCACCACTGCTACTTTAAGTAGCACATATTCATTTTGGGGGCATGAAGTCTAGTTATGAGTGTTTATACTACTTAATGAATGGTGTTGAGTGTTTATAGTGGCAAGGAATATTTACTACACAAACTATACATTTTAAAAGACACAGAGCCAGTGTAAAACAGCCCGAAGCAAAGGCTCAGCTTAGCCTTCACATCATTTCTTCTATTCTGCATGTGAGATAATTAGTGCACTGTAAAACTGCTTATTGCTGTCAGTGGCCTTTTTCAGTTGAAGTGAGTCAGCAGTTTCCCCAACAGAACAATATTTAAATGCATTGTGAATCTGTAGAAAATTGCTCTGAGCATTTTGAATTTGAACAATTTAGAATTTAAAGACTTCGAGAGGAACTGATGAACTGAGTGAACTGGAGTCAATTATGTTTTCTTTAGAGGGCATTCTATTTCACAGCCAGCCTCTTTACACATTAACTACTCGGTATACAGTTTATTAATACACAAATGCCTTCACTGATGATGCAGTATGTAGATTTATTTATAAAAATAATCTTAATATCTGCCTCTAGATTGAAACATTTATTGGATGCTTACTGGTGTTAAACACTGCAAATCTTACAGCCTCCTCGCTTTAGCGTTTCTTCATGAGGTTGTTAATGTTTCACTTTGTAAATAATTTATAAACAGAATTTGACATATATTCATCTCCTAAAGCTTTTAATTTTTGCTGCCACTTTAAAGCTTCATTTATTTCACATAAGTGACTGGCACATGAGAACTATAGGCAGTATTCAAAAAATTTACATATCCACCACAATCTTGGAACCTTGAAAAGAAGTTCTAAGTTAACAACACATAGTTTGTTAGCAAGCTGCGTAGATAAACTGTAAAGGCGCAATGCACTGAGACAGATACCTGCTAATTAGTGCTAAGTAATTGCGCAATAAAGTACTAGAATTTTACTCAACAAACCTGAAACACAGTACTTCTAGATGCTTCGCAGCGTTGTTAATCACATTTTCCCCCCAGATAATTGTATTAAGATGCTCCAAAAGGCAGCAACAATGCAAACATAGTGAAGAATTCCAGTTTAGCAAGTAGAGCTGGACCACATCAGTCCAGCTCTGAGGTCTTTACACTGGCTGCCTGTCCGTCAGAGGATAGACTTTAAAGTTCTGATGCTGGTCTATAAAGCTCTGAATGGTTTAGGACCAAAATACATCAGTGACCTCCTGACCCAGTATGAACCTTCCAGATCCCTCAGGTCATCTGGATCCGGTTTTTTATCAGTTCCCAGAGTCAGAACCAGACACGGAGAAGCTGCATTCAGCTTTTATGCTCCATATATCTGGAACAAACTCCCAGAAAGCCTCAGATCAGCTGAAACACTCAGTTTATTTAAATCCAGGTTGAAGACTCACCTGTTCTCAGCTGCTTTTGAATAAAGCACCAAATCCACACTTTTAAGCTTAAATTTTAAAACTTACATTTTAACTTCTGATTTTATCTACTGTCCTGATTTTATCTACTGTTTTGATTTTTGATTTTATATACTGTTTTGTTTGTTTGTTTGTGTTTGTTTGCTTGTTTGCTTGTCTTAATCAATTTCAAATCATGCTTTTTATTTGTTTTTGTTTTTAATGTCTCTGTAAAGCACTTTGAATCACCTTGTTGTTGAATTGTGCTATATAAATAAACTTGCCTTGCCTTGCCTTGCCTTATAGGAGATGAAGCTACAACTTCTTTTGTCGGCACAGTCGTCAATCAAAGCAGCCATAATTTTAGCAGCTTTCAGCCCTAAAATTACCTGAATGGGTAAGAAATCATAAAACAAACAAAAAAACCCCCCAAAACATAGTTTAAATAAATTTGCTGCATTTGCTGTCAAGGGGAAACATATCAATAGAGGCATTATTTATTTATTTATTTATTTTTGGGCCGCAAACATGCTTTTTAAATTCTGTTAAAATCTGCATTTAAAGATAGTAGTCACCAGATAGTCACCAGAAATCCCAAACTTGCATAAATAAAAACTTTGAGCAGACAGAAGTTATCAGAAGAAGAGTGTGCATTGTTCTGACCAGGAGCATGACTGCTATTTTTTGCCTCATTCACCGGGTTACATGCTTTGAATTTGTACTCCAGGTAGTCAAATGTGGCATTCTACTCTAACATCCTGAGGTATTAAAGAAGAGGATTCACCTCAAACTGTGGTGGATGCTGTTGGGTTATGCAGGGCTGGAACAAATTATTTTCGGCCACACAAACACAAACACTTCACTCTCTTTTTGCTCTTTAGCTCCACGTGACTTCATCTTCTCCCACAAAATGAAATTCAAGTTTAAAAGTTGCTGTTTTGACACAGTACAGAAGAGGCAGTGCACACTGCAGATGTGCTTGTGTGAGTCAGAAAGGATTTCCATGGAACAAACATGTAAAATACCAACTGTGCCAAAGGTGAGTCAGTGTGGGTGAGATAAACAAATTTAAAACTAATAATTTTATGGACAGAGTGGCAGATATATACACACACACAATTTTAACTTTTTGTAGTATGACACATAAGAGCCTAAAATATGGATGTTTTAAATATAGCGACATGGGATTTCTATATACTTAGCAGCTGGCAGCATGATCCACCATCCCCAAAAACTGTACAAATGTAGTTCAACCGTCACAGTAAAAGGTGGATTAAAAAAGAAAGGGACTTTTATTAATTAATTATTAATTATTTTATTATTAAAACTTTATTTGTAACAGTATTGTTCTCACCTTAACTCCTAAAATCTGGAAATATAGCAGTAGTGCTACAATGGATGCCAAGGAATATAATTCCCAATTATCTTGTTTAGTTAGTCTTTCTTAAAGAATCGACACAAAAGAAAAGTTTCAGAGGTGCTTGTTAGTATTCAAACAGAGTTTTAAAGTGCCAATGAATCTGCTGAAAAACAGAAACTGCATCGCTTCTCTTTAGTTTAAGTGGAGCAAGTTACACTGCGGATGTCAATGGCAGTGAGTTAGAGAGTGGCAGAGAGGGCGTGCTTTTGCATTCGTGACACATACAGATGTCTGGAATCAACTGCACATGTCAGGGCTTTAATTAGTTTCAACACTAAATCGATGGGGACTGATTAATAAGACAGGGGCCAGTGCGAAGGTTGAGGCAGGTTACCGAAACAAGAGAGCTTGCTTAAGGAGAAAAACTAATTGTATGAATTATTGAGCAAGCTGTCCATTGTGAGCAATAGCGCAATTGGATTTTTGGAGAAATAATAATAAATAAATAATAAAACAAAATGTACCCACTGGACTTAAAATTTTCTTTAACTTAATTTACTGTGGTGGATGATTAAAGATTTCTTTATGACTTCTTAATTACATAATGAGAGGCCATCGAAGGACTGATTGATAGCTAGATCTAACCTATTTCATTCTATGAAATCATTATGTTCATTTTGGCTTTTTTTTTTTTTTTTTTTTTTTTAAATATTCTCATCTGGGCAGTCCAGACTCTAATTTAGGGGAGTAACTACCATTGCGGTTGCCAACTCATCATATTCTTCAACACCCTAATCATAAATTAACTTTTATTCAGCCCTGAAAAACCTTTTAAAAACCAGAAATTGTACTGAAAAGGCATTAATACAGACAATAAACATACATAAAGATGAGACAGATGTTCAGGGAGATACGGGAGCTACAAAATGAAAACCATGTGGACGGAGAAAGGAAAATAAGTGGTGATTAGTGCTTTAGCTGTATAATATAGATTTTCCCTCTTGCATTTATGAATCCAATTAATGGTTTCAGATTTATAATGAAAAGACATGTAATTAAAGCTGATTACTCATCATAGAAAATCTATGAAAATGTAACCCCTATCCATGACACGTGATTGTAAGCTGACATAAATTAGTTACTGGCAACTTTACATTACTTTCTGACTGATGGGTATGCATGATGACTTTTTCATATTAAATATTTAACTCCAGTCCAAGTAGTGCCTATTTACTATATAGGTTGACTGTGAAAGCCAATCTCCAGTTTAACACAGAACTAGTCACTGTGCTGCTGCATTATGGGAAAAGAGAGAGAGCGAGAGAGAGAGAGAGAGAGAGAGAGAGAGATCTGTAGGCATACTTGACAACAGTTTGAACCAAGCAGATGGAAGAAAGGGCTGCAGGGTCAGGGAAACAATGCTCCTCCTTTACTTGTTCTCTTATCATCTGTAGTTCTTAATTATGCTGCAGGTCTTTGCTCATTAGGATTTCAGTGGGCAGAAAAAGTGTTAAAAGGTGATTGACCATACTACTGCAGTGATACATAACATTTCTAGACACTGGAAAAAAAAAGTTGGGTAGTCAAAGAGGTTGACTGATTATCTGGACATTCAGTCAAAGTCTAGAATGGCTGGTGGACCAAACACGGTCAAGGGCCGTCACACACACCGAAGTTAGGCTGGCACCCCAGATTGACTGGCTGGCAGCTGCTGGCCTAAATACTAATCAGAGTCCATGTGTACAACGCTGTTTTCACTGCAGCTCTGAACTTCCCTACGATTTATCCAGCAGAGCTGTTAGAACACACAAATCTCTTGCACATATGCAACAGACATTTGTGTTCAGATTGTTCAGTTCAGTCCAGTGGTTATTGCTGGCTTCTTTTCTTCATTTGTTTTTTCTGTATTTCGGATGTTACTGTGATATGTATGCTGTAGCAGTCAGGAATAACTTTCAGTCTGCAACATGTAGAAAATATGTGAAAAGTACTGCCTGATTACTCCCCCAAAGAAATGCCAAGACAAGTCAAGTTGATCAACACCAATAAATCTGATTTTAAAAAAATTACATTAAGTAAAATCTATGTGAGAGATGTTGTACTGCATTGCATTAGATTCAAAGACATTCTCAGAGTGATTGGTAAGTCAATACAGCGAACATTACAATGAAGAAAATCTTATGATGAATAAATTATAATAGTTATTGTCAATAAATAAATAAACGAGTAGTTTCAAAGGACTTCATCTATTCCAATGGGTGTATTAAGTATGGTAATACATGCACAGCAGGCTAGTGAATGAGTAGGCATTGTAGCTTGACTTGAAAGAACCAAGCATCCTTGAAATCACTGGCTTTCTTACGTTTGTGATACAAGTAGAGTGGTTGGAAATAATACAGTTATCCTGTCACAGTGTTACAATGTATGGTTCGACCTGCTTGAATTTTAAATTTTTTTTTTTTAAATACATTTTATAATATTTGTTTTAATATCTAAATATCTGTTTATCAGACACACAAGATATATAAATGGTACTTAAATGTAAATGTACTGTAACTACATGATCAAAACACTTTCTAATCCATTAAAAGCATTAAATGCTGTAATCAGAAATAGAAATGTAGGTCATGGCCTATGAAATTATCCAGTATTAACCCAATTAGAATGCTATACTAATTAGAAACAAAAGTCTACTTAAGTCATAATATACTATTTAAAGAGATTGGCACACCACTAGTAGTACTTAAACTGAGTATTTATTTGTAGTACTTATTTGTATTCCATCCTTGTCTTTGTTGTTTGTTTTTGTTTACCTGCTTCCTAGTCATTAAGTCATTTCAAGGTATTACTCTATAACCACCTAATGTAATTTTCAGCATACAATAATGAACATTAATTGCTAAACTGTACCATTTAATTTTTTCCACTACTTTTCAGGAATGTTAACAATATATTACAATATCTTTTTAGTGCAATATATAATGGGAAATTTGATAGGCAGAGCATTTACTAGGTTATATACCCAACAGGAAAGCATCATTATTTCCATTTTCCCATGTAAAAATGGGTTAGGATGAGTAATAGTAAGGTTTTGTGACAGAAAAGCAAACTAAAAAATGTTGATAATTTTTTGGTCCCTGCTGGTTGTCAAGTCATCATGTTGTCAAGTCACAAATTTACTTCACACTGCTTGGTATACTCATATTTTTTGTCAGGCTTGTCATTACTTTTGGTTGTTACAGGGCTTTTTTGCAGTCTGGTGCTGGTTAATTCACTAGTGCAAGACTTCAGTCAAGGCAGTTGACAGCTGACTGAAGAATTTTTGACAAAAAAAGGAAAGGCAAAAGGGGAATGCAGCTCAGGCATTGCAAGAGAAGGAGTTTCCTGTTTATGTGGCAGCAGATGAGTCATGACATGAGAGCCACTGCCTCCTAGGTCAGGTTGTTAAAAATGTAGATTGTGTATAAAGGACGGAAGCTTTCATTGCTTCTGCGAGCACTTTCTTCTGAGCTTTTTAGTGCTTCCTAACTAACATTCATATTCTGATGGATGGATCGGAGAGCAACTTGAGGATACTTGGTATGCAGACTGGAGGAGCCAGGGACCGAACCACTAACCCTCCTGAGCTACAGCCACCCACTTTCATACACATAATGAATGTAGCCACCCAGACATCATGCACTGGTTTCAGTGTAGCACATTTTAACAGCCTTTTTTCCATTGATGGGGACCATCATGAAAAAAATTGATAAATAACTCTAAATATCTCTTCCTGGACTGCAGAATGAAGGCAAAAGGGCCAACAGAGCTCAGCATCTCGGGGAAGAAGAGAGAATGCCAAGAGTGTGCAAAGCAGTAATCAAAGCAAAGGGTGGCTACTTAAGAGTTTAAAATATAAAAATAGTTTGCGTTATTTCATACTTTTTTGTTTACTACATAATTCAATATGTGTTCATTCATAGTTTTGATGCCCTCAGTGAGAATCTACGATGTAAATAGTCATGAAAATAAAGAAAAACCATTAAATGAGAAGGTGTGTCTAAACCTTTGAGTGGTGGTGTATATCAGTTATTAATGGTCTGTCGGTATGTGGAAGCCAGAACTTCAGCCCTGCTGAAATCCATACAGGCAGGGGTGGGACTTTATTTTGATGAGCACACCCTGCCTCACAGGCCTGAATGTGCACTTGAAGCCATTTGTAACTGTTAACATATTTGATCTACTGCTCACCGCAAACAAGCACAAGCATAAATGTTGGATTTTTAATTGCATTTTCATACGTTTTACAGCTTATGGATAGACAGATAGATAGAATTTATTTTGAACATGCAAATATAACTGAAACAACAAGAGAAAAAAAGAAAAAGAAAAACAACACTAAAAAATCATCAGGTTTTCATGTATATATCTATGTCTACAGAATTTGTGTGCTCGAAAAGGAGTAGGATGAAGTTTACACTTTTCCTGTTCCTACCCCCTTATTTCAAATTTCATTGCTTACAAATCCATATCCAGAATTCAACATTATTTGATCCATATATGTTTAACTATGTACAAGTCTAACACATTGAACATACACAAAAAAAAAAAACATTTTCAGCACGTAAACCAAAACAACAACAAACTACATTTTTACATAAACTAATCACGCTGTGTTTAACACCCGCTTAATCTCTGAGCTTATTTTATATCTCTGTGAAAAACACCTTAATGAACACTTAAGCCTGGGGTACTCTGGCCTTGATCTATAAAAAATGAGGACACAATGAGACAACTCAGTCACTGAGAGGAAGATTTCCTATATTCATGCAATTTATTATTTCTGAAGAATCGTGTGAATTTTTGTATTGATGTACTTTTCTTGATTTCATGTGTACAGGTGTTGCACACACGAACTCCTCTGACTGTAATGCTCTCATATTTTACATTTGTCCTTACTACTGGCTTGCTGAACATAAGGATTCCTCTCAGGTCATGAGTATTTGGTCTTATTTGGAACAAGTTCTGAATGTTGTGGGGCAAAGATTTATTTGCTGCTTTGTACATTGTTTGTGCAGTTCTGAGGTCAACCAAATCTTTACATTTGAGAATATTTATTTTGATTAAAAGTGAATTTGATGGTTCTCTTGAAGTAGCTTTATTTATTATCCTTATTGCTCTTTTTTTGCAAAATGTATATTGGATGGGTGTTTGTTTTATATGTGTTTCCCCACACTTCCTCACAGCATGTCATGTACGGCAGTATAATAGAACAATAGACAGTCTATAATGACGTTTGATTTATGAGATCCTTAACCTTGTAGAGAATTGCCAGAGACTTCGATATTTTGCCTTTGATATGAGTAATGTGGGGAATCCAGGATAGTTTGTGATGTATTATCACACCAAGGAATTTTATTTCACTCTGTCTAATTCAGTGTTATTTATTGTCAGTTTACTATTGGAAGAATATGTGCAATTCCCAGCTTTTCCTAGTGATAAAAACCTCCCTTATAGCCATCCATACTACACAAAGTAATGCAATAAACGATTAACCTGTTGAACCCCAGTGCTCCCGGTTACGGGGGCAAGAGAGAGAATATCTGGTTTAACGGGATGTTTCTTCACTCCAGCAGCAAAAGAAGACCAAATCTATGCTTCACGTTTGAATAACATTGTGATATATTCCCTTTGACTTTTGTTGTTTTGCCTCCATGATAAAATTGTATTTCCTGTACAGCTCTATCTCTCTGTGTGCTTCGAGACCAGTTTCCCATCAAAAATCTCTATTTTCTCCATTATTTGCTTGTTTATTACACACCAGTCTACTGTTGTGTACAGTGTTGTAAGCCGCTGGTTTTTGGGTTTTTTTGTTCCAAAAAATGACTTCTGTGAAAGTTAAAATTTTTTTGGTCTGGAATAGCAAAAATTTGGCTTTCTTGTCAAATTATGCCGATGTCTCTAATAAAACCTCTGTGACTTTGTGAAAAACAGAAATGTTTGTGTTTTTCACTTTCTACTATAGAAATCTCTATTTTTTTTTTTACAACTACAATAATAAACAAAAAACACCAAACACAAACAACTAATTAAAAAACACTGGACAGTCTGGGTAATGAGCTACCAGGACTTTTTCTGTAATTTCACAATTTCTATTATTTTCTTACAATTTAAGTCCAAGTAGTCGTCCTGAGAGATTTTTTTTGTTACAGCAGCTTTTTATTTATCATGTAGAAAAACAGTTAAATATTTAACTTCTCTACAGTTACAAAAGAGGAGTTTCACCGGTCCCGCCAGCTTAGGCTCAAAGTGGGCTGGATGTGACCCGCAGTATAAAATGAGTTTAAGCCTGTAGGACTTATTTAAATGATTTCATTTTTTTAAGATGTTTGCCATTTCGCTTATAGGTTCTTGTTTGTTCCTGTATTTTCATGAATGCTAAGTCTTTGGTTCTTAGTTCCAGTTTGTTTTTGAGATTTTTTTTTTTTGTTCGATCACTACTGTGTCAGTTCCCCTTTAAGCTTATTCTTGGATCTACTTTTTGCTGTTTAGTTACTGTCACTTCTTGTTTTAATTTAATAGTTGTCTCTTGTGCTTTATGTGTAGTTTGACTTCCCCTCCTGTTTCATTATCTTCACCTGTGTCTCATTACCCTGCTGTGTCCTATTTCCTGATTGCCCTTTTGTGTAGAAATAGTGCTGTCATCCACTCAGTCTTTGTCTCAGCGTCTGTTATCAACCCTGTGTGTCCCTGCATTTCCATGTTGGTTTCACGGTGCATGCCTATATTCAGTCTTCAGTAATATTTGCCTATATTCAGCCTCATATTCAGTCTTTGGTAAAGACATATGAGGGTTTGTTGCACCTTATTGCACAAATGGGTTATTAATTATTTGCTCCTGGATTTTAAAGTAAAACCAACCTGCTGCCTCATTTACAAGCTTATTCTCGCATTATGAATTGAGTCTAGTGAAATGTGTTTTTTAAAACACTTGCCAGAAAGCATGAAAAATAGTGAATGGAAAACATGGGATTGATGGATTCTGTAGACACATGCCACAAGTCTGTTTTTCTTTGTTGCCAGTACTTTAAATATCTTAATATTCTCAATATATGGCACACCTGTTCATCTGATGAGGGCACACAGGTAGCACAGTGCATTTGTTTTATTTATTCATCATTTAATGTTAGCTGGTGTGCTCAAATAATTAGTTAAATCTATAGTTAAAGTGTGTGTGTGTGTGTGTGTGTGTGTGTGTGTGTGTGTGTGTGTGTGTGTACAAATGAGATAAGACTAATTGAGTTTTGTTCAGATTTTGGGTAACAGAAATTGAATCAGATCTTTTTATGAGCATGACAGAAAAATGAGAAACAGGAGGAGAAAGCAAAGTAGCCAAGGATGTGACGGACAGACGAGAGAGCAAACGAGCTACAGGAGAGGTGAAGCAAGGGAGCGCATCAGATGGACAGATAAGACCAGAGTTAACACAGTTTGTCACAGTTCAAAAGAAGACCTAGTCACACAATAGAAGAAAAGGCCATGAGATCAGAGTTGGCCAGTTTTCTAGACTGAACAAAGCACTGGCAGCACAGAATCTGCCACATAACTACATATTAATGTCAAGCATCTTATTTTTTTTCTTAGGGTTTCATACAGAGGTTAGAACTGTTGCTTCACAGCAAAACTAGACACATTAGGTTAATTGGTGGCGTGTAATGGTGGCGTGTGAATAGCTGTCTGTCTCTGTGTGTTAGCCCTGCCTGTGACCTGTCTAGGCAAAATCTGTGTCTCATGATATGACAGCTGGGATAGGCTATAGCCACAGCAGGATCCTGAATAGATAAGCAGAAAAGAGTGGATGAATAGATGGAAGTTTGGAAAGTTTTTGCATTAGTGAGTGCAAAGAACCAGTGGAATGCTATTGTTTTAGAATATTTAATTTGATCATGTAATCATTATCTCTGTTGTTTTTTTAGGATTCTCGGTGACATTTAATGTCATTTTTGTGTTTTCTTTCTTCTTTTTTTTTTTTTTTTTTTTTTTTTTAAAACCTGTCCCGTTTGGTTCTTTTGCCATCAGAATTATTGTCTAAAGGCGAAGAAAGATGCCCAACGGATTTACTTTACCAAATGGACCATCCCAGCCTTGCCGTAATGGTCCATTTGATTTACCTTTTTATTGTTTATTTTATTTTATTTTATTTTATTTTTTTTACTTGCTAGATACGGGACAGGGGAAAAGAAAAGGGAGAAAGAAAGAGGGGGGGGAAAAAAAAAACAAAACAAAACAAAAAAAAACAGCGGAGAAGAGGGACGGGGATAAAGGGCAAAAAACAAAAACCAACAAAATAAGCAGACAAAAAATACATATATCGATCACCTGGATCACCTGTTGAGAAAGAAAAAAGAAAACAAGCAGAAGAAAACGAGAGTAATAGAATAAACAACATCACAATGATATATGGGAATATAACACTAAATACTTAATATTAAACATTATTGTGCAGCACGTAAGATCGACAGCGCACAGTGTGCTTTGAGGTAGGAGCCAAAAAGGGTGTAGTTTGTGTGTGTGTGTGATCACCTGTGTGTACACCTGTGAGCATGAGCGCGCTTGTATTTAAAAGGTTCCTTAATGTAATGATCTGCTAGAGGGTGTGGGGGGGCCACAGTCCCATCCTCCAGGGCATGAAGCAGGTATGGAGGAGATCAAAACTCCAGACATCCAGAGGCCCCCAGAACACAAGAGACCAAGGAAGACCAACAGAGGGGCAGCCGCGCTACTGTCCCAGAAAGAGCTGAGGAGAGTCCCAGATGTGTTTTCAAGAAGTAAATGTCAGTAATTAGAGATCAAGCCAATGTTCTAATTCAGGGTTTTTATTTTAAACATTAATAAAATTAATGTTCCTGTAAATGTGTGGCGTATTGGAGAACAGAAAATTTAAAAGTGAGAACTCTGCAAACATTTGTAGAATTACAAGTACAAAGAAAGCTACTTTAACATAATTTAATATTAAAGTAACTTTAATATAACATTAATATAACAAGGGTGTAATACTAACTTATGAAATTTTACATTGTATCATGTATATTCTACCAAATCAAACATAATTTTGTCTTTTGGTAAAAATAAATGTTACTTGTTTTTAGCTGTGGGACAGCAGTTCACATCATTTCACTAGAAAACTTTATTTCAGTGTATCTCCCTGTATTAGCATGGGATTCTTAATTAGACAGGGTTAACAAAAGAAGAGCAGCCACCAGGATTCACCCCTCTCTGGCATGTGACACCTTTGAAAGGATGTTCTAACTTGCCAGCCTAGTGGCCATCTCCTGTGATTAATGTGTATGTGTCGAGAGCTTCTTTTGGCAGGGTCTTGTCTGACATGTCTTGAAAGTTCAATTGTATTCATGGTAATCAGTGCTTAATTCAAATGAGAGCATTAGAATTGCAAATGCTAGTAGATGGTTTATAAGTTCAAGTACAGTGGGGTTAAAAATATCTAGTGGGATCACATGGGCGTAAATGGAAAGGAAGAAAGGAGTAGCAGAAATGTGTATTGCACAATGGGGACGCATCAGAAATAGAATAGCATGAACTGGGGGACTATATTGTATCTAGGCAGAACAGCTGGTCGATTTTTCTCCGATTAAGCATAAATATCCTTTGGTCAAAATGAACTCTCAGTCACCAGTCATGTCATCACAGTTCACTTGAAATGCTTGTGCAGATCAACCTGTTAGTACTTAACCACTTTGCAATGTCTCATTTCAAGCACTCTAAACTGTGATAGATAGAAATAGACAATTCCACTTCAGAATTGCCTGTTAATCACTTTGGCATTTTTCTCTCAATGTGCCAAATATTTCTTGGTGTTCAGAGTTTTCATTTGCATGCTAATGAAGGTGAAGGGCAGAAGCCACTAATTACAATCCAGTAAAGGCCTGCCTAATGGTCCACTAAAGACATAGCATGGCTGAGCCCATAATTCCATTATGCAAATGCATAGTCAGGAGTGGAAAACCCACAGTCATTGCAAACTGGATCGACTGTTGCTGGACTTCTTTGCACTTGTTCAGGATGTAAAACAATATACTTGTCTTTGCAGCTTGTGTGAATAATGACTAAGGGCATGTTGCTACAAAAACAAACAAACCCAACAACAACAACTAAAAAAAGCAAACAAAAAATAAACACAAACACAAAATCCCACTCCCCCAAATATAGCAGCAGTCATTTTCTGAAATGCTGTATTTGGATCAATGACTGTGAGTATAAAATTGGCACAACTGATGTAATATTGTCCTGTTCCACTAACACAAATGTCACGGTCAAAACAAAGAAGTCAAATGTAGAATGAACAAAATTAAGTCTATATTGTGTGATAAAAAACTAAAACAAAAAAGTCTAACAAAGACACCTAAAATGAGCACGAGAAGCATGAGAAGCATGCATCCTACAATTACACAGGATTAAATAACAGAGGGGGGAGTAATCAATAAAAACAATGGGCGGCAAGGAATCACAAAGGACACAAGCCAAAGACAACAAGAAAAAAACAATGTACATATTCTTGTATCTTTGATAATATTTTGCAACTGTTGTTGTGATTTGGCGCTATATAAATAAAAATGAATTGAATTTGATATTATTATCTAAGCCCCCGACTCTGCCTCCAAACTAACCCTCACCTTTAAGGAAGCAATACTTTGTCTGCCCAAATACTGCCTATGCTCCCTTCCACTGAACACAAAAAGACACACGTCCATCCACAAAAATTAAAAACCATATCTGATGCCAATTTTGGCCATTTTAATGGATTTCCCTTTCTCACTGCAATCTTGTTATGGACCTCAAATGCACACAAAGAACAAACATCAGCTTCTGTCTGTGAAACTGACACGACTTTCCAAATCTGTGTTAAGTGCCACTGTGTTCGTGTTTTAGTGCCCACACCAATACAATCCTTCCTTACCTAGTTGCTGAAAATGAAATTTTGACAAATTTCAATGTGTTTTCGATGGTCATGCTGCACAACGCACTTAAAATGCAAGGAAACTAAACATTCATATGTCAACTCAAACACAATCACAGAGAAAAGGTTTAGTTTGCATTGTTGGCAACTTAATGATATTGATGATGATATCATATTGCCACTCGAAATGAAATAAGGACAAAGATAATATTGGTTAGATAAAATTTCATATTCTCTAGATACATACGATAAATATAAACCCCCAGTATCACCATTATTAAAAGCTACTGATGAAGAGATAATCTTAAAATGTTGGAAAATACTGAAAGTAAGTGATAACTGCATTTTCATGAATATCAAGGAATAATACAGTAAGACCATGAACCTGCCAATTCAGTGTGGAACCTTTTTGGTTTTCACAGCAACGGTGTGTAAAGTGAATGCCATGTTGTCTAATATTTACATAAAAACATTATTATACATCCATGTCTACATGCCTGACTTGTTGCCATGTGATTGGCTGATTAGGTATTTTTGGAAAATGAGCAGTTGAACAGGTGTACCTAACAAAGTAGCCCATAAGTATATGTAGATTACATGTAAATCTCCTCATTTTTTCTGCTTAATAGTAATTTTAAATCAAGGTTAGGCAAATTCGGATTGTGTCTAATCCACTTACCACCCACACTTCTTAGACTTCTGACAGTGACTTTTTCCCCTTTCAGAAATGTTCCAACCATTGCTG
The DNA here is from genome assembly GCF_036321145.2 of Pelmatolapia mariae. Classification (NCBI taxonomy): domain Eukaryota; kingdom Metazoa; phylum Chordata; class Actinopteri; order Cichliformes; family Cichlidae; genus Pelmatolapia; species Pelmatolapia mariae. The sequence goes on along the minus strand of NC_086227.1, from coordinate 36,480,462 downwards.
CCAAGATGCTGTATTGTCACCAGCAAGTCAGGTAAGCAACAGAGCAGTTTTCCCATCCTAGAAATTCAGATAAGATCAGAGAATGCTTCATTTGTAAAGAGGCTTTGGGGTGCAAAGGTGTCAGCCTTGGTGGATTAATTTTAAAGCTGAGGCAATTTGCACTTGTAATTGGTAATGAAGGAGCCATTTGCTTGCACTTTTCAGGGCTTGTTTGCACCACAACCTGATTTGCATAATTTTATTAGGGAAATAAGCAAAGAAGCTGTGACTGAGTTGCCAACACGTGCACAACTTGTCCCTGTGAATCGCTGGTTAGACCAGTGAAAAGAATCAATACTGATTTTTGTATAAGGCTTGACACTTTGTTCAACGCTGTGCTATCAGCACAGTATACATGTGTTTATGCTGGACACCCAATAATCTTACTGTGATCCATGCAGAAAGACAGATACATAAAAAGACCAACTTCCCCTTTAGCAGTTCTGTCATTGAGAAGTAGTCAAGTGTCTCACTGATTTGCAGCAACCTGTCAATGATCACAGAATCCCTGGGGGAAATACAGCAGCACAGCAGGTGACAGTCATTTAAAATGCTAGCTTGGCTCTGAATCCCTACATCAAAGACGAAAAAATTGGACTAATCTCTATTCAGGTCTTGCTTGTGGCATTCTCTGAGCAGTTATAGAAGGATCACATGGGCCCTTCATACTCCCTTAATCTGTTTTACAAGCCAAAATTATAGTTAAAAACATTCAAAACAACAGTCTGCTGCATGGGCATTCTGCCCACAATGTAAAAATACCATGGAGTTCCAGTCTATATAAAAAATATGTGGCAACAGTACTATAATAGAGTACTTATGTTTTCCTCAAGGAGGGATGCAGGGAGCCCTGGCAATTTGTGACCAGGTCCTGTGGTAAGCCACAGAAAACAAAACAGCAAATTACATCATAACTAAAAATAGACTGCATCAGGGAGGTTTGTGGCCATACTGGTTGGGGGAATTAGTGCAGTTATGTACTGGGTTACAGAATTTGTAGAAGCAACATGAATACTGACAGCTATATGTGGATGTGTGGTATTTGGAAAGTGATTACACCAAATAATTTAGATAATGTGAAATACTAGATCACATTATTAACATTTTTTTACTATCTGCATCTGGTTCATCTTATGTAGATTTAGTTTCAGGGCTCGATAACAGGGAGCATAACCTGCTTTGGATTGTATGTAAGAGATGGCCACAGTCACCTCACCTGTTGGTTTTTCACCTCCTGTACGGCTGTTATGAATGCACAAATTAGTTGAAAAAGACCAAAAATAGACTGTAAACATATTGAGAAAGATGTTTACAGATGTGGACATAATGGGTAATGACTTGCCTTTAGAGCCAACCTCAAGTGGCCTTTTGGCACTTCTCTACTGGCATCTCTTGGAGCTTACCACCTGACTGGATTGGGCTGCTGCAGTAATGACTTACTGGTTTGTTATACAGCGATTCCACTGTACCAGATCAAACAGACTGCAAGAGAGACTGCAAGCCTAAATAAATGAGTAAAAACAAGTTTTTGATGTCAAGTATCTGGTAATTGTTTAGTTGGCTGTGGTTATAACCCTAACAACTCTAGCCCAAGCTACTGCCACATATATAACATGGTATATATTTATATTGTGGGTAACTTTTGATTGACTTGAATACAAAGTGCTGAAAGGGCAGCAAGGATAGGTGGTGTCTGACATTTTAGTACATCACACTGACATCTGCGTACACAATTCCTCTTCAGAGCAGCGTGTTGACAAGTAAATGCACCTGGAAGCACCAATGGAAACTGTGACTGTACTTAACTTTCTAACCTTAGTATGGACTAAAATAGCATAATACGTGGAATAGTAATTATGGCTGGAATCACCAGGGGAGAGATGACTGAGTAGCTAAAGCCAAAAGTCTAAGACCCTGGACATCTGCTTTGAAAGACAAAAGAAAAAATTAAAACTTTTCTTTCCAGTCCATATGGCCAATTAGAAGAGAAATCCTTAGTGAATTTGCCTTAATTATTTCTCTACCTCTTACAATGAATGGAATCATTTTACCGTAAAGGACTTCTAATCAAGGAAAAAATGTCATATTACAACTACTCGTGGAAATTGTGTAGGAAAGTTTTCAACCGCAGATGTGCTTAAGAACACCTTGCTATAGGCAGGTTTAGGAAAAAACACAAATCCACTTATTGTGAAAGCATCTGTTGGAATGTATTATGACTGAATAAACTCACTGTCAAATGCATCCCCTTTGGGTAGTTTACAAAGCAGCCTCTTGATGTGAATAAATGATTCTGGTTACCACGATTGAAATCTGTAGAAGAGAAAGGCCTGCAGCGAGCATGCATTTAGTTATTCCACTATATAACAAGCCAGTGACTTGCTGTAGCTCCTCCGGGACTGTACCATATCAAACACTTCCAAACATTACACACAGGTATGCCTGCTCATAGGTTTATGAAGCCATAAGCCTGATATTCATAGATTACAAGCATTCTTTCTTATCCACACTAGCTCTTATGAATTTCATTTTGCTATGGTCTTTATTAGCTTATCAGCACTTATTTCGTGTGAAATGCAAAAGCGCCCAGAGAACTGAGTTATATGTTACCAACTGTGCAAACTGAAAGTCTCATACATTTGCCATTTGTTTTAAAGAATCAGAGTTAGAATTAAAATGACTTTTAAATGTATTGCTTTCCAAATCTTTTCTGTGAAGAACCTCAATAGGAACTACCTTTCTTCAACCCCTGTCATCTGTTATATGAAGAAAACTGCTCCCCCTGTCCTGTTATTAGACTGTAATGAAGATTTTGTCTTTACTTAAATACAATTTTACCAATACTGCCAGCTGTTTGCCTCTTTCTGTTAAGTCTTTCAGTGTCTTCATGAGATTTCTATCCAAATGTGCTCTTTTCTTTCACAAGTCCTGCTAGTGTCCTTGAATGAGAGCTGCTTGTATGAATGAGCCATGTCATTTAGGAGATAAAGACTGAGAGGAGAGACATTTAACCTCCCGCTCCTCTCGTCTTTTTGCAATCTAACCTCACGCGCTGTAGGTCTCAACTTGCTCAGTCTGAAATGTAATGCTCTGTGCATAGCAATGGCCCCGTCTTCAGATGCTTTTGGCCTATGCAATCCCTCTCAGTCATTCTTCATTACACAAGAGATGGAGAGGCTCATCCTATCCCATATTGCTCTGACTCCTTTACCAGCATCAGTATTTAGATGGTCTCATTTCTCTCGCTTTCACTCTGCCTTTCATCATGAAAAGGTGTTCTAGCTTGGAACACACATCTGAGCTCTTTTATTTTTGTTCTGTAGTAATCAGCTAAAAGAAAAAAAAAGGAAGAACCTGTGTGTGCAAGTGTGTGGTTGCATGGGGTCAAACCATGGCAAGTTGTTTATTCAAGGGATATGGTGCCATTCAATGTTTCCCTTTTGCTCGACAAATCACAGGAAAAGATCAACAAAAATGTGTTTAACTCTCAAAACTCTGTTTTTATAGCTATTTACTACAAGACTGGGTATGTGTTTTTGACTCAAATTAAACTACTGTGTCTATGTTTATAGTAATGCACTGGCACATCACACACTGTAATTGCATGGCTTATTTATGTGTTTTGGAGTACAGTGGCCAATACGAAAGACTTTATCAAAGACTATAATTAAATGAATATTTAGGTCATTAACTATGCTATCAGTGTTTCTTGATAAAAAAAAAAAAATCAAAAAAAAAAAAATCACTCCACGCTTCACATTCATTGTTTCTCATGGCTGTTTCTCTTGCATAAAGTGCAAAACTTGCAGATGTTGATCTAAAGTAAAGCCAGATTCAGCAACAGCATGCCACATCTCATGCCTCAAATGCCTCTAAAATACTGCAGATACAAGAAAACATGGAATATTGGCTTTGATTTGAAATCAAGGAGCAAACAGTCTGTATGAGGTTTGTCCACACAGGTGCAGCTCAGTATAGGAGACGGAGAGAACCTGTCACTCATTTATCTTTACTTTCTAATGGCTTGTCTATCAAGAGTCCAATACTGGGAAGTGAGGTCATACCTTCTAAGAAGAAGGGGAAAAAAAGCAGACTGTATATAAAAATAGATAAAGCCATCATGATTTCTTTTGTTAGCACTTCACTCTTTGGCTTAAACAGAGTCCAAAATGTTTACATGACCAAAATGTTAAGTTTTAAGCTAGCAAGCTGCATGTACGGGTGCAATGCATTATTACACCTATCTTCTAATTTGTGCTAAGTAACAGACAAATTAAATACTGGACTCACACTCTAAAAGCAAAACTGAAGCACACATTTTTAAACTTCTTGGATGGCCTGCACCACACAGCAAGCAAAATTACCTGTCGAATAATTCCAATTAAAGTGTTCCAGAAACATGGTTACGAGCTTCAGGTCAGTGACTTGTATCTGGTACAGTGACCATCAAAACAACTACACACACAACTTTAAGGCCCATATTATAATCTGTTGTGCACGTGAATGATGGATGTCGTCATTCATAAAAGACTGCTTGATGAGATTTACATCACTCTAACCCATCCAGTAAAAAGCTACCAAATCAAACATGCAGAGGCATGGAGAAAGAAAGAACACGCAAACTTGAACCCAGGATCTTGTTGCTGCGAGGCACCCTTGTGCCACCGTGCTCATTGGGTGCTGTTTTTCAGGTTTTTCCTCATCCTCAGAAAACTTTAAAGGGAACCCTGGCTATTAACACATGTTGGTGCTAAAATATGCACCGTGCTTTCAATAACATATGTGATATTAAAATATGCCAAATGTTTTCCTTTTAAGCACATTTTATATAAAACCGATTTACCAGTAGGCCGCCATTGTTTTTTTACTTCTCAATGCACTCTGGGTAGTGACGTCGTACGGTTGCACCGCATCCAGTTCAGTTAGCAGCGCACTGGAAATGGCTTCTGTTCAATCTTTCCAGTTTGAACCAGAGCAATCTGAGAGAGAGAATGAAAATAGTCAACCAGTACTTAGTTTAGATGAAGATGAAAGCAATCCGTCACATGAGGGCGCGAGAGTGAGGGAAAACTACTGGTGTCTATGTGGCTACTGCCAATGGCAACGGCGACAGAGCGTTTGTTGTAAAGAGCTCAGTTTTATGGCAGCAGCTATCCATGTGTTACGTTCCCCTAAAGGGTCTAGGCGATGAGGGGGAAGTAACAAAAAGTGTCCGGCTCAGGAAAAGGAGACAGAGGCAAAATGGTTAAATTAAAGAGTTTTATCAAAAGTTTCTATTAATACTAACTAAAAGAGACGGACAAGCCGCTATCACCATTTAAAAAAAACAAAGCAAACAAAACTCAAGCGTTAGTCAATAAAGTACAAAGTAAGTCAAAAAGAGAGCAGCTCACTAGCTGCAAACACCACAGACACGCAGCTCACTAGCTGTAACCACTCACATGGCACTCTGGCACAGAGCTCACCTTTCCCTGGCCTTAAATACTTTTAATTACTGATGTGAGTCAGCTGTGTAAAAGGGAAAGGTGGCACCTCAGGCAGAAGAGGTGGTGGGACACGCCCACACAGGCACCTTCAGGAGGAGGCCCTGCTAGGGCCGTAACACCATGGTATCGCATAACTGCATGATAAAAACATTAATAGAATTCTAATTTTTATTATGCAGTGAAATTACGATATCGTTATTTTTACAGATTGTCCATGCAACACCAGTGCACCAAAACTTTGAAGCCGTCGTGCCAAACTAGGTATCCCCGACAGAATTTGTTTCCCTTGCATCGGGAGCATACACTGGCCTTTCGAAATCATGGACTAACAGTATCCCACGTCCATGATTTTTAGTTCATAAACACTTCTTATAATGACTAACTATTCCAGAAATTTTGGCGATGTAAGTTCTTTATACAGTAAAGTTACAGTGGGATACAAATAATATCAGGCTGATTCTGCCACAATTTGTTCCCCCTGTCCAAAGACTTATTGCTCCTGAAATTTTGGAGGTTTTAGCTCAGTACAGTTCTGTGCAGTTACAGAAGGATACAAATAATGATCAGTCAAAATGTCATTGGTTTATTTATATAATCCCATCCGATGTTGTGCCAAGGTCCCAACGCAGGGGAAACAAATTCTGTCGGGGATACTTAATTTGGCACGACAGCAAGCAGTAGCCGCACAGACACCAGTAGTTTTCCCTCACTCTCGCGTCCTCGTGTGAGAATACAATAATGGAATATTTCACTACAACCAACCAACCAACCTATATAGTCACCCAAAGAATAATGCTGCTACGGTGACAAAAAAGAAATTAAAAGGGTTGGCATTTACAATAATAAAACAAGGACAATAACATTAGCTTTGTCATTTAACTATAGCTATTCATTGTAAACTGTACAACCATATTTTTAAAAGAGCAGGGATGCTGTGCAAAATATAAATAAAGTGGAACATGATAATTTGTAACTCATGTAACTGTCTTGGCTGTTTTTTGAGAAAGGGTTGTAAAGCATTAACTTTAATTTTACTCAGCAGATGGTGCTTTCTTTGAAAGACACTTGTTTGTACAAAAATTTAAACTGCTCATGCACTTTGATGTTTTTGTTGAGCAGGAGTCAAAGATGTCACAGAGAATCCATGACCACCCATCCTGATATAAAAACAGACATTTCTAATACTGTTTCAAATACCAAAGTGTTCTGTGCAACTTTAGTTTCTATGACTATGACAACTCCATACAGAGACAACTTTAAATAGAAAAGCACCATTGAATGGAGCGATTCCATGTGAAAGGAAAAAGTGGGTGTTTTGCTTTGATTTGAGACAGCTGTCTTAGGACGTTTTCTGAGATTTCTGTTTTATTTCTGTTTTTCAGCACCAAATTGTCACCTGAGGTGGAATTAGATGAATTCAAGTGTAATCGGTGATTCAATTTTCAACATAATCTTCTCACAAGCCCTTGAACAAAATGTGAAAATAAATGCTGGTGACAACCCCTCATACATTTATGCAATAGATCAAATATTAGGGTATTACAACAAGTTGACACATGTGCAGCAACCTCCCTGAAGTCACAACACAATATTCATCTCTTACAGCTATAAATGGATCTGCAAAGTGTCTGTTATTGTTTGATAAGTCCCACCATGAAGAGATTTAGGTGTGCTGTCTGACACTGACGTTGGATTAGGGTTGAACTTGTGCTGGAGTGACTAAATTGCACATCACTTTTTAGCCTGAAACAGTTGAAAAGCTGCAAAAACAAACAAACGAACACCAACGTCATCCTCCAGAGCTTTTCACTCAAAATTAACGGCACCTTTTCACATGACCATCCTCCATCCATATGCATTTTTAAAGTGTGACAGCTGGATTGCAGTTGTTTTAGCTTGCTCAGTTGGACGACTGCTATTTGGAACAGCTTTTTTTCTCTTTTTTTCTCGTTATTCTGGTGCTCGCAGTCAGTGCTGCCTGGTTTGATAAATAACCCTAAAGCGCTTTCCACCCACTACCCCAATCCAAGAATATGTGCATTTCTGCAGTCCCTTGCTTGCATTTGATAAGACAGTAAGTGGTGAATATTCCTCCCAGTGATGAAGACCATCAGCCCGTTGTGGCTGGTTTTAGGATCAGATACAAAGAGGCCAGTGGGAGTTCAGTGGCAGATGGTTTTAAACAAGAACTGGGTGGTAAGCTTTGATTGACAGCTCCTCAGTGCCACCCTCCCCTACAGCTTCTAGTTCTCAGTGATGGCTTAATGGTGTCAACAGGAGAGATAGGGTCCTGACTCTTTTATCTGGACAAAATCTTAGACCCATCACCTTCTCTGTTTGCAGTAATTGCAGGAGCAGTGTGGAATCTGTGGGGGGAAAAAGGCAAAGTAAAAGCCAAATCAAAAGGCTCAGCTTCAATCCACTTGACCGAGTGGGTCAACGGAAATAAATGACTTTCCTTTGACCGCCTGTACATCCATCTCTTCAGTGTCACCACTGTCAAGGACACTGGGGCCTGTCTCTGCTGCACTCCTGCGCTGATAAAAATGAAAACAGACTGGTTGTTAAGAAAAATGCAGTTGGTATTTTGTGTCTGTCACCTCTCTTATCAATGAGGAAGAATCTATCTATAACACGCCGCACTCTCATCACCTCCAGCTGTTGATTACACCAGAGAATAATGCATAAAAGAAATGTGCCAGATGTGTGAACACACAAACACACACCCCAAAAGAAAAAAAGTGGGATTCCTCCACATGTAGGATCTGTGTTGGCACATCTGTTACTTTCAAGTTCGAGGATCCTTTAGTGTGCACGTGTGTGTCCACAGACAGTGTGGATCCACTTCACTCCCCACCTGAGAAATAGAAGGAAGCAAGAGGTATTGGCACGGGCAGACATGGCAAGTGGCAAAGCAGATGGCTCTCTGCTTACGATCGTTTTCTCTCCCATAATGCTTCAGGAGCGCAGCTCATGGAGCACATACTACACTCTGTCTCCCCATGGGAAGAAAGTAGCTACAGGGTGCTCATTTTTAAGGAACGAACAAGCCCAAGCGCTGTGCAGAAGCCCTAATTGTTTTCCAGATACCCAGTTCCACTTTTTGTATTTTTTTGAAGCATTTAAAAAAGACACATCAGAAAAAGCAACATTTGCGTGTAGTGTTGATGCAGCAGATGATACCTTTCCTTCCTGTTAAGCCACCTACCTCGTTAGCCACCTTGCAGCCGGTGCCAATGAACTGGACGACAAATCCAATTGGAGCTTTTCATGATGTTCCCCTTCTTCCTGGCTCCCCCAGTACTCTATTCTTTTCATTGGCTGCCCAGGCACCAGATGGAGCCCGTCGTCTCTGCTCCACCCCGGGGCTCTTTCTCTCCGTTTGCGTAGGTAGAGCGAGACCTGTTTACACTGCTGCAGCCAACACACACACAGGGGTACTTTACCTCTTTCTTTTCATCTCTTTTAAATGCTCTCTTGGTCATATAGTGATCTGTTCTAATTGTTCTGAAATCATGGGAAGGTTATTACAGCCGCTTACTTTAATAAAGGCACATTTTTCTTTATTATTACTTGCTGTTTTATGACAGTCTTCTTGAATGCAGCAAATACCTCCCCTCTTGTTTGTGCTCATCATAATGCCTCAGAAATTGCCATCCAAGGTTACCTGGAGCTCGATGACAGAAAAGCTGCAAAACAGAACATTGTTCATTAAAACTGACAGAAAGCTGTGCATTAGCTTTGTGCTTCCTACAGCAACAACTCCACAAATAGCAGATGGTGGTCATCTGGTTTGAAAATGTGAAATCATTTGCTGCCCTACTTCTGCTGGATGCTACAGAATATCAGAGAAACTGCTTGTCTTGATTCATACCCACATTTAATATTAAATAACATAAAACAACATGCAATATATAGCGACTACTTGGATGTCAGATATGAACATGCAAAGGAGGCTAAAGTATTTAAAAAAAAAAACCCACACAGTGCAATCTGGATCTTTTCAGATGCTCATCTGGCAGTCTGGCACTCCCTTTCACTGTCTGTAGATGGCAGAGAAGAACACTAATCTGAGTTTTGGCCATTATCACACAGCTTATAACTGAACGCAGCTGATTCAATCTCATTCAAAATGCTGGAAATTATAATAAAATGACGAAATTTCTTCAATCTAAGCAGGTACGATCTGAAAAAGATAAACCCCATAAGGATTTCCACCCTCATTTAAAGCTTCCATCATTCAGTGTAATAGGTAAAAGCCAAAGTACTGCTGAGGACAGCAACCTGCCATCCATCACTATTTTACCAACACTTGTATGATTACACAAGCTGTCATTGACTAACATAAATCAAGAACTAAACCCTCGAGGTTATAGAATAAATCAGCAAACATTAGCAAGGCCTCTCCATTTTTCAGATAATGAAGACAGGTTTATAATCATCTCACATTCAACCCAATATAAAACCCCATGGTAAATAAACCATCGTTTTTCATGCACTCACTAACTTACTTCATGATGTGCCTGAGCTCTAAATAATCGTTCCATGTGTACACATCGATATATTTCACCACAGACAGGTCAAAAGGCATTATCCATGCCTTCTGCTGCAGCTAAGAAGAGTAGCTGCTGCAGGTGTTTGTCTGTGTGAGTGGGTGTGCACGGCGCATCTGTGTAGGTGCAAGCCTACATGTGTCTGTGTGTGAAATATAACAGCTTCGACTGGCACAGCACTGCAGCGATGTAATTGGCTTTTGGAGAGAGGTAAACAGGACTGCAGCCACGTGGAGGGCAGCTGAAGATTGACCTTCAGAAAAGCGAACGAAAAGAACGGACCGGTGGCTGCCTTGGGCACCGTGTTGCTGTAGCTGTCATCTGACTGCAGCTTTGACATGGTTCCTGTTATTTTTATTTTGTTTTTCTAGCAGTGGGAAGGCATAGAGGGGTTATGATAATCAGATCGCGCTTTCAATATCCCCATTACTCATACAGAACACCTTGTAAAGAGGACACCTTCCACGAGGATGACTGAGTTCCTCGTGTGATCAGGGTCATCCATGTTTCTCCCTCTGATAAGGCTGGGCAGCGGTAGTGTCTCTTGGCTGCGGCGGTGCACTTTGGCGCTGGAAGTGTGATTACTACATATCTGCAGAGGTGAAAGCAAGACACCCACTGAGAGCTTCTAAAAGGTGTCGAAGGGAGGGTGATGGTGTTGTACGAGCTTTCAGCCAGGGAATTTTGCCTTCCTAACCAAGGGGAGAGACCTCACTCTCTGTGGCTGCTGGCACACGGATGATGACAGGCTATTTGTTGAACTAATTACTCAGTGCATATTATAATGTGGCTTTATGTGCATCTGTGTTATAAATCAAAATGTTTGGCTTTGCAAACTCTGGAATATTTAAACAGATATCGAGTTGGATTATGTAGTTTTACACCCTCTCTTGTTCTTTCTCATACAAATATACGCGGTCCTCCCTCCTTCGCCATCTGCTTGTATATACAGTATTAATGGGAGCCAATAATGGCCCTATGCTTGGTTTACAGTGGCAGTTTGTGATGGATGGTAGAGAGTTTAATTGGGAATAACGAGGCTGTTATTGGGACATCATTCGCTTACCAGGTGGGTGAAATGGGCACACGCTCCAAGTGCACTCGCTATTGCAGTGGTTCTCATACAAAAGATAAAAGCACAGTATAAAAGTGTTGTTACTGAAAAGGTGGCGTTATCACAGTTAAAAAATGTTGCCATCTACATCACCCCTTTTCTTTCCTGTCCTGGACAGAAATTTCTGATAAATACAAAGAGCAGTGTAGTACGCTTGATTAGCTTCAGCTAAGATGGCCGGTCCTGTACACTGATGACTTTGTTCCACTCAATCTTAATTAGGAAGTGGAGATGCTTCCGCAGGTTTGATGAGGTCAAAGTCATTCATTTTCCAGCTCAGCGGGGACCTTTCTCACATCTCCCTTTTGTATTGACACTCGGGGATAATCATATCGGTGACCTCTCTCTCGCTCAACTATACCTCTGCCTCTTGCCGAGCAACACAGCGGCTGGTCTCGCCTGAGCTGCGAGGGAACCAACGCCCTCCTCTACTTCTGCTGAAGAGAGACGGAGAGAATCAATCCACTTCAAGGCTTCTAATGAAAGAAAGGGGAGAGTCAGAGTAAGGGTGTGTTGCCTAATACCGCTGCTGGCAGATAAAGGTGTTGGTTACAGCAACAATTAACCTGCATCTGTTTTCGTTACCAACACATCAGCCATGACATGCTGATTTCCGGGGTAATAAATGGCGGCTGATTGAGCACAGGCAGACTCATGAGGAAAGTGTTGCAGCACAAAACACTGAGCCTACATATTATACAGTAGCTAACTTTTCCTTGTGGCTGAAATTGAAATACAGGCAAAGGGAAAAGAGAGTCCATCTTAGCTAAAAGAAAAAGTGAATTAATACAGTGGCTTGCAAAAGTATTCGGCCCCCTTGAACTTTTCCACATTTTGTCACATTACAGCCACAAACATGAATCAATTTTATTGGAATTCCACGTGAAGGACCAATACAAAGTGTTGTACACGTGAGAAGTGGAACGAAAATCATACATGATTCCAAACATTTTCTACAAATAAATAACTGAAAAGTGGGGTGTGCGTAATTATTCAGCCCCCTGAGTCAATACTTTGTAGAACCACCTTTTGCTGCAATTACAGCTGCCAGTCTTTTAGGGGTATGTCTCTACCAGCTTTGCACATCTAGAGACTGAAATTCTTGCCCATTCTTCTTTGCAAAACAGCTCCAACTCAGTCAGATTAGATGGACAGCGTTTGTGAACAGCAGTTTTCAGATCTTGCCACAGATTCTCGATTGGATTTAGATCTGGACTTTGAGCCCCCTGAGTCAATACTGAGTCAATACATCCGAATACTTTTGCAAGCCACTGTAGCAGACCATATACACTTAGCATATAATTGTGTAGCATGTAATTTTCTACAGTGTAGTGTAGTCTCATGAAATAATATTTGACACTGCTAACCATATGACACTGCCCATTATCAATATTGTAACTTGTATAAATGTTTTAATGGCATCTTACAGTATTACTGATACACTGACGTTATGCCTCTACATTCCCTAGATCGTACAATAATGCAAGCCCAATCATGTCTGAGAGCAAGAGCATCATGTCAGCCTCCTACTACAATTTAGTACCTGATAAGGGAGCTACTTCAGTAACTTCCAACAAGGCAAGACAATTTCTGCTAATGGTGGAAACAGCAAATGTTTTTCACCCAAGGGACAAACACAGAAAGTAAAAGCAGCTGGTGATGAGAGATTCAAAACTAAACAAATGACTCAACTGAGCATTTTTGGAGTACTCACTATGTCATATGTCAGGAAGAGGAAACGGTGCAATGAACTTACTGATGCTGTGACATGGCACTAAAAAGGACCTGTTGTTAGAAAGCTCAACCCAAGATACAACATTCCAGGTGGAAAACATTTTCAATTCCAGTTTGATTCTGTGATAATATTGTACAGCTTTTGTACGCAGTTGTTGTGCAGTTTACAAGGTGAAGTGACTAAAGCATTAAGCAGTTATGTTATACTTTTACTTAAAATGTTCAGGGAAAACACTACCAGGCTTACTGTTGTGATTACATTTGTCATATGCTTTGTCACCATATTGTACTGTGCATTGCTGGTGTTGCTGGCATCTTGTTGCATTAAGGTCAGATTTTGAATTAGGTAGTCTGTCATCAGTGACAGTAGCTAATATAAAAGAAGGATGGAAAATGTCCTTAGTTTACTTGCACTTATAAAAACATTCTGCCTGAACTGACAGATATAATAGCTTTTGTTCTACATGGTCATAAATATCCATCCACTCTCTTCCGCTTATCAGGGTTGGAGGGGTGCTGGAGGCTGTCTCAGCTAACATACACCCTGGATGGGTCGCTAGCCTGTGGCAGGGCTAACAGAGAGACAGACAGCCATTCACTCTCACATTCACACCTATGGGCAATTTAGAATCACCAATTAATCTAACCCCAATAAGTGCATGTCTTTGGACTCTGGGAGGAAGAAACCCACGCAAATACAGTAAGAACGTGCAAACCCTACACAGAAAGACCCTGGCCAAACACCCCTGGAGTCAAACTCAGGATCTTCTTGCTGTGAGGCAACAGTACTACCTCCCGTACTACCCATCAATATTACAAATTTCCTTAAAGAGATTAAGGCTATGATGCCCACCCCTACTAGCTTTTGTGTTTTGTGAAGAAAATGATCTCTAACCACACAATACACTGCATAAATTAACATAACAAGTAAACTCTAAACAATGTCACATCAGGTAATATGTGATGCTGATGACGCGACCTTCTACTGTTGAAAATTGTTTGGCGGTCTTTCCCTTTTCGCAATGAAACCAAGATGGTGGCTATTGAAGGTGAGTCGCGTGCAGCATTCCACACTCAACTTTTTACTCTTTACAAGGACACTGACTTCTAATATAGCACTTAATACAGCTGCACATTATTATGTGAAAATACCAAATGAAATTATGGTAGAAAGTGACTTGAGACACAGCATATATGTTTGACATTTCTTTTAGTTAGTCATTTGTTCAGATGTTGCTGTTCTGTGTCAACTACTTACTGTCCTAAGATGAGTAGGAAATAGGGTTGCCAACCGTCCCTTAAAAAACGGAATCGTCCCGTATTTAGAAACAAAAGTACACGTCCCGTATTGAGCTAATAAGGGACGCACTTTGTCCCGTAATACAGTGAGAATCAAAAGTAGTCTATAAATGTTAATGGAATTAACGCTTTGTTTGAAAACATAATTCCCAGCCCCTCTCCTGCTTTGTGACCAATGAGCTGACAGCACACTTATGACAATTCGAGTATGACAATTCAGATTACCGCTTATCTCATTGGTCGAGGAAAGATCGCTTACGGAGAAAATACCGGAAGACAACAGATCACCACCATCAACTTTGCTATATTGCTAATGAAAAACATTGATCAGGCAGCTGTGATTGAGCAGCAATGTAAATCCAACTATTTCACGGTTGTTGTGGTCCTGATAATTTCGTGAGGCCACATCGAAAAGGCTCGGATGAGCTTTCCAAAGTTCTACAAGTTGTGCCTCCATCGCTTGTGTCCAGATCACACGCTGCACAGCCGTGCTGCTCCGTCTTTTTCACCGACGTTTACGTGTTTGCGAGTGAGCAGTGTGCGCGGCTGCCGTGACACCCTCACGATTGATCGATCGATCGGGAGCTGGTCGTGAGGTGTTAATCGCTTCTCGTTACCCCACGTATACTACACGATGAAGGCCAAAATCGGGCCGATCACCAAATCGGTTGCACGACTCAAAAATCGGCTCAAACTGGGCCAAAATCGCACAGTGTAAGCCCAGCATTAGACCAGCAATGTTTGTTCCCCTCAGAGAAAGAAAAAAATGGCTGCAAAAGTACAGGGAGGAATGGGAAAAGGAAAACACCTGGCTGGAAAAGTGCACGACAACACCTATAAAGCGCACTGCACTGTGTGCCGGCGCACTTTTTCCATAGGCATGCTTCTAATGGTGGGCACATGATGAACATGAGGGGCGTGAAAGCTCGGGGAACCCTTGACCAATTTTTTGTCCACCAGGCCACGGCAGAAGCAGATATGGTATGTAAACACTGGTTTGTTTTTTTAAAACCCTCTGGTTAAGGTTAATATGGGCATGTGCAGTGAATATCAGCGCTATGTGGCCAGAAGTGTGATAATATAATTTATTTTGTGTAATAAACAACTGCAAGGATAGATGATTACAACAAATAGATGACTAATACATAAAAGTAATACATAGATGAATAATGATGATGAGTTATGATGCGTAATCATGGAAACAAGCGGGTTTACAAAAGGGAGCAGCTGATTAGCATTAGAAAAGCTGAAATAATACCTCAACTGAAGCCAATTGTACTAAATGCACTATATGTGCACCGTTACAAGAACGTTTTTCGTTCTATTGTTTTCTATTAATTTATATAATTTTAAGTTAAGCAGGACAGAGTTCTTTTAAAGAAAGATTTACTTATATTCTCAAAAGTTAAGCATGACAGCCTTCTGTTTAAGAAAGAGACCTGTTTTATTGTGTTAATGTTGTCATTTCGAGCTAAAAATAAATGGCTAAATGATCATTTGTTTCCCATATGGTCATATCACAAAGAATATGCATCTACTTAAATCAAATTCAAGTCAAATGGTTAAAAAAATAATTTTACACACAAAAAAAAGAGCTACAAAATTCACCACACTGGGAAGGGTGAAGACAACTGGGTTGCCCGGCCCTGGCCACAAGGTGTCCCTTATTTATTTTTCAGGGAGTTGGCAACCCTAGTAGGAAATGATGTTTTTTGAGTCTCAATAACACAGCTGGATGTCTATGAAAGAGAAATATCTAGAGAGAACTAACTGTACTGCATATTGAACCACACAACACTGATTTGCCAGTTATTTAATCTTTGCATTGTATAGACCTAACCGTAAAAGACATTTTTGGACCATAGCATTGGTTTTTTTCTTTGGTTTTGTTTGCCTCTGCACACTGCTGCAGCTGATTTTAAATCAGCAATCAAGATGTGGATGAATTGCAGACTTTTAGCTTTAATTCATGGGTTTTAACAAAAATATTGCATTAAGTGATTAGACAACAGAGGCTTAATGGTAACTGAACAATTGACAAGCAGCTTGATGGCTATGTGTGACCTGTCCTCTCATTATCAAGAAAACTCGACTTGAATGGCAATATGTGACTGCAGGTAGTGAGCATGAACTTTGAGAATGATTTTTATTCAGTAGCATATGTATGATGTTAAGAACAAAACTGAGTATGTCAGTTTTTCTTCATAAACCAGAAGAATTTTTTGTGCGCATTCATGTTTTTGCACATAACAGTGCACGTACAAACTCCAAAACACATGCAAACTCCAAAACACTTGCAAAATCCAAAACACATGCAAACTCCAAAACACATGCAAACTCCAAAACACATGCAAACTCCAAAACACTTGCAAAATCCAAAACACATGCAAACTCCAAAACACATGCAAACTCCAAAACACATGCAAACTCCAAAACACATGCAAACTCCAAAACACTTGCAAAATACAAAACACTTGCAAACTCCAAAACACTTGCAAAATCCAAAACACATGCAATCTCCAAAACACATGCAAACCCCAACACACATGCAAATTCCAAAACACAACGGAAGTGCTCCAGTACGCTAGGGGCAGTGTTGAGCTTTTGTTACCTAGTAACTACACAAGCCAGGAAGTACCAATGACCGGATTTGGGCTGTATCCCAATTCAGGGTCTGCAGCCTTAAAGGCCGCATTTTAAGGCCGATTACGTCACAGCGACACGACGAAGGCTGTCCCAATTCAAAGGCTGCTCGAAATGCGGCCCTCAAATGCGTCCTTCATTTCCCTGAATTTTAAGGATGGGTCGGTGTAGCCTTCATGGCCCAACATATCCCAGATTTCATAGCGCGGCCGTGGTGTGGATAATTTTGCCGAAAAAAAACGGCGGAAGCGGAGCCGCCGAAGAGTAAACTTTCAGAAGTAAGTACTGAATATTATGTCACTTATTTATGTGCAAATGTTTTTATAATGAAGAACATTAAAACATTACTGTTGGCCACATGTCGGGAAAGTTATGTGACATTAGCGATGTTTGTACTAACTTGGTTTTAAAGCCTTTACTTCAAAATATACGCCGTTCAATAGTTGACTTTAATCTTACAGAGAATGTGATGATTTTATGGATAATTAAAGTCAGTCATATATCCACAAACACAACAAGCTGAAAGTCAGTGATGCTGCTCGGTTTGCAGTCCTGCACTGCACTGCACTGTTAATGTTAGCTATGTTATATTGCAGCCTCTGTTCGGTGGTGTCGAGCCAAACGGACTTTAACGTGTGTTTGAACGAGCTGACGGTTCACTCGTTAAGATGAAAGAAAGATGCTTTAATCACAGGAGTCACACATGTGTCCACTGCACCATCTGGGAACTCTTCTTGTTTAGCACTCGTAAAAACACAAACACTAAATCCTCCTTCTCTTGTGCTGTTTTGTAGCAGTGTATACACCTGAGACTGTCACCTGTCTGTCTGTCCTGCACTCTCTCTCTGTTTCTTTCTCTCTGATTGTGGAATAAAAGTATGAACATGTATTTATAAGTTACACTTGTGTTTGAATCCTGCAGCTTATCACACATTTGATTTCCATGTGTGACGACTGCAAGTGTCCAGAGTGAGGACAGACTGAGGGACCCACTGCTGCACATCATCTGTGAGGCTTTGCACCCCTGATGATCCACCAGGACAAACTCAGAAGTGTGTGAGGAAGAGGAGGAGGAAGAGTCAGCAGCAGCTGACAGATGGAGAGAATAGACAGACTGTTCCCTGTTTGTGAAGGACTGCTAGGAAAGTTTAACATAACTAATTGTCTGTCCTGAATCAGTCTTATTAGGTAATGTTCAAATAATTTTATCATTCCAGTGTTTTCAGTGTGGGAGAAAGTACTCAGGGCCTTCAAGTTACACACTATGAAAGGCAGCAACAAGTTTAATATTCAGAAACCTAAAGTATGTATCAGCAGCAGAATGGAGCTAAAAATAAATGTTTGTTTCAGTTCTATGAAGCTTTGAGTATTTTGGATTAGTAGCACTGCTGTGTTTGTTGCATCATATTGCTGTAATTGTTTATATGCTTTATATATCCTGAGGTAAGTTGATCTATAGTGTTACATCATATTCTATAAGGATGTTATGTGTTTGTATACTTTCTGCCCAGTTTGACCCATTTAGCAGAAGTCAGCCTGTTTAAGGCTCTGATATCTATTCTGTATGACTTAAAGCAGTTATGACATGGTCTGATTTTCTCGCCCAATAAAGGAATATTCAATATATCAGTCTACTCTTCATTTTATCAGAAACAGTTATCCCAGCTTGTACATTTTCTTTTTATAAATATATGTAAGCAATGAGCCAAATTTAGTAATGCCAACATACTGAAGGAACAACATTTGTCTCTTATATATGATACACTGCACTGTCAAAGATACTTGTCTTTGAGTGAAGATTTAAGGTGATAAGACATATAAATAACTGCAACTTGAATCTGTACTGAGGCTCAGTATTTGACACAGAGTTCATGTTCACTGCTGTAATAGCTAATAATGATTAATATAATAACTATAATATTGGCCATATAATATTTACATTACCAAAGTGATATGACTTTAGTCTCATGAACAACATTAGCTAATTGTTATTTACTAACTAATCTTAAATGACTGTTCAGTACAGAAATGAAGCCCAAAAATCATGTTTTACTGTCCTGTGGTCTCAGCCTCAGATACTTATCAAATCACACAAAGCTCTTGTAGAAACAAACAAACAAATGAACAAAATATGTTCTCCTTCATTTCTGTCAAACAAAGTTGTATGACACGTTTCCAGCGGTTAGTATCATGGTTGCTAGGCAACCTGGGAAGCGCGACGAAGACTAGACCGTCCCATACAGACAAACTTGCCGTTTATTTTGCAAATCGAGTTCAACACTGCCCCTAGCGTCCTGGAGCACTTCCGTTGTGATTTGGAGTTTGCATGTGTTTTGTATTTTGCAAGTGTTTTGGAGTTTGCATGTGTTTTGTATTTTGCATGTGTTTTGGAGTTTGCATGTGTTTTGGATTTTGCATGTGTTTTGGAGTTTGCATGCGTTTTGGATTTTGTACGTGCTTTGTCTCTAGGGGCCACCGTAAAGTGACAGCATATAGGATTGTTTCATGTACACAGCTCTGTCTTTGAACAGAGAAGCCCACCTTCTATCCAAGGGACAGCTAATCAGAAGAAGGTGTTTGTGAACTGAGGGGCTGCATTAAGTATGATAAAAATAAGAGTTATTTTGATCAGCTATTCATGCACATCTACTAGAGCCTGAAAATAAAAATATGGCATTAGAAGTGGGCATATTAGCCCCACTTTAAGGGTAAAATCACTGGTCCAGTGTGGAACTGGAAATGTAATCTATTAATTTAACCAGTAGCTTGTATGCAACCGCATCCTTCCTCTTAACATGGATTTCTTGCTCTGTCAATTTGAAAACAGTACAGCTCCATCCATGAACATCAATGAATCAACATAATTTTGTGGCAAGATACAATTTCGTGGGTATTTAATATTTTAGCAGCTGTATTTAGACTAGCTGGCAGACAATGAACATGGTCCAACAGCTTACATTTTATATGTATTCTAAAATCTACAATGACACTTTGTTTGGAGGCCAGTTTGGACATGCAGTGTCTGGTTAAATTTTGCAGTGTTTTACTTCCTTTAGCCTAGAAATAAACTAACCTGGAAATTTGCTTTCAGCTTTTAACAATGTCTTATTGAACCTATTTCTTTAGCAATGTCTCAGCAAAATCTATACTGAAGTACACCATAGCTTTCTTTTATGATGATCTGTGTAGTTATGATCTTTCAAATCTCTACTGTGATGATACAATATAAGAGGAGCCTATTTTGATAAGACTCCAATATGTAGTTTAGTCAGATGTGATAGGTAGGCTTTCAACAACTAATGCCACCATACCAGTTTCTATTTCTATCAAAGCTATAACCCCTTCTCTCAGTGGCAGGCACAGACCTGAAGACTATTTTGTCCCTTTAAGAACTGATGTGTACAGGCAACACTCAGGAGCTTACTCTTGATGCTTTTTGTCCAGGTTGGTGCAAGAACAGGCAAGTCTCCTGAAAAGCACTTGTCCAGGCTGTGTAGGTTGGAGAAACTTGCTGGAGCTTACCACAATAAAGGCATAACAAAGAGTGCATACTGAAAGTACACTGCAAACAACTGCAGGGTGTTTTGAGATAGCATTGTCTAAGGAACTAGATCTTGGCTGCAAGACACTGCATTGCTTGATAGGCATATTCTCTCTTAGTTTTCCTCTTTTTTTTTAAACTGTGTTGCTATTTTTGCCTCGTCTTTGTACAGGGATTTGTATTGGATCCAGCTAATAGGTGAACTGGAGATATTATAGGATGTGCTAATGTTTGTTGCAGGCTTCTTTTATTGAGCCACCTCGCCCCTTTTTCATCTTGTATTCCTACCAGAAAACCTGGCGCTGTAATGGTGGCAGATCCACTTCCACTTCTACTGAATGTAGTGGTGTGATGTGTTAATGGTGTGCACTTTTATGTCAGTTGCTAATGTTTGGTTTTGCTGTGGAAAGGTCACAGCACATGTGTAAGCAAATAGGTGAGTCCTTGTTTGTTACATATTGTGTATGTGTTTTTATTGTTTTTAAATTACCCTAAAACTGATTCAAATGATTTAAAAAACAAGAATAAAAATACAGAAGCAGCGTATGGTTTTGAATGTGAGTACTTACAATAATGACCTATTTGATTTGTCTCTTTCTTTTATTTGACAGTCAAAGTAACATGCTCTCTTGAAGAGAGAGCAATTTGTGGGAAGTGGTTTCTTAAACCACACAAATGCTTGCTGTACACACTATTAAGCCTCATAGTGGTTCTTATCTCTCTCTCTTTTACACACACACACACACACACACACACACACACACACACACACACACACACACCACTGCAGTCCTATATCTCTATCTTGCATTACCAAAAGGCACTCCTGGGCAGACGTCTCCCCCAGAGGCTAGTCTGTGCAGAGGGACGACTTGATGGAGTGGTGCAAGATGGCGGTAAGACAGGCCGCACGGCCAGGGGGACTTGGACTGTGACATATTACCTTTGGAGAGCAGCAGCAGGGCCACTCACAAGAAACCTATTAGCAGACGCATCTGTAGCTAGTACATACACAGCTCAGGTGTATGTAAAAACTACCACTGTAGAATTTCTGGCAGCATCCTTAAACATAAACACACACTGAATATTCACAACCATCAATTACTTTGAACACAAAGAGTGATATGAAATTGTGCATTATAATACCACTAAGCACTGTGTTAAAGTTACAAAGTGTAACATTTCTCAGTTTTTCCTAGAAATGACCACAAGCAAAATTGGGAATTTACACATATTTATTGAATGGGCTAATTCACTGAAGCAGTAAGTTAGCCCAGAGGCCATGTTTTATCATTGGGGATCGACTGCAGCTGCTCGGCGTAGCAGATCATCCTGACACCTTTGAGAGAGACAGAAAAAAAAGGGGAGGCAGAGTGGAGCACAAAAACAAGAACAAATGGGTGTACAACAAGTAGGCACTTACAGACATACAGTCAGGTGAGTGTTTGGAGTGTGTACTTATATTATCACAAATGATTCAAACAATGTTCAATGGCAGAAAAATTCGCTATTTTTTTTTTATCTTCCACCTGTCAATGACATTATCGCCTTTACTTGTAAGGTGATCTTACAAGTAAATTTATCCTATGTAAATATAGTAGCTTTACACTGCTGTGTACTACTGATCTGGATTCAGGTTGCAGGGGGAGCAGTCTGAGCAGAGAGAAGTACAGATTTCCCTCACCCTGGCAACATTTGGGGGGACACTAGCAGCTAGCAGAGAGATCTAATCTCTTAAGTCCTGCATCTGTCCCAGGGCCTCCTCCCTGTAGGACATGCCCAAACCACCTCATCTAGGACCTGTTCAGAAGGCATCCTACTCAGATGCTTAAACACCTCAACTGGCTCCTTTTGATGGGAAGGAGTAGCGGCTCCAATTCGAGTCTGTCTTGAATGACCAAGCTCCTCACCCGATCTCTAAGGGAGAACCCAGCCACCCTCTGAAGGTTACTCATTTCCACTGCTTGTATCTGCAGCCTCATTCTTTTCGTCACTACTCAGATAAGGGTTGGACACCAAAGCTGATTGACAGCTTTGGTGCAGTGTCTCATCACTGCCAACACATCCGTCTGTGAAACTCATGCTGCACTTTCCCCTTGCTGGGTTGTTGTCTTCACCTGGGGTAGTAACTTGGCAGTTTTCCAGCCGAAAACCATGGTCTTGGACTTGGAATTGTTGCAAGCTTGAGATCACCATGTGATGAAGCCAAATGAACCACAAAGAAGAGCCCCTCTCTTCTGTCCACAAAAATTATGAACAGAATCAGTGACAATGGGCTCCCCTGGCAGAGTCCAACACACACTGCAGGTTATCTAAACCAAGCTCAGCTCTCAGTAGTTGTACATAAACCAAATGGCCCAAAACAATGGGCCACACATACCATACACTCGAAGCACTCCCAACAGTGGTAGAATGCCTTGTCCAAGGCCACAAAACACATGTAGACTGGTTGGGCAAACTCCCACAAACAACAGTCGCTCCAGTATTCCGAGACTAGATTCTTCTGAAACTGAGGGTCGACTAACGGATGGACTCACCTGTCCTTTAGCTTAGCATAGATTTTCCCAGCGAGGCTGAAGAATCTGATCCCCTTGTAGTTGTAGCACGTCCTCTGGTCCTCCCTCTTAAACAAGGGAACCACCACCTCAGTCTGCCAATCCAGAGACACCACCCCGGATCTCCCAGATTTCCATGTGTTTGTTCAAAGGGGGTCATTTCATGGTTGGGGCTTTCTCTGTATTACAGTAGAGTTACACCTTACAATATAAAGCATTTTGAAGTGACTGCTGTTGTGATTTGGTCCTATGTCAGTGGAATTGAATTGAACTGAAATTAATTGAACTGAATTGATAGTGAGTTGCACACCTCATACCCTCTGCTTCCATTACAGAAGTGGGATTGAGTCAGTTGGAAATGTTTTTTCCACTGCCTGATCCTCAGTTGTAGTAGGAGAAGAGGAAAAGAGCACCTTTTCCCCCTCCTGAGTCGTCTGACAGTTTGCCAGAATTGCTTTACAACCAGCTGAAAGACTTGTCCCATGGTCTCACGGAACTCCTCCCACACCTGAGTTTTTGCATCAGCCACTGCTAGAGCTGTGTTCCACTTGTGTGAATATCTGTCAGCTGCCTCTGGAATCTCACAAGCTAACCAAGCCAGATAAAACTCCTTCTTCACCTTGATTGATCATCTCTGGTATTCACCTTCTGGTTCTGGGATTACCGCCATGACAGTAGTTGATTTACTTGTAGTTTGTGTTGCCATTGTATGAGAGCTCAAAAGAACATACGGACTACGTCTGGGATTGGATCCTGCCATTTCTGTTCAACTCTGTTCTCCACTGCATTTAAGTATTCCAAAAAATAGTTTTTATAACTCTGCAGCTTTGAAGTTGTTTATGTGGATCTCACTGTCTGATGTGGCAGGTACATGAAAAACTCTGAAGAAAGACTTATAGAGACCGCTATCAGTAACAAAAAAACAACACACAACACTTGTTTTTCTACCCACCTACTGATGTTCACTGTGAAGTTGTGTCTTTGTGGATGATTCAGTGATACAAATGTGAAATTACAGATAAAATCAGTCAAATTGCACCTTATATAAAAGGTACTTTTGTAATTTTGGAGAGGTTTGTGTGAACACCATTTTTGGTTAGCTTAACTTAACAACCTTACAAGTGCTTCTTTAATCCTTGACAAAAGAATTATATACCGGTTTATTTCTTGGCTGGGACCAGTAACTTCCTGGAGTGTGTGCTACTGCATGCATTGACACATTTGGCTGCACATGGTTATCTGAGCTTATAACCATAATCTGCCAAGTCAACAACAGTATGGCTCCACTAATAACAGAGAACAATCCTCGTATGTTGATTCCCCCAGTCTGCTAGTTTCTGGCTGTGACTAAGACCAGAGTCTGCTGTGTGAGCTATACATATGTACATACATCTCTAGAACATCAAAGCAGATTAGCATGTGTTCATCTTACACTATAAGGAATTAGACCCAGGGATTTTTGAATTATGTGAACTTCAAAATCACTGCAGTGATACGGTAATCCAAAATCCAAATAGGACTGCTTAGGAATGTGAATACAAATAGTGCGCTTGAAGTAATTATTACAGAGTCCAATGCTGTTGTGCTTCTATACTTATATAGAATAGAGAGAAAAAAAACATGTTTGGCTGCCCTCATGTGGATTTGACAACAGCAATGGATTACCATAAATTTGTTTTATAGGAACATATTAAGAGTCGAAGAATGTAAAAAAGAGATTATTACAATCTCTGGGTGTTGGGATTTCTCATGTCACTGTTTCTTTCTTTTTTTCTAGAGAAATATGAAGAAGGAATGGAAGTGTCAGGGAGGGCAGAAAAAGGATTCTCTGCTGAAGCAGACATTCTCTTTCTTGAATAGCAGATAATTTCACACAGACCACAAATGTGCCAAACATGGACAAGGCCACTGTCATGACAGCTTAACTTCTTTATGTACTCCTATCTTAATATCATTTCAGATCAGGTTTGTTACATCTCCTTAAAGATAGATTTAATTTAAAAACAAACTGTGTTTTTGGTGCAATCAACATTTTTGATTTATTCAATTAATAGGACTTTACCTCTATAAAATATATGATTGATAATACAGTCAAAATGTCCATAAAAATGTAACACCATTAACTGCACCCTTGTGCTTGTATTATACTCCAAAAACTATTTATAGCTAACGTAATTATTTTCCTAAGTTTCCATTCTTCTCTACCACCAACAGTAGCCATACTTCAAGAAAACTAGCGAAAGAAAATACAAATTTAGTTCATCACCTGCTTTAAAAAAAAAATACATGGTACAGTAATATATTTATGAAAAAATAGGAGTTGGTTTGGTAAGATAAACAGCTGGTGTCACTGACTCTCTACTTCAGAAGAGGATAGCATGGCAGGATGATGTAAAAAAGTAAAGGAAAGAAAAAAACAAGCTCAAACCACGAGTGATGAAAAGGAAAGTAGAAAACCTTATGGAAAAATTGCCTACGTGATTTTTTATTTTTTTTTTTGGAGCCATTTTTCATTTCACTGGCAGAGTGAAAGCTTCATTTACGGTGCATCATGCTGAAATTGAAAATGTGCATAAAGAGAGATGGATGAATACACATCATGTAAGACATTTCCAAGACCATTAACTTTGATGTTAAATTCATGGTAAACCTTTCAATTCAGCTGGAAGTTTAGATGAGAAATCAAGGGAGCACCAAAACAGAATTCAAAAATCTAAATGATCAAACTTCTGAACTTAGTAGCAGTTTTATTACAACATTACCTCAGTAGCTCTGAATAAAGTAACGTACATAAGTGTTTCAATCAAAGACACATTGAGTTACTGGCAAACCACTGTTAGTTAGTTACCCAGATTTATTGTGTGCATTTCTAAACTTGAAGGAGCAAAATGTCCACCAAAAAACCCCGCCCAAAACAGTTGCACACACTGATATGTGACAGTTTCAGGAGCATCCCTGTTGTTGCAACTATTACTGCTGTTTTGATGCTGCTACAACATTTATTGCTGACCTTTGGCAGCTCTATAATATTAGTGACAATCAGTGCTACCTTAGCCATGTCGAGCAAGCAAACACTGAACTTAACCCTGGTTTTCTTCACTTGGATTTGTGGCTCACTTATAATCAGGTGCAGTTGCACAGTCACTAAGCCTACACTGCTTTACAGAGGATTATATTCAGGCTGTGGAATTTTATGTCTAAAATCCCATTATTTGTTCAAAAACATTGCAAATGTATGTCTTATTAACAGAACATTACAGAAGCATGCTATTAAATTCTTATCAGACAGCAGAGGGATTCAGCAGGGCACTGATGTTATGACAGTTCACACTGGTGATCGGAAATAGAATAAATGTTTGTTGCATTTTCAAGCTTCATGCCCAGTCTGTATCTAAAAGCAGGCTTTCTGTTTCTGTTCTATTCAGGTAGCTTACATCACTTGACTGTAGTTATCAATAATGAATGCAATGTGATGCATATTTAGTGTGCTGGAATTAATTCACAGGATTCCCAAGGGTGATTGATGCAATATACTGCATTTTGATCAGTGCAGTCCTCACAGCAAATGAGATGGACTCTGTGAATAAAAATGTTTCCACTTTCTCAATGAGATGACATATTATAGTAACAGAGAAATGGGTTCCTTGTGTGTTAAAATTCTTTATACAGTTTAGACTTGACCCAGGACAATTATTCTTACTCACCTGCTGCCAGCTGTTAAATTTGTTTATTATTTTACTTACAGTATACTGTGACATTGAAACATCTTTAGTCTTTTACTTATAGCATTATTTATGGATGCAGTTTTTACCAAAAAAGCTTAGCAACCCCGTTGTACGCTACCTGCAAAGTGCCACATGACACAAATACAAGGTTAGCGTCTAGCTTGAGAATGAACTGAGAGGCCAGTGAGTGGCCAAAACATAGCAAATGATACTTAGTGCACACACACACACACACACACACACACACACACACACACACACACACACACACACACACACACACACACACACACACTTAGAATGTGAGGAATGAGTGTGCATTTTGATATTTATCATACTTACTTGGCGAAAGCACATATTGGTTGACTATTTTGCATGCCCCTGATGGATATATATTTTGATTAATAAGTGAGATGGGACAGCTGTTTGGTTTCAGTCAATAACGAAAATTCAGAGAGGAATTGTACCGCTAAGAAGTCTGACTTACCCAGTGAATGCCTTTGTATATGTTGGACTTCTAAGCATGTCATAATACTATAATAGGACTTACAGTGGGTATTAGCACGACTTTACAAACTAATCAAAGAATTACCCTTGAGTAACACAAAATGAACAATGTGCTTTGGTTTCTTCTGTTTATTAGAAAGGTGTGTAATGCAGCATCAATCCACGTCTGTGCGCAAACGATATGTCATTTTTGTCTCCTTCCACATGCATTCATCGTTGAGCTTTGCAACGTGTTTTTTCTTTCTTTCTTTCTTTTCTTTCTTTTTTCTTTTTTTTCCTTGAGGAAGCGGCTTGAAGCTGTCAGGGCCCGCTTTCCGATAACAACCTGGGGTGGAGAATGACACCTTGAGAGTGACAGATGAAAAGGAATCAAATTCTCCCTGGAGCCAACTGTATGGAACTGATACAGCCTTCCCCCCGTTTCTCTACCCGTAAACATTCCACAGCATTAACTTATTTAAATAGGGGGTCAAGCCTTATTTTAGACACAAGACCTGTCCCAAGGAGCGGAGCAGGAAGGGGAAATTGAATGGAAGTTGAGGAAAGAAAATTGAGTAATTGTCCTTCTGAATTAATGCCTTTTAATCTCTTCCTTAGCCGCTGAGCGATAATGAAAAAGTACGAAAAGGGCGCTGAGACTTGGCAAGGCGAGGTTTTGATTGTGCCTTTGCAATAACACCGACTTACTGACTTAATATGAGGGCAACCAAACTGAGACATATTCTGATGAGAGCCCTTAAGAAACCCCATTCAAGTGTCCCTTCCCACTTTATGCATGTGGTCAGGAATCAGACATGTAGTCAAAGAAGTGCCCGAAATCCATGCCGCATACACCCAGCATCATTCTGACACTTACCCTGGCTGTGAAGAACACTCAGGATGAACTTCATCTGTGATCCTTCAATTAAGTGCAAGAAGCACGTTGGTCTGGCTTTTATGAAGGTAGCTGACATTATAAGCAATGCGTGTTTTACTCCTTAAGGTTGAGTCCATGGAAAAGGTAAAGGTTGGGTGACTCACACACAGCTGCAGAGATTAGAGATTGCTCCCCCGGCACAAGCGTTTTCTGGGCATTCTGGGCTTCTTCCTCTGTCTATCACTTACCCTCTTATTTCTTCTGAGAGCGAGATCCCATGCTGTGCTGCAGATTGAAGACACTGCGTCTGGAAATCAACTGCTTGGCTAGGTAATTTGGCTAATGGACTAATCTCAGCTAAACTTTTGTAAATGAGGGTTTTATGAGGTGACTCTGAGAAAGAAACATTTCGCCAATGTCATGGATGATAAACATGCAATTGAGCAATCACATTGAGATGAAAGCTGTACTGGAGCTGTAGGAGAATGGAACTCGGTGTCCTTGTGTCTCTCTACGGTAATAATGACTAGATCTGTTATACAGATATGCAATCTCAATTTGATTTTGAGACCCAGTAAATCATAGAAATGACTGAATGTTGTTTTAGTTCTAGTGAAGAAGGGCACTTAAAACTTCCAAACTTTGTTACGATATCTTCATTGAGAAGAACATTTCATTTCCAGTTATAATAAATTCCATTACCATTTTCTTACTAATCCCCCCTGAAGGAAATAAATAATTTCTCTTCATTTTAATGAATTTGCTTTAAAGTTTTTATTCTGTAGTTGCAAGTGGACTAAAAACATTTGTCATTTAGCAGTTTGTTTTGTGTTACTCATGCAACTTTAGTGCCTTGTACACTGGTACTGTGGGGATTTTTGGGAATAACATTCTGCACACTTTGTCACTCTCTGCACTGCAACAAGCATCTGCATAATATAAAAAATACATAAAAATCAGTGAGTACCTTTGGTCATTAGTCCTTTCTCTGCCTATGGAAAGCTGCTTCATCATGCAGGAGCTTTATGAATGGCCCACATTTGCAGAAATGAAATGATTAGGTTTTCGAGAATTTAAATCAAAGATAAAAATGCAAATATCACAAAGCACAGAGCTCGGCTCTCATCTAATGATTTAAAAGCTCCAGCTTCGATAAAGCCTTTATTACATCTACAGAAAGGTTACTTTTCTTATTTACTGTATTCTTAGTAATAGTCACTCATCTCTCTGAAAATGTATGGAAGGCATATTGCATTTGGATTTTTTTAATGAATCCCATCAACTAATCATGGCCAGACAAGTGAGACTGGAGAGATCCCTCCAATTTTAATTTAGCATGGGAACATTATTGAATTTAATGCAAATATCATTAAATTCAGAGCCTTTATGCAAGCTGTATTCTTCATATCTGTATTTTTAAAATTACGGCTGTTATGCCGCTTTACAAAGCCTTAAAACACAACAGGCGCAGGAAATTTATAGCTCTTCTGTCACATGCTGTAACTCTTTATTTTGTCCTTCATCCCCTAGCTCAGAAAGCAATTTCTGGCAATAGTGCAAACTTTGAAGCCAACATGGCCGCTGAATGAACTGACAGACAGACAATATGTCGGTTCTGATTAGGACTAAGAGGTGGTGTGATAGAGGAGGACGGGGCCAGTGAGGTCTGCCACGCCGTCTCCACTCATACTGCTTGAAGGAACTCCAAATTGTCTCACCCTGGAGGTCAAAAGCACTCTGGATGCAAAGCTCTCTCTCTGCACACACATGCGTGCACAAACACACACACACACACACACACATAGATGCGCACACTTCTTGTTTGCCTGCTGACTGTGGATATTGCAGATCCGTGTCCGGTCCTTCAGCGATGGGTCGGTGATTGGCAGGTAAATGGCTGCTCTGTTTACAACATGGCCGTCAGATCCAAGCCCACACTGTCCTTGACCTAAAGCTCTACCTGAGCTGCATAAATTTGGATTAAACCTTCTTCCCATCAAAGGTACCTGGAGGACCTGACCCTTTTGATTTCCATTGCAACAATAACCCTGCACATGCACACTGACACAAACAGCACAGTCCTAAATGAGAGTAAAAAGTAATATATTTCCATCGTGGTGCTTGCTACAGTTTGTCCTCTTAGGGAATTTATTCAGTCGTTCCCTTTCATAACAATCAGTTATGGCATTTACTTATAGCTATTTAAAGTTGTGATATTCTACCTATTCAGAGTCTAATGTATATGTTTTATTTAAACTTAATTTTCTCTGTTGCTTATATATTTTGTCTGTGAGCACTACCTTAATACATATAATTCATTTGACAGCATGGCACAACAAGCTTGTGTTTGTATTAGATACTCCCTAGAGTTTGATTTGAGCTTTTAAGATTAGCCACAGGCTGTTTATGTTGGGAAATTTGCTTTTTTCAGACTTGATGCTGTGTATGTCCCATCTAGGTGCCTCCTGCAAGTTAAAATTCCTATGCCGTCCAATGGGCTGAAAAAGGGAGGGGGCCAACAGACTGACAGCCTGAAAAAAGGTGCCCGGAGGAGGCCTCAGCATGTATGTGTGTGTGTGTAAATCAATGTGCCAGTGGACACTGTGTATATGTGTGTTTGAGAAGTTTTTTTTTTTAAGTTTTTTTCTCCTGCAGGTGGTGCTCTGATGGCAACTGGAATGCGGTCTACCCCTGCTCACCTCCCTTCCCAGCACTATGTGGTTGCCTCCAGCAAAGGTCTATATGTTTTGTGCTGCCATTTTTACCCCTTGTGAAAACACATTTACACACATACGCATACAACATTTATAAGCACATGTCTCCACTGGCACATGGCTGGCTCCTACCTGGCTCAGCTCCTCCATTACCCCCACATCCTGCGCCCCGCCCTCCCCTCAGCAGGATAACACCTGCAGTTAAGGTCATTGCCCTGCCTGCCAGCCTCCTCTGCTGCATTAAAGCTTCACTCTGTTCTTTCTACTCAGCGTACTGGTTTTTGATCATTTGTTTGCATCACACAATGCATTTTTACAGCACAGGCAGATTCTCTTTGAATATATCAGTCCTGCCCTCAGGGAACCTCACCATGCTCTGATCTGTCAATGATGGAACCATCTGTAAAAAGTACATATTGTATGTCTCTCAACTCTGAAAAAGTAACTATAACATTACCATTGGTGCAGCCAAAATTGCTATATACAATAGAGGATACTCTAGGATGAGGGAAGTCTATCAAGAGAACTAACTAAGAGAAATAACTTTTCTTTTTTCCCCAATCGTACTTACCTCCAAGCCACACTGACAGTGAACCAGTCGGATCCCTCAGATTTGATGTTTCAGAAAATCTTCATTGATGCATTTCCCTTTTTATTAGTCTAGCAGTCAGTGTGGTAGACACCAATAAGAAATAAGACTGAAATTGAGCCCTCCAGAATTCCCATATCTGAGCCTGTTGAATTCTCCCTATTTTAATTGTGACTATGCAAAGATACAGTGGAGCAGTCAAGTATTATATTAGACCCCCTTTTAGTATTTACATGTCATTCATGATTCCAGGCTCAGCTGAGCTATTATTAAAAAAAAGTGGAGCAGAGTTTAATTGACATGTTTCATTAATATGCTCCTTTGTAACTTGAGTAGAGATAGCCAGTAAATGCAGAAGGAAAAGGGGTATGACATGAAGCAAGAGCCTGGGAGGTCAACTGTGAATGTTGCAATTACATATTATGCACCTTAGTATTTAAGCTGCTGGACACAAAAAAGATTCAGTGAGAGATTAAGTGAGTTATGATCCCAATTTTCTTTACATTACTAAAATTATGTAAGCAGCTACTCCTCGCTATGCACCACTAAATGCCCTGACAGCTATTTTTAATTGCTTTGATATTAACGAAAACTAAAATCAGGAGTTATATTCTTTGGTCTATGATTACCAACTACAGTTATTTGTGTTGGGCATCAGTGATAATAAGATACCAGAAAAGTGCAAATTCCTATCTTGGTAAAAAAAACAACCCAAAAACCTGAGGTTCTCATACTCAGTTGTGCTAATATTACTACCCCAGTCTACCCCCCTTACAGCTTGAAATGCTATTTCTTCTGACTGTAGTTCATTAAACTGCAGCAAGGCTAGATTTTGTTGTGTAGTAAAGGGAGAAAAATGACTATAGGGACTCAATAGTTTGCCTTACATACTGGATGCATCCTGTGTGGACTCTGTATGTTTTCTGTGTCTTTGTTCAGAGTTGTCTTTTTATGCCCTCGTCTCCTCTCGGCTTGACCACTGAAATACTCGTTTAACTGGGCTTCCTGAAAAATCAATAAACAGGCTTTAACTGGTACAAAATACAGCTGTCAGAGTTCTAACCAACACCAGCATACAGAGCACTTTACATTAGTATCTCCACACTGGCTCCCTGTATCTTTCAGAATTATTACCAGGTTATACAGCACTCTCTGGAAAAATAGATCTTGACCACTATGAAATGACTTAAAAACAAAAGAAAGGTTTAACAAGAAGAAGAAGAAGAAGAAGAATGACAACACAAAATAATAGATGAAAACATATCATGGCTCAAGACAGAGAAAGCATTGGGAGACAGTAGAGCTAAATGGGCTTGTTCTCTTGCACTGTTCTACTCTACCTGAGCACTCAAAGCACTTTTTAAATTTAATTTATTTAAAAAGTACAATGCAATTTACCTTAGTTCCAGAATGGAGCATGAAACTGATGTGCTGCACGTAATTTCCAACCCATTGTTCCTTATTTTGTTCTTGCATTTCATTCATAATAATAATAATAGAAATGATTATTGTAGTAATTTCTTTATTAATATCCATGACAACATATAGGTGTACAATATTTTCCAGTTTTACAATGATATGGCATCGTCACCTTGAATCTATAGATGTATTTTCTTTTCAAATGCTATCTCCTGCGTCTCAGTCGGTGAACATTATCCCTTATCAAAATTTAAACTGCATTTCAGTTCTATGATCCCACTTTACTGCTCTCTTCATAACCTTCTCTTCTTTTCATCCATTGTTCTTTTGAATAGTTTGAATAGTTTGGTCTAAAAAAGAGATATTGCCAGAATGACAACATAATACATCCAACAAAGTGACTAGAATAATAGAGACCTAAAGTTTTTTTGATCAAATTTGGACTTAGAGGAACTGAAGGAACTGCTCAAGCAAAATTCCCACAGCCATTATTAAATGGGCATCACTGGACACAAACTAAAGATGTATAATACCATTTAAATGTGTCTAACATGCATTAAAAACTTAAACTCAACTTGCAGTTCAAAGTGTCTGAAAAGAACTATATTAAATATTTCTTCTTCTTACAAGGTATATTGCAATGTTACCTCTAAAATAAAATGCTTCAGGATGAACAGATGTCCAGCTTAACAGAATACCACAATACATTCTGAGAAACAGAGCACATATTTTAATATATTGCACTCTATTTATTTTTTCAGTATGCTAAATATAAGGAATTAAAAGGGAATGAAACAAGAGTAGTCTTTTAATAGTTTCACCAACTGCAAACTGGAAGATAAACTTCTCCAAACACACACCAATTGATCAAATATGTAATTAAAGAAATACAAAAAGGGGCTGTCAAGCAATTAAAAATAATTATAAGGCATGGTTTTGTGTTCTTTGCAATTAATCACAAATTTCTTTATTTTTTATTGTTTGAAATTTTATGTGCTGTGAGTATATATTAAGAAAAGTGTCCATTTTTCTGCATCTATAAAACATTCACCTTCAGGACAGGATCTCTTCTTCATTTGAACAATCAGCATTTAATTCCTCAGCAGCTAAGATTTCCATGTGATGTCAAGAGGTCCAGTTCTTTAGCTAGTTTTGCCAACATGTATCTTAGAGATTTTGGGTCTTGTGGGCAACTTAAAAAGATTTTGAGCTGCTGGATGTGATCCAGATTATGTTGTGAAGCACTTTATAATCCACTATGCAAACTGACCTGCATTCATAATATTTATTTTCTTGCATTGTTTTGAATACTAGTTAGCCTTCCTCATCACATATTACCAGTGATGTTGGTTTTCTTTTAAATGTTTATTATAGCTAAAAAATAAATAAATAAATATATATATATATAAATATATATAATGCTGTCTTACCTTCTTGGACTTGAATTCAGTATACATCAGTAACATTGAAATTTCATTATTTTGTTTATTTCAGCAAAATAATAAACTAAAGTCTTGCAAACCTCCAATTCTACTCTAATAAAAACGAACAAAAATAGTTATTTTTTGAGATGCAGTGGAGATTCCAGTTTTAACTAAAACACCGGTGTGTTACAGGTGTTTATTCCTGCTGTGATCTGAAAATACCAGCAGTGAGCTTTTTTATCAGAGGACATTTTGAGAGTATGGGCTTGTTCTTAATGCATCTCTGGATAGACTCTGAGTATTTGCACTTGTCAGAGTGTGTGGGTAGAAAACTTTGTATCTGTTTAAGTGCTGATGAATACCTTATTGTTTTCCCCTGCACTAAAAAAAAATCTCTCCACATGTCTGCATCTGAATCCTCACCTTTCTGTCTACCCATCGTTTGCCTCGTCTCTACACCACATGCCTTCATATATGAAATTAGTGTGTGATAGGAATTGCTGGACCTCCTGCGTGGTAAAAGCATTTTTCATTCTCGAGTCCAGACTAAAGGAGCACATTCTATTGTAGGCATGTTACCTGACCAGCACAGTCCTAAAACCCTCTAATTTACATTTAGAGTGAATGCCATACTGTCAGTGAGGCTCCATTCCACTTGGGCAAAGCCCCTCACAGACTCTCGTCTGCTACTTTGTACAACACAGAGAGTAAAATAATAGTTGTAGCGATGGGGAGGAATGAGACACACTAATTTAGTGTTAAGGTAAAAGTCTTTACTAGAATAAGAAGCATAATTTGGCAAGCGGGATGGAAAAGAATAAATCTCACCGTGTCGAAAGTGGCAAAGTGGAATTTTTTCCTTATGAATTTTAAACAAGGAACTAGAAGAATTCATATACTTATAGTATTCGAGAACCTCTTTTCACTCAAGAACCCCTCGAATGGAGCCTCATAGAAAGTATTTGAGGACGTTTTGCTACAGTTTCACCATTTATCTGAAACCTGCTCACCTGTTCGACTGCATGTGCGTGCGTAAAGCAAAGGAGAGGCAGACCCATCAAAGCATGCTTTGTGAGGCTACAACTATACTTCAAGGCCAAGTATACTCAATCAGAAATAGTACCACCTGTTTAATTTTGGAATTTGTTGGGTTATGTCTGACAAATCTTGCAACTCTGTGATAACTCAACATTTACGCCTAATGGTTTATTGGATTCTTTGTTATGACAGCGTTGTCAAGTTAGGGTGAATGCTGACATTTCCTTTCAGTATTAGTATTAACCACTGAGAATAGCTGTCAAAGAAATGGAAATCAAGTTGTGGTAAAACCAAAGCAGTGGGCAATTCAAAATTGTGACCCAATAATGAAAGTGGAAATTTAGGTTTTCACAGTTCATTGTAATGAGCCAAGACACACTACCCCAGATAATTCAATCAAAACCATAAGAGTTAACCTTACAGTGGTTTATAGCAGAAAACTCTGTAGATATACAAGGCCACTGCATGAAGCACCTGACAAAATGAACAAATGTATTAAATTTTAAGATAATCAATCTTGTGCTTTTGTGAATCTAATTAAAATGTGATTTTTAAAATGTATTTATTTATTACATTTTTGCACCACTGAACATCCTAAAGTGGTCGTTCCTAAAGTGAGATTAGAGATTTAACAAAACTATAAGAGTTAATGAGACTGTTACAGATTATTTGGCTTCATAACTTTGGTGCTAACAGATAAACAACAAATAAACAGTGTCTCAATTAAGATAGCCAGGATATGGCACAAGTCCATTAATGAGAATGCAGAGGCGCAGCAAAACAGTCTAACAACAGCATCTGAAACTTATTTGTCAGTATGTGCCCTCAGGTGAGTTTAATAACTCATCTTTAAATCACACCTCATAATTGGTTGAATATTACTGTTGATATTTTCCTACCTTCTGGGAAAGCTGCCGCTGCTGTTTGTGTGCCTGTCTCCCAAACCACCTGTGACCAACGACCTGGCGTCACCAGAAGCTGAAACGATATTATATTCTTTTTGTTTGTGGATCACTGAGTAATGTAACTTTTATTAGTTGTGTTTCTTGGGGTTGCAGTGATGCGGCAGAGGACCAAGGGTGCTCTGTCTTTCCAGGAAGCACTAATTATCCCTCTAAGAGATAATAACTGTATTTATCGTCTGAGGTGTTCGTTTTCTGAAGGGTTATTTATCAAATACCATGCGGGATTAGAAAATCAATTCCGAGTGTCACAAATTAATTTGCAGCCATCATCTCACTCGTTCCCATGAGACAGCAGCCAGCAGAAACACCTTACTAATGTCGAGAATGCTGTGGCATTGATTTATTTTTCCATATCTTCCATATCTAATGAAGAATGCTTGTGTGAGCAGTGACAGAAGAATCACCCTGTACCTGTGTGCAATCGGTGCTGCCGTAATAGTTTATCACTCAGTCAGCTTTAGGGGACACGCAGATGATTATTAACATGTTGTCTCTCCAAGCACATTCCAAAGTTGAAGCAGGTTGAGCAATGAATTACAGCCAGAATGTTTATATGTTTGCAGCCAAGTACAGTGTGAATGTTTTCCCTCGTAATGCTCCTCATTAGATTAATCTGATGCGATATTCTGGCATTTTCCACTGAATCACAGCCAAATGCATTCTGACTCGCACCACAGCTTTTCTGTCATATGACTGAATCCTCCAAGGTTCAGTTAATGTCTTTGCAGTCATAAAATTCAGCAAGCTAGCAGTTGGTTCCTTTC
Organism: Pelmatolapia mariae; assembly: GCF_036321145.2. Taxonomy (NCBI): domain Eukaryota; kingdom Metazoa; phylum Chordata; class Actinopteri; order Cichliformes; family Cichlidae; genus Pelmatolapia; species Pelmatolapia mariae. The sequence goes on along the minus strand of NC_086227.1, from coordinate 36,443,497 downwards.
TGTTGTGGCTTGTATGGTTTCCATAGATAATTTAATTAGAGGAATAAAAAACAATATATTAAATATACACATCCATCTAAACCAAAGCTTTGAAATTTGATGGCATATTAAATTATGTGTATACTAAAATTACTTGGCGAAAAACTTGATGTTTTACTATAATTAATAATAGTATAAACTCAGCTTTTTCCTGATGCATAATCATCATGAATACATTTTTCATCAGATGTGCCCCTTACTTATATGTGTGATTTTAAATGTGTATTGATCCCTATATAAAATAGCTTTGTCTTACTTACTTACCACTTTAACACAGTTAAACATGCTTCCATTTCCCTCTGATTGATATTATCTAGCCCTCAAACATTATTGAATTTGTTTGTGGTTGCATCTGTTTGTTGCCTGCAGAGCAAACATCAAAATGTGTTCTATGTGTTTGTCGTTTCTGATTCGTAGATAAAAGAGACCCCCCAGTCCAGAGTTGAATGGATAATCTGTTTATATTACTGCTCGAGGCAGTTTCTTTGAATTAGTGCTTTACTTAATAAACACAGCCAAGTGGGGGAAAAGTGCTGCTTTCTTCCTTTACTATGTTAGTGAGTTGAAAAGACAACATCACTCAAATGATTGCTTGAAGAATGGATTCACAGAGGGAACAAACCCCTTTAAATCAAAAGAAAATTTGAATTTAGCAGAGAATGTACGCTGGAAAACTAATGACAATCACAGAACTGTACACAGCTGACAACTGAGCAACAAACAAAAACACTGCATTTATAAAACTAGTAGCATTTTGCTCGTTTTTCCACAAAGAATGGCTCTTTTGAGTGAGCGTTTGACAGATGCCCTCTTTTCTAAGCCACTGGCATAGCTACAGCTTGCAGGCTTCATCTATTCGATAGCACAGCCATGCCAAGACTCTGGCATATAGCCTCACACTGCATCTGAGATAGCCTTTGTGATTTTCCAGTTTATGTGACATGAATACGAAATATCATGTACACCCAACAGAGGACAGCTGAATAGGATGTAAGGTTGTCTTGCTTGTACAGGGATAACAACAGACCAGTGGGAAACTATGCGTATTTTTAAATTTGAGGTCCCACTGCTGGCTTTTCCTGTCAAAGCCAGAAGAGAAAAGTGCTATCCAACTACTCACCCCCCTCTAAAGCACACACACACATGTGTGTGTCGGAGAAAGAGCTGTGCAGCTTTCAGAGCTCAGCATGAGAGCATTTGATATTCATAGAAGGGAAGAGGAGGAGAAAGTGAAACAACAGTGGGGGCACTGCCTTACGCGTGATATTACATTGTAATTATGATTTGGATGCAGACACTGTGAAAGCACTGAGGGCGAACTGCAAATGGACAAAAATGTATGCACACATACACACACAGACACAAATTTTGGAACACACACAGCGCAAAAGGTGCAGTAATGGCACACACTCTTTGGGTGGAACCACTCGAAACTTCAAACTGCCCATGTCCACATCATTGGAGGAGTAATGTGGAGCGGGTGCAGTACGTTGCATTTGGCACTTGTTTTTGAAAGCAAGGAGATGAGGTCCGTGAGCGAGCTCCATATAACCATCGACAGAGCTGTTCTGATTGGTTTGTTTACCATCAATATTTGCAGATGTCAATCTGGGCGCCTTTGAGAAAATGGATTTTTTCAGCATGAAGTAGAATGTTCAGAGAAATCGTTGGTGTTAGGACGGCATGAATCTAAGACTAAGAAAAAAAAGTTTCATATATATATATATGTATATATATATATATATATATATATATATATTATATATATATTGTGTGTGTATATAATATACAGATGTATGTGTGTATGTGTGATGTAGATATGTGCTGGCAGACAGACAGGCAGGCAGGAAAGACAAACAGAGAGAGAGAGAGAGATTATAAGCTACCCAATAATATCCTGAATGAGTTCTCTCAAAAATGATTGATTTGGAGTATTTTGTGTTGCACGCTGGAAGCAGGCCAGCAAATTTTCAAATTTGATTTACAAAACCCATTTTCAAATGAAAAACAAAGAGGGAGACAGGTAGCAGAAGAAGAAGCCACAGCTGAAAAGAGAGATTTTGCATCATAGTATACAAAAGAAACAAACATATATGTAAAAATTGCAAATGCACTAAGATATACTTTTAAAAACATCTTATTTCTCAATTGTATTAGTAAAGGTTTAGAGGAGAAAGAGAGAAAGGAGGTGCTGTCAGGCTCCTATGCTGCCACATCTATGCTGCCTCTTTTATCAAAGATAAGTAGTATTGATTTACTTTGAGGCTGTAAAAAGTATTCGTCTTAAGAGCTGACATTTAATAATCTCCACCTAATCCATGTTTTGCTGGGAGCCTCTTGAGATGCTGGTGAGTCCTCTATTGTTCTGTTTTCTTCTGCACCTACTATATACCTAATGATGGAGGCTGATGTTTCAACTCTCCACTGGCTCCTTGCTATACATGCCAAAAATGTGAGATTCAGTGTTTAGCAAATGAAAGGTAAAGGAATCCAGCAACCATTGGGTAAACTGACTCGGTGTGGATTGATAGGATGCTTTTATTTATGTGTATGTGTGTGTGTTTATCTGTTAAAGTAAAGGTGCCATTGCATTGCAAAGCAAATCAAATTAATTAATCAATCAATCAATCAATCAATCAAACAAACTGTAGCAGCTTAAACACCAAGTTAAACAGAAATTAAACAACACTAAAGCATATACTCGCACAGCATGTACAAAAATGTATAAAAGCAAAAATAAATAACTGAAAAAATAAATATGTAGGTTTAAAGAAACAAAAAACTTAACCACATTTTTTATCCATTTTCATGACTGTCACAAATCAACACCTTTATGGGGTGCTGAGATATTTTTCATTCACATACTCACACAGCTGAAAGGGGTCACCTACTAAACAACTGTTTGAATTCCCCCTAAAAAGAATAGACCGGTATTGTTTTTTTTTTCTTTTTTCGGTGAGATCAGGTTGGTTTCAAACCCCCCACAACATTTCAATGGGAATCAAATCTGTCTTTGACTAGGCCAGGGGTCAGCAACCTTTAACACCCAAAGAGCCATTTGGACCCGGTTTCTACGCAAAGGAAAACACTGGGAGCCACAAATACTTTTTGACATCTAAAATGAAGATAACACTGTATGTATTGTTTTTTACCTTTATGCTTTGTGTGAACAACTAAAGTGTGTTGCTTATGAAATCCATGAAGTGCTACAGAGAAAACTACATTTTATTTATGTAATGAACACATTTTGAACACTTAAAGAAATATAACAAAAAGGAAAATGATCCATGTAGCAAAGAAAAACTTTTGTGTACCGCCACCCTTATATCACCTTTGGGCTTTTGGAGCGTAGCAGAGCCTTGACCTGAATTTTAAAAAATAATTGGAAAAAAGCACTATGCTACTATACAACGGGGCGATCGTGGCTCAAGAGTTGGCAGTTCGTCTTGTAATCGGAAGGTTGCCGGTTCGAGCCCCGGCTCGGACAGTCTCGGTCGTTGTGTCCTTGGGCAAGACACTTCACCTACTGGTGGTGGTCAGAGGGCCCGGTGGCGCCAGTGTCCGGCAGCCTCGCCTCTGTCAGTGCGCCCCAGGGTGGCTGTGGCTACAGCGTAGCTTGCCATCACCAGTGTGTGTGAATGGGTGGATGACTGAATGTGTAAAGCGCTTTGGGGTCCTTAGGGACTAGTAAAACGCTATACAAATACAGGCTATTTACTAAAAAAAATGAAAAATAAATATATGCAAAATTCTGCATATTTACTTACATATTTATTTTACCTGGTAAATGTGTGTGGCGGGGCGTGGTCTGCAGTGCCGCTGCATGGGAGGCGTACGCACCTGAGCGGCACCCGCAATCACGCCTCGCCGCCTTAAAGTCTGTGCTCTCTTTGCTGTTGTGTTGTCGGGCTGTGAGCTGAAAAGCTACAGCCGGCTGTATGCGTGAAGCAACGGTGTGTGAAAAGTGTTTAATAAAGAGATGCCGAAAAGCATGCTCATGAAAACATCGTCGGGTCTGCCGTGATATGTTTACAATGGAACTTCTGCTCCTGAACCTCTGCGCACAGTGAAGTCACTTTCATCTTTACGCAGGACTGTAAGCTGCCATCTGTGAGGCGTGAGCGGTGTTTGTTTTTTAACATAGTTCACGGTGGAGCTGCTGACATAATGTGGATCCGAAGATCCATAACTGGCCTACCTGGGGTTGAAAGTCTCGGTGAATGCACGGCGTTTCGGCGGGTATACCGGCTTCCGCGAGTGTGACGCTTATTTTGAGCAACGAAAAATAATAAAATATAATTTTATTTTTATATTTCAAAATCACAATAATCTTCCAATTTAGAACTACAAGTTTAAACAGAACTAACACAAAAATACACTTCAGCTAAATACTTGTCATTTATTTTCCCAAACCACGCGGAGCCGCAGTATAAGGACTAAAGAGCCGCATGCGGCTCCGGAGCCGCAGGTTGCCGACCCCTGGACTAGGCCTTTCCATAAATCCTTATTTTTTTCTTTGCGAGACATTCTTTGGCGGATTTTCCCCAGTGCTTCGAATCATTATCCGACTCAAAGTTTCGCTTCTGGTTCAACTTAAACTTTCAAATTTATACATTTCTCCTGGCCTATCATCTAAAGTTTTGCAGAAATCAGCTGTGGAAATGCCTGAAAGCCTTAGACAGTATCTCTTGACTTCTTATCAGTGCTGATTGGAATCTTTAAGGTTTTCTGTTTTTGAAGAAAACCATCCTGTCAAACTTTTCCTTGTTCAGACATGACTTTTGATAAGAAATTAATTTGCCCTAAGCACTACACACTTTTTCTGATGCCAACCTTTTGGCTTGTATACACAAGAATTTGTGACCCGACTTATTCCAGGAAATTTTCCTCTTTGATTGTGGAAGTCGTTGATACCATTATTAGCCCTGCTTCCAATGAATCTTTTCTAGGAAAGTGGATAAATTAGAGGTAGTGGAGTCTACGGAGCTTGGAAAGAAAAGTGTCTGGACTTCCTTAGGTTGCTTGAAGACGTTTCACCTCTCATCCGAGAAGCTTCTTCAGTTCTAGGGTCAAATGGTGGAGAGTCCTTCTCGGATGAGAGGTGAAACGTCTTCAAGCAACCTAAAGAAGTCCAGATGCTTTTCTTTCCAAGCTCCTTAGACTACGATGACCTGGATGACTGAGAACTGACCACTGTCTTTTTTTAACAGTTGTTGACTCTACCTCTGCTGCTCTTGTGCCGCTATCAGTGGCACACAACACAAACACTATCTCTTCCAAAAACACAAAGATGAAAGCTGCAATATAATGTAATTTTGGGCAGTTTGATTGTTTTACTTTTTTTATTTGAATTTGATCGTGTGCCAATCGGTGTAATCAAAATACACTATACTTATACTTTATACTGAATGCAGCTTCTTGTATTCACTACACTATGTGTAACAATCTTTCCAGCAGCTTATGCTATTTCAGATTTCACTCTTATTTCAACGTGTACAGATTCTCTGCACTTAAACTGGTCTTGGTAAAAACTATGATCTTGTGATTTTCAGCACTGGCATTAGTGCTAGTGAAAGGACTGCATGAGAACACCTGGACATATATAGAGTAAAATAAATCATCATATTTTGTAAAAAAAAGAAAAAAAAAAGAAAAAAGAAAAGAAAAAGAAATCCCGACTGCCTAATAGCCTCAATCCTCAGACTTCTTTAAAGTCTTTGAATCTACCCTGCTGATGCTCTCCCAGGCATTCACTGCAGACACCTTCAGCTCCTGTTTGTTGTGGCTTCATTCTTTCTTTAGACTGGTCTTTAGAAAGTGGAAGTGGAGCTTAGCTGGCTGATGATAGTCCACCTTCACCCTGAAAAGCTCTTCAGTTGCTTTGGCTGTAAATTCAGGACCATAGTCCTCTAACACACCTAAATGCCTACATCCACATTCATAAAGCATTCTTGACTCACTGTGTAATCAGAGAGATGCTTCTCTTTGTGAAGCAAATACCTGTGCATCTCAGTCTAAAGCATGTTAGTAGTGAAAATTTGTCATTTTCACTGCTTATGTTAGAAAATAAAAACACTCTTGATTTTGGTAAACCAACTTCTAACGGCTGTGGTATCCTCTTTACTCCAACTATGATTCACTTTAAAAGGTAAACCCAAAGTTTTCAGTCAGATCTGAGTTTAAAAAAATAATTTTAAAGAATAGCATGACATACTGTAATCTACAAGGTAGAAATGATAGATGGCAGGTAGTCCAATTATTTTTATAACTTTGCAAATTGTACAGCTCTTACAAGACATAAACCTTTAATTCAGTGTGATACTTTGACTTTTTATTTCGTACGTAGTCTTTCATTTTTATATGTAATGTGCCTGACATGTAAAGTTAAAGATAGAAACAGACACGGAATCCAAATATCTTGTATCACTGGGAATGCTGTCAGGGTTAGACAGATTTTTTTCAGCTGTTTTTTCTTGCATATAAATCAGTTTTCTGCTACTGTTAACATTTAAGCATTTCAAACAATACTGAATGTTTATCACCTCAGATGCTTATTTATTGATGATATTTTGACTTGGAATTTTAGATTGAACTAAAGTCTAAAGTAAAGCCAGAATTCAAGACACTACTATAAATGTAAAGCAAGCATCACGTTGATCAGCAAAGAATGAAAGACAGAAAAAGCTCTGCAGTCCTGCAATCCTGCTGTCATCTGACCCCAGATGATAAAGGCTGAACGAGGTGTGTTTCCTTTTAGATTTGCAGACATGTCACGAGAAATGGAACATCAAAAATCAAACAGGTTCAGAGAGCTTGCACGCTGATACATTTGCCCCCATATCGTGTATACTAATGAGGTCATTAACATTTCGATCACATTTCATTTCATGTCATGATTAAAATACGAATGGGATCAAACCTGATTGATTTCTTGTTAATAAATTCACCACAGAGGCCAATCTAACAGTTTGATTTTGCAGCTTGAAAACCCTGCAGTTTTCCATGCTCTGGTGTCTGAATTTGGTGAAAAAAATACATTGTTGTGTTTGATAAGCAAACTAACACTATCATACAGATTGTCACTGCAAGCGGACGTAAAAAAGATTGCTGCTTTCATTGAGATAGTGCCTCCTCTCCACCAACATGAAAGTGTAAAAGAGTCCAAAGTGTTCTTCATTGTGTGTTTGTGCACAATAGGGCACAACTAAAAGGCTCAAAGAATGGTTTCTCGGTGGGGACTGTAAATTTCGAGCCCAACTTCTGTCCATTAGCAAAGCTATGCTTTTTCCCAGCTGCCCCAGCTGCCCAGCGTCTCAGTGGAGGTGCTCTGAAACACAACACACCAAATGAGATGTGACTTGTGCTGCCATACTGTTCTATTTATACTGGATGGGACGACATTGAGGAAGAGATGCAAAAAAGCGCTCACCTGCTGCTTGATGAGGTCTGGTGGCTCTCCAAGCCCAAGGAGGAGGCTGTGTAATTTTCACCGTCACATCTAAGGGTGTAAGGGAGACCTCACCCCCATCAGTCCCTCCCTTCTCTGCTCAGCCGGCATCGCCCACCTTCCTCCCAAAGGCAAAGAAAAACAGCAGATAATTACCTGGTGTGAAATTTCCTCACAGTTAGGGTACCCACCATGATGTGGGGGTGTTACAGAACTCATATTTGACTGTGGTTTTGAGGACATGCAACAAGGCTACTGTGTTGATGTGGGTGTTGAAGGTGCCCTCCTTGGGGTAATGGAGTAATTCAAAATTTTCCTTTTTTCTTTCCATTTTCAAAACAACAGCCCAGAACATGTTTTGACTCTGAACCGAAGTTAAAACAATACAACTTTTAATTTCAAGATCACAAGAATGAACTAATTTGTTATTTTTATTTTAATTGTATTTTCTTTTTCAAACTGCTGATTCATTTAAGACTTAAGGAAGGCTGTTTTTTTCATTGTTTTTATCAGTGTAAAAACAACCTAACCAGCGCTGGCATTTATTGTTTTTGCCATCACTTTCCATGAAATATCATTGTCTGCATTTGTCAGTGTGTGAATAAACTATTCCTATTATATAATTTCTCAGATTTTCTTTTCTTTCCAGGTTTCCTCTTGCTTTCGTTTCAGTCAAATGTCCATTATATAAATCATAAAAATAGTGATTATTGTTAATTTGACATGTTTTTTTACTAAAGAGTATACCATTTGGGTTTTTTTCTTTTTCTTTCTGTCTTTGCTTTTTTGTTATAGAGCTTAGACACATTTTACCAATAAATAGTTTTGTAAAACTTGATAAAGTTAATGTTCCTGTTAAATGTCATGACCATGTATTCTCTGAAACGTCTGTGTACAAATAAGACTAGAAATTCAAATTCAAATTTGACATAATATACCTGAAATAATTTCAGTGGCAAACTATGTGGTAGGATTTAAAATAGACACCTGAGTAATGCTGGAACACCTGCAAGAATAAAATGTTTCAAACACTGAGAGCTTCATTATGACTTCATTATGTGGCCTTAATTTTTAAAATAATGGGAGATTACAATGATTTGAAAAAAAATTAGATACACTAAAGTATCCACTGACATTGACATTAACTTCAGAAAGCAGCAGTCAAAAAGAACCACAGCCATTTGGGATGTGATCACACCAGCTGCAGAGCCTTTTAACATGTTGTCGTTGCAACCCTTGAGACTGATTTGTGAGTTGAACTACATACCTGTGAAGATTTGTCTCTACATCTTGCACTGTTGTGACACTTTTGTGATAAAATCTGTCCATAGACAGACAGAGAGACAGAAAGACAGATAATTTACCAAAGCTATATCAAAGCTCTCTTTAACTGCCTTTGTGGTAGTTCCTGCTAGAGTATGTGTCTTCAGAAGAACAGTTTACCACAGTGGCACACACAGACACACAGACACAGATCAGCAGTGCTTGGCAGTAGAAATGTTAGCTATTGAAAAAGTCAATGATGGGGTTTTGAGTCCATTTCCATGTATACGTGGTTGCTTAGCTCCTCTAGCAAGCATTGGTTCTCCAACACATTCTCATATATAGTGTCAAATACTGGTGTTGCATTCATTGGACACCTTGTGTCCAATGAATGCAACACCAGTATTTGTCCAATTTGTCCAATGATGAGTGGACACGTTGTGTCTTTTTTTACTTTTACTTTCACTTGATGGTTAGTTTTAGGCCCCGAATACTAATGAATTAGGTCACCCTGAATCTTTCCTTAGTTATGCTGCAGTAGGCATAGGCTGCTGGGGGATTCCCATGATGCATTGAGTGTTTCTTCTTCAGTCTCATTTCTCACTCACTATGTGTTAATAGGCATCTCTGCATTAAATCATACTTGTTATTTATCTCTGGCTCTCATCCACAGCATGTGTCTCCCCAGATGGCCGCCCCTCCCTGAGCCTGGTTCTGTCGGAGGTTTCTTCCTGTGAAAAAGGAGTTTTTCCTTCCCACTGCCGCCAAAGCGCTTGCTCATAGGGGGTCATATGATTGTTGGGGTTTTCTCTGTATGTACTATTGTAGGGTTACCTTACAATATAAAGTGCCTTGAGGCAACTTTATAAATAAAATTGAATTGAATTGAAATGAATTCCAAGAACACAACAAATACATGGGATAAAAAAAATCAGTTTGCGCTTACTTCCAAGAGATAACATGAATACTTTGAGTAGCCTATGGATTATTAAAATAGAAATCTTCTTATTGTTACTCCTTTGTTGCCTCAGTTTATTTCCTTTGTTTGCTACAGATTGGGTAAGTAGCTTGATTAGCGTGTCTTATTGTTAAGAATCAGAGTAAAGAATTCCATTAAACTGGCTTTTTAACGGATTCTTCAGTGTCTACTTCAGAGAAGTAAAATACACGCAGCTCTTGATATGCTTCACTTCACCTTTTTGTGAAAAGAATATTTTACATTTCTGTGTTAAAATTAGTTTACAAAGCTGCTCTAGCAGGGATTCTCTACTGCCATGAATTATTGATTTCAGTGGGAATTTTCTCTCCATGCCATGAAGCATTATGAATATGTGAAGCTCTTGTCAGATGATGGTAAACTCCTCCTCCCGCATGTGAAAAATCCTGGTCGGCAAAGGTTCCATCACTCAGGCCTCATTTAGCCCATGCCCCTGTTAGCTTCAATAAATGCCAGAAATAGGAAGGAAGGGGAAAGAAGTGAAAGGGGGGAGTGTTGTTTAAGAGCGGGTCTGCAGTAGGATTAATGATCAGAGCTGCAAACTTGGCTTTTGCTTGCATCAGGTAATCAATGGCGTTGAGCGAGGCAGACGTGCCGGCCGGCGGAGAGGCTCGTCGAGCGCTGCAAGAGCCGAGACTAACCTCCTCTCATTTCTCAACAAGACAGAGAGCACCTCGCTGCCAAGCAGACAAGGTGAAACACTGTGGGGACCCGAGTTGAATGGCAAGGGCTTTTATGCAGTTTAATGATTTTATTAATCTGATGAGTCAAATGCTTGTGTCTCAAACCCCTGTAATATGTCATTTGTCTTAAGTGGCTGTTTTCACCAACTGGTTTTGCCCTTGACTGGGATTAGGTAGATATTAGAAATAGTGAACAAACAGGAAAATAATAAATGATACTTCAAGGTTGGTGCAGAAATAAAAAAAGCTGCTTTGTTACAAAGAAAACAGAACTGTGAAACAGCAGCACTTTTTTCTAAAAAAAGGATAGGGGTTATCCAGTAAAACTGAAGTACATTTATAAATACGCCAGCTCTGTTCTGCCTTCAGTGAGTTATTACAAAGCATTTTTTCTTCTGGGTTTCAAAGACGTAAGGCTTTGACTGACATGTTGGTTTGTTCCTGGTGTTTAATTGTATTTTCAAACATCTCTCCGGGATCATAAGGTTGACTAGTTGTTGTGTTTATCATGTTTTGCTGCTTTCTTGCTTCCCTTTGATCTGACTTTTTATGCTCTTGAATAAATGCCTGCTTTTATTTTGCAAATGCACATTGCTTTATAATTGAGGATGAAATGGGCCTGTGCCACTGTAAGGCTTTTTCCTTCATCATTAGTACCCACTGCCATTATGAGACACATCAAATCTGAAGGAAAGGGTCACCATGCTGACATTTTTAAGCTGCACGGTAATTCTTTTGAGAAATCTTTTAATGGAGTAAAATGTGTGATGACTTTTGTGTATGCAGTGTTTGTCTTTTATCTGGACATTTAGTGTTTAATAAAGCTTGATTGATTCATGGATTGAGTCACTGTTGGATGTTACTGTAATATAAATCATGTTTTAGTCTTCAGGAAAGACACTGTTGACTCCTGCTGTTATTTGAGACAAAGAACATGCATTAACCCTTGCCAAACATGAATGACTTGTGTCTATAGGTCCTTCTGCAGGATTGAGGGGTGTATGGACTGCCTCCAGCAAGGAAATATAGCCAGGAACTTTCGAGTCTAACACACTGAAGCTCTCAGACTTTATTTTTTTGGGATTTATGTGAATGACAAAAGGACCTCTCCTGTCTACTCTACCAGCTTTTGTATTTTACCACATTAACTGTTACCACATTAACACCCTTTGTATTAACTCAGTCTATACTAAATTATGCTCGTGTTTACTTTATGAAATACAGATGTTATTTTATTATGGTCCATATTGTGACATTATGGTGCTTTATTTTTTTTATTATACAGTGATTTTTTCATAAAAATAAAGCACAGGCAGAAGCTGCTGGAGTCTTAATGCCGTAAGTTAATAGCTTTATGTAGCATATTGCTTAATCTAAGGATATTTGTGCCCTTTGCACTTATTTAGTCTGAAAAGTGCTTGTTATGTTCTATTTGTAAGTGTGCGCAAATCTAACAGACATGTTCATGTTTGCAAATTACTTCAATATTTCAAGACACTGAACTTTAATATTTTACAATAGTAAACACATGTGAGTTTTGATCCACAGTCTCTTGAGATTGTGCTTTACATTGCAAGACAGCACAAAAGGTGGTTCATTGCTGAGGCATAGTGGATCGATACAGAGTCATCAAACAAGAATGATTCACTACAGCTTTCTCGCTCACTATAATCTTTTGAATTGTTCAGTTTCCCTTAATCATTGCTTTCAAAGCTGCAATATAACATACTGGAAGGCTCCAATCTTAAAAATTGTCATTTTACTCTTTATGTTGTTCAAGCTTTGCTAAATCTATAACTGTCATGATTTGGCAGATGTATGTAGCCGGAGCAGATAAAGTCAATCTAACAAAATCCTTTTAACCTTAACATGTTCTTATCATACAGCCAACTGTCTAAAAGGTGGGTCAGATTGGTGATGTAGCAGCCATTAGCTTGAGTGGGATGACCTTACAAAGGAAATCTGTCACAAACTAAGTTCTCTCAAGTATCCAGCCTCCAAAAACGCATGATCAATCGAGCTGACTCAAGTGTTTTTACGAGTGAGATTCTCAGTCAAGAGTGTCAGTCTGTGATTATACCTCCATCTATCATTGTGATGGGACTAAGTATTGGCTCTTTGTGACAGACTCTGAGGAATAGGACTCGACTTCAAGACAGACTTCACAGACTCACTAGATCAGCAGTCTGGAGCATTCACAAGAGACGACAGGCGCTCAGCTTTTTCCTTATCCTCTCAACAACCACTTAATTTATAGTCCAGGGCTTCCTTTTCTTAGAGTTTTGTTGCTGCTGTTATTGTCCATCTTTGCCTTGAACTTCCAATGCCCTTTCTTCCAAAGCCTGAGTGGTGATAAAATTAAGAACTGGATTACCTGAAACTGTACAGATCGATACAGAAGCATTAAATTATCTCTGGGAGAGAGAACTTACGCTATGTGTCAATGTACTTAAAAATTGATGGCATGAGATTTAAACTGTCAATATATATATATATATATATATATATATATATATATATATATATATACACACATATATACACAAAAAAGGCACACAAAACATACCTCAAAGTCCTCATGAATTTTCAATCCTTTTTGTTATTCTATGAAGCTACCTTTTTTCTTAACTTTTTCTTTCTCTGTGGAAGACCACAAAACAGCTTTCTGAAGAGGTGGGCATGCAAATCCCCGCTGAAGAATTGACGCTCATCAAATAGACTGCTCTCAGTAGTCTATTTTTACAATTAGAAGTTAGTGAAGCTATTTATATCGGCAGCTGATGTCTATTTTCCTTTAATTTGTTGTAATTTGGAAGGAATCGACTTAATGCCTCGTCCGACAAGAACACATTTTACTGATATGGATTGTTTTAAGGCAAGCTTAATTGATGCTGAGTGTTGCAGCAGAATTCACAATGAAAAAGCGATGAAACAACTGAAAGCTTGACAACCTACTTGGGTACCACTTTTCTTCTTCATGTTATTGGAGACTCTGATTTCAGAGACACAGCCTGTGCTTGGCATTGGTTATTTTCTTGTCTTTTAAACCTGTTTTGATATTTATTTGATATCAATGGGAAAAAATACTCTTAATGTGATTCTTTTAAGGATCTTGACACTGTCACTAGAACACTCCCATCACATTTTACAAGGTTTCATCGAAGACAGGCGCTTACTGAGCATTGAAAGTAAAGGGTGAATCTCAAAACAGTGATTAAAATAATACTGTATCCAATATTGTGCATAAAAGGAACAGTGGTCATATAGAGGTCAGAGGCCAGTACAGTGGAACAGCAACAATGTTCCTGGTTCAAATCCTGGCTGGGGCTTTGCATATTCTCCTTGTAACTGTGCAGGTTTCCTCTGTGTAGCCCCAGAGTCTAGGTATATTGGTCATTGGTCAATCAGTAGTTATTTATTACAGTAATTTATTAAAGTCTGTTCATATATTCTGAATAGATCTGCAGGTCAAATTTGGTATAGATTCTTGCTATGAGGGCCTCGGTTGCCCTGGATTGAAACTGGCCCAAACCATACTATGAAAGCATGAAATGTGAACAGTAGTTAAGGGTCCAATCAGCCTACACTGTCTGTCATTCCAGACAGGTGTGTGCTTGTCAAATCACTATTTGCATGGTGACTTCATTTGAATAATAGTCAAGTAAAAAAGGCTGAATACTTCACTTTTGTCTGATTAAATTACATGTTTCACTGAATCTTAATTGCTTTTTTTGTGAACCTGCTTATGTGATCTGATTTGCAATTTTCAGTGGGAATGGTATTGTATTACTTTAATATCAAGGAAAGTCAGACAGGGCAACAAGCTTTCCACAGTTTTGCTCTTGGACTTTTAATGGCATTAAATACAGTTCAAAGGATTCAAGGATTATTATTATCAAAAAAGACAAGTTAAATTATTCTCTTTTTTTTTAAAGACATTAATGTGTTAGGTTTTTAAAAGTCAGGTTACCGAAACTGTGGGGAAAAATTGTATTTTCCACTTCACTACAGAGTACAAAAAGCTCTTTGCTTTTTTCCACATACAGGAGACTAAACCCAGGTGAAGGTCTATGGATATATGGGCACCTCTCCAGTGATCATCTGCTGTAAGATTGGTGCTTAAAATGCATAATCAGCTGTAATTAATCGAACAAAGTGATTAATCACATTTAGTTCCTTTTCTTTTTGCATGCAACCTGTCATAATCAATTATTTGTGGAATAAATCGTGACTCTGGAGATAGGGGTGGCAGAAGTGGAGCGGGGAGCCTGATGAAGACTGATGACAGCCCTAAACATGGGACATGACAGTAGGAACATGGTGGAGATTGAATCCGTAACCCTCCGAGCACATCATAAATTATCTCACTCAGAATAAAATGATTGATTTGCATCGCTTCTTGTTGCACCTGGAATTGCTGTCCTTCACAGGAACAAACCAGGTGGGTGAGCACTACATTCGCTATCATAAGCTATTAAAGCTGGTCTGCAGAAATCCTTTCTCTCTCTTTTTTTCATCCTTGAGGACATTAGGTAAACACGTCTAGACACAGGGAGCAGCCTGTCACATAACATATGGACGTGCATGTAAGTCATAGAAATTTGCAGATGCATATAGCTTCAGATTAACAATCAACGGTGAGTTTCAGTCACAAGCACTGAAAAAAAGTTTTGCACTCAGTAAAAGGCAAGTTCACAGTGTGATACTTTCCTGAAGTGACAGGTAGCTGATATGACACTAAAACTATAAGACAAACCTGGGACTATAGGGCACAGTGATGGAGACCTTTTTTGTTGAGCATTTTTTTTATTTTATATCTGGAAAATGTGCCAACAAGAAACACTCATTAAATAAATAAATTACCTAATTAATAGCTAAATGAAATAAATGATGTGAATGTGTATTCTTTGCTTTGTAAAGAACATGGAAGCCAGTGTAATTTAATTATACTGACTATATTATTTCTATGTTGCAGCAAGTATGTGCAGCTATGTGAGGCACTTATACAGTATATGGATGCTAAAACTGTAACACTCCACCCTCTTGTCCAAATATGGTCTAATATTAAAAACAACAAAAAAAAAAAAAACAGGTCAAGATCTAGAATGTAAAAATTAAATATTCAGCATTGCATTATGTGTAAGCCTCACTTGCTTGTATTTAAATATTGCTAGTTATTTTACTGATCTGTTACTGTAAAGTGGTCGTAATAGATGTGATGTGTTTGTCACTAATGTTAATGATGGCCATAACTGTTCATTATGAGATCTAGAAAACAGTGCACAATTTAGCATTTGACATTGATCGCTTTTAATCAAGTCTTCATTTAGATGTTGTGATAAAAAACCACTTCTACCACAGCTGACATAAAAGATTTGAATTTTAACCACAAAGTATAAGCAACAGGTTTTTTTTTTGAGCAGAAGTAAGAAGTTGTATCAATTATGTTTCATAGGGAATTATGTTTAATTCAACAGGCCCAGTGGTGTACCCCGTCTCTCATCCTGTGACAGCTGAGAGAGTCTCCAACCAGTGGACAAAGAGAAGAAAATAGATGGATAATTATGTTCACTTCGTAAATGCACGTGTTATCGTGTTTGCTTAACACTGTCTTGATTTTGGTAGTGCACAGTCCTTCATTCGATACTTTGATCTTCAGAAAAGGAAAACACAAACACTCCCTGTCTCCAAGCAAGAGGAAATGAAGGTCTAGATAAGCCCAGACAGAAGCCTTGACTTGGCACAGCCATCATAGCAGGTCAACACTCAAGGCGCTACACAGTCAAGACTGTCATCTGGTATCAGTACCTGCGTCTCTCTCAAACACATCAAACAAGCTCTCACACTAACCGAGACCATCCAGACCATATCACACACACACACACTTATCTATTGATACACATATACATACATATGCACATACACACAAAACTCACCAGGGCTACACAGAATTGTTGGGGCTAAAAAATCCAGGGGGTTGATGGGTAGTTATGGCAGGTGACAGAGTGTGCTTCACGCTCAGACAAATGGAGTCTGGCAGCTTCCCCTCAGAAAGACTTCAGGCTGTTTTTTCCCCCTTTTTTCTTTTTTCTTTTTTTTATTACTGCCTGACTGACTGCTTCTACCTTTTACCAAACATCTATTGTTTACCTCTGTTCTGTTCAGTCTCACCTCAGATGACAAGCCATCCGTAGAGAGCCACTTCCCTTTCATTCGCTCTCTCTTTTCTTCCTTTCTTTCATCTTCTCTGTTTCCTTCCTTTCCTTTTGCACTGTGCCTTTTCAAGCCTTTTTGCCACCGTAATAAATGAGTTTTAAACTGACATGTTGTCGGCCTTTCTCCCATGGAAGTTCACAGTTTTATAATTAGGTCTGGCAAACCTCACTGCAAACTTGGAGTAATAATTATATGACGGGGAATAATACCTGTCCACTCAGCTAACTACAGCATGTGTTTAGATTGAGATTTAAAAAAAAAAAAAACTACCTGGAGTATCGAAAACTAATAAGATACATCACAATAGTGACAGATGGCATTTGAATACAGAATAACTAAAGCATGCACTGATATTGTGAGCCTCTGAATATATATAAAAATCAATGTCACCTTACACATCCGACATTTACTGTACATGAGCCAGCCTCTGCCTACATAAGATTTAGTCTGATTTCTCTCAAACCTGACATTAAAATACATCTCTGCTGTCCAGGCTGAAATTGCATTGATTTTTCTCTTGGCAAAATTAGATTGCCAGGCACATCACTTCCTCTCACAATATTTACATCCGAAACAAGTCTAGTGTCTGTAAGATCGCGCTATATGTTGTTATCCCTCACATTTCAAAGCAAGGAACATTTTGTCTTTCACTTTCTAATTGCATTAATGTAATTTATATGAGCTAAAAGCACAACTCGCTTTAATGACAAACTCTCTGATGAATTAATTAAGCAGTCTAGAATTGTGAGTCACATTTTCTAAAACCATTGCAAATTAAGACACTCATAAATTAGTGAAGAGAAGCCTTCTTTTCTGGTAACATCACATTAAATTCATGATAATGGGCACATGTGTGTGCTTTTTATGAGGATTTTGCCACACAGCTATAGCTGAATACTAATCTGAATAGGAAAATAGATTCATGCTATTAAAATGTCATTTGGTTTTGGATTGTGCCGAAGTCTCAATCATAGATGAAGAACAGGCTTCATTAGCATTTGCCCCCCTTTTTTATTTAGGGAAAATGCAGCAAATGTGGTGTAGCTCTTTTTCTTTCTTTCTTTCTTTCTTTCTTTCTTTCTTTCTTTCTAATAGTACACACAGAACAAAGATTGGGACATTACAATGTCACATTTTAATAAAATGTAAGTAATCAGTTAACTCATAGAGTAAACTACAACTTCTGTGATAATCTTGACGCCTTTTTGAGATGTTTGTTGTTTTTCGGAATGCATTGGCTAGTTTGTTCATTCTGAGGTTAATGGGCAATTTTGGGGGTGCTTCCAATGTATGTATCTCTGGATGGTACAGAAGGAATATATAATGTGGGCTCATTGTTTATGCATATGGACATACTTTGAAAGAAAAAAAAAACCCCAAAACACTAAATGTGCAATAATGGATGTTCAGTGGATTTCTGACTTTAGATGGACTACTATCAACAACCAAATAACTTCCAGTATCAAAGATTTAGCCCCTTTGTCTTCTCTTTCTCTTCTCACTTTATCGAGATTATGTTTGAATGGGGCATAACTTAACCATTTGGCTGCACTGAATAGGCGTAGCAAACCATGAACCAGTAACATGGAATTTACTGGTGCAATTATCATTTGCATTGGCTCACCTTAAAACTCACCAGATGTACTGTAAAGGATGTGCTGTTAATCTTTCAGATACAGAGGATATTCAGCGTTCTCATAGAGACTGAGTGTCAGTGGGGTGGAGCTGTTTTGGCAGTGCTTGGAGAACAAACAGCACATTAAGCCATGGAAGGTCATAACGTTTGGGCTAATCATTGTAAAGGACCTTTGCCTGTAGCCTGATGTAATTTCTGATGACTTTTTTATGTTCTTCTTTCAGTTTCCAGATCCTTATTTTTCTCCATATTTATTTATTGAGTTGAATTTACTGTATTGGCTCAGCAATCGGTCCAAAATATACTCTGTCTTTTGCCTTGTGGAAGCTGGGAAAGCCTCCAACTTTGAAAGTGGGATAAGTTGCCAAGATGGATGGATGGATTTTTCTTGGATCAATTATCAAGAGTTGATGAAGAACATGTCCATGCATTATAAAATAATAATAATGATCTTTTTTTATTTTAACTGTCATGAGCAGAGAACAGGCTTAAATCATACAGTGTGTCCCTTTTAAGTTGTGTACATGCATGTTTAATAAATAGCTCATGAAATTTAAATGTGACAAATTAGCTTGCATTTAGACCTGATGTCCACTTATGAGAGTGTACCTACTCTTAGAGAGCATAAGCTTTAAAAGTAAAAGATTGATTGTTGCTTTGAAACAAATGCCCTTATCAGTATTTCATTTTAAAATATTGGACTTAAAATAGCTGCACTGAGTTATTAGACCTGGGGTTTCATACATCACAGGGGATATTAGGTGCACATAGATTCTGTAACCATTCCCAAGTTTGGGATTTTGAGCCTCCATCAGAGATTATCTGGATCCCACAGCAGGCTTATGACAGATTAGTCAGTAGATTGATTGATTTAATTTACTGGCTGTAGATGAATCTGTCTTACACATACAGGTGCTTCAGTGTGACCGAATCACTGTCTCTGGTTCTAACAGAGGCAAAAATACATTTAGAAGGCAGTGCAGCAATACATTATTAAGTCCTGTGATGGTCACTGAACATAATGTCACTGAACTTTGACAAGTTTATTGATTCATAGTAAGCCTTTGTACAAACAAGCCATTGTTTGGGTTGTCAGCATATCAATACATGTAAGCAAGTGATTTTATTGGCATCCCCTGACATTCTTGATCTTGTAGTTTCACTTTCACCCACAAATCCTTCTAACAGCAAAGTCATCCTTATGAGAAATACTGTGAACATTTGTGTCTGTTTAGCTTCTGTTATAACCGAAGTGTATTTGTTCTATTATTGACCAATGCTGATTGGAACTGGCAGTGCTTGTGGCAAATGGCTTGTCATGCTTGGCTGTTTGTTAGAGTGGAGGGAATCAGTCACATTAATGATTCTGGTAAGCTATAAGCCATTGTCTGTCAATCAACCAATCACAGCCCGCATTCTGACAGCACATTTTTCTGCTCCGAGGTGGTAAAATAATGAATATTTAAACTTACATTAATGGATTTCTTAACCACTTGGGGAACCGCAAGAAGCTGAAAACATAGTACTGACATGTTATCACCTCTTTAGGGTTGTAAAGCAGATTCGAAACAACATTAATATTTACTTGGGATGCATTCCACCTGCACTTCATTGTGTCTGATTTAAAGGAACAGTTAAACTGTAATGTGCACATTGTATTTGATCTCTTATTTCAGTAAGAGCTCACAAGGAAAAAAATATTAGTATTATTAGACTTTAAATTGGTTACAAATAATAACAAAGAGGTGAGACGAAAAATAGACAACTGTGGGGTAAGGCATCTGTGTCATGCTCAGTATAATGAATAGAATTATTGATGGGCAATGATCCATCACTAATTCCATTATTGATGGACCTGCACAAACTGCAGGTTTTGCTTTCTTTTGATTGTCATGTTGATCAGAAAAAATACCCACCAAATGATTTTTAGAAATATGTGCATACATTTTGGAGGAGGTCACTTGAAATAACTGAAATAACACATTTCATGTTTTCAGTATAAAAGGTAAGACGAAGTACTAACCAGGCAAATGCACCAGGGTTCTTTGTAACTAAGAATGCCAAAATAATTTCAGGAATTACTTGGAACTGAAATGAGGATACACTAAAGTGGCTTCCTATTGATCACCATATTCCCAAAATGCATTGAACAGACTGTGAGTGTGTATGATAGTTGGAAAGCATCCATCTTAAAGGTGTTGAATAAAGTGCTAGAAAAGAGTGCCTGTACCTTGTAGTAAAAGGACTCTTGAGTGCTCATTTAGAGTAGAAAAGCACTATAGCAGTAAAAGTACATTTGACCTTATTTGTAATAGTAGTAAATGCGTTTGTCTGACTGCAGTGTGATCCTGGGCAGCTGCCTGCTTTTGGAGAGGGGTTGGAAGGAGAAATGTAATACCGTGACTGAAACAATGCACTGAAGAAGACTAAACTGCTACACAAAGTTCAGAGCTTATCAGTGACAGCTTTTTGTGGCACTTCTCATGTGAATACTACATAGTTGTTTTTTTTCATGGTTCATGTAAAATTGATTAGTGCAACTATCTTGGACAACTTTTCTTGAGTTGCTGTAGTCCCAGATGGGCCTCAGCTTTTGATCATCAGCTTAGTCTTACTTTGTCTTTTCATACTTTGTAGAAAAATATTTCTTCATTGCTTTGTTTGGACTAGTGCCAGGTCTGCCTGCTGACTAGATGAGTATTTTAAGACTTTACCCAGGCTGTCTTAGCAGAAGCACACCATTTTTTTAAGTCTTCTGAGAAAACATCATAGACCACTGGGTATCACTTTTCTTAGTAAGACGAAAATGAACCTTAACCATATATGAACATTATATATAAGGATTTTGGACTAAAACCCTTTGAGTATACTGATCACAGACCATGGGACTTGGAAAATGATATAGACCCTGAAAACAATTTCTATACCCATAAGCATGATCAAAAATGTGAGTATTATACAAATGAGCAGTTTAATCAAAATATAATAATGGATAATGTAATATCAATCATACATTTTAATAGTAGAAGCCTCAATTCAAATCATTCAAAAATCCTGGGCTGTCTGGCACAGTTTTCTAAGAAATTCACTGTCATTGCAGTTTCAGAGATTTGGTTAGATGGGGATCAAAACTTAGTGAAGATTGGTGGCTATGACATGTATTGCATCAATAGAAATAAAAAATAAGGGGAGGGGGTGTTGCCTTGTATACTGATAATAATTACAAATGTAGAATCATGAGCGAATTGTCACTAGCACTGGATAACATAATGGAGTGCATAACTATTGAAATAGAAGCTGAAAAGTCAAAGAATCTGCGAATCAACTGTATCTACAGGACCCCTGGATCATGTATAAAAATGTTCACAGAGGAAATGCTGAAGATGTGCAATCCCATTAACAACAAGAAAATGAAATTTATTTGTGGTGATTTCAATATAGATTTGTTGAATCCAACTATGAACAGTGCCATCACTGATTTCGTCCATACAATGTACAGCATTAGTCTTTATCCCTTAATCTGCCGTCCAACAAGAATAACCTCACATAGTGCTACACTTATCGATAATATTTTCACTAATGTTGCTGACAGGAATGTTGAAAGTGGATTAACAATAAATGACTTAAGTGACCATCTACCAGTTTTTGAAACAGTGCAGAGCTACACCAGGATTAACAGATGTGAACCTAATAAGAAATTAATTAGACATAAAACACAAGAAGCAATTTTGCCGCCTCAAGAAAGCTCAACGCCCAAGACTGGAGTAACATCTATGTTCAAGATGTTGATGTGGCATATGAAAACTTCTTATCAATAATATTAACTCTTTACAATAAACACTGTCCCCTGGTGAATAAAACAAAGAAAACTGAAAACGAAAGAAGCTACTGAACGCATGCAAGTAAACTTTTAGATGAAAATAAAAATAATATGAAAAACATGTGGACAGTACTAAATAATATTGTAAATAAAGGAACTAAAGGATTGGAATATCCAAATAACTTTCAAATACAAAATACAACAACTAGTGAGATAAAACAAATTGCAAATGGTTTTAATGACTTTTTTGTTGATGTTGGTCCTGGCTTGGCTAAAGAAATTGTAAAAACTGGGCACCCTCCTAAAACTAAAACTATTAATGTAGCAAACTCAATGTTTATGAGGGGAGTAGATGAAGAGGAAATCATGGATGTAGTTACATCCTTTAACTCCAAGAAATCAACTGACTGTGATGGCATTGATATGGACTTAATTAAAGATATTATTGGATGTATTATGAAACCATTTACCTACATTTGTAATCTGTCATTACAAAGTGGTTTATTTCCTGATAAGATGAAAATTGCAAAGGTAGTTCCAATATATAAAGCTGGAGATAAACATCTTTTCACAAACTATCGGCCCATCTCTCTACTACCGCAGTTCTCTAAGATACTGGAAAAAATATTTTACAATAGATTATATGACTATATCACAAAAAACAATGTACTATATGAACAGTAGTATGGATTTAGACCCAAAAGATGACAACGCATGCCTTAATGGAGTTTATAGATACAGTAACAACTGCTATTGAAAACAAAGAATATGCTGTCGGAGTATTTTTAGATTTAAAGAAAGCATTTGATACAGTTGATCACAACCTTTTACTTAACAAACTATGTACATATGGGGTCAGAGGGGTGGCATTATCATGGGTTAACAGTTACCTTTAAAAGCGTAAACAATTTACCCAAATAAATGCCATAAAGTCAGAATTGAAACCCATTATGTGTGGGGTTCCCCAAGGATCAGTTTTGGGGCCGCTGTTTTTCATATTGTACATTAATGAGATATGTGCAATTTCAATGTCTTTGAAAATAATATTATTTGCGGATGATACAAACTTACTGTGCTGTGGAAGTAACTTGGAAAAACTTCTGAATGAACAAGAAAATGAATTAAATAATCTGAAGACCTGGTTTGACCATAATAAATTAATGTTGAACCTGAGTAAAACAAAATTCATAATATTTGACAATCGCACATATTCTTCCAATAGTAAACTGACAATAAATAACACTGAATTAGACAGAGTATCTGAAATAAAATTCCTTGGTGTGATAATACATCACAAACTATCCTGGATTCCCCACATTACTCATATCAAAGGAAAAATATCGAAGTCTCTGGCAATTCTCTATAAGGTTAAGGATCTCATAAATCAAACGTCATTATAGACTGTCTATTGTTCTATTATAATGCCGTACATGACATGCTGTGAGGAAGTGTGGGGAAACACATATAAAACAAACACCCATCCAATATACATTTTGCAAAAAAAGAGCAATAAGGATAATAAATAAAGCTACTTCAAGAGAACCATCAAATCCACTTTTAATCAAAATAAATATTCTCAAATGTAAAGATTTGGTTGACCTCAGAACTGCACAAACAATGTACAAAGCAGCAAATAAATCTTTGCCCCACAACATTCAGAACTTGTTCCAAATAAGACCAAATACTCATGACCTGAGAGGAATCCTTATGTTCAGCAAGCCAGTAGTAAGGACAAATGTAAAATATCACAGCATTACAGTCAGAGGAGTTCGTGTGTGCAACACCTGTACACATGAAATCAAGAAAAGTACATCAATACAAAAATTCACACGATTGTTCAGAAATAATAAATTGCATGAATATAGGAAATCTTCCTCTCAGTGACTGAGTTGTCTCATTGTGTCCTCATTTTTTATAGATCAAACCAGAGTACCCCAGGCTTAAGTGTTCATTAAGGTGTTTTTCACAGAGATATAAAATAAGCTCAGAGATTAAGCGGGTGTTAAACACAGCGTGCTTAGTTTATGTAAAAATGTAGTTTGTTGTTGTTTTGGTTTACGTGCTGAAAATGGTTTTATTTGTGTATGTTCAATGTGTTAGACTTGAACATAGTTAAACATATCCAGAAATCAACATATAATAATGTTGAATTCTGGATATGGATTTGTAAGCAATGAAATTTGAAATAAGGGGGTAGGAACAGGAAAAGTGTAAACTTCATCCTACTCATTTTTGAGCACACAAATTCTGTAGACATAGATATATACATGAAAACCTGATGATTTTTAAGTTTTGTTTTTTGTTCTCTTGTTATTTCAATTATATTTGCATGTTTGAAATAAAATTCTATCTATCTATCTATCTATCTATCTATCTATCTATCTAAACAGAGGCAATTTCCAGTAAAATTGAAGGCAAGATCATTTTTAAGGTATAGATTCATATGTTTGAACACAACATGCCATTACTCAAATGCAAACTAGTGTGACAATACATAAAAGTATAGAGTTTTAACAGATATCATGCTGGATTAAATAACTTCATCATTCATGACTTATAACATTCATTTACAATGACCAGCTAGCAGTGTGAGAGTCAGGGATCAAACATGAGTTTAATACATTACTCTTCTTGGAAGTTTTCCTCTTTAGGTTTATTGCTATTTGTTTAGTCCTTGGCCACATAACAGTCCACGAATGCTTTCCAGACAGTTAGATGATAATAATATAGATTCACTCAAGCAAGTGGATACTCATCACATTCTCATCCCAGAGTGTCACACTGCTTTTCTGCCACATCGAGACACCGATGAGAACACACAAAGTTATCTTCTTATCTTCTTCTACTTTGTGCTCAAAAGTCTTTTTGGCATGTCAGGCAGTAACAAAGGTTCTTCAGTTCTTTCAGTCTGAGGCCAGTTTTAGGAATGCTGGTTCAGCTGTGGATTGAGGTTCTATGCTACCAAAGCCAATGGTATCTTAGGTGATCCTCCTTTGCATTCTCCCTCAGGTGTACAGTGTAGACTCAGACTCACAGTGTAGACCCAGTACAAAACTGGACCCAAGTGCGGGACGAAGTGCGGAGGCAGGATAGTTGAACTAAAGTAGTGGTTTTATTTATCACAAGGAAAACAAGGAGAGACAAACCTAGGAATTTGGCATGGCGTGATATACAATGGGCTTGGTGGGGGGAACGCTAGTGTGGGGCAGGAACAAAACCTAGAACCTCGGCTTAACACACAATATAGTACAGGGCAGGTGATCCTAGTACAGCAACCGGAGGCACTTTACTTAAACAGAGGCTGATGCGGTGCTCGCTGATCTTACTAGAGGGAGAGAGAGAGGAAAGGAGTTAGTGGGTGCATGGGTTGGTGCTGGAGCTATAGTGATTGCTGGAATGGAATGGCTTACTTGGGCAGGAGGAGGCTGAGGCTCAGACGTGGAAGGCAGAGGTCCGAGTGGATGGCAGAAGGGCAGGCAGGTGGTGTGGCTGATGGTGCTCTTAGCCTAGCTGAGAATCCTGCATGGGTTTGTGTCCAGAGTCTAGCAGGTGAACCGAAGTGATGATGTTGTGGTATAGTGGGCGAGTTGAGCTAGGAGAAAAGACAACAAGGTAAGTGTATAAGGAACTTGGCTCTAGAGCTTAGTATTAGAGGCTGTTACCAACTTAGGTGGGCTGACAAACTGGCGGCGAGGTGGCAGTGAAGCTGGCCATAAATACCCTCCATTGATTGTCCAGGATTAACCGTAGGTGCTCTGCCCGGGTGAGATGATGGTAGGCCTGCCCCAAGGTGGTTACAGGAAGCAGGGATCCACACTGGCCACACCCAGCTGCTCACATGAACCATGACAGAGCTATCTTTATGATGGTACTAATCTCCCATCTGATGATATGGCCAAGCCTGCTCCAGTATCTTTGCATGAGAATAGGGCACATGCTTTCTTTTCATGTTGAGAAATGAAACTTACTCACAGGGTGTAATTGTGACACCAAAGGGTCTATTCCAAGTGTCCACATTTGGGGTTTTGGTAGTGGAAGTTCCAAACTGTGTTGTGTCTGCGAATAACACCAGAGTGATGTTATTCACAATAAATGTTCTGTATCTTTACAAGCTACAGGATTAGGTTAATGCAACCTTTGTTTTTCTTTGCTCTTTGTGTTGTTATGTGATTTAAATATGTGTGCAAAAAATTCTGCGAAGGTCAGGTTGAAAGAGGTGTCTTAGAGGTAAACAGAGGCAGGTTCATTAATGTCACTTAATATGCACATAAAAACAGGTTAAATCAGCCAAATCTCTACGGGAACCTTTGTTATCCACATCTGTGACTTAACTTCAGCTGTTATATATGTACACAGTGAAAAACACACATACAGACACAGATTTTTTCATTTGCTTTCTAATGAAAATTATGTAAAATACACTGAAAGAAAACAGTTTAAAAAGTAGTGTTACTCAAAATGTTACTGTATTATTTAGCCACAAAAAGCAGTTTTTACATCTTGTTGTTTTCAAGTGATATTGAGCAATAGTTATCTGAAGATCTTAAAAAGTTGGAGAGGTAAAGAAAAGCAAATGAACAGTCAAAGTCAGAAAAAAAAAATCTTAAGCCATTCTTAAAGAAGAAAAACCAAGAGAAAAAGATGAGGTATGCCAAATTACAAAGTACTGTATTGAAAATTAGTGGCAAAACAAGAAAAGACTATATAATTTCCAGCTGTTATTATTCATTTTGACAGCAGATGTTCCGGAGTGATGAATCCAAATTTGAAATATGTGGTTTACATCATTGCCAGTATGTTCCTAAGAGGTCAGGAGGTAACAGCTTAATTTCCCAGCATTACAATCCTTCCAAACATACAGCCAATGCAGTAAAAGCAAAAGCTGGTCAGAAAAACACACAATGAAACATTTTCATGGATTGACCCCTCCAGAGAAAAACACTCTAAACATTATTAAAACAAGGAATGAAACATAGGCAGCCAACATGAAAAGAAGAGCTTTGGTGTGCTATTTAAGCCCAGAGAACTGTTCCTGAAGACTATTGAAAGAAATTACAAAAACGCCTGAGTTCAGGTTGTGGTGAAGGATAAATGTGGCCATAAAAGATATCGAATTTCACTTGAAATTCCATGTATTTCCATGTAAGCCTGCACAAGTTTCAACTAATTGCTGTGCCTATGTTCCATTTTCCTCACAAATTATATAGAAATGAGCGGTGGCTAAAGACTTTTGTACAGTAGTGTAGAAACTGAATGGCAAAATCTTCTTTTTAAGAAAACAAATGAATCACACAGTTTCTTTTTTCAAATTATCAGCAAAATTTATAATTTTGAGTGTTTGTCACTATTGTTTACTATTATTGTTGTTATTATTATATTTTAAAAAGTATCACAAATGCAGACTCACATCTGTATTTAACTAGTATATTGCTCAGACAGTAGAATGTCTTTTCTATGTTGCATTCTGAGCATTCAAAAAAAAGGGGGCATCGTGTTCTACTTCAACTTTAGCTTGTCACTGAGCAACACTGTTGGCAGTTGATGTAGGGACAGGGACATCAAACATTATCATTACATATTTTTCCTGTCAGCAAAAAATAAGTAATGATAATGTTTGATTTTTTTTTCGTTCTTTGGAGGTGCTATTTCTCATTGAATCTTTTTTTTTTCTTTTAACTGTAAAACTGGTACAAGATTGGACATATTCTGGAAAGAAAGGGAGCCTAGCTACTCTGTTTTTTGCTACAGAGAAACCTTGGAATCACAAATCACAAGGAAAGTGCTGCTACATCAAATGTGAGGTGTCAAATGGTTGGCTCATTTACCTTTTCCTCTTTATAACACCCTAGTGATTTCCCAACAAGTCCACAGTGACACTGCACCAAAGCTGTATCTTATCTACCTGGCTGGCCAATTGCACATCCAAGCAAGCCACCTGCTGACAGTAGAAATGTTTCTAAACTGAGGCCTTTTCATCCCAGGGACAGCTAGAGAAAGTCCTCCGTATACATATATAAATAAATAAATATATATATACATTTTTTCCCTCATTTGGATTACTGTGACTCTGTTCCTCTCTGCAGTTTCTGAAAAATGTTTCTTCCCCGTTACAACTCCTCCAAAATGCTGCAGCAATGCTTGAAGGAGAAATGATCTCCACTGCAGCTACCTGTGAGTTTCAGAATTGATTTTTTAAGATTCTACTTTCATGGCTCAGCTGGCTATGTCCTGTGGCTATCACAATCCTTGAAGTCCTGTGCAAGCTAGAGCACAGTTTGAGATCCTCGGGCTTGGTCCTTCTGATTGTTCCAAGGTCTTGATTGAAAAGAATAACTTTTGATTTTCTTTAAACTAAATATGTCAGTAGTATAAAAAAGGTCTGATGTTCATATCCTGTCGGAAACACGTATACAAGTGCAGCTGAAAATATTTGGCTTCAAAATAGGAGTGGCCCTGGACACTGTTAATCCTTACTATGCTTCCTTGTCTGTTATCTTCAAGAGTGTAGGAAAATTTGGTTATAGAGGCTCATTAAAATTCTTGCCAGCTATTTTGGACAAAACAAGCTTTCTTCAGCTCTTTTGTTCTGTTAGTCATTCAGAAATAGTGCATTAATTACACTTTCAGTGTTGAACACTGCACTGAACCAGAGGTCCACATAAGGTCAGAGCAAAGCAAGACTTGTCCAGAGATAACATTTTGTCCTCTGCCCAGGTGGTTAGAGAATTGTACCTTAAAAGCATGTTTTTTACTTCTTCATTACATTTATGTGATTTTTTAAATGTACATGGAAGTTTTTTATTTCTGCATCAAGCATCGAAAAGGTCACCTTAAGCCAAAAGGAAGAAACATTTTCTTGATATTCCTGATCTGCTTTTAATTCGTCATTGACGTCCAGTGTTCCTGTAACACTGTCAACAAATGCACTCTCATACAACACTAAACAGGTGACACAAAGGGGATACTCCAGACAGACTGTAGAAGGACACTCTGTTGGGGGCTCATAACTCTTGCTTTCATATGACCTGCTGGGTGTTGCTTTTCAGGTCATTTGTCCACACTAAGTAACCAAGTTACTTATGTTCCAAACCTGTGACCCTATTGTGCACACGTAAAACAGGATTACAAACTTTATTTATGTAATCTAGGAATCATCAAGTTACTAGGCTTATCAACACAAAACCACATTACAAACAAGTAAGTACAAAAATAAGGTTAATGTCAATTGCAGTATATATAGTTGCAGTGAACAAATGCAGCACATGGTTAGTTTATCTTTGGTAAGGTGATATTAACTGTACTATTTCTTTCCTGCACTAGACTTGGCTTAAAATGTGATTATTTTATTAATGTTGTGGAGTCATCTGTGCACAATCAAAATGAGTTCATAGACTCAGAACCAGTTTTAACAGCATCTAGCCTTCTCTCTGCATCCAGTTCCATCAGCTGTGCTCTGAATTAATGGCAGTGTTGCAGCAGTAGCACAATCAAAGTGTTCGCTGATGATAAAAGCAGATATATCTTAGCTGATC
Source organism: Pelmatolapia mariae (assembly GCF_036321145.2). NCBI lineage: Eukaryota > Metazoa > Chordata > Actinopteri > Cichliformes > Cichlidae > Pelmatolapia > Pelmatolapia mariae. Next base: position 36,413,864 of record NC_086227.1, on the reverse strand, counting down.
ACATTTCAGCCTCCATCAGTACTTTAAAACAGATTTTGACAGGACAAAGAAGCCAGCCTGTTAAAGTACTGGCATAAAACCAAGCAGTCCTACTTATGATTATTACAAAAAAAGTAACTCAACATGTAATTTTAGTTATGAAAGTTCAGAGTTTTAAATTACTACCTTTCAGCAAAGAAACCTAAATCTACCCTACATCAATCTATTGCCAGTGTGATCTGAGCATTTAATAGAGTTTAAGTATATAGCAGAGGCTATTGGCTTTAGAGCTTGATTTATTTGCTAATGTTTAACCATTCCTGTATGTTATAGTATGAATGTGCAATGAGGTACATTTCTATTAATTAAGCTATTAAATATTCATTTTAATTTGCCACATTTTGCTACAATACATCACTCATGTTAAGTGCAAGCTCTGAGAAGCAATCAGCATGAGGGAAACATCATAATAATATTGTTGGTTGACTGTAGGGAGTGTGGTTTAGGAACGCATCATCCAAGATGACTTAAGGACTGTTTTATCCCGACATAATACTCTTAGATACGATTTATCTACTTATCGGTTAATCCCATCACATTTATTTCCTGAGGGTTACAGTGGGCTAACGAGATTCCAACACAAACACAGACATGCAAAGAACCATAAACGCACACACCCGCACACAGACAAACAAAAGTCTCTTATTCTGTCATCTTATTGCATAGGTTCCTTGGAGCGAACTGAATTCCCACGTGGCTCGATTGTATCCCTGCAGTGAAAGGGGAGCAGGGAGCTTTTATCAGCCACTGTTGCTGGTGACAATTAATGTCACTGATGTGATGTGTTCCAGCTCTCGGGCAGGGACACGGAGGGAGGATGGGTTAGAGGTGAGTATAGCCCGGATCTATAGACTGAGAGGAGGTGGCGGCGGTGGCAAAGGGATGCATGCCTGTTGGCTGAGAAACTGTGGAACAATGCCAAGTTCTCCATTAGGGAGCCCTGCAAGGTCACTCCAGTATTCAGTCGTTGTGCCAAGCGACCCAAGCTCTTTGCTCTGTCCTATCGGGAGGGTGAAGTGGAGAGGGGGTGGGAGACGGGGAGAGCAACAGATAGTGAGAGACACAGGGCGAGCAAGGGAGCAGGAAGAAGTGTGGGCCAGAGTCCAACCCATCTGGGATGCGCTCCACAGACAGTCAGTGCCAGAGGTCACTGACAAAGCCGACCCCATCTTTGTAGAATGTCTGAAGGTTCCCTGCAAGAAAATGAGTTTTAGGAGGGAATAAAAAATGCCAGCAAACTGTTCAAGATCCTTAATCAGAGCAAAGGTCCACAAGAAAACAAGGGTGTTGACTCGCAGAAATACTAATGTTCCCCCTCCTTGCAAGAGTTTTTATGGCACCTTGCCAAAAGAGGGGTGAGACGGGGTGCGGCTGGTGGCATTATAAAAAGACGGGACAGTAACTCTTTTGCCCTTGAGAGAGAAAAACAAGTAAAATGCTTAGTTTTATTTCTTTTCTCTTCTTCAGCTTCTGTGCCGACAGAATGTTAACTTTTGTTCCTGCGGGAAGACTGATTTCTGCTTGCTAATATGCCGAGTGCTTTTCAAATTAAGAAGCGAGGGAGGACCACTTCACAATAAACACTGTTTTTGTTTACCACTTTAAAGTACCACTTGGTTGTCGCTTATGGTGTAGATTGTCTTGTGAAGAAGCCTGCGCAGTGCAATAGAAGTCTGAAGTCTGTTTAGAGAAAACTGAAGCTCATTAAGGGTATATATATATATATATATATATATATATATATATATATATATATATATATATATTTAATATATGTATGTGTGTGCGTGTGTGTGTGTGTGTAGGTGTGTGTGTGTGTGTGTGTGTGTGTGTGTGTGTGTGTGTGTGTGTACATGTATGGATGTGTGAGACTATGTGAGGTATTATGTACCTGTATGCATGAGGGTTTTTCAGTCTAGCATTCATCCTGGCTGCTCTCCCCCTCAGCAATACTGGCTTTAGAGCTTTTAAATTGTAATGTGATAGGGTTCACCTGCAAAGCTACCACAATGAATTATTAAGCTCTCCACTATGGATGAGTGAGTCTCATTATAGCTCCCCTCAGTACTGCAGGAAGATAAGCATGGCTGATTATTCCTGGGTTCCCTTTTGCCTTTGCTTTCTAGAGTGCCTGGAAAAGGAAGAATTCGGCAGTACAGCTGGAGTGAGATAAGATTTCGAATGTGTATTCAGATGTTCTTTCACGCTCTGGGAACTGGATGCAGTAGAAAAGGTATGGCGGCATGGTTCAACATCTCTCTCTCTCTATTTCTCTCTCTCGCTCACACACACACATGCTCTCGCTCCCTCTCCCTCTCTGTCTCTCTCTCTCTCGCTTTATCCCCAAGCCAACAGTACAGGCTGTATGGTGATAACTTTTCAAAGTGAACAAAGGCATCAAAAGGATGGAGGAGACCCGGGGATTATTTAAATACTAGGTGCATTAGAAGCCCCGGTGTGCTTTCCATCCCTTAAGTCATCAACAAAACCTGCTCCACTTTTCTCACTCTGGCTGAGGAACATGTATACTACTGACAAAAGAAAAGAAGACGAGGATAAAGAAGACGCTCTGGCAACCTGGCTTAAAAGTATTATGTTGTGTTATGCTTGCGAATAACAGTGAAAAGACACTCTGTCCATGTCACGATAAGATAAGTGATGATAACTGGGTACATTTGCAGAATACTGATGTCCACGGAAACAAAAAGTTTTTATTTCCAGATTTTACTTTTAAATGAAGTTGGTCTAAGCTAAACAACTAACTAAAAATGTGAATGTGTAAACAAATCTGTCGTCTCGCTTGATTTTCTGTTCTATGCGGCCACGAGACAGCTGCAGCATAGACTGCAAGTGGTGTCCCTCCACAAAGCTCAAAGTGCAAAACATTTTTTTTTAAATTGTGCAAATGCCAGTAAAGGCTGAACAGAGCTTTCAAGTTTCCTATCAGCCTTTGATCAACTGATATCATAACCTGTCACCATATAGCAGGCAGGCTTTCATTGGTTTGGCATGTTTTCTGCCCCTGGTGCTTCGATGAGTGGCGTATCATTAGTGCTGGCTGTCATCACTGTACCCCAAGTCAGCACTACAGACTCAGATTCATTTGGTAACAATGCATGCATTTTGAAGCAGCAGACAGAAAAGTAGTACTGTCAAAGCAAAACCTTTACAAATTGAGTAAAATGTGCAACCTCTGTCCTGATTAACTGCATAAAATGGATCACCACAGACACAACTTTTGTTTTACTTTGTAAAAAGCTGCTATGATGTAGATAACAGGCTGCTAAGTGTAGTGATGCCTGCACAGCACAACCAAAATGAATTTTAGCCAGATGAGCACATTCAGTGTAGCAGAACATTTACACAAAGAAATCGACATCTGAGTTTAGCATAATTATCTTAAAACTAAAAAACAAGATTATCAAAGAGTTTAGTAAATATCACCTCAGGTGAGTGTTATCTGTTTCTAATTATGTTTAAAGGTGTAATAAAACTGTTGAAATGAAAGATAAATGACTTGTTTTCAGAAGCAAGCAACTCAATACAGCACCTCAAAAGGCATTAACGGCAGTAATACTCTTTGCTCCTCAATCGATGCTGAGCAAAATTAATATTGGAGAGTAAATCTTTCATTTTCTTGATTGATTACCATCATTAAGAGCATTGATCAGCAGCAAGAAGAAAAAACAGTGAGTGGGTGGGGGAGCAGCTTGTAGCTTTTTATCTGCCTCAGACAACATTAAAGAGGAAAACAGAGGCTCATCCTCTCCTCACAGCTCTGTCTGGAACATAGATGTCAGAGAGAAATTTGCAACCATCAAGGGAATGTTTTTGTTCTGACCTCCTCTAGCTAAATGAACGCTTGTCCTTGATCATGGGAAATGGATGCATAAAATGTATGAAAAAAGGAGAGATGCGTGCAAAGTCTTCAAGGTTAATTTACTCTTAACTCTTATTAAGTGTTCGTCTGTTGGGGCTTCATTAGGGTGACATGCTAGTTGTGGCTGAGGACGAGATTAACCTTGCACAGGAGGGGCAGGCGGGCTTTCTTTTTCCATCTTCCATCTATCCTCATACTGGCTCTATCGCCGTGGGGAGGCTGACGCACGTGCTCAGTAAACATCTGTAGCGCATGAGGCATCTGGCATAACAAGGACAAGAAGGTAGCAACAGCAGCACCGAGGCAATGCGGACTCTGTGTCGCTAGCACAGATTAATGTAATAAGCTGGTGAATAAAAACACCAACCTCACTTTAAACGACACTCTCACCTTTCAAAAAAGTAAAAACAAACAAACAAACAAAAATCACACATGCAGATATACTCACCTGAAACTTCGGTAAACCTGTTCAGCTGATTATTAATATAAATATTTAATCAGCCAATCACATGTCAGCAACTCCACATTTAGACATTAGACATTTCGAGCATTTAGACATGGCTAAAGGTTCAAACAAAGTATCAGAATCAGGACGAAACTGTGATTCAAGAAACTCCTGAGATTTTTCTGCGCAACAGTAAGTCAAATAACCACTTGTTACAACCCAGATATGCAGAAGAGAATCTGAATACACAACATGGCCAACTTGAAGCAGATGCGATGCACTGACAGAAGACCACACTGGGTGCCACTCCTGCCAGCTAAGATCAGAAATTGGACAGTTTTCATCACAAATAGCAGCTTGGAAAAATGTTTCCTGTTTCCAGTGAGTCTCGATTTTTGCTGTGACGTTCGGACAGTGAGAGAATTTTGCATAAACAACATGAAAGCATGGATCCATCCTGCCACTGCCTCAGCTCAGGCTGGTGGCAGTGGTGTAATAGTGGAGAATATTTTCTTGGCACACTTTGAACTCCTTAGTAGCAAATGAGGATCATTGAAATGCCAGGTCTCCATTTCCATCCCTTTTGTGACCACAGCATACCCATCGTGTGATGGCTGCTTCCAGCAGGATAGCACACCATGTCACAAAGCTCAGATCATCTCAAACTGGTGTTTTGAACTTGACAGTGAGTTCACTGTGCTCAAATGGCCACCAGAGTCACCAGATCTCAATCCAAGAAAATGCATTTGGGATCTGGTAGAATGGGATATTTCCATCATGGCTCCAACAATGTAGCCAACAAATTTGCAGCAACTGCGTGATGACATCAAGTCACTATGAATCAAAATCTCTGAGGAATATTTGCAGCACTTTGCTGAATCTATACCATGAAGAATTAAGGCGGTTCAATTATATACTAGGACAGTTCACTTAATAAAGCACAGCTAACTGTTCATTTGATCTGTCCCTTATTATTTATCCTAAAGGTTGATTTTTAAAGGCAATACACTTAAGTTATTAACTTATTCCTTAGAATTAGTCACCTCTTATAATCTCACTGACACTGTCACTAAGAGTGACAGGAATACAGTATAAAATATATTTCATTTAAATAATTGAGTCCAAACATTGCAAACTAAATACAAAACATTCCCCAAAACAAACAAACAAACAAAAAACAGCTGGAATAATTAACTGTAGAAATGGATTAAGAATAAAAGGCTGACCTCGACTGAGGCACTTGCTGAGACCGAGACAAGAGAAAGTGGAGGTTGGCACTCAAAGAATGGTAATTAGAAATTAATGAGAGAATTCCAAGATCCAAATAGACAATCGTCTGCTTCATAGTATCATAACTAGAAAATATGAGCCACTCATGCTGTTTGTTTTTTTCATTGACCCACAAAGTAGAATTTAACACCGTTCTGTAATATACTTTATATTCTTCTTCTTGACTTAGACTTTGAGATCTAAGTCATTAACCAGTGACTAAATTGGTCTTTAGTCACTGGTTAAAGTCTTTTTTATTTTTTCTCAGAAATATAGAGAGAAAACTTCAGTTAGTTCACTGTTGTTGTTTTGTATCAAATATGAGTTATGATTTTATACGTGCAGTTTTGTCCCAATCCCAGTGAAACTTATGACCCTGTCCTTTCATTTCCATATGGGCTTGGTCGTGTTAACATGAAATAGTTTCCAGAGTAGTATAGAGGGGGAATTGCTCGTAGGACTTTTGTTAAAGCCTTGTATTTCCTAGACACAGCAGTTTACAAGCATGTCCCTGCAAAAGTGTAAATGTACGTAACAAGAAAGGAAATAAAATGCATAAAAAAAACAGCAAAATGTAATAACAATAATATTTTACCTTTCAGTTTGATCCTGTCACAGTATGAAAGGTTTAATTCAGTTCATATTTAGTGATTAATATTATTTTTTTAGTTAAATGATAACAGTGGAATTTCTTTAAAGTTACAAAAGACAACTATATTTTTTTCAGCTCAAATAACTCAACCATTTTTCCAGTTTTTGTGACTAATCATGGTAATATTCACAAAATATTTGCGAAAAAGATTTTTTTGCCAAAATTGAGCAGCCTTATCTAAAAGCTTTTAAGCTGTTTAAAAGAATCCCTGGTAAACCTGTGCGGAGTAATGAAAGTTATTTAATGGGTAATCTAGCTAATTACATTTGCTGATGAGCAATTAGTTTAATAATGTAATTACCTTTTCATTATGGTATAAAATATAATGAGTGAAAAATTAGATATTTTGAGCAACTTGTCCAACAAATGTTGTTGCGGAGGACCAGCAAGAGCCTCGCAGTGTTTTAAATGAGCTGAAAGCTCTCAACTGGTTCCAGGTGTGACTGTTTTTCTGGCTATATGTGCCTCCTGCCCTGTGTATGTTGGGGAAGTAGATGAAAATAATCAACGGATAACGTGCTCACTAACAATCATGAGCGCTGTCTCATCATCTGCTGGTCCGATAAAACCCAAAGCAAAAAAACCTAGACCCACACAGAGCAGCACCTGAAAGTTTAGACTGTTTGATAAGAACTACCTGACATGAGCAGTAATCTCCATTACCAATATTTGTATTCATCTGAATGTTTAGGGCATTGTTGCCTCATTTTGTAAACAGAAATGTGTTTATGGGTTGTTATTCCTTCAAGACTAATTAAATCTACCAGCAGACAAGCTTGACATTAAACACTTTCCACAATAGAAAAAAACAAACATTATCAGCACATAGTCATGACCTTTCCAGTGTTTGTTTTTCTCAGAGCTGTAACATAATTGTTGAATCTCTCAAGTTTTCTAGGACTTTGAGAACGCTGGACATGCTGCAGTAAACTGACCGGTTAAAGAGTAGATGATATTTTTTAGAAAATCCTCAATTTACTAGATTTGTGTCTAGATTTCATTTAAGTTTACAAAAGCCTAATAAAAGGTTATTAAAACAAAAAAAATAAGTAACAACAATCTGACCTTCAAAATTTCCAAAATTTTACATAGTCTTTCACCGTTGTTTGAAATGAATAAAATGAACCATCCGCAGTTTTTGAGCCCTGGCATCAATCCAGATGCGGGGTGCCAAAAACAACACCTTTTCCCCACCCAGGCAAAGGTGCTGATGCTTCAAAGTGTCAAGCTAAATCCTCACTAATGTAGTTTGAGGTTATGGCTTGGTTTCAGAGTAGGTCACAATTAGATTAGCGAAATCCTGCCTTTGTTTATCACCATGAACTCCTAGTTTGCACCGTGCCTACTGTACGAGTGGCACATACTGTATCTGAGAAAAAACGAGATTCTGCAACCTTCCCCATCATCAGTCTTTCTGCGCCTACATTCTGCAGGAATATGATCTGCATTTTACTGTAATAAAGATATAATTGACCTGTGCACAGCAGGAGACGCAAAGAAATGGGATTGATGTCCCACGAAGAAAATTCTCCTCCTTTTGGGTGAGGGTGGTGGTGCTTCTGACTCAGGCTAAATACTTATTCATCCCTTCTATCCCACACCCCACCACAGACCCTGCCGCTCTCTATTCCCACCTCCCGATTTTCATGTCACCATCAATTATTTTCCTCTGCGCTCTTCTGGAAATAAGAAAAATCTCAGCTGCAAGAGACCGAACACACAGTCAGACGTGCAGAAGACATCCCAGTCTAAAAAAAATGATTGCTTTCTGCAAGGCAATGACTTGCTGTGCACACTTTTCAGTTAATGTGTTTTTCAGTTCATGTTGACTGTTACTGCCCATTTTTTAGAAATATTTTACTTTTAATTGCATAAAATAATCTGTCTTTATTTTTTACAATTTTATTGTTCGTCTTAATGATGTTGTTTATTGTTGCTTTTTGTCTGTATTACTGCCCCAAGTCTCATCCTGTACTTTTCACAGTGGAGATGAGATGTTGTCTTACTCAAATAAAATGGGAACCTGAAATGATAGCCTTACCATAATAGTTAAAAATTGTTTGCTTCAGAGAGCTCTGGACATGCATCCACTAATGGCATCCAAGGAAATCCATAAATAAAGAATACACAGAATGCACAAGATGTGTTTAATATGGTTATTGTTTTTACACCACTAGAGGAAAAATGTAAATGCAATTACTTTGTCATTAAATGCTTATGTGGCATATCATTTACATTTTCACCCTTGCACACCCACAGCTGTGCCCTTAAACAATAATTTGTATTTGCAGAATAGTGTAGGATGACAATAATCTAATTGCTTAATCTAATGCTAAGTGCCTGTGCATGTTTAAACTGTGATTATATGAGAACGCTTTAATTGAGGGAAACCTGGATGCTGAGAACACAGTGATGCTGTGCTGGACACAAACATCTGTTGGACTGGTATAAGTGCAAATATGAGAACTCTGAATACCAAAATGTTCAAGTTTCTTACTTACTTACTAGAAACTTTGCCAAAAACTAAGTCATACATTCTGTTCTTGAACTACTTGTATTTATAGAATAGAGTACTAACTGCTTTTAACACAACGTAGGAGTTAAAATATGGTATTGAACTATAGTTTTATTATTTTCTGTAGCAAGAAATAATAAACATTTAAAGTCAGATGCTAGTTATGTAAAGATCTATCACAAAAAAAACATACTGAAAAATAATAATGAAAAAAGTTGTGGAACATCTGTTTAAAGTCGATATATGCTGGGATTAAAAACTGACAAAGCACTTTTATGGTTTAAGCAGCATATGCTTGTTTAATTCAGAGTGTGCCAGCCACATTTGTATGCATCTATAGCCTACTGCACACAATCTTGCATGTATTGATGCTGTGATCGGGCTAGACTGTGGGTGCCTCTTAATGGAATTAATGGTCTCTTCTACTGTTTACCTTTCAACAAATCTAATTTAATCTATGGGTACTTACAGGTGTGAAAAACCTAACTACAATGTCATCCAGTGTTTTGGTAGATACAGTAAGATCTTCTAAACATTCCACTTCTATGAATTAAATATTTAAATACATAAACTTAACATTTGCTTGCATTTAGTATGTGTATTTTTACATAAAATAATTTAAAAGTGAAGCGCTATAACCCAACCTGTTTCAAAGATTCATTTGTGAAGACCTTGTGAAGAGAGAATTAATTAATTCATTAATTCATTAACCTTACACAAGGTCTGTCACAAAGACATTCACGTTTTGCTGCAATAATATCTTTATAAAAGCTAAAATGATCAATGATGTCTCCACTTCAGTGGCATTTATTAACAGGTAACGGGGCACTTCTGTCATTAATATAAAATCAAAAGTTATTAAGACGATAGAGCTGCTTCTGTCTGAGAATTTATGGGCAGTTAGGGAACTAATAAATACAAACCCACATCATCATTCCCTCGCTATTTTCTCCTGTTTTTCATTTATGAAAGCAAACTGAGAGATCTAACCTTCCTTATAAAGGCCTTCCTCTATTCAAATACATTTAAAGAGGAAATAGATTTCCTTCCTTCAATCTGAAGGCAATTTATATTTGAATTTTAAGGTATTGTCCTTATTTATGATATTCCATAATGGTGTCATGCTTCTGATCATTTCCATTTGAAACAGGATGCTGTGGCAAGATTTTAATTCAAGAAAGGCTGTTCAAAATTGAGCAGGTGGCACCAGAACCAATACAGACAGTGACTCAGTACTTTGCTTATAATCCTAAGCTCACAAAAGATGAAAAAGAAGAAGAGGAAGATGATAAGAAAAGAGAATGTAAAAAAGACAAAAACAAAAATCTCAGCCACGTGCTCCATACCATCATACACATTGTTGTTCTTAGTTTCTTGGCATCTGTGTTGCGGTAAACCATGAAAGTAATCAACACTGTTTTTTAGCCTTCTAAAATTAACAGCAGTGTAAAGAATGGAAATATAAATCACAGTAAGTTCGATGCAGAGTAAGACATGGGATTGCAGCAAACATGATTGGAATCTTATTTGTCATCTCACTGTAACTTAAAAACGCAAAAAGGTGAGAATTCTCCAACGAGGGAATATGTGTCACACAGACAGCGCTGTGGGTAGTGCGACTGCACAAAAGCAGACACTTACAACAAGTGACTCACTCCCATAACACAGGTGCCACTGTAATCATTAATATGCATATGGAAAGTGATTAAATGTACAGCAGATAAAATGTGACACACTATAATGAATGGAAATTTTAAAGCATGTATTCAAGTTCAATTAATCATTTAAGATGATCACACTGTCAGTTTTATCAGACTGTTGCATGGAAACCAGAGTAAAGAAAAGCGAAGATGGTGGAATAGCAGATTTTTAACACACCTGGCCAGGTATTGTAGATCTGTGTTGGTGATTACATCATAATTTAAACATACAAAAAAGTACAACAAAAGTTTTGCCAAGAATAAAATTAATGAATAAATGGGCAGGGCAACACGGTGGAGCATTGTTGCCTCACAGCAAAAAGGTCCTGGGTTCAAATTCACCATCTGGCGTGGATCTGACTGTGTGCTGTCTATGTTCTCCCTCTGTCTGTGTGGGTTCTCTCTGGGTACTCTGGGAATGGATGTCTGTTTCTCTCTGGCCCTGCGACAGGCTGGTGACTTGTCTGCGGTTTACCCCACCTCTCCCCCTGTGGCAACTAGCATAGGCTCCAGTCCCCCTGTGACCGTGAATTGCATAAGTGGAAGAAAATGACTAAACAGATGGAATAAATGCCCCGCAAAACAAAACAATTGACTTTTATATACATAGTGTAGCCCTAAATGTATCAATTTGCTGACCTGGGGACATGACACAGAGGACTGGTACCTCCCACAATTTTACCGAAGTTTTGAGATTGATTTCACCAAGGTTGGAGAGGAAACAACCTGGATTTGTAGTGTGTGGTAATTACGTTGTCTCAGAGTAGTGCTTTACAATTTTCACTTGACTTTTACTATACGTAACATTTGCCATTCCCCATCTGTTGGCCACCAGTGTTTTGATTCATTCATGTAAATCTTTTTGCACCTTCCTTAAACCTGTTCTAACTGCCACATGAGTGTTCTTTAATTCAGATAATATCAAAGGAGCAGTCCATCGCATAATTTTACTCTTTATAGACTTTCCTGTGATTACCAAACCTTTCTAGTCCTCTGTGTTTTCCCTCTGTGACAAACCACACCCATCTGGAATCTAATTAAGAAAAAAGGCAATGGGAAATGGTATTTCACCCACGTACGCCTACCTGTTACATTTACTTGAAAGAGTGCATTAGATGTATTTTGTAATGCCACCTTTGTGACAAGGTGGGCTTGCTTAAGATGCAAAAGGCCTGAATGTCACATTTGTTCATTGATTTTTGAATCTCAAGGAAGAAAAATGTTGTGTCTGGTAGTGGAGAATAGGGGCAGGATGGGGCAGGATGGGTATGACTGTCATTTGACCTAGGAAGTCTATTTTAGATATGAGTGATATCAGCTTTCAACAGATGAGTATCTGTTGAATAAAAAAGGTCATAGGCAAACTCGTATTTAAGATTGAATGTGCACTCGGAGCGCAAACAAACCCAAAACAAACTCAGCATTGCAACTCAGCGTGTACATTTTTGAGAAAAGAAGAGATCAATCAATCTCAAACATCAATATCCGTTTGCATCCCTTTAGCCGCACACGTTTTCCAACTAATGAAATCTGTGCATGGCTCCCCTGTTATCGATTTCAGAGAGGCCCTAATTTGCCGCTTGAGATCAGGCAGCTCTCTTACTCTCCTCTCTCTCTCTTCTATCTCTTACACTTTCCTCACGCTCTCTTCCTCACCACTTTTCTCCTTTCCTCACTCTTATGCAAGCACGCACACTCACACACATTTTGGTATGTGTAACAGTAATGCCTTGGGCAGCATATTGAGCAGTGGCTGCAGTAGAAGGGAAATCCTGTAGGGCAAACTGTTTAGAGCAATATCTGAAGTCGTTAGATATGATTAATAATGTGCTGAGAGGAGCCATAAGCCATCAAACAGCTCATCAGAAGTACATATCACCTGGTAACTACAGACTCACATTTTCAAATACATTTATATCTGCCATTTTGGACTGAAGATGCTTATCAAAAGTGCTTTACAACACTGTGAGTGCATGAACTTTTAGCGTGGGAGGCTTAAAAATGAATCTTTAAAAAACAGGTCTCTCTCGTGTATGGCTTAAAATATAAAAATGTTAAATGCCTTCATGTTATTGTAATCCCCAGATCTGTCCTGGTGCCATACACTTAAAATCGATTAGCAATGGTAATTGATAGACACTGATAGATAAAAGCATTAAAAAGAGCATGATTGTAGGAAAACACATACTTTTGCTATGCTGCCATGTTGTGGGAGTCTTTTATGGAGAAGAATGAGGGAGACAAATTAAACTGAGAAGGCTAATTGATTGCTTATATTTATGAATGATGCTATGTTTTCTCACACAGTCTACAAAGACTTTAAGATAGATAGATAGATAGATAGATAGATAGATAGATAGATAGATAGATAGATAGATAGATAGATAGATAGATAGATAGATAGATAGATAGATAGATAGATAGATAGATAGATAGATAGATAGATAGATAGATAGATAGACCCAGAAATAGCATGAGACAACTGTAGTGTGCTAGAGGATCAGAGAGCACTGTTGACTTTAATTAAGGTGGTATTAAAAGCATTACGGGTGTAAGTTTAAGTCCTTGAAAGACAGCTAAATAGTACAGTGACATCAGGGAGTGCCAGATGCTCACTAAATATTCCTTGGAAGCAGACCCCCTGCCTGCACTGCAGTGGGTGGTCTCCAAATAAGACACTGAATGCAAATTGAACCAAGACAAGTGCAATATCTGTGCAATGTGTCATCTTTTGGCTAGGGCTGGTTTGCAAACACACTGTGGATTGCGGCCAGCCCTTTGACGCTCACGCATGTCAGTGACTCTGTCATGAAAGTTGAAGCTTTAAGTTAGAAAATAAAAAGACTGTTTTCCCTAACATTTTCACTTTAATCTTTACTATTATTTCAATTGAATTTTAACTATCAACATGACATTTTTCAGTAACAAGCAACAATTAACATGTCATCTCCCAAAAATGCTATGGTATGTTTGGAGCCAACTCTACAAAACCACTGTGAGTAAAAAACTGCCAGCAGACTTTATAATCAGCACGGTACTGTGGGCAGTTTTTTTTACCACTAAAGCTACAAAACATTATTTAATGTTTAAACAGAGTTTTGTTTTTGTGTGTGTGCGTGTGCGTGTGCGTGTGCGTGTGTGTGTGTGTGTGTGTGTGTGTGTGTGTGTGTGTGTGTGTGTGTTTGTGCGCGCGCGTGTGCGTGTGTGTGTGTGCGTACCCTGAGCTTAGGTACATAAAATAAACAACTTTTGGAGATTTACACTGACTGCTCTTGGTTTATAGGGAATATATACAGACAGTTAATTATAAATCTAACATCCAATTCTTGAGTAAAATAACTGGATTTTTAATGAGTAAATGCTCTATTATTTATTAACACTAAGTATAGATTGAACAGAACAGAATTAATATTTTAAATATGTCTATGTATAGAAAGCTCTTTTTATACTGCAGTATACACCTTGCAAAAGGTTCATGGTATGGAACAACACATTATCTGAAAATCCATAATGATAATATAATAAATGACTTGTCTGTTATCATAGCCTCTATTTGCTTAATCGTTTTTCAAGTTCATGGTGGGACTAGAGCTTATCCCAGCTGTCACAGAGCAAGAGGGAAGGTATACCCTGGACAGGTTACCAGTCTATCACAGGGCTAACACATACGTTTACAGTCACAACAATTTAGACTCACCAATTAACCCAACATGCATATCTTTGGAGTGTACCTCAAAATAACCTATGCAGATGCAGCGAGAACATACAAATTCCAGACAGGTCGAAGCCAGCAAGTGGATTTGAACACAAAACCTTCTGCTTCAAAAAAACCAGTACTAATCACTGCACTTCATTTCTAAATCAGGCTAATCAGGTAATTGCAATTCCATATGTTTTTTGTGCTTCAAGTAAAGCCTCTAAACAATCCAAAAGTGCCAAAAAGATGTTAGCCAGAAAAACAAAACAACTACAGACTTTGTCAGAGGAACTGAAGAGTCAGAGTTTGCCCCTCAGTGTATCTGTAATGGATCCCCCGGTGCCTCCAGTGGCTTGTTTCTGACTGTCATCCCCATTCCCGGTCCTTTGCATGAGTGTGTGTGTGTGTGTGTGCGTGTGTGACACACCTGTGTTCCGTCAGCTCATCTTCCACTTGGGTATTTAGGCACTGCTTCAGCCACCCAATCTTCACCAGATTCCCCTCTCTCTCTTTCTTTGCCACTAGTACAGGCATCCATATGTCATTCGATTCAAATGTTACTTGTGCACTTACCAGAACTCATCTACATCCTCTCCAGTGTGACAGCCTGTCCTCTCATGGGGTCTATTCCAAGTATTCGGTTTGGATAGGGAAACTAACCCTTGAGACACTACATGAAGTTACTTGACCTGAGGATTGCCTCGCCTGCCTAATATATTCTTGTTTTTGTAATAAAACCCCTGAAACATGCTCTGTCTTGAAACCTATTAGCTTTTACTGAAAATTATAGCAGTGTCACTCAAATAAACACCATAGATGTAGTAATGTTACCCACTGTTAAAATGGAAACATTGGTTAAAGCTGCTTTCTTGTTACATTCAGCTGTCAAAATCAGCAGGATTAGTTCCAGTATATGTGCATGTGGATTAAAAGGTGAGCAGGCAGATCTAAAACAAACAAACGTACAGCAGCTGTATTATTATTGTAATAATATAATATATAATATTCTCAATGAACTTTGTTAGATTAAAAACTCACAAATAAGCAAACCATATGAAGGAAAAAAATCATTTTAGCACACTTATTAGATAATAACTCCCCGATCTCCATTAGAGAGTTCTTACTTTATATGCTATTTTGACTAGCACTATGGTAAAGACAGGTTGTTCCTCAGCTTATTACTTTCCAGGAACTGTTAGACTTTTTTCCTGCATTGCACAAAAGTTCATCTGGTTTTCTGTGTTACAGCTCCACATGTAAATGCAGTAATTTATATATAACTGAGCCATAGAGTAGACCCATGGCTTTGTATTCTTGTTTAGAGCATAAAACCAATTCTCATAGAATTCAATTTCATTTAAATCCACACAAAGAAATCTGGACAATAGAAGCTAATTTGCTCTTAATGGAAAACCGCTCACTTCCTCTCCCTCTCGCCGTCTTTGTCACTCTGTGTGTCGTTTTCTCCTCGCACCTCTCACTTTCGTTGTGTCTTTCTCTTGGGTGTTTTGTCAACATTGTTGTTACTGTAACTGCCATTTTGCTCTATTAGTTGTTTTCCTACAGTGTTCATACTCCCCTATTTTGCAGAGCTCAAGTGCTATTAAAGGAAATGAACACTCACAGCGCAGTGTGTTCCTTTATAAAACACTCTGAATTGTTTTGAAAGTGGAAGACGAGTATGACTCAGTCTGGAGTGTGATGCATTTCTCTTCTGACACACACAACATGGGGGAGGAGAAAAAGTGCCAGACCTCCTAAAAGTCAGAGAAGAGAGAAAATAGTGTTGGGGAAAAATAGCTATTGGCCTCCAGTGCACTGTACATTTTGGTGGGTCAGGTGTTAATGATGTGTTAATTCATTGCCCAACATTTGCTTGCTGTTCTCTAAAAATTACCATCATTGTGAACAAGCATGGTTGCACGTCTGTTGTGTGAAGATAGGAGTATTGGAACATGTAGGTGTGGTGTGTGTGTGTGTGTGTGTGTGGGGGGGGGGGGGGGGGGGGGGGTGCAACAGCAGGCAGCAACAGACGGTTGAACCTTTGGTGTAAGACTACATCAGCCCTGATGGCTGGTCCTCTGGCTCAGGGCAATCTGACATTTCATGAGAGACGCTTGAAACAGCTGGATTTTATTTTTTGTTTGTTTAAGTAAAGCAGGTGAACAACTAAATTGTCATCTTTTACAGCAAAATGTCCCTGTTTCTGGTAATAGTGAATGCACCAAACCTTGGCCTTCACTTACACTGTCAGATTTGCTCCTATCATGATTTGGTGCATTTGTTGAAACATCTTCATCACTGGAGACTTTATGATGGCTTCACTGCCAGCGATTTTCTTCTTTTTAAGTGAGATTTATCACTACAGTGCACATTGCTGACATGCCCGCTGCCACTGTAGTGCGGTGCCACATAAGACCACATACATAATCACACTGCTTCTTTCCAACAAGATGAAACACTGTCAGCTCCATAGAGTGTTGTAACAGACTGACTAACAGGACAACATCTGGCAAAGTTGAGTCAGATGATCTTTTTTCTCACCTCACGGAGCTCTGGCTTCTTAAAAAAGTGAGTTCTGCCTCTGATTATTCAAACATGTCTAAGCCTCTTGTCTCAGTGTGCATCTTTTAGTATTTCTCAAAAGTGGCCTTTATCACAAATAGGGAGTCAAACTGGCCACTGAATGTAGACAAGAATGGAACTTATTTTCACTGGCTTTTTAAAAACTGCCTGGGTAAAGGAGGCAATTGGCTTTTTGTGTTTCATCACTTCAGCCCAGCCTGCACCCTGACACTTCACAGTATAGCTCTCCCATAGTTTCTGACAACCAATTTTCACCTATCACATTTCATGTTACTCTGTATTAAAGAATCCTAGAGGCCACCGGGATGGTGATGTGGTATGCACTTCAGTAAATTGCCTTTGTTGACAACACCTTGCATATACATTCTAAAGGCCCTAAAACCTATTTTCACAATCAGCGTGTTACAATCTGTCAGATTTAGGAATGTTCAGGTTATCAAATGATAATAATCTGGTTCTTTGTGTTTGTGTAGTTACTTTTCTCAGAAGTAGCAGGGATTAGCTGGACAAAGGAGATGTCATTTTTCTTCTGGTACCAATTGAAATTAAAATGTGAACATTTTATTAAAAAGGTAATGAGATCTGGTAGATTGCAGACCACTTTCAGTGAGTTCTGATCATATCACACTATACAGTACTTTTTCCTGAAGTTGTACTTTTGTCGCTGTTCACTTAGTTGTGAGTACAGCTGGGCGATATAAGATTTTTTCATATCACGATATGTTTTTTTCATTTCAGGCGATAACGATATATACCACGATATAAGCCAAATAACTATATTTGTAAGATTTAAATGTGCTGTTGCTCACAAGTAAAATGTGAAATAATCTGCAGCTTGTTTTGATTTAAATATTTATTTCCCATAATAAGTTCAACAGGGTAGATGTACTTAAGGAACATGAGACTTCAGTTTCAGATAAATAAAGGCAAATATTGCAAACTACACAAAAGGCAGCCACTAAAGCGTTTAAGTTTCAAAATAGAACAAACAAAACAGACTACTAAATTCTCAATTCCACTTAGAAACAAAATATTAATTCTAAAAATAAATCTTAGTTTGTTTTACAGAAGAACAGACAAAATTGACTAACTTTTGTCAATATCAAATAAACTGAGAACTAAAAGGAAATTCTCAATCTCTCCTTGTTGTATAGCTTAGCTTTTCAAACAGTTTTAACAGTTACTTTAGTCTGACAAAAGCAGAATGACGAATTAGCGCTTTCAGTCAGAGATTGAGCATGCACCGGTTTATTGTATTTCCAGACTTGCTTTCGGCACAATTTACAGTGCGCGCTACTCTGTTTTTTGTCAGACTTGAAATAGCCGAAATACCTTCACACTATGGAACTTCTAAGGCCCTTCAGTTCGACAATCTCTCCGGCATTGGAACCATCATCGGTTTTTTCTTCGGTAACCTTCGCTCATGCTCTCGGTTGATTTTTCTCTAGTCGGCAAACTCATTTCCTCCATTACCTGGGCGGCCCGGCTGCAAAAACAAATACACATGTGCGCCTTGGCACTTGTGCTGTACGTAACAAGTCACGTGACGTGACGCTGCAGCTGTGATTGGTTCGGCTCTGTGCTACTTAATTTGGATTGGCTGTTCTTTTTTTTTTTTTTTAAGAGGACAAGAGAGATGAGGCCTATCGCAATAGTTTCATTTTTCTATCGAGAAAAAGTTATTTCGCAATACATATCATTATCGTTCTATCGTCCAGCTCTAGTTGTAAGTATATATGAGATATGAAGCCACTGTTTTCATTGCCTCATAAAACACAATAAGAATAAATACAACACAATTCCATTTTCAACATGGTAGTAACCGTTTCAGGGACATCCTTTTCTGTTTTAACATCATCACAGATCCATGCTCACTGTCGGGGAGATAAAGAAATATTCCCAAGTTTGATGTGGCTGAAAAGCAGACAGGCCTCCAAAAGGTCTTGACCTCAACTGCATCGAGGACCTTCAGAATAAACTGGAACTTAGTGAGTCAGACCTTATCACTCAAGATCAGTGGGTGACCTTACTAAAGTTGCTGAATGTAGAAGAATACTGGTATATTCAGATATGGAGGCATAAGGTTTAAATTCACCTCTGGGCAGGGGCATTTACTGTAATCTGCTGAAAAATAGGTGCAGATACATATCAGTGCCCATTTTGCAGAGAAAACTTGCAACCAATCACGCTACATTCTTTCATATATTCCATGGTGTTTAATATATGCATGAACATTTTTGTACTTTAACTTTATACTTCATAAAAGGAACCAAGCCTGGGGACCCTGAAGAAAAATGTCACTTCTCTTCCAGCTTTTTCACAACCATAACTCCGGAGCTTCCTTCATGCATGGGCATAACATGGAGAGTACAGTTAAAACCCTAGCAGCTAGCTAAACAGGCACAGATAACTACAAATATGAAAGGAACAGACCAAAGAACATTATCAAACTTGGACAATAGCAAATAAAACTGTCTGACTATGACAATTCAGAAAGTTATGATCTGGAACATATCCAGAAAAAAAATATTAAACAAGTAAATATTGTAAATGTTGTATTTAAAGCTGTATTATATATTATATCTTGTTGTCCATATATCTGTGGAATAATGTTTATATACCAGTGTTTTGCATCCGATGCAGCAGCTCTATATCCTACAGGTTGCAACTTGTATTTGTGATGATGCGGACACAAGTCCAGGCCTTTGTGCTCCTACATCTGCTACTGTAGTTACACCTCTGCTTTCTGCCTTTGCGGTGTCACATGGCATAGGTGAGTTCCAGATGAGAAGACTTGGAAACAGGATAGTGCACCTGGCCAACAGAGAATGTGAAGAGAATATGTAAATGAGCGGCAGAGGTTATTTGGTATTTGTGAGATGAATGAAATTCTCCCCTCTCTTTTCCTCATTTCCCCTCTCACATTTGTATGACTAGACTAGTTAAGTCCCTGTCACTCAAGCTGCCAAGGTCCATGGGGCACCAGAGCGAGAAGCCGAGTAATATGAGAAAAAGTGAGAGAGAAAGAGAGGGAGAGAAGGTGAGAGAAATTGGGCCAGGGATGATTGCAAATTGTCTGTCTAATGGCTGCCACCCAGGAAGCCATTTCAGGTGACTTGTTATCCGTCATGAGAGAGGCAGACCTGCCAGGATCCCTCTTCTCACTCTCTTTCTCAGTGGGCCACCATTGCCTAAGAGCTTCAGGCTATCACCAGTGACCTCACCTCTTAAAACTCCTCTGTCTCCAATTTTAGATGCCTTTTCTCTTCTCTTCTCGTCTCCCTCTCTATGGCTTTCTCCGTGTCTCTCCTTCTCCCACTTTGCCTCGTCCTCCCTGCAGTGCGTCTCTCTGGCTTCTGCTCAGCAGCTGTTGTTTAGTGATAGATCAGTGAAGCAAAAAATGATGCCGAGTATAAAAAATAGATCTTAAAGCAAAGCACAGCCTCCCTTTTCTGACTACCTATTGTTCTGCATTAGCAGCAAGACTTTAGGGATTCATTCAGAGGTAATCATTTGTTACTCAGGGGCACTGTGTCTTTCAAGCACCAATGATGAAGTCACCTCTGAAAGGGCCACAGATGAGAGAGAAATCATTTGCTGTCTAACCACAGTGGCTAACCATTGATTAGTGATCCTGCAATGAGAAAACTTAACATCTAAAAGTAATTTTTTAAGGCTTTTAACCTCTTCCTGAAAGTCAATTTTGGTGTTTCTTTTTTACTACAACAATTTATATGGTTTTAAAGATTCAATATAGCTATATGCTGTTACCATGGCAAAAAACACTCACCCCTCCACTGCTTCAGATTGACATGAGAGAGGAAATTGACATGCAAACCAAGTGTGCTGAAAGTTAATCTGTATGTGCACCATATCACGTGGATCACAGCTTGGAGGCAGCTAGCATTAAAAGGAACCTGTCAAGCTAAGTGTGCTTCTCAACCTTTCTGCCATTACTCTGACATGTTTTGTGACCCGTGAATTGAAGTCTTGTCAAGACCTAGTCATTTTACCAGCTCTCAACACGGACGGGAGAACTCCCAGTAAATGTGCTTCTCCTAAAAAATATTTTCGGCCTTCTCTGCACGGCAGGTGGCACTGATTGGCTCCTACACATATCCCTCACTTGTCATTGGTCCCAGTGATGGCTCAAGAACTGCCCAGGGACATCTGGCTTTAGCCACTGGTCCTGCCAATAACCAAGTGTTGAAACATGAAGCAAGTACTCAGTCAACTTGCATGTCAACATAATCAGCTGATCTATCTCTATCTGGAGTGCTCTTATTAATTGTGCTTTAGTGTTCAGAATGTAGTCATACATTGTGTGTCTGGATTTTTAGACTGGATTTAAATTTCAGCCCATTTTACACCAACAACTGTTTCTGTCTCCAACAAACTGATCATGTGCTAAGTGACAATAGAAGTTGGAAATTTGTACTGTATATTCAGGTGACCACTGAATATCTGGGTCAGACAAGAGAATGGAAATGTTCTGATGGTAATTGTATTATTTTTTTCTTGTAGTTTCTGCAATATGTATCTGTGAAGTTATTAACCTACTTCAGAAGTAAGTTAATATTACTAAGTAAGTAAGTTAAAACTGGTCTGTAGTTTGAATATTATGAAATTAACACAATTCTAATGCTAGCTTATAATATTTTTGTCGGTCCACAATTTCCAGTGTACAACTGAAAATGCAGAGCTAATATAGCCATACCTATGGCCAAGTTAGAATCACTAAGTAACCTAAAAGCATTTCTTTGGATTGTGTGAAGAAATCAGAGTACAGAAGAACTCACTCAGGCACAAGGAAAACATGCAGAGAACATGCATTTTGTGAAAAGTGCTTTTACACTTTTCACAACCAATTTTACCTCAAAAGAAAATCAAACTTTTCATGTAATGAAGACCATACTACATGTTATAGCTAGTACAAATAATAATGTTACAATTATCAAGCATCATGGAAACTTTGAAAGTCTCTCATATCAGGATTGTTCTCTTATTTTTGTAATCTTATTGTGATTACATTTACCATATATGTGCAGATATTTGGATGCAAACATTTGCACAGTCTTGCATAAAACACCTATAAACATCTGTTTGTCCTAGCTATAACTAAAAGCAATTAAAAGCAAACTCTCAAATTAAACTTCAGGTAGAATTAAAAAAATGACTTCAAACCCTACATTCCACAAAGCTATTGATGCATCAGATAGAGACAACACCACATAATCAGTCGTCACCGAAAGATCTTTTTCAAGCCAGTCATTCTGTGTCAGCTCTCTAAAGATAGCTGGATAGCATGTTTTGATGCTTCTGGCTCTCTGGGCGACTGTCCTGTGGAGCCTGATTGCCTTACAGCCCCCGCTCTGTGGAGAAAATGAGGTTGTGGTAGGCCACTCGGGCCTCTCTAAGGCACAGAGCCATTGCAGTCGAAGTGGAGCCCTGACCCCCAGCAGATTTCTAATGGATTTTAGGCGTCACAGGCAAACACACAGCTGGACTCCAAACAAACTCATCAGAGCACCCCAGATTTGTGGCTCCCCCATCGACCCACGCACCCACCCACACAATCCTACCTCCCACACACTTTTTGTACTTGTGACAAGCAGTCACTGTCTGAGAAACTGTCTGAGAAACTGCAACTACTTCTACTTCTGAACAATATTAAAACTGTACTAAATTTACTTAACTTCAATAAAAAATCAACTATTGTGGTTTTCTGAGTATTTCTTCCTTTTCTCTTCTTAATGAATTCCCTAGGGAGTAACCACAAACTGATTTCTGTGTTTTATGACTCACTTTTCCAGGGTTTCCCTCTTTTTCTGTCTCTTCTGTCCCCGTGTGGATGCTCATTTGTGTGCAGCCTTATTTTTGTAAAATCCTGTTATATTAAGTCACATCACACAATAGTTTATTTCAACTTACAAAGTCAGAAAACAGGAAGGTGACCAACTAGAAATCATGTAATAATGAAAGGAACAGTCAGTCTCAATTTTTCATATTGTGATTTGAAATGATGAGCATATACGCTAATAACATTCAATATTCAAATATATAACGCATGCACACCTCTCCAAGTCTCCTGAATGGAATGACACAAAAAACCCTGCATTGTCACTGTTCGATGAAGTAGGTGATCCAGTGTTTTTGGGACTTTGCCATACATGGGAAAGTCATGAGTGCATGTCCCTGGCAAAGTGGTTCTTGCCTTGGCAAGGTCTTAGCTTTTGTCTCATGGAAGTCATGGGTATTGATTCACGCTTGAGGTGTCCCTCTGTGGAGATTGGCTTGCTGCGCTAGCATTATCTTGGGTGGCAGTGTATTCATAGTGTAGTGAACAATGGAGCTGAGGGACGAGGCAGCTAAATTGTTCTGAATGACTTTCATAAGCAGAGGCCTGTGGGTTGTAGGAGGGAGCAGACAATAAACTTTAGAGAATATTGAGGGCAAGGGGACCTCTTCATACTCAAACTTCTTCCAAGTTACTTTCTAGTACAGCAGCTTACTCTGGTGTTTTATTTTAGCAGGTTAAAATGCCTTTCGGGGAATTGTTACATGCTGATTCAGGATAGCTCAATGTTGAAAAGAGACAAATGATCTTGTTAGTGCGCAAAAAATACTGTCCATCAATCAAAGAAGTTTACTTACCGAGCAACCAGGATGCTGTGATGTTGGTCAAGGGGAAAAAATAAATAAATAAAATAAAACATTATGTGGGGTCTCAGATGGAAAGTGGACAGTTAAAAGACACATTTAACTTGTTCTGTAATGCTTTCACATCATTATTTGAATGTTGTCCTGCAGGGCAAAGTTTTTACTGGCTTGTTTAACTGAAATGCTGGATAGTTTTTAAATCAGATACAAAATTACCAGATACTCATGTTGTATAGCGAAACAACAAGTAGAGTAAGGCACTGCATGTAATTACACTTCTCAAAACTATGTCATACCAGGATATCAGTGGTGTGCCATTTAAACTAACATTAGTAACAACTTATATGAGGTTTGTTGCCAAGCTAAAAAATCTATTAAAAATAATGTATTAATGATGCTCTGTTGCTCTTGTGCTATAGTTTTTTTTCTCCTCCAGGGCTCAAAACAAGTCACATGACTGAAACTGTTAAATATCTTAATCCATATCTGAGAACTTTCTATGCTTTTGTCATCTATATTTTTTTAACAACTGTCTATCTGATCTTTTCAAACATGTTGTTCAGAATGTTTTGGGGGAATTTCTGATCATTTGGCTTCAACCACACGTGCCTTTACAGTGGCTGCTACAACTAAATGCCAAACGCACAACCTCAAACTCCCACAAATATTGGCGGACAAGTGAAATGTATTTTTTTTTGTTTTTATTTTTAATTTCTGTCACGTGCGCGCACACACACCCCCACACACACATTTAGTGATCGAATCCTCATATATGTACTCCTTTTTTAAAACGACAATTTTATAACCACCATTTAATGAATTTGTGACTTTGAAACATCTCTATAATAGTAAATAAACAAATGGCAACAGTTTAAGGGCTGACTTTAAACTTTTTTTTCCCCTCAGTTGTTTTTTTAATGGATTTTTGAGGGCAAGACATCAAAACTTTACAAAAACGTAACCTTCTGTGTAATATGCTTTGCTGAGTTGCTTCTGGTGATGATAACACCATCTTATTTAAACCAAGAACTGCCTTTATCTAAATCACTGCTGAAGTTTCAAACCTTTATCAGTGTATCAGTAAGACAGTTTCCTCCTTTTTTTCCCACATTTTATTATTTTAACTTGTGCAATAAATAAAATCAATGGAGCTTGACTTAGCTTCAAGTGTCTTGGTTTCCATTATTTCCCTAGTCGTAAGCCTCATACACTCATTATTTGAAGTCATTGCACGAGATTAATTTTGTCTTCTTTCCTCCTCCATAACCTAAACTGACCTTCTGGCAAGCCCAACACGACATCCAGAGAATGATGATGACACTAAAGACACTATTCCTCACAGATGATATTCCAGTGATTTCCATCTTATTAACATGTCTTCATCTCTGGAACATAGCTTGTAGGCTGCCCACGGCAAGAAGATATCTGAATAAATCCAGCCCACATGCAAAAGAAAAAAAAGTTTTAAAAAGTCAAAAGTGCTGTTTTAGATATCAGCATGGTTACATAATTACAAATTAAATATTGAGCCATCCATCTTCCATCTGTCAGTTGGTACGTGTTAAAAGTAGTATATGTTATGAAGGAAACAATGCTAAATTCACATTTTGTCAGTTATAACTAGACTTCATTTTAACACAATACAAATAATGTATTAATTACATAAAAAACATATACATCTGCGTGATACTAACACAAGTATTTTAAATCTTACAGTTAAAAAGAAGTGAGAAAATGCAAAAGCAGAATCACCATAGAAACAGATGAACAGCTCAAGGTGAGCTTTTCTCAAAACACAGCAAGAGAAACAATGCTTTGTGGAGGTGGCGAGCCAAGGCACATTCTGAAACATATGCATGCTTACCATATATCTCAGCTGACTGAACCCACTAGTTCAAGGTTTATGCTTCTGGACTAAGTCTCCCTTGCTGTAGGTTAAAACACTAATCCATAATGAAGTCTTTGTGCACTGTAATAAAGTACCTGAGTTGAGCATTGGAAATGTGGAAATCTTTGTGTTAACTTAGAACCTTTTATGATTTGAGATGTTGTATCCACCAAATTTGTTTGCACTTTCTGTTCATAGCCCAAAGCAACAGATTTCAAAGTGCCTGCAGAGCACAGATAAAACCATGCAAAAACAGTGCTTTCATAGCGTATAAAAATAATGGTTCTAATTGAAATGCTTGTTATGCTCTTGTCAAATCAGATAAGTATTTTAGTTCTCTTTTACAATGGTACAAGTTACAGAGATAAAATCAAGCTGCAGGTAACAGTTTCTATATAATTATTTATTGACTATTAGAAACATGTAGAACATAATAAATAATAAACCTTGAATACTTTTAATTTTGTTCTTTTTTCTTTTCTTTTATAGCAATTTAAATTGTGCTTGTGCCACACTTTTTTTATTAAGCCCACAATGACCTTAACAGCAGCTACTTAGCTGGCTGGTAGTTTGTGAAGTATAATCACACTCCTGCTATTAATACAAATTTTAATAAATAATATTAGTATAACTAATTAGATAAAAGGTGCAACCTTATGTGATATCACTTCTTACAATGAACTGGTTCAGTTTAGGATTTCACTCTGGAAAGTCTTCAACATGATTGTCGTCTCACATTCAACATATTAATAACCGTAAAGGAGAATGTCTTCAATTTTGCAAAAACTATTCTTAAATGCATTAAAAGACAGTTCCAGTGAAAATACTCTGAAGTGACTATTTTCAAATTCATTTGGGGTAAACTGATCAATACAAATACAGTCCTGTGCAAAAATTCTCGAGTCACCATGTACGGTATATAAGGCAAAAGAAAGAGTTTGTATAATTCTAACAAGTTTGAAAGTCACTATTTGGTATGATCACCTATATCCTTCAACTCTCTTAGGCAAGCGTTCTTATAATTTCTTTCAGTAATCTTCAGGAACAGTTCTGCAAGCTTCTTGAAGGACACCTCAAACCTCTTCTTTTGATGTTGGCTGATCATCCATTATTATTACGATAACGTTGGCATCTTTTCTTTAGGGAGGTCAATCCATGGCTGATAGTGTTCCATTGTGTGTTTTTCTATACATGTATAATTTTACTGCACTGATAATGTGTTTGTCACTCTGAAAAATGAAGCTGTTACCAATCAGATGCTTTCCACATTGTACACGGTGGATCTGATGGTACATCGATGTTGACAAGATGCCAAAACCACTGGTTGAAATGCAGCCCAAAATCATGACAGCGCCTCCACCCTGCTGTACGTATTCTCTCTGTTTTAAGTCTCTCATTACCCAGTCCACACATACTGATGACCATTTTAACCAAAGCATTCAGTTCATTACATTAAATTTGGATTCAACACTGTGTACGATCTCTTGCCACTGATTTTCAGTCCAGGTCTTGTGTAATTTGCCAAACCTTATGCTATTCTGCCCATTTTCCTTCTTTAAGAATGGCTTCTTGACAGCAACTCTTTCCTGAGACCATTTCTGATAAGGAACAGTGAACAGTAGATGGATGAACTGAAGAGCCAGTTGCATCTCTCGGGTTTATTTTGTTCATATTTCTCAAGGACATTGCTTTCAGATACCATTCATCTGGTGTACATAGCTTTTTCAGCCTGACACTTTTTTGTCCGTCGTTTATTCACTTTCCTCAAAATTTTAAGTACACACTGCACAACATGTCAAGCTATAGCAAGAGCTAATATCTCTTTGGGATTCACTTTGTTGCTACAAAAATACAATTTTATGCCTGTCAAACTGTGTTATTTTTCTCTATATTCAACTAAAGAAAAGGGAACAAATTATGTGTTTTTGCAACAGGCTACCGTTAATAAGATAACATTGGATATTTGCTCTGTTAACTGTAGAAAGGACACTGGTTCAGTTCCTTGTGTTAGATGCCTCTCTGATGCCTGACTGATTCTTTGTTGAAGTGCAACTGAATGAAAAAGCAGCCATTGTCCAAAGAAAAACCTGGTGTACTATTGCTTAAGACGCTCTTTAAAACAATACAGGAAAGAAGGGCTCCTTGAAGGGGTTTTAGGACTGCACTGCACTGTACTGTATTCAAACTGCTTTGACTTTTCCATCATTTCAAATTCGTTTGATTGCATTTCATTAGGTGCATTGCCTTTCCACATACTAAATAAATAAATAAACACACAAAAACAAATAAATAACTATAATATCCAACTAGTTAAATGCAGGAATTACATATTTGGTTTGGTTTTTGTTACAAAGCTCCAGAAAAAGGTTTTGTTGGTGGAGGTATTTCTGTATGTATTTGATCATGTATACCCATGATGCTTCTAGATAGGTACTTTATTGATCCCAGGGGAAATTCCAGATTCTCTCCAACTCACATTAACACATATAAACATACTCTAACAGAAAGAAAATTGGCTACACGAAGCTACAAAATACAAAAAATAAATTAAAACATTGAAACATATGTGGCATGAGTTTTGCAAATGATAGTCTAGGCTTCTAACCACAATACAATAAAGCAGAGCAGTGGTGAACTTCCTCAGCGTGAGATTGCGGATGTTTATCTATGAAGATATTATTGCTCTAACTGCTAATTTAATTAAAAGTAGTGTTAGTAGGCTGAAGGTGATTGAAGCTATGCCAACTACCATAGGGTACACCCTGGACAGGTTGCTGGACCACCTTAGCACCTGTACCTTATTTTATTTTAGTGAAGTTGGTGTGTCTCCATGCATGACATCCAGGAGGTAAAATATTGCACTTCTTTAGGGCGTCTTCACATTTAAATAGGACGCTTCTGTTCGAAAAACCATCAAACATTTCATAGATTTAATATGAACACAGAACATCCAAGTGCACTAAAAGTCCCACACTTAGCCACTAGCTACCAGACTTGGTCACCATCTATCAACTACTGTATCTATCCTATATTATCTATGTACTATCTATAAGATGCATATCTATGTTTAAGTACTGCATGAATTTTTTTGAAATCCCAATGACAGCTGTGAGTGTCTCTGACTATTACAAGAGAACTAATCTGGCCTCAAAGCTGGCCTTTTGTAGTGAAACCTTCGACATCACGTCTGCTTTTAGAGGAACCTTGATGTTTTAGTTTAGTTTTAAAATGGAGTGAAGGATATTCAGCTATGCAGACACTGAGATGAGAGACACTGAATGTGGCCAGCATTAATGTGTAAATGTCTGTTTTTAAAGATACTGGGGTTTTAAAAAATAGTTTCAGGAGTTGTGCTTTTGTGTCTTTTTTTTTCTTTGTATGATATTTGTATGCTTTCATCGATATTGCATTATTATTTAACAGTAATTTACCCCACTATCACAGCCCTTTCTCCCTAATAACGGCTGACTGGATTCAGTAACTTCTGAAATGTCACTGCTGTTAATTCTTTTTGACATATTGCTTGAAAGAGTCTGTCTCATTAATGTCATTTAAGTACACATGAAAAATAGTCTGTTATTAAATTAGGCTTCTTAGGTAAGTTCTTAACATATATAGTTTTGCTCTGTTTTGTTTTGGGCTTTTTTGTTGTTCTGTTTGTTTGTTTTTGTTTTTTTCTGAGCTGTTTTCTGTTTGTTTGCTTTTTTTCTCGTTGCACAGAAACAAGTTCTACATCGAGAGACCTGAAAAATCCCAAACCCATCAAGTGAACTTTGATTCAAATGACTTTAACTTATATTTCTGTTTATCTATTCATTTTTTGAATAAGATTTAATGTCACTCCACTGGTCTGTCATGTGACACTATCATTTGAAGCAAGAACTTCCAGTAATGTTCCTGTGGTCCACTCTGTTTTTATTGCTCTAAAATCTGCAGCTGAATTTAATATTTTATGATCCTCTTTTTAAATCAATAAAGGCCTTGGCCCTAGTTTATCTGTTGAGAAGCAGTTCAGTCCCTGTACACAGATGCATTCATAGATGTATAAAAGTAAAAGTAGTAGCATTTTAACTAACCACAACGGGACCAGTGTACTGTAGGAAATATGACAAACTGTCAATTAAAGTTATAATTAAAACTGATTGTTACTATGGTTTTTTTGTGATTATAAAAAAATGTCTTATCATGGTGCCATATAATCACGTTTAATATATTCTTTTTTTTTTCTTTTCTTTTTTTTAAATAACCAAGATGTGCTGTCTTTCTGTTTTAATTCAAGGACACAATTTTTTTACTATGGACTAACTACTATGGAATTTCTGCTTTTTTTAAACACGGTCCCATATTTTCAGAGGCTCAAAAGCAATTGAACAAACTTGCATAATTTTAAATATAATTATAAGATTGTCAATCCATCTAATCCCACATACATTCATCCATCCAATTTAAGGTTGCTGGGGCCTATCCCACACAGAGCGAGTGGTGGGGTACCTGCTGGACAGGTCGCCAGCCTGTTGCAGGGTCAATTTATTTATTTATTTAATTAGTTAGTTATTGCCAGTGATCAAGGACTGCCTGAAATCTAGAACCCATGGACATCACCATGTGTTTCCCCCTGCCAGGCCTTTAGATCAACTACCTTTAGTTGCTGCTTATTTCTGCATGTCCCAGGCTTCAGTTTGTCTTCAGTAATAGAAAATTATGCTTTGTTGATTTGAGATGATATGAGTTATTTGCCAATGATGAATCTTCTTCTTCTTTTTTTTTTTACCTTGAGAAACTCTTGGGTTGGTTTTACAGTATGCTTTGGGTAATAATGTATTTGAGCTATGATGATGGTGGCTTCCTTCACTTGCGCAGACATCTCTTTCCAAGTTCAGGACTTGGAACCAATTTGATATATATTATAGGTTTAGTGTGTCAGAAATCAAGGTAACTGGTTCATTATCCAATTCATTTTGGACCTTTTAAAATGTATAAAAATGCCCGTCATTTATAAACATGCAATGTTTGAAATAAAACGTCTGTACTGCATGCAACAGTTACATCTTGATTATTTGCAAGGTTGCATCCATTATATGGAGCCAAAAACTTAAGGGCCTAACTTAATGTGCATTTGAGTTAGTAACATCGATCTTTTCAAGTCAGTTAAAATAATGTAGATGTGTTATCAATTCAATGTTTATTTTTTAAGTGATTCTTATGGATCAGTAAAACTTATGGCAGTGACATTTTTAAAATCAATATATCACTGTCAAATCACGCTGCTCATTGTATCTTAGCATAATTACTCTGAACAAATGAGCCTATGGTTGACTGGTAGCGTCTTTCTCTCAAGACGTCTTTTTGTCTTATGAGTCGATCTTTGTGGTTTGTATTATATTTAATTTAAAATCATGTTTTTTTTTTAATTAAATCTATGCTTTAGGAATATTCTTGTGTTTATCTAAGGGCGCATACTCTGGACAAAACAATATGGAGAGAAATGAAAAAAGTATCTCCCATAATTAATTAAACTAAATGGTAAAACCCAATCAATAAAATGTTCAGTATAAATTTACTTTATTTATTTTTCTACAATATCCAGTCTGGCAACACAGCATCCACCTTTAGCAACTATTATAATTTTATCACATCTTGAATTTAATACTAGGAAAAAAGTAATGGCATTTTTTTCCTAACTCCGACCTTCTGAGTCTTTAAAATATATATTTTTTTACATTTTGCCTGAACTAAATATCACAAGATTGTGTCCCTAACGGCTTAAAAACTGTAATGAAAATAAAGCACTGATTAAAAAAATGTTAAAAATACAGTTAGTCTTCTCATGAATGGAAACTGAATATCAAAAAATCTAATTCTTTGGGTTTCTGTTTGCACTATTCATGTAATCTGAGTTCTTCTGGCCAGGCAAACTGTTGCCAATTCAAACTGCATGCATGGTTGCATGGTACTTCTAGCTGTCCTGACTTGAGACCACAGACCTGTCAAACAGTGTCAAGCAAAACACCCTGTCCAATTTCATATTTAAACATCTAAAACTTTCCAAAGCTACCAATCTCCGACTTGTATCCCCATGTAATGTCTGTGGGCATATGTAAGGTCGGGGGGGGGGGGTCCCATTTCACTGCAGGGCAACCTGCATGTGACGAATAAAGCTTGATTGATTGATTGATTGATTGATTTTAGTTCACTTGCCAAGCACTAATATCTAAAACCTATTATCTGCTAAGTAAAAGCAGTATTGATGCCATTGTTTGGAAAAATCCGGACCGATACGACTGTGCAGTTTGTTCAGTTGTCTGCCTATTATTTTCTTTTTTACCAAAGAGGAAATTTTTTTTCCTTGATCCTCTTTTAATATACTTAGAACAGATATGAAAGCCTTGGTTGTTTTTGCTATTATGACATCTAATTTGTTCTTTCCTAAGATTATTATTCACTCAAAAGCTTTGAAATTGATCAACTCTGATTTTTGTATGTTAAAAAATATTATTTGTACCAACTTTTATTTGAAGCTTTCATTTTTGTGTGTTTGTTTTTACGCTCTACAGCTGTGGGGGAATTAAAGCTGTCTAATAGCTCTTTTATAAACAAGAATTCATTAAAAATTTAAATATGGAAACTTTCCTCAGGGTCTTGACTTTCTAGGTGAACAACATTTGACTATATTTGACATATTTTTTCAGTGAGCCTGGGGTTAGACTGTTTTTTTTTCTCCTTGGCAGGTGTTTACACATGCAGATGTGCAGCCTTTACTAAACACATTCACTTCAAATATCAAAGGCTCTGTAACTCCTCAATGCATAATTAATGATAAGAATACAGTAGCTGTAATGGGGTGTGTGGAGGTGTAGTTCAAGCAGCCTTCACCAAATCTACATGAAAGTTACATTAACATCATAGCAAGTAAAGCTATGCTACATGCTTAAGTGTAATTCCATATGTTGTTTTGCTTTTTGTTTTTTTAAGTTTAGCAGGTTAGGTTTATGTTCTGGGAACCTTGTATCACGATATAGTCTCTGTAGCACATGAAAATGATTCCAAACCCATCTTATGTGTTGTTTTCATGTATATTTTTTATTTATGGGATTCCTTTAATCATTATTACTCATAGTAGAAAGTCATGGATGTGCACCGCCCTTTTCAGGAACTGAAAACTGACAACTTTTCAGTTGGATCTGTTCCCACTGGTAATTCATTAGGCATATTTTAAGGTCCTCTTCTCATGTTCTCTATTACTATAGATAAATACAAATGAAAGTGACTTAATAATGTCTATTAGAACACATTAAAATATATCATCATATATATATAGACAAGAATTTAGTGCAAATGGGTAGCTTGGCATGATGTCATTGCGGCTGTAAAAATTCAATGCAATTTACCCTACAACTAAAGCTGTATAAATACAATTAAAGATGATTGGAAGTACCCGTTACAGTCATTCAGCTAATGAGTGATATGACCTGATACTATTTACTGTACTTGTCAGCAACACTGTTAATGGTGTATTGCAGCTAAATACTGCTTCATAGCATCCAAGTGCATTTTAGACAATTTCAAGTTCACTTTTACTTTCACAGCAAGAAAAAGTTTCTCTAATGGCTGACTACTGCTACTGAAACAAATGGCCCAGATAAGATTGAACAGCTAAAAAAGTACAAGTATATATATATATATATATATATAACTTCAGAGGACATCATTTTGACCCTATAGAAATTAATGTAAAATAACTCTGCTACGCTTACTTGATTAGCAACACATAATTTTTTACAGAGATTTTGACATTAAGGTTGCAATAAAATGAGCCATAGTTTTCTAAGAGATGATTGACAGTGAAATATATGGAGAACTGTTTGATAAAAGATGAATCATTACTGCAGAGCTGATAGGGTGGCTGGCTTTGCAGAGCAGCACGGGAACCTTGGATGAAATGAGCAAAGAGTCCAGAGTGTGGAGAACTAATCCGAGCAAATGAAACCCAGGGCAGAGCAGATGAATCGGACAGGTTTAAGGCCTGAGGAACAGAACTAAGAAGGGCTGTGGATTCATGCTTAATTTATTCATGCAAACATACTTCTGTGAAGTTCTCCAAAATCCTAACTGCACAGGATGACGATGTGCATCAGTCAAATGCTTTTTTGTTTAACAGGTGAGCTGGAAAAAGGGAAGAGAGCGACTGTGGAGTTCATTAGCAATGGGATAAATGTAACAAAGCAAAAAAAAAGAATTACAAAAAA
This sequence comes from Pelmatolapia mariae, assembly GCF_036321145.2. Taxonomy (NCBI): domain Eukaryota; kingdom Metazoa; phylum Chordata; class Actinopteri; order Cichliformes; family Cichlidae; genus Pelmatolapia; species Pelmatolapia mariae. Next base: position 36,380,287 of record NC_086227.1, on the reverse strand, counting down.
TAGCATCTACAGTGGAGTCTTTTTATTGTTGTTCACACTTGGTTTCACTTCAGCTCTTTGTATATGTTGTGTTCTCATGCGGTGTGTTGGAACACTGACTAAACACCTAGTTAAACCAGTTCCAATGATGACACAGAGTTACAGTAAGATTGACCATTTACTGAATCTCCGACTGTCTATGGCCGGGCTGGAGTGGGACATAAAATCAGCCCTGGCATTTTTGGTCCTTGGCCCACCATGATTGATATACACACACACATGATTGACACACACACACACACACACACACACACACACACACACACACACACACACACACATATATTATGTGTATATTTCATTTTGTTTGATTATTAGTATTGAAATAGGTTTTAAATGAGGTTGGTACAGTTGTCGCTGGGTTAGGATATCTTAGTTGACAATTAAAAGCCACACTTTAGCTTTTAGCAGTAGCACATGGTCAAAGTAGCCATCCATTTACCTGAATTCTTGAATCTCTCCCATCCTAATTATCTCCCTCCACCTATTTTTTTTTATCAAGTTAATTTTACCTCCGTGTCTTCCTCACTCTGTTGTTGAGACTGCTGTATCTCTCCACAGCTGGTGCTAGCTACAGCAGCCTCCTGTGATTGTGAGGGCTTTATATTTATTGTTGCTGGTACTACTGTTGACGGTGCAGCTGCTGCAGCAGCACCAACAGCCAACATGTTGGTTAATTTGACACATTTGCTGCATCTATTTCTGCTTTGTTCTTCTTTTTCTCTCTCAGCTTTTCAGCTCCACCTTTTTGCCACGTCTTCTACACTAAACTCTGTTCTACAAGGTGCAAGAGTAAGTTTCCAGAGACAACAAGGAAGGGCCCCATTGTGTTAAGAGATTTGATTGGGCATTACAGTGACAATAAGGAAAATGAACAAATGGACTGCTGTGAGTGCTTGTGTGCTGGTGCGCAGAGGCCCTTCAGTTGACCTATCGGCCCAAAAGTATGTCAGCCCACTGGGCAAATACCCGATATGCCAGATTACCAGTCCACCCTTGATCCAGGACAGGCAGTCCATTGGTGCCTTGAAGACAGGGGGAGAAAATGCTTTATAATATATCAGTCCAGTCCATTTCATAAGTTTTTAACTGGGCTGAGATATGTTGGCCACAGCATATAATTCACACAATATTTATAATCAAACCATTCAGTGACCCCTTACAGTTTGTAGATAGGGGCATTTCAGTAAGGAATGGATGTTTTATAGGAATGTGATTCCTTTGTGTTCATTTACAAAGACCCTTCACACTAAGGGGATGAGTGGAAAATAAAATAAAATAAAATAAAATGAAATAAAATAAAGCACCATCATAATAATGCACATATCCATCAGATCCACTCACTGAACTAAATCCTACCTGCGAATTAACATAACTGTTCATAATAAGAGCAAATCAAATCAGAATCAGAATATTTTATTAATCCCTAAGGACATTATGTGGTTACAGTTGCTCCAAGACAATAAGAACAGTAACAGACTGAACTAAATTAAATAATACAATATATTAAAAGTTACAAGATATAAGAAATAGTAATATATAATATATAATATATACAAATAGCTCAATTATAAATATCCAGAATATTACAGAGATTAAATATATATTACTGACATTTTGGCCTAAACTGCAAACTGTAAAACTAACTATTGCACTGTGTACTGTGCATTAGATGAAGGAGTTGTACAGTATATGTACAATTAGGAGTAAATGAATATATTAAAAGAATGAAACAAGTATTTCCTCCTCCTTGACCCTGAAATCTGCATAGACACACAGGCACAATATGAAGTGACACAAAAGCATTATCAAAGAGATTATTACAGTCATCATGTGCATGTTAATCCACTTGTATATGCTGTGTTAAGCCATGGTGGCTACACACTCTGGGTAGGACAGGAGCCATTCATAATTGATACCCAACGTTTACTGCAAGCCCAGGTGTGTTGCAGGAAATAACCACTGACCCAATTACAGCTTGCATCCAGCATGCTTTGGTTAATTTGTGTAAAAGCCATAATTGCTCTTGGTTTTATAATTCATGAACAAGGGCGTGCGGCACTGGCAGAGCACCAGCGCCTATTACTCAACCACCCATGAGTGTGTCCGCAGACTTCCTCTACACAGACAAATAGTAAACATTTGCTATTGTGTGTGTGTGTGTACACACACACACACACATTGGGACACACACAAAACAACAAACACAAAGCCTGCAAATGCACTTGGGCTAAATGGTTGCAGATGTTAATATTATGCGTGTGAAAGATTATGAACTTGAACTTGGTGAGTTGCCACTGGGAGATACTAAATTGCTTTGACTGTTGTTTTTTTCCCACAGGTGCTGCTGCCATTAGACAAGATTGGCAGCTGGTTGGGAGTCAACATGCTCACTGTTAACAGCACTGCCCATAAAAAGGAACTGCAGCACATGCTTGAGGCTGTCTATAGTTCTAGGATGGCACAGATCAAATTCACACTCACTATTTATTAGTGATTCTTTTTTCCCTGGTTTCCCCCATTCTTCTTGATTCACTAATGTCCTACCATAGCTACATATTAAAAAAAACCCCATCATAAATTTCAACAGTAAAGGAAAGGTTGAAGTGATCATAATTCATGTCCACAATAAGGCAATAAGCTATTATGGCCCTACCGGGTTGATATTATAAAGAGCTGCATGATGTAAACAAACTCACAACTCAATTTGTTCATTAAAAACAAAAGAAAAAAACTAATTTCTGTTTCCTTAATGAGCTGTGGTTAGTGTTATTTTTAGTGGCTACATTGCATAGTTACAATCATAAGTTCAAAGGTATTCATCATCATCAGATGGCACACATCAGTATGAGTTTATTTGCATACAGTAGGTCATTGTTGTTGTACTCATTTTTTTAGGTGGTGCAGGTTAGAATGCTACAATTATACTACAGTTGCCAGCACTGTTCTTCGATACTGCCTGGCTTGGATGCCTTGCACTAGAATAAAACTGTCCTTCCAGTTAATTTGTATTTCATAGTATAAAAATTTTTGCAAACTGCTGTAATCTATTTAGCATTTCAAAGTACACCTGGAAATGTAGTTAAAATGCCAGTATGACAGTGTGTGGTGTTTGATTTTTTTTACTTTTGCGGTTATTTGGTAATGACGTCGCTACTTGGAATAGCATCATATACTTCTATAGACATCAGCATGACGCTCATCTAATTTGTCTAATTTGTGTAGCAGAAATAAACAGATAACTTAAAATGGCTGTACAGTATAGCATACCCTAATGCCTTTTATTGCTGATATTAACTAAGCAGAAAATCTGTCAAATAGCCAAGAATTACAGCATTCATGGATAATTTAAAAAGGGTAGGAAAGAGTGACAAATCACAGATGAATCTTGTTTCCAGGATGGTCATCTTGTCATTCCTTCTAGAAGTATTCCCCACAAAACATCTGCAGCAAAAGTTTTAATGCATTTTTCAGATTGACTTTAGATCTTCCTTTGGCAGTGTCCACTTCTAGAAACATAAGTAGAAAAGAGAACATCAGCATTCGTTTTTCCCCAAAAATCAGTGTGAATTTATTTTAAAACTATCTTTCTGGGTATTATTTTACCATGTTCTGCTGTCTGCCTTTAATGTTTTCTGTGATCTAAAGGATTTTAGATCACTGCCACAATGAGACTTTTCTGGGACATTTGGACAGAATAGGCAATCACTGCTCACGTGGTTTTAGCTAGGTCGGGGGCTGATTATACATGGTATATCACAGTAAAAAAGCATGCGCATGAAAATGATGAGGACAATAGTGGATGGAGGGTTGCGGAAGGAGAGGGAGGCTGAGGGAGAAATGTAGAGGAAATGTAAAAAGGATTTTAAAGACTCATTTGTCTGGCTCCTTAATGAGAGGAAGCGGAACAAAGACCCCGGCTAATATTCCGAGGGGTCTAATTAAAATTAGGTGTGATCCGATAGAGAAAGGAGCCACAGAGGTGATTTTAGTCACAGCCCAAAAGAGACCAGCTAATTAGGGAGAGTGATGGCCTTTACTTGGAAACCACTTGAGAGTCACAGGGCACACACATTGTCCACGTCCCTCTGGCATGGCATGGAGCTTGTTGCCATACTCTTTGCTACAGTAGGGGGAAAAAAAGGAGGACATCATGTGGGATGAGACAAGAACACTGGGTACGAACAGGGTCGTACAGTCAGAGGGGGGATGTGGACTGTGACTGGACAACCCAGTAAAAATGAATTCCATTCCTGCATTTCTCACTCCCTCTCTCTCACACATGTAGTTACTCAATTCCTGTTCTCCTTGGCCTTATTTGTGCAAGAGGGCGGGGGACTTTGACTCAAACTAGAATGTGTCCCCTAGCTGCTTGAAGAGGGTCTCACCCTTATACCAGCTACATTACACAGAAACAACAGTGATTCCTAAAATAAATTAATCAGAGTCATCTCGCCAAATTCCAGCGTAATTTCATTGCAGTCCTTGATCGGGATCCTCTCCAAGCTGTGGAGCCATGTCACTCTCATTGATGAAGAAACATCAATAGCTATTTGTCAATGTGAGCATTATGTATATGAGCTATCAGGTTCTCTTTGATTTTCCCCAACGGCTTGTACATGTTCATTTTACCTTTGACATTGAAGGAATACTGTCTTGTTGTTCTTTATGACACTGTGATAGCGCTTGCCCTAATCTTAATTGATGGCACTGTGGCTCATCTGCTAAAAGCAGCCTATATTTATCTGCTCGGACTATATATGCGCACTAATAGCAATTGCTTTCTGCCGCCTGTCCTTGGGAAGCTGCCAGGAAGACTGTGAGAGGGCAAGGAGTATCATCCTAATGTCTCAACGCTGTAGTGCACTCAATCATTCTGTTACTAATAAAGACACAAAAAGGCCACACGGGTACAAGCGCACATTCACAAGAGGTTAAAAAATGTATCGTTCAGTTAAGAACCACAGACAGAGATGATGGGAATGAGTGAAAGACCTTGGCTCCACCTGAGACTCAAAGCATCTCTCTGCTTGCAGAATCATTTTCACCAAATATGACCAATCGCTTTTCATATTACAGGCATGAAATTGTTAGAAGAAGTAATGCAAACATTCTTGTGTCTGTAAATAGAGCCATCAGCTTTGTTTAAAATAATAATTGACGTGGTGTGTTGGTAAATTACAGACCCACAGACCAGACTGCTACCTTGTTTGGCTCATCATAGGATATAAAAACAGTTAAGAGTTTAAAATGCTGTAATTACCAAGCACATCTGAGGCAACCAAATAAAGACACATCAATCTTTCCTGTCATGCATTTTATAAGACTAAACTCTGGCCTGTCTAGCAAGGAGCAAACTGTTGAATAGTCTACCTCAGAATTTTTTTTTTTTTTTTTTTTGCGTAAAAAAATTTAAAATATTTAAGTGTGATAAAAAACAACAACTGATAAATCAATTATGCTACTTAAATAAAAGACGTAACAATAGAAACAGCAATAAAATTAGCAATAAAATGCTAACTTGTTAGCGAAACACAAAAAACTGTATTTCTGTTCAGGTCAAAGAATATTTTTACTTTGTCCAAACAATGATCCATAGCCAAGTCTTTTCATCTTTTCAGCCCTTGTGGAGCATCAGTGGAGTGATCAAGGTAAGTTGAATTTAATGCATAATGAGCTTTCATCTGCACCAAAGTGGGAACTATGAGTACAGAGTATTTGCCGATAAGACTTGTAGCTTTGATGCACAAACATTCAAGTTAAACTAGAAGTTTATCTTTTTTTATTATTTGGGGGCTCTAATGTATTCAGCAGAGACAGACAGGTTTAGCAAACAAAAGAAAAGTTTAATAAAATATGTAGAGTAGATGGCATAACTGAAAGGGTTGGATAGTTTACCCTGGGCATTCAACAGATGTCCAGTTTTTTTTTTTTAACCAAAAGAAAAAAAAAAAAAAGAACAACACACAAGGAAGAAAACAGGTGGAGGGTAAACAGACAGACTGGGAGAGACAGGAGAGCGTAAAAACGAATGTGCTAATGTGCTACCAGAACACTGATGAAACTAACAGTAGCAGGGAAAGCAATTATGAAGGCTAGAAAATAAAGACAAAAAACAACCAACAAAAGAAAAGGTTATAAAATAGAACAGGAAGGAACGCAAAAAGCACAACCAGGTGACATACACAAGGAAACACAATAAACAAACAACTATGAAAAAATACGATGCAGGAAGCAGGAAAGTGGCATGAATACAATATCATCTTTCAATTTGGCAAAATTGTTAAAAAAAATGTTAGAAAAACTTTACAAAACTAAACAGTGAACTAAAACTTGATATTAAACTCTTAATAAAGCCGAGGAAACTTTCACATTGTTTCTGAATTTCCATTTGTCTGTGAGGACTATCAGTTATGGCAGTTTTTGTTTAACGATTAAAAGGTAAGAAAGTTAAAAAACACACCTGGCAATACCGCAGACCTTCCCAACACATTTTCCCTTCACTATTAAGTTATTTATTATCTTCAATAAATTGTCACTTCAAATCTGCAACAATTTGGTATTTGTTTAAAGGCTCACATTACTGTGTTACACTAAAACCGCTCAAATGGGACCTGATGTGCCCAGTGGCAGAGATCTGACAGGCTGCGGGTGCCACAGCAGGTTTACAAAGACCTCCAATGAGAAATTGATCTGACAACCATTCAAGGGTAAATCATTTCCACAAGTTAATTACTTTGGAAGAGAAAAAAAAATTACCACAGCTGAAAGTCTGAGGCATCTGTGCAGAGTGCAAGAGCCAGGTCTGTACCGAGGGAACACCACTACTTACCAACTGATGGATCACACAAACTGCTCAGTGTCTGCTGCTGTTTATTGATTAATCTAACATTGCATAAGAACCCTTTCAAAATCTGGAGGATACAACATTAATGGCCATTTCATATTCATAAAAAGAAATGATGAAAGTCAAAACTCAGTTTTCTTTTTTGAATTTTTCACATCTGTGTATTAAGCTGCATGATGTTGATTAATAAACTTCTTGTTATTGATAGAAGACTAAACAAAATCATCATCATTTTTTTCCGCCCTATTCGATGTCTTTGCTTTTTAGTCGGCCAATTTACACATCGTCTCTGATTAGATTTGTGCATTTTATTAAAACCATGGGTGAACTCCAATCTCCTCTAAGTGACTTTAATCTGCTCATATTAGTCGATTTGTGCCACGTGTGAGTATAATGCTGTGAGAAGGGATGCATTTTTATGGATAAGTAGTCAATAACATCACCATATTACTGCCATAGTGCTCCTTGGCTGGGGTCCAACCTGTTAATACTATTACAACAATACTGGTAAAAGGCCTGTTGGCTTCACAAATTGAGCCACTGTAGGCTCGCTGGGATCTGATTGGATTTCCTCCAGTCCTGCGGCTGGGAACATGTGTTTCTGCGATCCCCAGAGCAGCTGTCAGTTTTCTGACGGCGATGTTTCTTTCCACCGGGGGAAAGAAAGAACAGAGAGAGAGAGACAGAGACAGAGAGAAGCACCCGTGGCTATTTACAAAACATTCATTGTTTTATCTGCACGAGGCAGTCAGAGGCCTTCCCAGTCCTCACCACCTCTCATTAATCAGTGACAAAGCCTTATTTAAGTGCTTGTTGTTTTGACCTATTCATGACTGACATTGACATTTAAGAAATACCAGCAAAGAGCGCCACGGTATCGGCAGGGTGGATGGGGAGGGAGGGTCTGCACGTAGCATTTTAGTGGGAAGCATAGCCATTAATATGTTTCTGCTCAGAAGAAGTTGTCAGCATGGCGACAGCCCCCTTCTCAGACTCATCAGTCAGCGGGTGAAGGGAGTTCACTCCGGGTTGATGAGCTCAATGGGTGATCACCTTTTGTAATGAGAACGACAGAGAGATAGCAAGGAGAGCAAAGCAGAGACAGCCAGACAGGGTGAATCACCTGTTTGGAGAGATAAAAGAAAGAATAGACAAGCTTAAAAAGAGACTAAATGAGAGGTGTGAAGAGGAGAGTGAGTAATCTGTTCAAAAACACACAGGAAGAAAAGTAATAGAAGAGTGAGAAAACCGAACTGTTGCAGACAGGATGACATGGGGGGCGGTGATGATGGCTATAATTATTTTGGTGATGATGTCGATGAGGTCGATATTCCAAAGGCAGTGGAGAAGTGGAAGCCCACGATGGATTCGGTTGACAAAAGGTCAGCCTCTCACAACTTCCCTTACTGACTTCTGTATGGCAGCACATCAGTCAGCATAGCTTCATCATTAACACGTTCCCTGTCAAGGCTTTATCACAGGTCAAGTTCAATGGTGCTCCTGGCAAATAAAAGCGCTTCATAACTCAGCTGCTTTATAAGCATGACTGGATGATTGACAGTGGCGTAAGTGATGAGGTGACAGCAGAGATAGATGGAAAGAAAAGCAGAAAGAATTGGGAGAGAGAGGCAGGCAGGCTAATAGCACAGTAACCTATACACCTAAAGAAAGCTCATCCAAATAGACACGGTAAAAGCAACCTAAAAACACACTAATTTGATTTCACCTGCAAAGATGTGAGTACATGTGGAACAGGTGCATGTTACCGTTCTGGTCATGCTGTTCAGAAAACCTGGAGGTATGTGAGAAGTCAATGATGAATGTGGCTTTTGCACACCTTGTATGTAATGGTTTACTTATTAGAATTAAATAGAGTAAAATTATAATTTATGTGATCTAGGATATACAACATCTTAATAACAAAATGTAATAATGTTACCCATCCTAACTCAGTCTCTCCAACTAGGTGAGGAGTAAAACGTAGGAGATGTAACTATTTTATGTATAGATATTTAGATATTTGCATGTTCGTCAACTGGCTGTTAGGTTTTAATTCTTGCCATCCTGGTTTTAACCCTTTAAGACCTACCATAGAACCAAGTCCGCCAGAGCTTATATTATATTTTTACATGCTGTAGTGCCATTTTTGGGAGCATTTCAAGTTGCTATATATCAATACAACCATTATAGCCCAAATTTTAATAATATGTATGCATTAAGTGCATAGTAATTACATAAATTGCAAAAAAGTGCAATAAACTACTACACTGTAAAATCTAATTAGTTCCCAGAACTCAAAAAAATTATGGAAACTCGTTGCCTCAAAAAAATTGAGTAAAGCTTAGCTAAAAATGACTAAGTTAGGACAACGTATTTATTTTGAGTATTCTGTACAAGCTCATTTGTTCCCAGAACTCAAAAAAATTGGATCAAGTTTACGTAAGATGACCAAGTTAGGGCAACTTACTCATTTTGAGTACACCCTACTCAAAATGTACACAGCCGTGTTAGTTCCCAGAACTCAAAAAAATTATGGAAACTCGTTGCCTCAAAAAAACTAAGTAAAGCTTACTTAGGATGACTGTTAGGACAACTTATACATTGCAAGTCTGCAGTATTAAGAATAACTTGATATTTCTGACTTTCTGACAATACTAATTTTTTACCTACTGACAAACATTTCAAGTTCAACTAAATGAAAAAACAATTTGTGGTACCATGAATATCATTAAAAATAATTAACAACACTTTTGTAATGATGTTAAAATGAGCACAACTTTTATTTTCAAACACAACAAAGTACAACAGCCAACATACTGGACACTGTTCTGCTGAATAAAAATGATATTGCCATCACTGTTATAATCTTACAACGAAACAAAGTCTTAGATGTAATTATTCTGAAAATAAGTTTAGGCCTACCACAAGTTTGTTTTGTACTTACATTATTTATATAATCAACATAAAATATTTGTTGTTCTGTCACAAGTGCAGTCTCTAATTTAAACAACACATTCGTTTTTCATTCCAACACATGAGCTGGAATGTTGTATTATTTTAAGGATGCTTGTTTCCAGTCCAGGCATTACTGCCTGAATGACTGTCATGGATCGAGGTGATCCAAATGTAAGTGCAGAAGAAAGTCTTTAACTTCCCTTAAGTACAGTCGCAGTGGATGTGGGTTGGAGATGCAATGAGCTTGAACCTGCAGGCGACCATCTTCACTGACCACACCATCTGTGACGGGGGACTCATCTCTCCTGGTGTCCTGCAAGCAAACAATCATATTTTTTGGAACATGAACTTAATTGCTTTCTTAAAACATTTTTTCTGCATTTGGTATAAAACAGACTCCAATTTAGACAATCTCAGGCTCCCTCCCCGCCGGAGAGGTGACATTCAATGTCCCAAATTGTCAGTCTGGATAGCCGTGACCACCACGCAACACACAATATTGTCATGAAAGAATAATTTTAAAAAGGGCTATGCAAACATGGGCAATAACTTTCATTCTAATGATGTGCAAAATGATTTTGGGCACAAAACAAATTTTGCTGTTAGAAAACTTGCAGACTTCACTATATACAGTGTAGACTCTCTAAACTAAGTTTGGGGGATGTGATCTTTCAAGAAATGCAGACCAAACTGTTGTTGTTTGTTTACTTACACAGCATGTCTTGTAGAATTAACTGGAGTCACAGCAACAGCACAGTGCAGTCATATCTCAAGTCTAATAACAGAAGACAGGAAAAGATCAGTAAAGAAACAACTTCCCCAAACCAAAGCACAAATAAAACAATAAGTAAGACAGGCTGATCTAAAGTATGATTAAAGTTCAGCCTGATTAATATAAATGTCACTGACAGTTGCTAATATATTGGAAAACCAAAATACTTACCACTGAGTTGATGTCTTTCTGTCCAACAGCAGGAGTGCTGGTCCCGAGCCTCAAAGACAGTAAGAAGCAAGCAGAGGGAGAAAAAACAGAACATATTTCAGAAACTGATTTGATCCTTAATGGCTGTGCAATCATTGTAACATAGAGTTCGCTTATGTTGTTAAATAAAGGCTAGATTTGACATTAATAGATGCCACAGATGTTCTAAAGCTGCCACAAAGCATGAAAAAATGGACGTCTCCGAAAACGTCGGAGCATTTTTGCAAATATGTGATGTCTTGATAAATCGAGCAGATATTTGAAATTCACACAGCTACATTCTTGCCTGAAAATATCTTAAAAGTTTATTTTGTGACCCAGAAAAAGTAATACGTTTTTCAGCAGTGCTCCTCCGCCATTGCCGCGCTTACAAGTGCGCACAGGCTCCGACAACCGTGGCCGACAAATGCGATCCTCTTTTTCACCAGACTACCCTTTCTGGGTCACAAAATAACATTTTAAGATATTTTCAGGCGAGAATGTAGCTGTATAATGCTCAAATATCTACTTAATTTATCAAAATATCACATATTTGCAAAAGTGCTTCCACGTTTTCGGAGAGCTCCGTTATCCACCCCCCACACCCACACCCACCCCACCCCTAACGGCTGCACCTCCCAAAGAATTTTGTCTGGGCTCTTATCTCACTTATTTATTTCAAACAATCAACAAAAAAATTCACCGACGTAGTTTTATGTAAGGTTTTTAAGGCTGTGGTGTTAATTTTTAAGTAACATGAGCACAGCGGCAGCAGCAACGCTAGGCTAGCACTAACTAGCTAGCAAGATTATAAACCTGGTGCTAAACTAAGAGAAGCCACAAAATCAGTTTGAATAAGAGTAAACATTTACTCACCAAGTCAGTAAAGATCCACAGCAATGACAACAATAATATCTCCAGGTTTGCTCAATATATTCCATAACAAATGCTGGCGCCATGAACATGCGGACTGATCCGGGAGGGAGGAGAACGGCAGTCACGTGGCATTTTCAAAACACATCTTTCATCCTTCCGCCCTGAGAAGCAAAACTTCCAGCTTACTTAGTTTTTCTAAGTTAGGACAGCTCAAATTAATCGAGTTTATCAGCATTTTTGCATTAAAAGTACTGGTAACTTATTTAAATTGAGTTCTAATAACAAATTGATAAAAATTGAGTTCAGCCTATTTAATATTTTTAATTAAACACAATATTACATTTTACAGTGTACGTTTTTGTTTTTTTAACATATATTTCTAGTTAGAGAAATTTAGGAGGCTTATCCCTCAAAACTGTAAATACAAAAAAGTTGCACAAAATAGTTTCCCACCACAGGAAATTTATTTTGAGTGTCTTCATAGTTTTATTTTTGAAATACACCAATTTTTATATACTGCAGGAAAAACGAAAATAAATATTATAGTGCAAATTTGCAAAAAAGCAGCATATGCATCAAAATAAACTATTTCCAGCAGTGCAATTTGAGTTCTAAGCATCCCAGAAACGACACAGAAAGTCATAAAGTCAAAGATAACTTTTAAAAACACCAGTATAGGCTCTGAGGCCCTAATAGTAAAAAAAACTAAATTTCCGCGAAAAATGACGTCACTTCCGGTTTCGGGCAGGTAATGGCGGACATGCGAAAGTTCACGCTGACGTCTATTCCAACGTAGGAAGTGTTATGAACAGCTGATCGGATCGGCAAAGCGTGTTTCTGGAATATTATGTTTTTGTTGCTGCAAGCGCTTTTTATGCAGTTTTTGCAAAGCTATATGTGGAAGGAAACCGTGACCTAGGACAAGCTGGTGGCATAAGATGTAAGTACAACTCCTCCGGTTTCATATGCAAAAAAAATTATTGCTCTAGCTTACGTGGTTGCAGAGCTACTGGGATTTAAAAATAGTTACGCAAAACGGAGCGTGCCCGCTCCGACCGGTTTTAAAGGGTTAATAAGTCCTTTCTAACAGTGGAGTGTGAATTTAAACCGTACTGCCATGCTGGAGTCTTAAGTCATTATCATTGTCTGCATTTTCCTTAGTGAGTTCCACTTCCTCTTGTTTTATGTTTGTTTTCCTTGTCTGTCTTAGGACTTCTCTGGTCATGTGGTAAACGTGCCATCTTCATCTCCTCTCCAATTATTGTGCACACCTGTGGTTCATCAGTACATTACCATGGTGTGTATCTACTCCAGGTCTTTTGGAGTAGGCATACACTAGTAGATATAACAAAGTAGTTAAAGATTTGTGCTTTGTTTTGCAGGACTGTACTCCCTCTGTGTTATGATCTCCTATAACGCAACTCTTTTGTGATTTCTCCAGCCATCTAATTGTCTTTCCACCCAGTCAGGTTTGCATTCTCCAGCTCTAACCCTTCCCCCAGCCATCTTTGCCTGCATGCTTCAAAGACCCATCTTATTCATCCCATCGACTTGGTTATACACAATAAGGCTACTTTTCAATCGCTGCCAACAAGAATCTGTGTCCCAGTTTTGGTCAAAAATTCTTATTGAATGTAACACTCTGGACACACACTTGGATAAACTCTTGAATTCTATTTTTTCTATTATTTTCAATTGTTGATTGTGGAAGAACTTTAATTTGCAAACAGCTTCAGGAAAAGAAGTAAGCCACAAAAAGAACAACAGACTTATATTTCATAAGGTATAAAATAATACACATTTATAACTATGCGGTTGTGCTTTATATCATGATAGACTCTTGATTTAGAACTATACAAGTGAGGTGTTACATTCCTTAAATGTTGATTATATTTGTACACCAGTACAAATATAATGCAGTGGGTCACCTGGGAACACAAAAGTGATACATTACAGTAAAGTGTTCAATTTCTGGTGTTGGAAACATACTTAAAATAACTAATTACCTGGTTTACTATTGCAGATATAAGCTGATATTTACAGCACATTCCTGTATTTCATTGTGGGTTTGTTTCTATTAGGTTAGTCTGTATGTGCAGAAAAAAAGAGACAGAATCCAAACTGAAAAGTACAGATACAATTAGTCACAGCACACTGGCACATAACAGTATGTGAGAGCTTTTTTGTCTTCTCTCAAGTTTTTTTTTCCTCATCTGCAGAGACCCTTCTGTGCTGCTGTTAAAGCTCTTTCCACCTACATGTGCATAGTACACAGAGTCCTTTTACTTAGAGCTGGTTAAAACGCTTCTCTATGGAAAAGTACAGTTTCACAAACCTATGCAGAAAATAAAGATGGGAAAAGAAAGTGTTTTAAAATGGGTCAGGGCCACAATAACTCTGTTATCTTACTTTCACAGATTCCTTTGAAAACTTGAATTAGTCTTGACTCAATCACAGACATAACTTCAAGTGGCATGATAATTTCTTGATGTATGGTCAGCTCAAACAACAAGGCCTTTTCCACGTTACACAAACTCATATAGCAATACCAATGCAAATGTCATGCCAAATGTCCAGACAGTACATTTCTCAGCATACCGTCTGGATATTCAGGAAAATAAAGCTGATAAATGGACGCCATGATGACAGACAGATTGCTTCCGATAGGAAGCAAAGAGCTGGTATGTCTTGTTTCTATTCTAATTTTTACCATTTCTGGTCAAATATCATGCTTCACAACTTTCGTAGATTGATGAAAGTAGTCAGTAGTAAAAAATAAAATAAATAAATAAATACCCATGCTAATCACTTCATCCTAAGCTGAAATATTACCGATGTAATGCACCTTAGCTGCCCCTTTCCGACCAACCCCAACCCCGATTCTATCCCATCCAAAACCCCACTATTTTTCTGCTAAACCAATAATCCAGCGCCCTCCCCGGCGGGTCCACTCTTTTACTTTTTCCCACGGATCACTACATCCCACATGTTGGTATTTGGAAACCCTGCTTGTCATCCCAGACCTATCAGAGCAAGTCAAGTCTTTCTGCCAGAAGTGAATATTAAAGATGTGGGATACATTGGGTGGGGTTGGGGGCTTCAGGAGCAGTGGGGGTGGGCAGAAATAGTGCTACAAAAAGCAGAGACAGAGAGAGAGAGAGAGAAGGCCCTGGCAGCATCAAGCAGGGCCGAGTCTCAAGATTCAAAGGGGGATTTTCACATTATGATTCTGCAACAGTGTATTGCATACTTCAAAGACCTTATTACAACGGCCTATTAGCATTCATGCTGCCATTCACATCACAAGTCCAACACCTGCATGGGAAACAGGGGCAAGATTTGCGGGGAGAAGAACTAGCTGAGGATCACAATGCTAGGGCAGAGGACTTGGGGAAATGGGTACTTTCAGAGTGAGCAGTCACATGAAATGAATTCTAATTAATATCATTGTCTGAATGCTGAAGTGATGATGGCAGGGAAGGGCAAAACCTCAAAAGAACCTTTGCTTTAACCTTTCAACATGTTGTTAGTTTGTTTTTCAGAGTATTTAAATTGAGCTCATCTTCATGTTTCACATTGTTCTTTATTGCTTACAATCAAATAAATAACTAAACACATAAATAAAAATGCATTTGTTATGCATTATTATTACCAGTAGAATCACTCTGCTTATCGTGCATTCATATCAGTTATTGCAACATTATAGCTACTTGGAGTCTTTTTAATAGGGTTATGCCATTCCAGTGCATCAGACTGGATAATGACATGCCCACTCCATGCGAAATACTGTTTCATGTGCTTTGGCTTGTTCAGTTGTTGCCAATTTAAAATGACCCTAGCCTGCACAGAATGGATCACTAGCAATCAAAAGTAACAAAATAATAGCTGAAAAAGAGACTTCATTGTAACAAGACTGTTAAATACCAAACTGGAACGCAATATTAATTCAATTAGAGCTTCAGTGTTTTCAAAAACTATTAAACTACATCAGGGAGACATACAGTTGAGCTGCCTGACATTTTCCTTCATTATCATGAAGACACACACATACTAGTTTATTTCAACTTACTACAAATGTGCCACTTTACTTCATTTTTCATATTTTGTTTGTTATAGTGACTGGAGCCTTTTTTAAAAAATAGATCTCTTGTCAGTTGAAAACTATTGAACATTCAACATTGAAGTCTATCGGTATCGTACGGTATCGTACAAAAAGTCTGGATCCGCAACAATTTATGGGTTTTTTTTTTTTTCGTTTTTTGACATAAAATTAAATACAGGTGGCTAAGAACTTTCACAATTTTTTGCACAGTCCTGTACTCACAAATTCATTTTCAGTTGCAAGGGTTTTTTTTTCTTTTTGTTTTTTTTGTCATTACTTACTCAGTGACTTTTCAGTGAGTTTTTTGTGGTTCCTAGAAGATCAAAATTCTTCTGACAAAACAATAAAAAGCACAAAATAAAATAAAATACAAAATGACATCATCTAGTTCATCATCTAGTTCTTTTTCCGGAAAAAAAGTTTACTTCCCTTTTCACAATTTTAAAGAAAATATTTTGGATCAACACCAAAGAGAATGAATGAATGATTGCCCACATTCCACCTCTCAACAAAAAAGGGGGACATCTGCTATCCAAATATGGTTGGGTAATTTTTGCATATTCTTAATGACAACTAAGTGATAATCATTAATGATCACATTCTTCCATCTTGGTTCTTAATCTATTTAAATATTTATTCAGTTAAATCTCAACCACTTTCTTATTTTATTACATTGTTTAAAATAAGACTTTGAATGCTGTTTAGTAGCTCACAATATGAACTTAATTATAGCTGAGTGACTTCATCATAATACACTTTGAATTGCATTCACCATAAATACGGAGTCCTGTTGTGGAATAGGATCTGATCATCTTGATCAGAATAGGTTCATTTTTGAACTGCTGCCTTGGGTTTACTTGTGCCTCTATAAGGTATTTAGGTTTGTCAAGCACAACCCTGAAGAACAGTCACTTTGTGTATCTAATCAGTTCTCACTCCAACTTGTCACATACTAATGCGTGCACAGGACCCAGAGGCAACACATTTGAACACACTGGGTATGCCTTTAGCTTCATTTTTCACTTCGCAGGGTAGGCAAATAGACTTGAATAGCTCCCACAATGTCTAAAATAGATGCCACGAGACAGGAGGCAAATGTGCTCGGCTGGTGTTGTCACTTTGGCTCGATGCATATCTGTGTTACCAAGGAAGTAGTGAAAAAGCTTGCCTTGTAATATGTGTTTTGTACAGTGAGAGGGTGTATTTTCACCCAAACTGTGCTCTTTCCATAGGCTTAGCCATGTAGATAGGGTACCCGATAACAACGCTCAAATAAAAGATTTATATAGAAGCTGCGTAACTACTTGAAGAATATTTTGGTGATTAATAAATAAATGTAAACATGACATGATCATGTGCTCTGTAACATTAAATTATTAAGTTAAATTAATGTTAATTAAGGTTCACATTCATGTTTAAATATTTTTCAGTGCCCATTATTATTTTAACAGCTCAGATCGCTGTCTTTAACATAAACACTAACCATTTTCTGGAAGATCAATGTTATTTGTTTTTGTAGCTTTTCAAGTTGCTTTGGATTTGTGAGGAAACATTCTTAGAAAATGAACATATAAACACATGAATTGGTTAAAAGAAGACCTGTTTAAGCATGGAATGAAGCTAAACAACACATCTTATCTAATCTTTGTGCTGATCGTAGTTACCAGAAGTTACATGTGTGTTTGGCCCCATCTCATCTTAAAAAAATGTTAAAAATTTAGGGTAGAGGAAAAAATAGCAGACAGATATAGGACTGGGTACTGCTAGATTTGGTATTATAACAGGTTACTTGCTCTCTGCACACTTTTTTGAGGTGGGGCAAATATAATCGCAACATTGTAGGTGTGAGACTCCTGTAGGTGAAATAAATTAATATTTCATCCAAAGCATTCCATCAAAAAACACAAACAGGTTGCATTGAAATTGATTAGGTTTGAAACATTTATACTGATGCAATATTTTATCTACACCTTTGCTAAAGGGATTTGAATTTTCTGTAACTGGAGTTATACTACTTTTGAAAACCTGTTAGATCAAGGCATTGCCATCATTCTCAAACAGCTTGTGTTCATTTTTATTGGAAGTGATAAGAGAAGCCCAGAAACACGATACTAGTCTTTTGAAAAGTAAAGTCACCGTATAGAAGTCAGTGTGATTCATTTCCACAGCAATTTGAGTGGAATCTTTGTTATGTTGGGTGTCTGTTCTTTAGTGCAACGCTGTCTGCTATTTATTTTGCTTTCAGTTGTGTACATGTCAATGGATTATGTCTGTTTTCCACAAGCCTTGGGATACAGTTTATTCACTTAGGCTTGCTCTAACTGCCGATGAAGGGCTTTTGATTCAACTGCACTCTCTTGCTACACCCCACAAGCTGTTTGCTATGGTTCATTAGCTTTCTGTTGAGTTGACTGCTAACAGTTGATATTGTTGCAGGCTGTTCATTCCACATATTTCCTGCCCACTAGCAGAGAATGATTGGAAAAAGAGAGTGCCTGCCATTA
The DNA here is from genome assembly GCF_036321145.2 of Pelmatolapia mariae. Classification (NCBI taxonomy): domain Eukaryota; kingdom Metazoa; phylum Chordata; class Actinopteri; order Cichliformes; family Cichlidae; genus Pelmatolapia; species Pelmatolapia mariae. The sequence continues at coordinate 36,362,003 of NC_086227.1, read as the reverse complement.
AAATGGGACAAATGTTGTATATAAAGTGCCAACAGAGCCAACAGTTCATCATGATCAGTGTTTTTAGTTTGGCTGATTGAGTATTCCGGTTTAAGATGGTCCAAGAATCACAGATGAAACAGTACTAACCAGATGTTAGCAAAAGAATAGCTCTTGAAACATTATTTTAAAATAAACAAGTGTACCCTTACTGTATAATTATAGAAGAATACCCTTGTTAGATGCGATAAGCCACAGATCTTGATAAGTCTATTAGGACTCTTTCTTTGTTTTTTTTAAAAGCTCCACTAGCAGTAAGATGCATTGATTAACCTAAGTACAATATAGCTATGGATACTATTTTAGGAAGAAGACACTGCTAGCAATGCTTTAAGATGCTATTGTAGGATAATTTACATGTAACAAAGAAAACTGCCTTGACCTCTGTTATATTAGGCTTAATATTTCATGAAAGTTAAAATATCAAACCAGCATGCCTTTCTTAGTTGCCACAAAGGGTGAATGAGAATGTATTGCAGTGTATGTAAGCTCAAACTGCTGATTTAACAACAGGAAATACCCAGAATACAACACGTCACCTTGTGAACTGTGGTTAGGCAGCGGCATATGGACATCAGCGGCACCAGGAACAGATATCTGACCTGGCACCAGACGTAAACACACACGCAGGGAGGACAGTTGGATGGATCAATACGGTTGCTCGGAATAAGAAGTCCTGGGCTTTTAAGACAGATTGCACTCCTAAATGGATGTGAATGCCTGCTCAAATGCCTCCCAGTGTTAGTCAGCTTAGTTGGAATCAGAGCTGGGAGGGTGTTTTTTTGTGATTTTTTTCTTTGCCATTATCTCTGACTTGTATTAAATCCTAAGTACTATACTGCCCCTCAGGTGCATTAATATTTGGGATAAACAGATAAAATTGTCTCATTTTACTAATATGAGTTTAAAAAACAAAACAAAATTGGAGTTTTAATTTTTGTTTTTAAGCCAAATCTCTTTGTTTTTTCAGCCAAGTCTTTTGTTTAAAACACATTATACCCCTCTAACCTGTTTATGTATCTGGCTTTAACTGACTGCAGTTCAGCTGTGTGTGAGTCAGTGATGGGAGAGGTTGGAGTATCAGTATCCCTTTTTTTTCTGCAATTCCTGTGATCAGTTTCTCTGCAGACTTAGGAGCATTCACCTTAAAAAGAGAAAAGACAAACACCAGTCACAGTAGAATGAGAAGAGAGAAAAAAAACTGTAAAGTTAACACAGGATGTATTGCAAATGTTTTAATGAGTCTGCTCTTAATTAGTGCCACAGGAAATCGATGGTTAGCCCAAATGCTTGTCATTAACAAACCAGCAGACAGCCAACCCGTGGGACCTGTGCTGAATAACTTTTTCTGTCACGTGCTGCAGCTGAGGACCAGAAGGAAAGTGGAATTGTCGGTAAGTGTGTGCATGCTTGTGCTTATGTGCCGAATGCCTGCTGAGTGAAACAGAGCATTGACGTTTCTAATAGCTTGAGGTGACAGAAGAATAGTTAATGTATTTTAGCCAAAGACCTATAGTGAATTTTACTTGACTCATCATTTCTGATTCAAGCTGAAATTTGTGTATCTCTGATTTTTTTTTTTACTATCCAGTTACAATTTATCCCTAAACAAAAGAACAATGGATCCTTTGTTTTTAACCTCAGGCTATATCAAATCAAACACACCTAAAAATGAGGTAAACTTACTTTAGTTGTTTCAAAAATACTTTAGCTCCAAAAATAGGGAGTCTGTGTCCCTTACACTTCAACACATCATTCAGAGTAGAGGTTCATTCATTCATCATTCATTCAGAGGTTCATGAATTACAGTTTTACTTGTTAATTGCTGAGTTACATTTTTGTCCACTTGTATTTTTCACGACTTCTGTCCAGCTTTGTCCTGGCTGTTAATTCTCATTTGACAGGAAATTTCAAATTTTTTAATACTTAATGTCTGAAATAATTACATGATGTTAAATGCTCATTCACAGTGCTCCTGGGTCTTTTTCATGCTGTGTTGCAAATCCATAGAACGCAGTGATTTTAAGCAGCCTTTGAATATGTAATGCGTTCACACTGGGCAAGTGACAAAATGAAATATACAGTATGCATACTGAATACAATACATTTCTGAGTATGCAGTTCGTGTACACTACTGTCTGAAAGGTTTTAGACAAAGAAAATCTGTTTTCCACAGCTGGAAAACAAATAAAATAAAATGTATGAAATGAGTGATGAATCAGTCAGTAAAAAGTCAATTACTGATTAATTGTAGTTGTTCCAGAAATACGTTCAATCAAAATAGATAACAATAGGTTAATGGAAAGCATACTGGAGGATACTGCATTAATAAATAATGAAGTAATTATTCATTCAGAAATATCTGGGATGACATACAGACTACTTTTTTTCCTGGCGAAGTCTGATTAAAGCAGCATACTGTTGCTGAGCAGCAATTTACTTCAGTATACAAAAAGTAACTAATCTAAAATAATTTGTTACTGTAAAAAAGAATGACATCACAGCATTCTTACAGAAACTGTGATATAATATTCAAACTGAATGACAGAAGATATTTGTTGTGCCTTAAATCAAAGCTCTTGAGAGATGGAAAGCATCTTAACTTTTTTATTTAGGGATATTAAACCAGCAACAAAAACTGCATTACGCTATAGGAGCGCTTTGAAGATTAAACTTAACTGTCGTCTCATTCGACATTACAGTAGGTACTTCCATGCTCCGAGACAGCATAATATATTTTCATCAGGATCTGTCAGCGTCAGTTGCAGGAGGAGTATGGCCTCTGTTTGTGATGGCTTTGACACGCTGAGCGTTTGATTGGAACACACAAGTTTTAAAAGGGGGACAAGACCTCTGACTTTGATGGATTTCCGGGCAATATTAGTCAGCGAGCATGTATCCCCCTAAGCTGTGGTGGAACTGATCGAGGTTGACCAAATAATCTGCCAATTCCCTCCCAAGAAATGCAGAGACGACAAAAAAAACGTCTAAGTCGCTCAAGCTCTCATCCCCGAGAGCTGGATCAGCAGTTGTGTCAAAAACTCCCGTTAAGAGCAGTACATTTCAACTTTAGAGAAGGTGGTGGGAGGACTTGCAATTTCATGGTTTCACTTTTAATCCGTGTTTAATCACACAATCATTTACGGTATCACAGAGTGAGTACTGATGGGGTGTGACAGTATCTTTAAAAGAATCATGATCAAATGTCACAGCATCGGTATTGTTATGCAGCCTGAAATTAACTGTCACAACATTCCCTTAAACCTCTTATTTATTTCTCAGGTAATGAGTCAATACGTGATAAGATTTCAGTGTTTGTCTGTTCGTGAGTCGTGTCAGGGGATGGCCTTGAAACTCCCAGCACTCTCTCATTCATCTCACTTCATAAAGCTTCAGGCTTCCGAGCCCCATAAGTGCTGGAATAGATTGTGTCAGTCTGTGTGTGTGTGTGTGTGTGTGTGTTTTCTTTCTTTCTTTCTTTTTTTTCCCAGGCAATATAGTCAGTATGGTTTATGAAGCTGAGGTCTCCCCAGGTCACATGAGAGCAGGACATGAAAGCCAAGCGCTCTGCCTCCACTTCACAAACAAGCTGTCCCTACTTCAAACGGGTGGCAAAGCTGCCCCACATTTCTTCTCTTTTCACTTCCAATAGCCAGCGCTGCTAATGGCCGGCGGCTCTCTCCATCTCCCCTTTCCACCTGGCAACAGGAATGTGCTCGCAGCCACGGCCAAAGGTAGCCTGAACCATGACAGCACATGGCAGAGCAAAGAGCATTTAAGCCCAGCGCTGTGGACACCCACTTAAAAATTAGGGTCATTGTTATTATTTCTTTATTTTTTGAGTGTTAAAAAATATTACAGGATGTTTTTTTCATGTTTTCTCACTCAGTCATCTCTTTTTTTCTCCCTGCTGATAAAGCACCGTATGCAACAAACCAGGTCAGAAGGCATTACGCTAACAGAAAGTGAAGAGAGAGATTCAACTATAATTAAACCACTATTGATTTTTTTTCTTTTTCACTCAGGTCCAAAATTGGTCATTCAGGTTTAAAAATAATGGAAAAGAAAATCTGATAAGCCCTTGTTTTTCTATCTACTAATTCAGTACTTTTTACTGCATTTTCTATTCATCCTACCATTTTGCCATTACCTTGTGTCTCTCTCTCACCTTTTTTTTGCATCTCAGGAATGTGTTTCATTTGGTTTTCAAACACATTTTCTTCATTTTCAAGGGAAATACACAAAAATGTCTCTGCGGAGAAAGGTGCCAAAAACATGTAGCATGGACCTGCACACCTATATACAGCACCCAATTGTTTCATATAATACCTGGTTGTAAAATGTCCTTATATTAATTGACATTTACACATTGAGCCATGTAGAGTTTAGTGTGGATAGAACATGAGAATAACACTTATTTTAACGGCTGTACATATGACATTATCTAATTCTATGCGGACCAGACATTTGTATTTTTGTTTTTTACTCCAGACTAACTAACACTAGCAAATCTTCTTCCCTAAGATGTATTCAGATTCTTTTTTTTCCTGATTACAATTCCCCAGAAACAAACAAGCACAGGAGAACAGGCTGTTTTGGCTGACAGTACATGTGCTGGTCAGTGAGGACAGAAAGCACATTTGCCAGGTTCATCATTTTAAGAGTTAGTAAGTCACAATGGCAGAAAAATAGTGGAATTTTTAGAAGATAATGTGGCTGTTTGTACTTTCCCAGATTTCTTTCTTCTTCTTTTTTTTGAGTAAAAGACATTCAATTGTCAATATACCATATTTTCTTGGATTTGTGACATCCTTAAATCCTTAAACAGATTTCAAACTGATAACCCTGCATTATATACTCCTCCATAACTAATAATCAAAATTATTAACTAATGCACCTTCTTTCTGTGGTGTGTGTGTGTGTGAGAGAAAGAACAGGTAACATGTACCTAAAATATACTGTACTTGTTTGCTTTCACAACAGATTGACAGTTTGCTGCCTCACTAATGTGACACTGTCCAAATCTATGTGTATGCAAAAACTATTTATGAATTGCTTTCTGCTCATTTGCCAGAGGAGCACACAGGCACCGTGTCTCCCCTGCTTGTCTGCAAGCCCAGTCATCTCCACTGACCCCCCCTCACACCCAACTTCCCCACTTCAGCCCAGTGATTTGGACCCCTCCCTCCACCCCCACCTAGCTGCCAATTTGACTGGAACAGCGAGTGCGGGCTGGGCAGCCTTCCAGGAGCCTTTCTAAAGCAGCTGAATATTCATCTTCATTAGGGGGTATCACCACCCCCGCTCCATCCAGGGTTGGATCCTTTTAACAAGGAGCAAGTGCTCTAAATGCACTTGGGGAAGGGTTGGGGGGTTAGGCGGCAAGGGGTTGGTGAGATGTGAAGACAAGTTTTTTCCTTCTTTATTTTTTGTCTGGAGGCTGTGTGGGCAGTCTGCCCTTGTCAACATATTTTTAGTATTTTCCCAGTCTTGTTGTTTTGACACAGCAGGTAGAAGACTGGGAACAAGATGGCTGCAAATAGTTTTGGAGCTGGTGCCACTGATTTGTCACTGCCTGTTGAACATCAACAAGAGAACAGGACAGAGAAACATCAAAGATCTGACAAATCCTCCATAGATGTTCCATTTAAATGACAAATTCCATAGTTTGGGTGCAGAATTCAAAATCCATGTTTTGTCTCCAAAAAAGCAGATTGCTTAGCATTCTGGTTAGGCACAATACTTTCTTTTCAGTTTGTTATTGGTTGATTTGTTTGTTTGTTTTTTCTCGGTAGGGGTTCTGATTTCAAATGGACATGGAAATCTATGTCAAAAGGGCAAAACACCACTTGAATTGCTGCACATGTTACCTGCAGTCAACTAATTATCTTTTTAGTGCATACCAACAGAGTGAATACCTGCAGGAAGAGACATCAGACCTATTATTTATCATTTCCAGTTACTGCTATGGAAATGACTGCCTTGTGAGCATGCATGGGTAAAATTTGTAGCTATAAAGGCTTTGATTTTTTTAATGTAAAGTTGGAGATGACATCTAAACTTTTGCAAGCTAGTGAAATCAGTTGTCATTTTGTCTAGTTTTTTAGTATAGTATTTCTTTTTATTGTATTGTTTTCTTCTCACTTCATAGCCTTCTATAAGTCTGGATTAAATCCCAGAGTTCTTCACATGATTCTGTGGTTTTCTGAAGATAAGTGGAGATAAGAGCGTGCCACCTTTTGTTGTACCATAAACAAATTGCTCCAGGTGTAGTGAAGTGCAAGTTTTATTTGTTTAAAAAAAGGTAACAGGTTTGTCCAAATAGGTTCAGAGCTGCTCTCTATTATTTTAACTCCTAAAATATGGTCTTTCTGATAACTTCCAAGTATTAAAAGCGATATATTCAGCCACTGATTGCTTGAAATGAATAATCTTGGGCTCTAGGGGGAATTCTGACAAATTACTTTTAGTTCTATCACACTGCCAGTTTTAGATGTGACATTTTTACTTCTGTCCCACCAAATCTGTAAGTTAGAGACGGTTAAACACACATATAACAATCAGTAAAGTAAAAACTGCATTTTGACAACTCAGCCAAGTCAACAGAAAAGGGTGCACTTGCACAATGCCATGTCAATATGAGTCATATTAGCGCATTAGTGCATCATTTTTTTTCCCCCAGGATGCAATGTTTTTTCTTTCTTTATTTCATTTCAAATGATTAAAATTTCAAGAAAACAAACACAGGAAAAGGAAATCATGAATAAAAAATGTCCAACAAAATGGTCGGTACAACAAAAACAAAAAGTGTTCAAAAGGGAGCAGGAAGAAGCCGTGGATTATCCAGTGCTGTTGCCTACAAATTCTTAATCGAAATGGTAACCATACAGTACTTACAGACAAATACTCTCTCATATTGCCAGCATAATGATATTCTCATTCTATACAATGGCACATCTATATACTTCTAATGTGAATCAACAGACAAAATAAACTATACATCTTTATATCTAATCTCTTTAATTTTAATACCCATCAAATATGTATTGCTCATATTTATTTTTAAATTGTCCAGTATTTTCACTTTGTTTAATTTCTTCTTCTGCACATTCCACAAGGTCACTCCAAAAACTGATACGCACATATACAAAACATGATTTTTTTTGCAAGATGTAGGCTGTTTGTTTGGATCTCTAATACTGATTTGGATCATACTGTATTTAATTATATTCAGTTCAGTTTTTCCTAATCAAAACAGAATTAAGAAAAAGGGTGTTTAAATACACTGCCCGTTTCCTGGAATAATCTGCAGAAGGAACCGAAATTATCAGAATTGGTTACCTTGGGGAAGTTTAAGTCCATCTTAAAGGAATGAGAGAATAACTCTTTTACTCAGTGTGATTGTTTTTAATGTCACTCTTAATTGATCTGTTATTGTATATTCACATGTTTGTACGGGATATTGTATTTGTTTAAATGTTATGTACTTATTTGGTACATGTATTTTTGACTTTTGTTGCCATGATGCCGGGTCGCTCTTGAAAATGAGATTTTGAATCTCAATGAGATTTTTACCTCGATAAATAAAGGACTAATAAATAAAAGGTTGACATATATCTCACAATACCAGTCACCTCAAGGCACCTTTTATTGCACTTGGCGACAGTGGGAAGAAAATCCTTTTAACAGGAATATACCTCCAGTAGAACTAGGCTCAAGCAGGCACAGCTGTCGGTTGGGGGTTAGGGGATAGAGACAAGACAAAATAGTTAAATTTTAAATTTGCACAAAGAAAGTTCATTCCAGTTCAGTCCTTTTTTTTCCTTATCCATGTTGAAGATTAGCTTCCCTAAAGTAGAAAAAAAGGTGATGGCAAAGCAACATGTAATGTAATGTTAATGTAAATGTATGTAGGGGTTAATTTCTGCCCTTTGGTGCAGTATAAATACCTATGTATTACTATTATTATTATTACTATTAATATTTACCGTCTTGCTTTATCTTTCAAAAAAAATGGTTCAGAAAATCAAAAACTGGAGAACTTCAGTATGTTATTCATCCATCGTTAATTTTAATTATCCATACATACATCCATTCGCTTCCACTTGTTCTTTTCGGGGTCACAAGGGGCGCTGGAGCCTATCCCAGCTGTCAACCTGGACAGGTCGCCAGTCTGTCGCAGGGCTTTATTTGAATTATTAAGAGCTCAAATTTAATTTTGAATGTTTTTTTTTATTATAAAACATATTTAAAAGTATTAAATTTGATGTGGACACTCCTCCAAACTACCCAGTGATGCCTGCTAAGTTTTGGATTTCATTTCTTGAGAGGGGTGATATAGTGTCTAAAGTTTGGAAGCTTGTAACTCTCTGTGCATCAAACTTTTCTGTTGTTTTCCCTTTTTTACAATCAGAAGAAAGGTATTCGTCTATTTTCATACAGCTTGACAAGAAAAGAAAATAATGACAGAAGAGTAGCATGCTTTTCTACTGGGAGCACGTCAAGAGTTGGATCATTTTCAGCTCTGGGGTGCTTCCTCAAAACTGCCAGAAGCAGGTGAATGCACAGTGCCTGTGGTGCAAACCAGGATGCTATGCTTCAAATTCAATAGAAAAAATATTACTGCACAAAAAAGGGTGCATAGCTCTACATAAAATGTCTCATGTGTGATCATGTCAATCCCTTTAAAATAATGCGACAATAGAGCATTTACAATAAGAGTGTTGCACTGAATAACGTAAGCAGTGGGCTGCCACTAAGCTACCAGGCAAAAATGGTTAAAACATATAGGAGTAGTTGTCTTAACAGTATGGTATCTCGGAAGGCTCATCTTGGACCTGAGGGCAAAGAGCACCTCATGCACGCAGTAGAGTTCCAGAGTTAGGGTGATTTCTTAGTTATTGCAGTATGTGTATATATTTTACTCTTTTGCCAAAGTGAATGAAAAACTTCTGCAGAACACAAAGCTTCAGACCCAAGACATTTTCTGCCAATTACATCATTTATTTCTCCCAGTTCTGAGTCTAAAAGGGATTTGCCATTTTTTGCTGCAATTCCCTGATGCTTGTCAGATTGTGCGTTGAGTCTCTGCCTAAACCCTTCCACCAAACACTAAAATATGCATTACTGCTTTGTTTAGGATTTGTTTTACCTACCTGCCAATTACGCACATGATATGTCTAGCCATGATGTTTTATTGATACTTCTAGGCTTTGTTTGTCTCCCTACTTCTGAATATGCTGCACAATTAGAGGTGAAATGTAAAAATGATTTGGGATCACTTGCAGCTTATGACATTTATATGTCATATTTTAGTTTTATATAATCCAGGATGTATTTCTTTCTGTCCTCATGGGATTAGCCACCTAACAATACATAAATCATAGAATTTAAGCAATATAAACAAGTTCAGAATAGCTGCAGGTTATTAAATCTTTTCCCCCGTCTTTTTTTCATTCTAACACTGAAATAATTTGCTTTGATATTAAAAAAAGAAAAAAAAAGTTACCTGAACACTGAAGACCTTTGGGAAATCTAGAATATTCATGCCTTTTACAATTACTTACAAAATAGATCAGCATTAGTTGTGCCAAATTTTCTTCCAACTAAGACTTCCTCAAAGGGAATTTTCTACTCCGTGGTAAACAGTCTTTTTCTATAAAAGTATGATAGAAATTGTCTGTGACAACCGCCACTCAAACTGAGCGGCCCATAACGACAAGAGAGCCAAGAACAGGCTTAATACTATTTATAAATCTCTGAAATGGCAGGGTTTGCAGGAAAGTGTGAAGGAATAAGGGATGGAGGGTAGGAGGTGGTATTTTTTTTTTTTACCCCAAAGCTTCTTATGACCTTAGTGTTCCTCCAGTCTAAACATAGCCCCACTCTACACACAATAGAGCCTTCCAATCCAGTGCACCCTTTAGACAAGCATTCATTGTAATCGCCATCACACTGCAACATTGCCGTTTTTGTTTATTGGGAATAATTTGAAATTGTTTTCTTTTCTATTTCAGTCCTTAATCATTTGGGGTTGTGATCATGTGTTAATCATCTGTACTCAGGCACAAACATTTTCTCCGTTTCTGAGGAGTATTAATTTTCCAAGTGAAATATTCTTAATACCAAAAATAGTTTTGTCCTGCACACCATAATTTCAACTCTTGACTCTAAGTCTCCTTACTTTTCCAAGAGCACAGCAAGTGTTCAGTCCTACAACATCCAGTTCTAAGAAGTCCCAAAGGATTAGCCAGATTATTGAATCACGGCTTTAGATAATACCATCAGTTACAGTTTACTTCTGAGAACAGATGCAAAAAGGGGCAATATGGCAGTGTTGTGAATGTGCTAATGATAGCAGCAGACTTTTCCTCCAAATAAGCAGATGCAGTGAAGTTTGAACAGCTGTCAAACGTGATGAGCGTGACACAAGCGCCTGCAGTGGAAACTGTGGGACTTCCTATGATATAGCAGCCTACACACCAACAGAACATACCAGATGACAAATCACGCTATCTGTGAAACACCTGGCGCTTCTCTTTGAGAGAAGATTCAGAATGCAGAGGAAATATAATTTAATCAAATGCAGCATGAACAGGTAAAGTAAGTATAACAACCCAAAGATTACTCAAAATGACACTACAAGAGCAAAGCATGTGCAGCTTTATGTCAGCTTACTATATATTGAGTAAAGAGTAGAAATTCTGTTATCGTTAGAAGCAAATCTGCAGTGCTCTGCTGTACTAGAATACATTCACTGGCCTTCAAACTTGACAAATTTTATGAGACTGCTTTCATCTGTTTACGTTATTGAAAACAACTGGTGCAATAATCCGTTTAACAAGTATCACTTACCCTTTGTGGTGTCTACACATGCCAGTTATTTTGGTTTTGTGTCCTATTTGTGTGTGTGTGTGTGTGCGTTTGACATTTATTCCTCCACCACAAAACGACAGTGGTACTTACCCTGCCCAAAGTCATGGGAAATTACATTTAAAAGACAATCTGTCCTCATAGCAACATTGTTGTTCCGTTTACTCAAGGTAACCCATGGAGGACAAGTTTTCAGGTGGAACTAGTTCCCCCCTCCCAAGAAACTGCTCCTTTCACTTACCTTGAGCCTTACAAACTGTGTTATAACAAAACTCTTTTGCATTTGCAATTTAAATGTACATATACATATGAGCTACTGTTCTGGCACATTAAAAAAATGCTGTTCGTTATTTCAGAAGACCATTTCACTGGATTTTTTCCAAGGTAGCCAACAATCAGTGACTTTGAGGTCTGAAATCTGCAATATCATCTGTTGCAGAACAAATGCTTCAAGCTTTTGGACATTAGTGTAGGAAATTTTGCTAAAAAATCGTAAGCAGCTAGACTCTATAATATTGTGATTTTGCATCTGGCTTTCAAAAAATCAACATACTTAAGCATGTCATACTAACAAAACAATACCAGTTAGATGTCATCTGCGACCTTAGAATGTCAGTGCTGAAGCAAAAAGAAAGCAAAATGTCTTTATAATGACAGAATGTTTGTTTTGTTTTCCCAAATCTTTTGAAGCTAATTTATTTTACATTTTGCCACTGTGAGAGGCCTGTGGCTTGTCTTGTGAAACAATAGGAAGTGTCAACATAACATCATGTAACACAAGAATACTTTTAGAATTAAATCTTGTTGGTGTTCATGAAGAATTGATTAATTCTATCTGTTTTTCCAGTGTTTCTGCTACATACACCAGCCTCCTTTTAAATATAGAATAGGGACATTATGCTGTCTCATAAAAATAAATAAGCACTCCAGGCGTCTTTGCAATGAAATTTCACCTGTGGTAGTCATCCTCATGACAAATAGTTAAATAAATTATCATATAGGTCACTGTTCATGATTTAACAATAAGAAGGATACCAGGTAAAGTTCCAAGGTGAAAACCACAGCTGACTAAAATGAACATAATGGCTCGTTTCACGTGCCAAAAAAAAGAAAAAATCTTGATGATCCCCAAGACTTTTGGGAAAATATTCTGTGGACTGACAAGATAAAAGGTGAACTTTCTGAAAGACTTGATTCCCATTATATCTGGCATAAAATTAACACAGCAATTCATAAAAAGAACATCACACAAAGAGTCACACATGGTGGTCAGTGTGATGATTTGATGCTGCTTTCCTGCTTCAGGACCTGGACGACTTGCCATAACTGATGGAACCATGTGTTCTACTCTCTACTAAAAAATCCTAACAGAGAATAGCATGAGTATGAATCTCATGGTAAGTATGTATTTCTTTTATTTTTCTCCGATCAGCACAAGCGATGCACCTCAACTAATACTTATATGTTCCTTAGCAAATCGCACCTTACCAGACACTTTTGTTACCCATCGACGAGGATCAGGCATAATTTTGGCTGGATGATTGAACACTGTTCTTGGTAGAATTAAAGTTCTATCAAGTTCATTTAAATTAGCTGCTTTTCTGGCATAGACCCAGCTTTTAAGCATAGTTATCCAGTGTCCATGTTTTCGAAAAAGAATTTTAAATTTTTCATGTGGCCACTTTGGCTGAGAGAAAGTGGTGGCATTTTCAAACATATTCACATATGGCTTCTTCTTTGCATGATGGAGCTTATATCCAATTACGGGCTTACCTGTTGTCAACTGAACTAATTAGTCGCAAAAGGTTCCTATTTTTTTAGCCTTTTGTTGCCATCCCAACTTTCTTGTAAAACGTTGTTTCCATCAAATTTAAATTTTTTTTTTTTATGAAATAGTATATACCAATCTAGTACAACATTATGACTAACTGTCAAATATTTTGGGAGTCTCTAGCAAAACAGCTCTGACCCGGCCAGGCACGGATCCATCTAGACCTATCTTGAGGTATCTGGCACAAAGATGTAGACAAAAGATCCTTTACATCTTCTAAGTTGTGAGGTGTGATCTCCATGGATCAGGCTTGTTTGTCCAGCACATCCCACAAATACTTGATTGGACTGAGATTTTGGGAATGGAGGCCAAGTCAACACCTCAAACTTGGTGCTGTGCTCCTTAAACCATCATTAAACCATTGTTGCTTTGTGGTAGGGCACATCACCTTGCTGAAAGAGACCACAGCCATCAGGCAATACTATTTCTATGAAAGCTTTTACACAGCCTGCAACAAGCTTAGTTGGTAAATGTCAAAGTGACATCCACATTGTTGGCAGTACCAAAGATTTCCCAGCAGAACATTGCCCATAGCATCGCACTGCCTCTGCCAATTTCCCTTCTTCCCATCCTGCGCATCCTTGTGCCAGATGTTTCCCTGGCAAGTGACGCATTGTACCTGGCCATCCACTTGATGTAAACAAATGTGATTCATCAGGCCAGGCCACCTTCTTCCTTTGCTCTGTGGTCCAGTTCTAATCCTCACATGGGTGTACCTGCCTGTCATATAAGCTCAATAGCACCCCCCCGCAACCCTGATAAGGATAAGCGAAAGAGGATGGATAGTTGTAGAAGGTTGTAGCTAGTAGCTGTAGTTAGTCAGTTAGTCAGTTACAATACTCAGCCTACCATAGTACTGTAATTGACCATGTCCCGTCCTTTATGACCAAAGTGTACACATTTTCAGACAGTTGCTTTCAGCAGGATAGAAAATCATCTCACAACGCTCAAATTATCTCAAACCCATTCACTGTATTTAAATGGCCTCACAATCATAAGATTTCCATGTAACAGAGCACCTTTGGGGTGTAGTCTAATGGGACATGCACATCATGAATAGTGATGTGTTGGTCGCAAACGAAACGGCTCTTAGAGCCGACTCTTTTGAAGTGAACGACGCGAGCCGGGTTCTTATTAGGAGTCGTGTTTTTTTTTTTCTTTCCTTCACCCTCTCTCTCACACTTTTTTCCGCTTCACTCCGCACGCGAGCCTTGTGCTTTGCGCTGGGCAGAGGGGGGAGGGGCGGTAGTTACGCTGGCAGTAGCACAGGAACAGAGCAGGAGGGAAAGAGAGAGAAAGAGAGCCAGGGACAACAACGTCACATTAGAAAGGTATAGTGATCATCCACAAATATTTTCAGTTGCGGATGATAAAGGATTCAGAAAGTTTATTCGTGCAGGCCTATATGACAGAGAATGTGCACCTTCTTTTTGTTTTGCATATTTTAATTTATATTTAATTGTGTAGTGGGGTTTGCAGTGTTTTGTGTTGTTTCACTTTACATTTGTTTAAAAGGAAAAAGCTGAAAATGTAAATAGTTAAAAGTTGAAATGTAAATAGTTGTTTTTTGTATTTTATTATTTATTTCTTACATTTTATGTGGAGTGAATAAATGAAAGTATATTTACGGTGGCCCCTAGAGACAAAGCATGTACAAACTCCAAAACACGTACAAACTCCAAAACACGTAAAAACTCAGAAGCACGTACAAACTCCAAAACACGTAAAAACTCAGAAGCACGCACAAATTCCGAAGCACGTACAAACTCCAAAGCATGTACAAACTGCGAAGCACGTACAAACTCCAAAGCATGTGAAACCTCCAAAACACGTACAAACTCCAAAACACAACGGCAGTGCTCCAGGATGCTAGGGGCGGTATTGAGCTTTTGTTACCTAGTGGCTACACAAGCCAGGAAGTACCAATGACCGGATTTGGTGTGTGGTAGTAACAGGTAAATGAACATTTTTTTTTCTATTTTAATATATATATGAGTGTTGGTGTATAAATACACAAACAATACACATATGCTTTCAGTTGTGTAATTTAAGTGATCTAGGTAGCTCTGTTTTGGAAATTCAGTTAACGCTAGAAATGTGTTTTGGAGTTTGTACATGCTTTGGAGTTTGTACGTGCTTCAGAGTTTGTACATGCTTTGGAATTTGTACATGCTTTGGATTTTGTACATGCTTTGGAGTTTGTACGTCCTTTGGAGTTTGTACGTGCTTTTTAGATTTTGTACGTGTTTTGGAGTTTGTACGTGCTTTGTCTCTAGGGGCCACCGTATATATTTATATATAAACATATATAAATAAAACCACGTTTGTTTTTACATTACTAATTTCTTTTGTGCATAATTATAAATTGTTGTTGATAATAAGTTAATTAAAGCAACAAAACAACCTGAAGAGCCGGTTGGGAGCCGAGAGAACCGGCTCTTTTTAGTGAGCTGAGCCGAAAGAGCCGGTTCTCTAAAAAGAGCCGGAATTCCCATCACTAATCATGAATATGCAACCAATAAATGTGCAACTGTATGACATTATCGTGTCAATACAAAACAAAATCTCTGAGCAATGTTTCAGCCCTAAATCTATGTCTTTTTTGACTATCTGCGAATGAAGTTAGTTCCAAAACCAAAAGCAGGTACCGTATTTTTCGGACCATAAGGCGCACCGGATTATAAGGCACACTGTCGATGAACTGGGATGTTTTCATACACAAGGCGCACTGGATTATAAGGCGCATTAAGCGAAACAAAACAGTCAGAAAAGTGTAACTTTACTCAACTCACAGCTATGTTCTTGCTTCCTCCTGAAGTGGAGGAAGCAAGAACATAGCTGTGTCGCTAACATAGCTGTGTCGCTAGCAATCACGTAGCACATCATTATATACCAGCAAGTCCAACTTCAGTAACCGTGCGAAAGTCACTGCTGTTCAGTGTTCTGTCTTTATTTATGTTGGAAGTGATAGCAGAGCTGTATGTTTTATTTTTTTCAGAAATCCCTCAGTCAGAACATGCTATATCATGTTTAGGTGGAAACTAGTGAGTTAACTTATGCTAACTCTAATTCCATTAAATTTAATACATTCTGTTTTCATGGATGCCTGGATGTTAAACTTAATTGTTACACCTGGTAAAGCAGCAACACTGATCATTTTATTAAAGATGGTACGATAGCCGTAATACTCCCACAATCAATCAAGCTGGCTTCGTAGCTTACCAAAGTCGTACTCAAACATTTTTTGACAGATTTTTGAGCGCCGGGTATCATATAAAATCGGTTTAAGGTCAGTAAGCACAACTAGAATTCATATATAAGATACACCGGATTATAAAGCGCACTGTCGATTTTTGAGAAAATTTTAACTGCGCCTTATAGTGCAGAAAATACCATATAAAAATAGTGTCCGTTGAGTGTATGTTTCTCTGGTCAAAATAAATTAATTCATGTTTTAAACCTGTGTAGGTAGAACTGGCTTGTGATGCTATGCACTACTTTTAGAAATTTTATAGACAAAGCATTTAGTTTAATACTGCATAACTGTCAGTTAAATGCAGTCTTATATATGAATATTTGATCAGTAATGTGTTAAATTCTTTGTGATCAATTTAGAGAATGACTAAATCTCCTTCACCTCACTCTCCCCACTTGACAAGCTGCCACCACTGCCTACACTTCTCTGTTCTGTTACAATTACAAGATTAATGGACAGGGTGGATTTTGGGTTCACAGGAATTAATTGTGTCTCATTTTATTCCCATGCCCCGACAGACGAAACAATCAGGGCAGTAAACCTGGTGGTGATTCTTGTCAACACGAGCGCAGATGCAAATTAATAGATGCTCAACTGGCCATAACTTCCCACAGCAGTCTGGGCAGGTTCAGGATATAGTGGATATACAAAAAACCCTCTTGGTGTGACACCACTTAAACATTGTTTTGTTGGTTTTCTCCTTCAACTGTTCTCTCAGCTAGGGTCAAAATGTTGTGTACAGCTCATGCATCAACTAAATATTCTATTTATACTGTAACCTCTAAAAACTATTCTGGCCATTCATTTCAATAAAACACTTACTGTTGAATCTGTAAATGTTAACACATGTTTTGGATTAGACACCATACACTAGACACAAGCCTTTAATCCAGTGACTACTTATTTAACTTACGTTGACTTTAACCTGGCAGATCATTTTGAAATATGATGCTTAGTAGTAGATTTTTTGTTAGTAATGGTTACATTTTTTTTTCTTTCCTTCTTCATCTTTTTTTTCCTTTTTAGAAAGTCCCAAAAGAAAAAGAAAAAAGAAAACATAATCATATAGACAGACATGAACTTAAATATGGCGTTATTTTTGTGCCACTATTCTGAGCGCACGTAAAAAAAATTTGAGCGCACGTAAAAAAAGTTTGCAGGTGTAAGTGTTGCATTTTGAGGAGAAATTTATTTTGAGCAAAGAAAAGCTAAATTTGAGTGAACAAATTTCATTGCTGCGTGCAAAAAATGTATTTCAGTGTTTGCTATTATCCATACACACACACAAAAGCAGCCCCTCTCGCTCAGATTTTACATTTGCGCTTGCTCGCAATGTGTTGCTTGCGCTCTCAACATTTCTGCCCGTGCGCGCTCAACTCTTTCTGTACACCGTTATATTTGTGCCACAAAACCAGCCAATCACAGACTTGGATACAAAAAAATCTGATTGGCTGTTTTGGTCTCCAATCAGCTCGAAATGACGAAATGCAATATCCCAGAATGCATTTCGTCCAAAACTCAAACGAGGCAGTGGCGGAGGAACACAGAGTGGCGGAGTTTGAAATATTACTCTTTCTGGGTCACAAAATAAACTTTTAAGATATTTTCATGCGAGAATGGTGCTGTGTAAACTTATCTGCTCGATTAACAAGACATCACACATGTTTGCAAAAGTGCTCTAACATTTTCGGAGATGCCTGTTACCCACCAGCTGACCGCATAGCTGGACTGGCCATTGGGCATACCGGACATTTGCCCGGTGGGCCGATGGTGATTTTTCATTTTTATGTTTGTTTGTTTGTTTTTGTAACGGTATAAACAATGAAAGGTGGTGGATTAGCCAATTGGTCATGATCAACTCTGGACTGGACCAATTACAATACATCCGTATTGAGGGGAAAAGGAACGCGATTTGTCCCGTACTTCAGCTAGAATAAAAAAAAAAAGACACAAAGCTGGAGTTATTCTGTGTTTTTGCTGCACAGCTGCTTCTTCTCTCATTCTCTCCCCCTCCCTCTCCTGTTGCTACTTCAATCATGAAACAGCTGATCGGCTTTTCTCTCTTGTTTGTTTATCTCCCACTTTGCGCCAGAAAGAGGAAACCAGCGGATGTTGCGCTAAACAACAGCAGCACGTTCAAGCTTGATCAGCTGTTGTTAGAATTTATTTAATATTACTTTCTAGTATCAGCTGATGTTTGCTGGAGCCACAGCCGTAAAAGCTGCTGGTCATGATATCGGTTTGGATATGTGGTGAGAGGGAAACATGAAGGTGATACAAATCATACATATATACCAACAAGACAGTGTACATCACTGTCACAACAGCGTTTGTTTTAGTTCAAAGGCTTTATGGTTTTTCCTATAATACCTGGTGGTGTAGTCGGCTGATTTTTTGTCAGTTCAGCCTTATATATTATGTTTAACCCAAGTGACCACCCGGTCAGCTGGTGGGTAACAGGCATCTCCGAAAACGTTAGAGCACTTTTGCAAATATGTGATGTCTTGATAAACTGAGCAGATATTTGAAGTTTACACAGCACCATTCTCGCATGAAAATATCTTAAAAGTTTATTTTGTGACCCAGAAAGAGTAATATTTCAAACTCGGCCACTCTGTGTTCCTCCGCCACTGCCCCGTTTGAGTTTTGGACGAAATGCATTCTGGGATATTGCATTTCGTCATTTCGAGTTGATTGGAGACCAAAACAGTCAATCAGATTTTTTTGCATCCAAGTCTGTGATTGGCTGGTTTTGTGGCACAAATATAACGGTGTACAGAAAGAAATGTTGAGAGCGCAAGCAACACATTGCGAGCAAGCGCAAATGCAAAAACTGAGCGAGAGGGGCTGCTGTTGTGTGTGTGTATGGATAATAGCAAACACTGAAATACATTTTTTGCACACAGCAATGAATTTTGTTCACTCAAATTTAGCTTTTCTTTGCTCAAAATAAATTTCTCCTCAAAATGCAACACTTGCACCTGCAAACTTTTTTTACGTGCGCTCAATTTTTTTTTACGTGCGCTCAGAATAGTGGCACAAAAATAACGCCATACTTAAATATATAGTATAGTGAATGTTTTCCAGAGAAGAAAAAAAATAATTGTGACAGTCAGGCGGCCCACTGTTAAACATGCTCTGCATGACTGTTTTTTCTCCCCCCAAAAGGAGGGAGTATGTAATCGGTTTGTTTGTCCGTCTGCCTGTTTGTTAGCAGCCTAGTGTCCACAGTTTTCAAGACACCATTTTCAAACGTTGCGCGATAGTGGATACCAATAAGAGCTTAAGCTCTTATTTTTTGTCATAAAGTGGTCAAGGTCAAACTCACATCAAATGTGAAAAATCAGTAAAAACTATATTAGCCACAATTTTTTTATGGAACATTTTCAAACTTCACGACAATGTAATAAGCCCATGTCTGCACAATGACACAAAGACACTAATATGCTACACTACACGGTAGGGATGGAAATAGACCCTGTAAATGAGAAAATGCTAACTTCTGTTTTAAGACCAGATGTAGAGTTGTACATTTCCGGTAGCTTTATTTTGCGGTCAATCGCTGCTGCGAAGATCGACTCCCAAATCATGTCCAAAACACGAAAACGGAAAGATTGATTCATCCATTTGGTTGACTTGTTTTGGAAAACCCGACTGTAAACAAGGAGCGAATATCACACCGGAAACGAAGCGCTATACAGTAGTTTCCCCACTGGAAGTAGCATATGCTAACGCGCACATAGTCTATAGATTAGATTCTTTATTGATTCTCTTATCGATTGTTATTGGGTCCTCATTGGCTCTGTTTCAAGAGTCACCACCATTGCCAAGCAGCAATAAAGAAATTAGATTAATGCAAATTAATTGTATGCAGTGGGTCAAATGTTTGTACATGTCTACTGAGATATTTCCCCACTTTGCTGTCATCAGTGTTGGAGTCATTACTCAAAAAAGTCATTATTACACATATTACACAAAGAACCTTTCTTAAAAGTAATGCAGTAATTTATTATACTACTTGTAACGCAAAGTTATTTAAGGGCTAGTTTTATTGCAATGGGTGAGTTTGCTGACTGACGCGCAGAAGAAATAGTTCTTTATGGAGCCTAGATGGTGTGAATGATGAGACCAAAGACTGCAATGTCTTGTACCAAAAATATATTGAATAAATGGGGGAAAGGGGAAATGGAACAAAATAATTAATACAACACACAACATAAATAAATGCCTGTGGAGGTAAACACATACGACACGAGAGCTCTCGATTAACACTCCTTGTTTATTCTCATCACCACACAACTGAACACTTTTCCCTCCAAAACATAGCAACAACACTTCCTGAGAACTGGGTGTGAGTGGAGCCCTCCAGTGGTCCACCACACATGCCCCCCCCGAACACCCAGTAGGGTCATCCCCTAGTCCAGAACCCTTGCTTTAATCAAACGTCCAGAACGGCTGAACCGGGGAGGTGGAGAGCTCGCTGAGGGGAAACGAGCCTGAGGACCAGGCTGGCATGGGCGGCCAGGAGAAGCTGAAGATAGCTCGGGCCCCGCCAGGTGGGGGGTGCTCCCAGAGGAAGAAGCAGGGTTGTCCAGTCCAGTGGAAGGCAGGCGGCCACGGCGGGGGGCCTGAGCCGGCACCAACTGATCATCCTGCAGCACATGTGCCGGTTTAAGTCTGTCAATAGAAACAGTCTCCTGACGACCCCCAAAGTCCAAAAGGAAATGCTTCCGGCCCGGTTGAATAACCCTAAAGGGGCCATCATACAGTGGACGCAGCGGAGGCCTATGAGCGTCATGCCTGACGAAAACAAACTGTGAAGAGTCCAACGACCTCGGAACAAAGGTGTCGGGCAGACAATGGTGCACTGGGCCAGGAAGAGAAAACGAGTCTCTCGGGGGACGTAGAGACAGCACAGAGGGAGCGAAGCACGGGGGTGGGCTCTCGGGCAAGAATTCCCCGGGGACCCGGAGGGGCTGACCGAGGACAAGTTCAGCCGGGGAAACCCCGAGGTCTTCTTTAACCGCGCAGCGCAACCCCAGTAAAACCCATGGAAGGCGGTCAACCCAGTTGCCATCTGTGAGAGAAGCACCGAACGCGGCCTTAAGCGACCGGTGGAAACGCTCGCACATCCCGTTGGCCTGCGGGTGGTACGCAGTGGTTCGGTGGACCTTGACGCCCAGGCCGTCAGCCATGGCAGACCAAAGCTCGGAAACGAACTGGGGGCCCCTGTCTGAGGTGATGTCGGTGGGGGGACCGAAATGCGAAACCCACGTTGACAAAAATGCCCTGGCCACTGCTGCTGCTGCTGTAGTGGACGCCAGAGGCACTGCCTCAGGCCAGCGGGTTGTGCGGTCCACCACAGTCAAAAGGTGCGTGAAACCTTGTGACTGCGGCAGGGGACCAACCAGATCCACATGTACATGATCAAAACGCCTCCCTGGAACGCGGAAGGATTCGAGGGGCGCCTGTGTGTGCCTATGGATCTTAGCGCGTTGGCATGGGATGCATGCTGCTGCCCAGTCTTTCACTGATTTACGAAGGCCCGGCCAAACGAACCTAGAGCTGACCAGCTTGACCGAGGCCCGGACGCCCGGATGAGAGAGGGCGTGTACGGAGTCAAAAACGCGATGACGCCACGAAAGTGGAACTACAGGGCGTGGTCGGCCGGTGGAAACGTCACAAAGCAGGCTAGGCCCGCCGTTCCACACGGGTCTGTCCTCCAGTACAAGGCCCGTTTGCTCAGACCGAAGGGCAAGGACGTCCGGGTCCGCCCGTTGGTCAGCGGCCATAGCGTCAAAGTCTATGCCAACATAAACGGGAGAAACCAGCGCGCGGGATAGACAGTCAGCCACGCAGTTGGACTTACCAGCCACGTGCTGAATGTCAGTTGTGAACTCGGAAATGGCTGCCAGCTGGCGCTGCTGGCGCCCGCTCCACGGGTCAGAGACCTTGGACATCGCGAATGTCAAGGGTTTATGATCCGCCACGTCCGACACGTCGGTGGTCAACGCATTGTCCGCCGACGGAAACGGGTGGGCCAGCAGGGCGGCGTATGCCAGCGCGGCCTTGGCCTCGGAAAATGCCTGGATGCGTTCAGGGAGCCAGTCAATTGGGTCCTTAGCAGTTTTACCCTTCAAGGCAGCATAGAGAGGCTGCAGCAGGTGCGCAGCTCTGGGGAGAGAGCGGTTGTAGAAATTGACCATCCCCAAGAACTCCTGCAGCGCTTTAACGGACGCGGGACGCAGAAAAGCCGAAACGGCCCGGACCTTGTCTGGCAACGGAACCACACCGTCAGCGGAAATGCGGTGGCCCAAGAAATCCAGAACCAGCAAGCTGAACTGGCACTTGGAGGGGTTGACGATCAGGCCATGTGCCGCCAAGCGCTGGAAAACCTGACGCAAATGTGACGCGTGCTGACTCTCAGAACAGCTGGCCACCAATATATCGTCAAGGTACACGAAGACGAAAGGCAGCCCGCGCAAGACAGAGTCCATCAACCGCTGAAAAGTCTGGGCGGCGCCTTTCAGGCCGAACGGCATGCGCAAAAATTCAAACAGGCCGAAAGGGGTAATAATGGCAGTGTTTGGGACGTCTTTGGCCCCGCACCAAGTCAATTTTAGAAAAAATCGAGGTGCCGGCGAGGTGGGCGGAAAAATCCTGTATGTGGGGAATTGGGTAACGGTTGTTCTCCGTGACATTATTCTTTTTTTTTTTTTTTTTTAAAACCTGTCCCGTTTGGTTCTTTTGCCATCAGAATTATTGTCTAAAGGCGAAGAAAGATGCCCAACGGATTTACTTTACCAAATGGACCATCCCAGCCTTGCCGTAATGGTCCATTTGATTTACCTTTTATTGTTTATTTTATTTTATTTTATTTTTTTTACTTGCTAGATACGGGACAGGGGAAAAGAAAAGGGAGAAAGAAAGAGGGGGGAAAAAACAAAACAAAAAAAAACAGCGGAGAAGAGGGACGGGGATAAAGGGCAAAAAACAAAAACCAACAAAATAAGCAGACAAAAAATACATATATCGATCACCTGGATCACCTGTTGAGAAAGAAAAAAGAAAACAAGCAGAAGAAAACGAGAGTAATAGAATAAACAACATCACAATGATATATGGGAATATAACACTACATACTTAATATTAAACATTATTGTGCAGCACGTAAGATCGACAGCGCACAGTGTGCTTTGAGGTAGGAGCCAAAAAGGGTGTAGTTTGTGTGTGTGATCACCTGTGTGTACACCTGTGAGCATGAGCGCGCTTGTATTTAAAAGGTTCCTTAATGTAATGATCTGCTAGAGGGTGTGGGGGGCCACAGTCCCATCCTCCAGGGCATGAAGCAGGTATGGAGGAGATCAAAACTCCAGACATCCAGAGGCCCCCAGAACACAAGAGACCAAGGAAGACCAACAGAGGGGCAGCCGCGCCACTGTCCCAGAAAGAGCTGAGGAGAGTCCCAGATGAGGGATCACTCAGCAGCCGCGGAGCAGAAGCCAGGGGGGGTTGCAGTGACGTGCCCGTGAGCTCCGCCGGCAGCCAGCTGTGCCTGAGTGACCGAGCCCCAGGCCGAGAGGCCGAGGGCACCCCACCCCCGAAGTGGCCCGAGCGAGCCCCAGGTTCCAGGCCCGGATAAGCAGCCACCAAGGAGTGAGCCGGTGTGTACCCGGACGCCCACCCCCGGACACAAAGAACCACCAACGCATCGATGTCTGAGGGCGTCTGCCACCGGCAGGGGAAGTGGTGGGGGGAGATAGGCCTCCAAACCTTGGAGGGCCTGAGATGTCCCCAGAGAGGTGGCGTCTGATACCCAACCTGACATATAGACACAGACATACAGGCACACTCAAATACAAACATCCATCCGTGACATTATTCAAACGGCGAAAATCCCCACACGGTCGCCACCGACCGTCGGACTTGGGCACCATGTGTAGCGGAGAGGCCCAGGCACTATTCGAGCGCTGCACAATGCCGAGGCGCTCCATAGCGGCAAACTCTTCCCGAGCGACGGAGAGTTTCGCGGGGTCGAGGCGGCGCGCGCGTGCGAACACCGGGGGACCGACCGTCGGAATATAATGTTCAACCCCGTGCTTCGTTGCCGTGTTTGAGAAATTAGGAACAGTCAGTGAAGGGAACTCAGAGAGCAAACGCTGAAAAACATTCCCAGAAGTCACCAAATTAGCCCGATTCAGGGGCTCGATGGTGCGAGTGAAACAGGGTACTGAAGAAAAAGACTGGGCGTCGATTAAGCGTCTGTTAGCTACATCGACCAGCAGTCCGTGGGCACAAAGAAAATCAGCACCTAAAATAGGTACAGAGCTAGCGGCAACAACAAAGGTCCATTGGAAATCCCGACCATGAAAACAAACAGTCACGAACCTTTCCCCGAACGTTGTGATGGGAGAGCCATTAGCCGCAATAAGCTACGGTCCGCAGCCCGCTGCTAAACTGTCGGCGCCGGACGGGGGAAGGAGGCTCTTCTGGGAGCCGGAGTCGACCAGGAAACGTCTCCCGGAGCGCGAGTCTTCTATGAAGAGCAGTTTTTCTTTGTCGCCAGCGGTCGCGGCCGCTACAGCGCGCTGTCGGGGCCCGTGTCCCAGGGTCGGAAAAGCACAAGGCAGCAGGCAGCGACGCGCTCTGGGGCCAAAACGCTGATGGTAGAAACAGAGGTCCCGTCCGCGGTGTCGCTGTGCCGCGACCTTTGCCGCCAGCGAAGGAGCGGACACGTCGGGGCAGGTCAGCGGGGAAGCAGAAGGCGCCGCCGGCGAGGCTGGAACTAGGTCGTGATCGTGGAAAGCGCGGGTAGCCAAGAGAATACGACCCGCGTCCTCAGCCAGGGAGGATAATCCTTCGTGCCCAGAAGCGGAGAGTTGGCGAGGCCGGCTCTCACGGCCGCCGGCAGCTGTCGGAGAAAGATGTGGGCGAACAGGAATCCCCCGTCGTCCGGACCGAGAAAGGACAGCATGCGCTCCATCAGTTCGAGAGCCGTACCGCCACCCAGGCCTGAGAGGGAGAGGAGCTTCTCGGCTCGCTCTGCGTCGGAGAGGGCATAGCGCCGAAGAAGCAGCTCCTTAAGGGCGGTGTACTTCCCTCGGGCGGGTGGGTCCCGGAGGAGAGTCAACGCACGACGGGTGGCTAGCGGGTCGAGAGAGGCCACCACCTGGTGATATTTCGTGTCGTCAGCCGAGATGCCATGAAGGGCGAACTGAGCCTCCACGTGCACGAACCACGACGGGGGATCGTGAAGCCAAAAGTCCGGCAGCTCGAGCGGCACAGCAAACGCAGCTGCAGCCGGAGGCAGAGGGCTGGCGGCTGCTGATGCATCCAGAGCGGAGTCGGTGCCACCATCGGACTGCAGCATGTTCGAGTCAGGGGTCACCAATGTGGAGGTAAACACATACGACACGAGAGCTCTCGATTAACACTCCTCGTTTATTCTCATCACCACACAACTGAACACTTTTCCCTCCAAAACATAGCAACAACACTTCCTGAGAACTGGGTGTGAGTGGAGCCCTCCAGTGGTCCACCACATGCCCACAATTAAATAATAAATCAATGTGATTTTTCTGTGCAAGAGTCCTTTTTGTTAAGAGTCCTTTTGGTCCTTTTTTAAAGTTTCTTTTTTTAAAGTTCACTTTTTAAGGAATTCCTCCTTAGGGTCCAGCTTCATACAGTGGGGAAAAATATGTCCGTAATCCAAAGACGGCAAAGTTGGGGAAAAGAGGGGAAAAAACAAAGAATGGTCCTACCGGCTCGCCACTTCAATATGAAGAAGATCAATTCAAAAGGGGAAAAAAAAAACCTGACCTGTAGGTCAGAAAAATGTCCATTAGCACATCAAGTTCAATTCAGTTTACCGGTAAACAAATACATGTTTCTGCAAGTCTATGTAACAATGCAAATCATTAATCATCATCATTATCATCAACAAATGTACAACAGTTAAATTATTAACCATCTTGGCTACGTAGCTTAATCTATACATTCCAGTAGCGTTCGCTACAAACAAATACAAAAACAACAATAAAGAAAAACAACTGTCTAACAGACAGCATAGCCGAATTCAAGGCAACACATAACAATAATCAGTCAATTGCACTTTGTTTCAAAGTAAGCCCATTAAAGTGCTTAAGTAAATAAAAGTGTTCAAAAACAGCGGTTTTTGAACCGGAGTTCTGCTCGCGGTGGGAACGCCGTCGAACAAAGTCATTTTTAATCGCGAAAACAATCAACTGGTTACTGACAACCAAAAGGCTGTTTTTGGTAGATATTAAGGACACTTACCGCTGAGGTGAAATGAGTTTATAGATGAATTGAGGGGAGAAAACGCTTTGTTTTCCAACGCTGTTCTTAACGCCATAAGCTTACAGCCACAGCAGGAGTCGAACCCGGAAGTATCCCTCCACAGCCGGTTTTCAGAGTTGCCGCGACGTGGGAGGAGCCAATCAGGAGAGGGGCCTTAAATCAGCTGACGTGGGTCATATGACAGGGTGTAGTTGATATGGGTTACATACTCATTACATTACTTTAATGTTACTCTGTAAAATAGCTGAAAAACATTGTCTCATAATCAACATTTAACAAGGGCTACAACCCCACACACCATCACAAATCCCTAACGATGACACACATCTCTAAGATCTTTCTCTTAGTAGAATACAAAGCTGACAGCACAAAGCAAAGACGAAAACCAGCACAAAAAAGCAATCGCCACGGTGATTCTGCTTCCAAAACATGAACAGGTAGAAAGGGAGGCTGCAGCCTGACTGCTCATCTGCTTGTTACCTGCTGAAGTTAAGGCTTTGGCTGCTAGGGTTGGCATTCACTCAGTTTTCAATCTGGGTTCTTGCTAGCTTAGCGTTAGCATGTCGTCTAGCAGAATAATACAGTTGGATGCAGTTTTCCGCTTTACCATTCATCTTGTCCTGTTGTCCAATAAAAATAAATGTCCATATCCATGCTCCAGACAACGTAGTTTTTTTTTGTCCTCTGACACTTGAACTGAAATCAGCTGATTGTAGTGTGAGTTCAAGAACCAATAACCAGGATCGACAGGCAGGCAGACTAATAATTCCAAGGAATTGGGCTACTGAGAACCAGTTTTCCATAAGAACCGGTTCTTGATTCCCATCCCTACTAGACTGCTTGCCCCCTTATAGGGGATTTATGGTTCAGCAGGAAATCTTTGTCACATCTACACTAACGTTTATGCTGTAACCTACAGCTATTGTGACTGGCCTGTTCAGTACTATCTATTCCTCCATTGCCGCGTCTTCTTTTTCATTTTATAAGTGAGATTATATTATATACAACCATACAGTAATTAACACATAACCTACATTGACCACCTATGGGGGTTATGTTGTAGATGCTACAAAAATTCCCAGGAGTCTAAATCAGGTCTAAGAAATCGAGTACTGGGCTGAACACTTGAAATATCAAATCTGTGGGATATAACTTGTTGGCAGCAGGCGGGGCTTACAGGTAAGCTAAAACAAACAAACAAACAAACAAAAACAAAAAGAGAAAAACATGTAGGGTATATTTAATGGTGCACTGACGCTGGTCTCTGTTTTATCTTCACAAAGAATGGTGTGCAGTCTTTCAGTCAGTGTGAAGTCTAAAACAATTCCTTTTCACACAGAGAATCTCAACTTGGCCTATTACTGGCTCTACAGTGTTGGAGAATGTCAAGGATCCTTTGAGCCATTGTGAGTTGCCAGTGATAGATATTGGCAAACAGCTTGCCTATGTGAGTAAGGATAACCTTCCATTTGATCAATTTTGCACCCGTCTCTAAGACTATACCCTCCAATAAATCAATAGCCTAGATGTGTTTGTCCTGGTGCTTTTCATTCTCCTCAAGCCCCTTCCCATACGCTCCTGTCCTGAAGTACCTTTCTTTCCCTTTGCTACTCTCAACACACTGCCTTTGATATCCATGTCCCTTTGTTCTTTTGCATCTTGGTTTTAAGCTTATTTGTTAGATGTGATCTAGAAGCTGTTGCAAATTACATTTTTGTGATTTGCCATGATACAGTATTTCACAGTATTTTCCACTGTTTGTCATCAAACAGTACTTCAGACTTAGCTGCTTGTTTTGGTTAATTTTTTAGGGAACAAAGGAAACTTTCTGTAAGCTGCAGCAAGGGAGAAGGAGTTTTGGACTGAGAAAGCAACAAACAGAAGGAATTTGATTGAGAGTCAGGACAAGTGACAATTTATTATCAAACAATTAAGTAAGGCACTGAAAACAACAAGACTTGGGGTGTTAGTGTATTAATATGTTCCCATAAAGAACAATCCAGCCTGGTGGGGGGGGGGGGAAACAATAACATAAAGATATATATTTTGCTTTTAATTTTACGTTACAACAGAGTCATTATTTTTGTAATACTCACAGGAACAAGTTTGTAGATGCTGCAATTACATTTCCCGAACAAAATACTCAGCCATGCAATTCCCCCAGGATGTCTCGTCCCTTTTTATCTCTACTGAGATTCCGAAGAAGGGGGTGTTTTCTAATGACTTCAAATAATCTCATAGAGCTTCAGCCACATATACCAATTATTAATTAGAAACTAGAAGTTCCACTGGGAGCTTTCCTTGTTGAAAGTAAAGAAAACAAAAAAAAGAAAAACGAGGCGTACATCGTCCCATAGTTCAAACTTCAAGTCATTTAAATGTAAGATGTACAAGAGGTGTATAGCTAGATAAATTAAGGCATCTTCACTCAGATTGTGTAGTGTCTTACACAGTGACACAATTTCATGAGATTCTTGTCCTGTGTTTCAGTAGCGTCTTATTTAAATGCTTATTACTGCATTTGTATATATATTAAAAATCCACTTTAAAAATGTAAGTGCTTTGAGAGTATGAATCAGTACGTAGATTAACAGGACATTTCCCAATAAAGTTAATAAACACACAAACAGTACTAAGTAATGTACAAAACAATTTTTTCAGTATATCTTGTGTTTTGCCATGTATTGTTGCAGATTAGCAATTTGGGAGATCAAAGGATGTAATTAACAGTTTGTGGGGGGGGGGGGATCCGACATGCCCTAAAAACCTAGTAGTTGCCCTTATCAGATGTCTAAATAGCCTCCTGGCGCCTTTCAATGTGCAGGAATAGTGGTTTTACTCTGAGTCCCTCTCTATGACCAACTCTTCCCCCTAAACCGAAAGGCGGGTCCAGTTAACCTTCAGAGGAAGCTAATTTCCACTGTTTGTATCAGCAGTTTCATTCTTTTGGTTACTACCCAGAGGTTGTGGCCATATAGATCAAATATAGGATGAACTTGTCAATTGTTCTTTTTTTCTCCATAGGGTTTTTCTGAATTACTCTTTCTCTGGCCCCTTACCCAGTACCAATTTGTCTCGAGAGTCCCTACCAGGAGCAAACCCCTTAACTACAGTCGCCTTTAAAAGTATTCGCCCCCCTTGAACTTTTCCACATTTTGTCACATTACAGCCACAAACATGAATCAATTTTATTGGAATTCCACGTGAAAGACCAATACAAAGTGGTGTACACGTGAGAAGTGGAACGAAAATCATACATGATTCCAAACATGTTTTACAAATAAATAACTGCAAAGTGGGGTGTGCGTAATTATTCAGCCCCCTTTGGTCTGAGTGCAGTCAGTTGCCCATAGGCATTGCCTGATGAGTGCTAATGACTAAATAGAGTGCACCTGTGTGTAATCTAATGTCAGTACAAATACAGCTGCTCTGTGACGGCCTCATAGGTTGTCTAAGAGAATATTGGGAGCAACAACACCATGAAGTCCAAAGAACACACCAGACAGGTCAGGGATAAAGTTATTGAGAAATTTAAAGCAGGCTTAGGCTACAAAAAGATTTCCCAAGCCTTGAACATCCCACGGAGCACTGTTCAAGCGATCATTCAGAAATGGAAGGAGTATGGCACAACTGTAAACCTACCAAGACAAGGCCGTCCACCTACACTCACAGGCCGAACAAGGAGAGCGCTGATCAGAAATGCAGCCAAGAGGCCCATGGTGACTCTGGACGAGCTGCAGAGATCTACAGCTCAGGTGGGGGAATCTGTCCATAGGACAACTATTAGTCGTGCACTGCACAAAGTTGGCCTTTATGGGAGAGTGGCAAGAAGAAAGCCATTGTTAAAAGAAAACCATAAGAAGTCCCGTTTGCAGTTTGCCACAAGCCATGTGGGGGACACAGCAAACATGTGGAAGAAGGTGCTCTGGTCAGATGAGACCAAAATGGAACTTTTTGGCCAAAATGCAAAACGCTATGTGTGGCAGAAAACTAACACTGCACATCACTCTGAACACACCATCCCCACTGTCAAATGTGGTGGTGGCAGCATCATGCTCTGGGGGTGCTTCTCTTCAGCAGGGACAGGGAAGCTGGTCAGAGTTGATGGGAAGATGGATGGAGCCAAATACAGGGCAATCTTGGAAGAAAACCTCTTGGAGTCTGCAAAAGACTTGAGACTGGGGCGGAGGTTCACCTTCCAGCAGGACAACGACCCTAAACATAAAGCCAGGGCAACAATGGAATGGTTTAAAACAAAACATATCCATGTGTTAGAATGGCCCAGTCAAAGTCCAGATCTAAATCCAATCGAGAATCTGTGGCAAGATCTGAAAACTGCTGTTCACAAATGCTGTCCATCTAATCTGACTGAGCTGGAGCTGTTTTGCAAAGAAGAATGGGCAAGGATTTCAGTCTCTAGATGTGCAAAGCTGGTAGAGACATACCCTAAAAGACTGGCAGCTGTAATTGCAGCAAAAAGTGGTTCTACAAAGTATTGACTCAGGGGGCTGAATAATTACACACACCCCACTTTGTAGTTATTTATTTGTAAAAAATGTTTGGAATCATGTATGATTTTCGTTCCACTTCTCACGGGTACACCACTTTGTATTGGTCTTTCACGTGGAATTCCAATAAAATTGATTCATGTTTGTGGCTGTAATGTCACAAAATGTGGAAAAGTTCAAGGGGGCCGAATACTTTTGCAAGCCACTGTACCTCAACACACAACCCTCTCACAGAGGCTTAGATTTGTGATGTAATGAAAGTTTTAATTTTGCTGCTAACCCGTAATTATTGAGCATCATTGTAATGAAAGAAGTAGTGATGGGATTTCCGGCTCTTTTTAGAGAACCGGCTCTTTCAGCTCAGCTCACTAAAAAGAGCCGGCTCTTTCGGCTCCGAACCGGCTCTTCAGGTTGTTTTGTTGCTTTAATTAATTTATTATTAACAACAATATAAAATTATGCACAAAAGGAATTACTAATGTAAAAAAAAAAGTGGTTTTATTTATATATGTTTATATATAAATATATGTGGTGGCCCCTAGAGACAAAGCACGTACAAACTCCAAAACACATTCCTAGAGTTAACTGAACTTCCAAAACAGAGCTACCTAGATCACTTAAATTACACAATTGAAAGCATATGTGTATGGTTTGTGTATTTATACACAAGCACTCATATATATTCAAATAATTTAAAAAAAATGTTCATTTACCTGTTACTACCACACACCAAATCCGGTCGTTGGTACTTGCTGGCTTTGTAGCCACTAGGTAACAAACGCTCAACACTGCCCCTAGCATCCTGGAGCACTTCTGTTGTGTTTTGTACGTGTTTTGGAGTTTTTACGTGTTTTGAAGTTTGTACGTGCTTTGTCTCTAGGGGCCACCGTAAATATACTTTTATTTATTCACTCCACATAAAATGTAATAAATAAATCATATAATACAAAAACCAACTAGTCACAGTTCAACTTTTAACTATTCAAATTTTCAGCTTTTTCCTTTAAAACACATTTAAAATGAAACAACACAAAACACTGCAAACCACAACACCCACTCGTGGAAGAGTGTAGGTATTGGTAGGTTGTGCATCCAAGGGTTAATGTGGTGTTGACTCACCCTTTGCAGCTATAACAGCTTTAAGTCTTATGGGAAGCCTTTCCACAATGTTTAGAAAAGTGTTTACAGGATTTTTTTGACCATTCTTTCAGAACTATATTTGTGAGGTCAGACACTGATGTTAATGGCAAGACCTGGCTCACAGCTCATTAGTAAGTGAAAGTTGGCGACCTCTTCTTAGTATTTGCCCAAGCAACCAGTGACTCCACTTTGTGATTTTACGTGGCCTACCACTTCATGGCTGAGTGGCTGTCATTCCCAGTCACTTCCACTTTTTCATGCTACCATTAACAGTCTGCTTGTGTAGGTGCTTAACTTTCTGTATCTGAAATCTTTAACTATGGAAGCGATTAGAACACCTGAATTCAATGATTTGGGTGGGTGAGTGAATACTTTTGGCAATATGTTGTATTTTGAGTGACAGATGATGTTTTCTAAACTTGCAGATCAACAAAAACTGAATAGATATTTTTTGTATACAACAGTGCAAACAGATAGAGTCCAAAAACATGAACAGAGTTTTTTCACAGGTTCCTATGCAGTTATGTGAAAAACTAAGTACACCCCTTGAGGTTTTAGCAGCAATTACTTAAAGTAATCATTTTCTTTATGACTTTATTAGTCTGTGGGGGATTTTTGGCAGAGTGGATTTTGGAACCATTTTTTGTAGGAGAATTTTGGAAGAGTGCACTCTTCTTTGCAACATTGTTTCAGTTTATTGTGGTTTGCAGGCACTTGTCTATGCACAGTCTCATAGGGGGGTGAAGGGTCATTGCAACACCTTGATTCCTTTGTTTTTCGGACAGTCTATTGTGGATTTGCTTGTGCGCTTCAGCCCATTGTCCTTTTACATGAACTACAGCCAAGTTTTAGATGTCAGAAAATGGCCCCAGATTTGACTCTAGAATACTGTGGTAATAGAAAGAGTTTGTGGTCAGACCAAAAACTGCAAGGTTTTCAGTGTTTACTTATTTTTTTTTTTTTGAAAAGCAAGTTATTGTAAGTTATTGTTTGTTCAGTCTCAGACTTTGATTCACGTTCTGTGAAGAACATATAATCTAACTCATGTTTAATGATGTCACACTGTACCCCCCCTACACATTTACATTACACGTTTTTTCCATCCATATCTTGGTTATTGATTTTTCTTTTTTGTCATAAAAAATGAATAGCTTTTAGTCATAAATGCGCTCTAACCGAAGTAAATACCAAATATAAACCAAGGGTGGGGGAATCAATACAGCATAGTACTGAACGTCTTGTGGAAACTTTATTTTTCTCATGAAATTATGCTCAGTACAGGAAAGCTTTACTGATACTTGGTAAAATGATCTTCAAAGCCCTATGTGTTAACATATGCAAGGAATTTGCATATTTTACTGAAAAAAGTGGGTGCAACAAGTAATATAGACAAACTTTCGATGAATAGACAATACACAATGCATAGCTTTACAAAGATGAAGTGAAACAATATATATATAAAAAAATCAAATACATCTGTTAGCTATGTTACACCCCACCCTAAGCAAAGGTGGTTTGATAAACTAGAGTCCAGAACAGCTGGCAGTTTCCATATCTACCTAAGTAAAAGCAAACAGTTCTGCCGATATTTTATCTATATATGCTTGAAATTAGACAGCGGTTGCTGTCATTTATTAGATTTTTAATCGTTGTTGATCTCATGTCAGTTTTGTACAAAAAGAATCAGGTTCAGGTATGTATTCTGCTGAAAAGAGAATTCAAATCATTACTGCTACCATTAACCAGAGAGAAAATTAAAGAAAAAAATGTGGGTTGCAAGAACTATTTACTAACGGCTGCACCAGCAATAGACACAGACAGAAGCAGGAAAGCCAGGCTGCAGGAAAGGGACGGAGATCTGAAGAAGTTCCCAATTTATCATTCACTACGACTGCCAAAAGTTCATAAACAAAAAGTGCATATTTCAAAATATGAACCAAATATGTAGAATAGTAGATTTAAAATTACAAAGGAATAAATGGTTAAGATTGCGTTTAATAAATGATATAGCCGCTGGTGAGGAAAGTAAGTTGTTTCAAAGGACTTCATAAATTTGGATTTGTTTATTCAAGATGTGGACATAACTGCACAGCAGGCTATCTCTGACTGAGTATTGTTGTTTAATGAGAAGGAATGAAATAAGCATATATAGCTCTCATGAAACAGCATCAAATCTAAATCATTTGTATTTGTGCTACAGCCACATATGAGACACTATTACTATGTTGTAAATAGTGCAAATATAGTATAGTCAGACAAAAGCCTGCTGTACTGTGATCACATGCAGACTAAGTTGGACAACAGTTCCAGTTTTTCGGAAGAAAGAATGTGATTTTTGACATTTCTTACATTAATTTGTTTCCTAAGTTTGGCTAAGTGTAGGTGTTTGAGTGTATACCACAGCCTAGTCTGTGTAGAATCTCAGTCATCCAGCTCATGGTAGTCTGAGCATGTGAAATGAAAAACCTGCATTTCTTTTCAGTTTATAAAGATGTTTCACCTCTCATCCAAAAGGTTTCTTCAGTTTTGCACAAAGAAGTACACTTGCTGTCATTTCAGCTGCTTAAAACCACAAACTGGGCCCTATTGAAATTTTTGTAGACCAGAAAATGCTTGCATTTGACTACAAGAGCCTTCTCATCTCTGTTATTATCCTTCAGAAAATTCATAGTACCTGTGTCCATGATCTTCTTCTGTACAGGTCCTGATGACAAATGGCAAAGTGCATCTCTCATTCTTGTTAACCAAGTGGCTAGTGCTCTTAATGAGAACTATTAAAGGTAAAGTGTCATTACTGGAGTACTGTGTCTATTCATTACAGCCATCAATGTCTATTGATGTCTTTCTTCATCTAATCATAGAACTTGTCTGTGAGCACTTGTCTTCATCTATAACCTCTGCCTCACATAACGCCAGATTAATGTCAAATGACTTCCTTTTTCCTGCATTTAGTTTTGCGAGCACTGTATCCCGGTGCTCGCAAAACATGACTGTTAGACAAGCTAGACAGATGGAAAGATACTCATGTTAATAACCTGAGATGGTTTACATCAAGTTCTGATACAACTTTGTCTTGAAAGTTCTGTCGCTAAAGCCTCTAAGGTCAACTGAGAAAAGAGGTAGTTAGAACTCAAAGGGTTAATACAACTATACACATGCTCTGTGTGCCGTTATGGGTGCATGTCTGATGCAGGGGCGTTAACACCTTTCTCATATCACCACTCTGAAGACCGATGAGCGTTGTCAACAGGTTTACTGACATTCAAAAGGGTAAAACTAAAAACAAGACAAAAAATACAGTTATGATATACATATGTGCAGCATAATATGCATTTATATACCACACTGCTACTACACAACATAAGTCACATGTCTAATTATGTGAACTTGTATTATTGATGCTATCCAGACAACCTCCAAAATCGCGGGTAACTAGCTTAACAAAAGGACTAGCTTTACAGCCAAATACTGCATTAGCGGACAACATATTGTACAAAACAAAGTTGCAACTTATACTTTAAGTACATACCGGCGATACAACCATAAACCGAAGATGTGGACAGTATTTTTTCCAACAGGACATAAACTGTGTGCCGATATGTTTCCCTTCTTCTTGCTCACTTGCTTTGCTTGACTGAGCGGACTTCCTGTTCAATAAAGATATTTTTTCAAAATAAAGCCGTTTCTAAAGTGCATTACTTGGAGCAACCACAGAGGGCGCTGTAAACACAATGAATAACAACTGACTGAGAATGATATTTTAGTGATACAACATTTTACAACTTTTAGTGATAACAGAACACTCTGTATGCTCATATTGAGTGTGAATACACACAGTAGCCAGACCACTGAAAACACAGAAATGCTAAATGATGAAATGAGCATCTTATAGCAAAGTAAGTGTGTATAGCAATGCAATGTTCTCTTGGAAAACTTGGTAGTGGCATTCATGTGAATGTTACCTTGACAATACCACTTATGTAAAGATTTCTTGCAAACAGAGCACACTAAAGAAGTCACTTGGATGAGTGACGAAACATTTCTCCAACTAAAAACACTATGCCCAGATGAACAGAATCAACTTTTTGGGAAAGCACACCACACCATAGCAACACTCATGTTGTCAGTAGCAGCTTGGCTTCATCAGTATCCCCCAATCAGTCAAATCAAACATCCACATAGGCACCAAACTGCAACATGCAAGACAAAAAAAACTCCACTGCCAACCTGGTGCCATATACTGCTTGTATGATAAACCACAGAGCACAGGAAGGACCTACGCAATATTAGGCAAGTGGTTTTAATGTTGTTGCAGAACTAGTTTATATAAATAAAACCATTTTCCAAGACATGCTTTAAGCCTAGACCAGCAGAAACATGTATGGCATTATGTCCATCTATTCATCCATCCATTTTCTTAAATGAAACTCAGGTCACAGTGGAGCTGGAAGGGTTCCAGCTATATCTTCAACCATTTTAGATAGCAAGGCGATTGCACAGATCAACTGGTAGGAGATGACCTGTCTCCAAACAATCACAATGCGAGGAGAATCCTTAGAGAGATTGGTGAAGGTTTGCTCTCTCTCTCTCTCTCTCTCTCTCTCTCTCTCTCTCTATACATATATATATATATATATACATATATATAAGGTCTGCATTTCTGATTCCAAGGGGTATTCCCCAGTGCAGAAATGTTTGTACGGCTGTGTTGAGGATACTTGCATAGCTCTAACTGTCTACCTGTGCATGCCCCTTTATAAACTCGACAAAATACTTCCCTGAGAACCCTTGCAGGTCAAGTGCAATTTGTCAGCCACACCCCTTA
Organism: Pelmatolapia mariae; assembly: GCF_036321145.2. NCBI lineage: Eukaryota > Metazoa > Chordata > Actinopteri > Cichliformes > Cichlidae > Pelmatolapia > Pelmatolapia mariae. Next base: position 36,325,215 of record NC_086227.1, on the reverse strand, counting down.
ACAGCAGTTCTCCTCAATATGCTTGCTCTTGGTAATTTGGCTGGTTACTACTTCATTGGCCAGGAAAAGAATAGGCCCCAAGAGATCTGCTAATTTTTAAGGGCTTGAGTGACTGGTAACAACCATGCAAGGCACAAACTATTACTTTTAGTGTTACACAAAGAGTTAGATTCTTCAGCTGTAGTTCTCCACTCATACATGGGAAACTAGAGGAAGAACCCCAAACCTTCTTTTATATCCTTTTCATGGGCCCATGCCATACTCTGTCCCTCTCTTAAGTAAGTGGAAGATATAGCCTACTTCCTATGAGGAGGTTACTATGCCAGTGCCCACTCCTATATGTTGTTAATTAATTAAATCAGATTTTTCTATGAAGGTATGATTAAATTTGAAATTACTCAGTAATCAATGTATATTTATGAGTACAACATTAATTTTTCTGATTAATAACCTAAAAAAAATACTTACTATACCTTTAAAAAAAGAAAAATAAATAAGTAGCATGTTCTTGAACACCACAGGCTTTTTATGGTTGTTTTCAATGTTCTTTTCTGTGTAATCATAGTTCATTTCATTTATGTTAATCTGTTTGGCAAGGACCTTGGGCAAGATTTAGAAACCATAAAAGTGTGGCACTGTCATGAGTAACACATCTGTGCTGTTTCACCCTGAATAATGATGAATACTAATGACTTCAGAGACTAATGTCTTTTTATTTTGGCTAATGTAATGATATGGTGCCGTCAAAAAGTGATTCACAATGCTGCATGGACCATACGGCAGCAACAGTATATTAGGAGCCCCTCAAGAGAAAATAAACTTATTGCCTTTGTTCACAGTAAAATATAAAACACGGTGACCTCATTAGTGATTTCATAGAATGCAACGAAGCCACTGAGTTATTTGTTATTAAGATGGCTAAAATGAATTGCAGGTCATTGTCTGTTAAAGAATAAATATTTACAACTTAAAAATAAAATCCCAGTTTAATCTGGACTTTCCAACAGTTGTATAGTGGCAAATGATAGGTAGTATAGTGGAAAACAGCTATGTACTACTGATTGAATTACCTTGCGATTTTAATGATTTATAAAGTTGCAGTATGAGCAGGCTGTGGGATGATGTGGAGTTAGTTTATTTGCATTAGTAGAGATAAAAGTTGAGCCTCCTCCTTACACATTTCATTACCCCCTCCAGTAGGCGCAGTATATATAGATATGTGACTATTAAGGCAATCTATCAGTCATTTCAGATGCTTTGGATTCTTGTTGTCTACTGCTTTTCAACCTTGGATGCTCATTTGTCCCTCCATCCCCTCGGCGTCCTATTACATGCATCCTCTAATGAAGCAGGAATGGAATCACTGTTTGCTATATCAGCAGGGGTCTGAGGACTGTCCTGCATAATTGGGAAGTAAGTGGAATAGATATGTGAATATGAATAAATAAGCCCAATGTAATTAATGAGGACCAATGATTCGACCGGTGATAATTAAATCTGCCGTGTTTTTCAATTTGCATGATTAAGATGTTAGTTAACGTTATGTTGTACCCACACGTTACAGGTTGTTCATTCTCAAAATGTCAACATATCAGAATTCTCAGCACTGCACTTAATTATCTTCAGGAGCTTTAAAACTATCAGCTAAATCAATTAACTTTAATCTGTAACCAATTAATGTGTGACTTTTAGGAATGCTAATGTGCCACATGTTGTACTTACAGTATATATCGGTCTGCTCAAGCACATACATCGCCAACAAATCTTTCAGTGACTTGAAGCGTGGGGGACTGGTTGCTTACTGCTCACTGAGTGTTTAAGCAAGAGCCGTATTTTTTCAGATTTTTTTCTCATACTCGAATTTAAGTTGGATTTTTATGCTGTGTTTTATGATTCAAAAGAGGTCAGAAGTGATTTGCATATTTTGACATTTTAAACAATTCACAGTAGCTCTAAAAAGGATTTTAAAAAACTGCCTGAAATGAGCCAGAGTGGTTTTGAAGGAGCCGAATGGAAGGAACCAGCCTGAGTACTCAATTGTGCTGTTAATATCATACTGTCAAATGGAGAGGGCAGCACTTGACAATGAAGAACAATGAGTATTTCCAAGCCTTTCATGTCTACCCGCCACATGCCTATTGAGTAGAGCTCTTTTACTGATATGCTATTTTAATGTTCCATTGACCAAGACAGCAAGAGAAGGTGAAGGGGAGGAAGAAGAGGAAGAAATAAAGGAGAAGAAAATGTTGTCACTTTTAATGCAGAGTTCTTCCACCCACTGCCATTTTGCAGACCAGCCCAGCTTCCAGAGTGCATTGTAACACACTCATATCCCCCTTGTAACCCTTCTATTGGCCTACAGGTTGTGTAAATAGCACAAAGATTAGCTAGACAAGTTTGTGACTGAAGGAAAACCATGGTACTTTTGATCTTTCAATCATTTGGGAAATCCTGGGAGGAGAGTGATTAAGCACTGGTCCCAATAGTCCCACTTCCTTTAAAGGTTTTTTTTTTTTTTTTTTTACAGTAAAATAGTACCATGTCTTTTTTCACTGTTCACAAACTGAACATGACCATTGCAGTGTTGATACCTTAGTAACTGAAGTGACAGTGACTTACAGGGTTCACTTTTTCTGCCTTTAAACTTTATTTATATAAGAACTACAAAAAAATGACCTAATCTGATAATCAGTTAATAGTAGGAATAATTTTCTAAGCTAAATGCCTTAAATTGTTTCACTCTAGTTTCTGTATTGTGTGGATTTACTGCCTTTCTCTGTTGTATATAGTTAAAATGAAAATCACACATACACAAACTCCTAGACCCACACAGGTACACACGCACATTTCCAGATGTACATTTTTGGTACAGTATATAAGTACAAAAACAGAGTTTATACAGTGCTAATAAGTTTGAAAGTACATTTATTTGAGTGTCTTCATAAGTTTATTTTAAGATACACACATTTTTGAAAACTGCAGCAAAAACAAAAATAGATATTATTGTGCACAATTTGCAAAGAAAACAGCATGTGCAACAAAATAAACTATTTTCAAAAGTGTAATCAAAGTTCTAAGTGTCCCAGGAACTATATAGAAAGGCACAAAGTCAAACATGGCTTTCAATAGCACCAGTGGAGCTTTGAAAGGCCCCAGAGAAAACTACATTTCCAGCGAAAATGGCATCACTTCTGGTTTCCGCAGGTAATGGCGCACATTAAACCATGTGATAGTTTGTGTTGATAAGGTGATGAAATTTATTCCAACACAGGAAGTCCTATGAAATTGAATGCATGATATATAAGTAAAACTCCTCCCTTTTCATATGCAAAAAGAATTATTGCTCTAACTTATTTGGTTGCTATTCTACTGGGAATTTAAAAATATATGCAAATGGGATTGTGGGGGCTCCCTTCAACTTTTAAGGGTTAAGCAAGCTTTCTTTAAGTAGTTTCTTTTAGTAGTCTTCAGGAATAGTCCATGGCCAGGCTTCTTGAAGGTCATTGCAAAGGTCTTCTTTGGCTTCCCTTTGTTCCATTTTTTTCAAGATGATCTCACATTGATTCAGTACTGATGAGGTCCTAGATCTTAGGAGGCCAATCGATAGTTAAAAGTGTTCCATGATTGCTAGGATTTTCTTTTTGCCCCTTTGTTTCCTTTGTTTGTTTGTTTTTATACAGGTGTGTTTTACTGCATTGGCAATGTGTTTTGGATTACAGTAATGCTGAAAAATGAGGCTGTTGTCAGTCAGAGACTTTCCACGTGGTATTGCTTAATGGATTAGAATCAGACTCTACTTTTCTATGTTAATAATTCAATTAATTCCCCAACACTGTTGGCTGAAATGTAGCCACAAACTATGGCAGAGCCTCCACTGTGTTTTATTATTGGTTGTGAGCACTCACTGTTGTACCTCTCTCCTGGCTGCATAGAGAGGAGCTAGAAACGATGTGGAAGGAGAAAACAACAATGGTTACCATGGTAATCAGAGAACTCAGTGCACTGACCCTCAAATTTGATGAGTAGCTCCAACAGACCCCAGAAATGACATCAGATATCTCTATCCAGAAAAACCTAGTCCTAGGGACCGCACAGATATTACAGAGGAACCTCAAGCTCCCAGGCCTCTGGTAGAGGACCCACACTTGAAGGATAAAGAATGCCCACAGAGCAAGTGGGGAAGTGTGTTTGAGTCATCATTGCAAGGCACAACAATAGTGATCAAAGTACTAAGTAAAATGTATGATGATCAGGTGATCAGGATCATATTATTATCAGGACGATTACAATTTTCAAGAGATAACACAGCAGGGAAGATAGAGGTTCACTTAGAAGCTATTAGCAATAACACCAATAAAGTCAAGCAGAGCACAGGAGGGATGTCAAGCTAATGGGCTAGTTTAAAGTTTCTAGTTATCTCAACCTTAGCCCAGTGCTGTTTCAAGGCTCACTGCTTATTAAAATGAGTTCTAGGTGTTGGGTTGGAGACTCTGTGAAATTAGTGGGGGCAGCAAAATTATGCCTACTCGTGAACTCCTAAACAGAGAATACCCTGGAATGACTATCCATAAGTGTGGACAAGCTTGTGCTTTAGATGTCGAACAGTCAAGAAATAGCAGAAGAAAACAAACAACAAACTTTATATATGCTAACAATCCCTGTGGTGATGACTTGTTATGTGGAGTCTCAGACGTGGAAATGTGGCACACGCTGCAACAGCTCTGTGATTAATACTACTGACAAAGCAGTAACTAATGATCGATTGAGGATGCTTGGGTTCCAAAGACCATTTCCCCTTCACTTACTTTGCCTTTTTCAAAGCCATCTGATATTTTGATCACTGGCAGGGGCCATGTCAGTGGAATTAATCACTAATTTAAAGCTGAAACCTTCTAATTTGCACAAAACGCTGCTCACAGAAGGAGATTTTTGAATGATTAGTTAGTTTCAGATTCACCTGATGTCAGTGGAGCTGTTACCCTACCTTTGAAAGAACGTGCAATGAATAACGACAATGCAAGTTTTATGAAAGTGTATATTCTTGTATTAAACATGAATTAGGGCTTGCGCTTTGAAGTTTGACATCTTGTGTTAGGCAGTGTTTATGTGTGTGTGTGTGCGTGTGCGTGTGTGACAGAGAGAGGAAGATTAGACTGCATCTAAGAAATATTAGCTTCAGCTACTGTAATATGCCTTTTGGCTGTTTTATTTACTTTAAGGTTTGGAGTATTTTTCTGTTTTTTAAATGCACAGCCCCTCCCAAGCAGTCATTCTTATACATTTATCCACACATATCTGCTACGCTTCAAGTGTCAGTCGGTGAAATCTTCATTCATATCGAGAAAGAGTAACATAGCTCAAGATTTACAGCCTTATGCATTATGCAGTAGGGGCTTTTAAAAAAGATGATTGGAGAATTCCCATCTGAAATGCAGCTGCAACATCAAAGCATGAGTGGGAGGAAAATTAAATGGTACAAAAAATAAATAATGGTAGACTTGATGTCTTTGCTAATTGGGATGTCTGGCACTTGGGTCAAAAGGGCTCCACCAGGAAAAACCTAAGAGGAACAACTCTCGTGTGTTAAGGTGGTAAGGTGTAACAACTTCTTGTGTTGAAGTGATGGGAACGTGACTTATCATTGCAACAAAGAGAAGGCAAATAAGTGTTCGGTGCTCAGTGGAACGGAGTGAGTTTCACAAAGAGATTCGGGGGAAAAAGACAGCAAGAACGACAGTATACTGACAATCTTTTCCCGCTGCGCTAATGAAGCCCCCCCGTGACTGCTGCCAAGTAGCTATACAAACACTAGAGGGCTCTCTATGTGGACAGCAGCACGGGCCTCTGTTGTCACTCATGCACTTTTCTGCACTCACACACACGCACATTCAGGCATGCAATGATGAGCGTGACCTTTTCACTAACAGTCTTAATAAAGACCTGTTTAACCTTTTCCTTTCTCCTTGTTTTCTAAAACTCTGGGCTTTACGCCCTTTTTATTATTTTCTTTTCTTTTCTTTTTTTTATTTACACAAACTTTAGTTTCGAAAAATGCAAATAAATGTGACCATTGTATTCTGTGTTCTTTGCTTACCATTGCTTTCCATGGTAGCCCCGCAGTGTGTGTGTCCATCTGTTTATTGTTTAATCATATCAAATGGCATTGTAAATGAGCAACTCGGCTTCGTTTCACCGGTCGTCTGGCCTATTTCATTTCATTATTAACTCGGAGAAGCGAAGGCCAACGCATGCGTCACTTACTAAAAAAAAAAAAGAGAGAGTAGAGAAAACACACACACACTGCGATAAGAACCGTTTTACCTGCACACATCTAGATAATACCTACAGCTGCAGCCGGCAATGTGAGACGATAACCTTTGAGCGTCCGTGCCTGGGCAGAGCGGCATGCATTCATTTGTGCGCCTGTTGACCCGACTCCTCATCAACCCAATGAGCGCAGTGGAGGGGAGGCTCTCTTCGCCACCGTGCATCTCTCCTCCATCTCTTCCTCACTTTTCCAGTCGGCCAGCAAGCCTGTAGGAGCTCTTAAATACAACACCAACACTGTCACTCCGCACTGACAAACTGCGGGAAGGATTTCTAGCCGTTTGCCTCTCCGCCTTTGCTTATTTACCCACCGCCTCGAATGAAACGCATTGGAGTTTTTGGCGTTTTAAGGGGAGAAATAATGCAGCAGTGGAAAAGGATGCAAGTCTCACTAGTAAGTACAGCCCACCACCATAATATATAAACCTAACAGGTATTATTGAGGTAAATTGGTGTTTTGTGGAGAGATTGAACAGGACTTCTTATAACCCCCTTCTCCAACGCGTGGCTTCAGCGCATTTTACCGGGCTCGTTTACAGGAGCGAGGTGACTCGGAGCGACAGAGCAAGTCTACAGAGAGCTCAGCAACTTAGGCTACCTCTTTTGTAATTCATGCTTCCGTCACCAGTATAAGCCGGTCGTGTATGTCTGAATGCTTTTTTTCTTTTTTAATTATTATGCACGTTTAATGCGATGACACGGAGTGACTGTCTCCTCAAAGGGTAAAACTTCAGATAGAGAGCAAATTTGGGTAATCGGGATACTGCCTCAGACTATTTTAAAGCCATGAAAGGCGAGTAGTAAGCTCAAACTTTGGGGGTTTATCCTTTCATTTTGCTCGTTGACTAGCAATTAAAATCTCCCTATGTGGGAATTTCCTACCTTGGACAGCTCTTCTTCTTCTTCGCCGCTCTGTTCGCGGCTGAGCTGTCTGGACCGGCTGCTTTCTGGCGGGGAGCTGTTCTGTCTCCGTGGTGCTGAAATCGCTTGCTCTGTCACGCACCACAGTGACTTAAAATGCCGAAGAAATGATGTCAGTGATTTAATGTGACTGACTCGGAGAGAAGATTTTTAAGTTGGCTACAATTTGGTATTTTACCAGTTTCTCTTACTCTCTCATCTGTATGCAATTCCGTTTTTCTTCTTCTTCTTCTTTAATCTTTTTTTTCTTAACCTGGTCCTGGATCTCTTAGTCTCCGGGTCGGTGTCACAGTAATTCGGATCTCTTCACACTTTGTTATAGTGCAGCTTCAGGTGGAATTCATCGTTACTGTCCTTCGGAATGCGACGCTGTAATCACACAGCCTATGACCACAGTGACATTCGGTGTATAGTAAAAGTTACCAAAACTAAGACTGACACCGCGCTGAAAGTAAGCCGTTCTGTGCTCCGGTAGCATCTCCACCTCCATCAGTTTTAGCTGAGGACAACTCAAAGCCAACCCTTTGTACCTGTGCCTGTTTTACCCTCTGATTTTGCATTCAGCTGAACACTGCCCGTCAGACTGAGCGAAGCATTTAAAGAGCCGAAACTGTTCTTGATTGAAGGGCAAAATTTACATTACTCACTTCTTCTATCATGTGTTCCGGTAACATCAGTCTGTTGTATCCAATTTTGTGTGTTTGTGTTTCTGTGTTTACGGAAACAACTTTATGTTCACGCTTATCAGAAAACAGCAGTTCAAGTGTAATATTACATATTTGTTTCAGTGAGTAAACATGGCTTTAAATACCTCAGCAATTATTTCATCTGGATTACTTGGATATCAGTGAGCTGCAGTGCTGTTGACATGGCTCACCTGCTGCCAGCTTCTCTATTTAAACCTGGTGCTATTGCATGCATGCACGCACCAATATCTAAGGAATATGACTGCAGGTTTTAACAATGCTTAACCCGAAATGTATTGTCAAAACATTAATCACAAGGAACGTGTAATTTCTCAAAATCTATCAGGATAATCCCCAGAACAACAGATTAAAGCAAAGCAATCTGATATTTCAGGATGAATAGCCTCAGAGTGGAGACACAGCCATTTGTTCTGTTGTAGCAGAATAATATGAAAACAAGATTGGAGCAAAGGGTCAGGCTGCTACAGATAGATCATTTGTAAAGATGAAGTGACATCCAGACTTCTTATCCTAAAATGAGAATTCATTTTCTTTTTAAAAACATCTTTGTTGTATCATTTTGCTACTCTAGAAACATTTTTACTTGCCTCTCATGCTATCTGTGTCATCTGATTTCTTCAATTGTTAATTTGACTCTGTTTTTTAGTTTGCTTTTGTTTTGTTTTTTTCTGCCTCTCTCTGTCTTCATCATCTTCTGACAGCTCCCCACAAAACCAAGGGACAACTAACAAACTGTGATTTCTTCGTTGCAGGTCCCCCCCTCGGAATAATGCCAAATGGATGCTGTGCTAAGAGAGTCACCCCCTCACCAAATGCTATGGAGGTATGCCAAGGTGTGCAAGTGACCTTTACCACACCATGAATGCAAGCACTGCTGTTAAAGGAGGACACAAGTAACCTTTTCTTGTTATCTAAGAAGGAGCGGTTGATCTGAAGAGAGGAGGGGACAAACAACGCTGAGAGAAGAATCCCGTAAAACAAACAAACAAATAAACAAACAAAACACACAGCGACAGGATGCCAAAGCGGTCTGAGGAGATGCTCATGGATCTGTGGCTGTCCTTGCTGCTGGTGTGGATTACTTGTGTTCTGTCCGTGTCTATGACTCCTATCATAGGCCAGTCCAAAAGTACACAAACTGGTGGGTCCGCAGTGGTGGCGAGCGGTGTTGGCGAAGGACAAAGATTACTAAGCCGCGCCAAGAGAGGATGGGTTTGGAATCAAATGTTTGTGCTGGAGGAATTTTCTGGACCAGATCCAATTCTAGTTGGCAGGGTGAGTGCTGTGATTGTCAGCATTATATTAAGCTCGCTTATCGTGTGGAAACATTAATTCGGCCATTTGAATGCTCCCTCCATTTTTTTGTTCTTCCCATGGGCAGTGGGAGGGTTGTGGTTGTCAAGGGGAAACAGAGATATGGGGACGAGAGAGGAAGGCAGCGAGAGAGGGTCAGAAAATGCTTATGGAAATAATTAAGCTCCCATCAAATAATGGTGGCACATTTCTTGCTTTTACATTTGGATGTTCTTGCAATCCAAGTTAGTCAGAAACAGAGAAACAAACACAACTGTTAGTTCTTAACCTTTACTTTTTTTGCAAAAAGTAAAGGTACACGATGAGGCCGCAGTCCCTGATTTTTTTCTTTCTTATTTTAAAATGTTAGTATTGTATTTTGTCATGTAAATGCATTCTTTAGACACAGTTTATAGCATCGATAAAATCCTTTGAAATAATAGGTCTATTTTAGCACTGGTTACATTTTCCATTGTGGCTGTGTAATGGACAGAATTGCAGGCTAATCCTGCAGCTAAAGGCCACCTGCTCCCTGGCCTGTGTGGAAGTGTCAGGCAGGTTTCAGGGGAGGGGAAGGCTGCTGGCCAGCCCGGCCAAAGCAGCTTGTTCACAGCTCATTGCTGGGATTCACCTGGGGAGAGTAAGGCTGGCAGCCACGCTCACATCCCTCCCTCATAATATCACCCAGCCACTCTGGCATGGGCAGGGATTCAGGCCATCAAGCATAATATTTGATCTTGTTCAGTCGTCGTTTTTGCAAACAGTTTATCACAGCTAATATTTGATAATTGGTTAGTATGTCTTTTTTGTTTGTGACTTTTTGCCGTTGCAGTGAGTTTAATTCTTTTTTTCACTCCCTCTGTTATAACTGATGGCTGGACTGATGCAAAAAAGTTGTTTCTATTTTTTTGTTTAAAAAAAAACAAAACAAAAAAAAAAACAAGGCAAGTGCATCATTTTATTCTCACTTTCCGTCTTTTTTTGTTCTTTGTTTATGCTGAGCGTAGTCATATGGCTGCATCAATTAAACATTTACCACCATGCGGGATTTGCACCTGTGTTTTCTAAATACCATGCTAACACAAAAATGCTGTTAAGTGATGCATTAATTTTTCAAGCGTATCAATTAGGCAGCCACTGCTGAATTTAACAATGGCTGCTCAGAATTCTGAAACAAACAAACAGTCACCGGAACCACATTTTCCATTCTTGAGCCTGGATTTCACAGGCTAGATGTTCAGTAGCTCACAGCTGCAATTGAACATTTCACACATCATCACCCAGACAGTTATATATCCACAGATATTTAGCCACATAAAAAAAGTTTCTAAAAACAGAATAAAGTCAGCACCCTTTAATAAAGATAAATATGTGGATAACACGGTTGTGATTTCAGTTCCAAGCTTACACACACTTTTGCTTTGAATACTGTCCTGTGTGCCCCTGGCCAGAGTGTCAAATGTTCTGCACATTGTCAGCAGAGAATTGGTGGCACAAAATCAAGTTATGTTCTCGGTCATGAAGGATGTGTTCTCTCAAGGCCTCAGTTAATGCTTTGCAAAGTTGACTGTAGGATAGGTTAGTCATAGATATAAGCATCTTCCTGTTGAAGGACAGTGCAAGGATTGGGGTAGGGTTGGGGGGCAGCTCTGGGCAGAGAAAAAGGCAGCTAGCCTTTTTTTTTGCAAAGCGATGATGATGGGTAGCGTTCACTGCAAGGTTAAGTGCTCATGAGTATGCCTGGCAGAGCTAAGATAAGTCCTGTGTTAGACCAAGATGGCACTGCATCCCTTTAAGACTATAAATCTCTCTTCCTTTCAGTCCCTCTGTCTCCTTTTCTTCCCCTTTCCCAGTGTTTCTCGTGCTTAATTAAAAAATGAATCAAATGGGTGGGAGGTGTGATTCAAATGGGTCACAAAGCTCTCTGTGTATTTTGCACAATTTTCTCTGCTGTGTGAGGCCGTGTGCAGTTGTGGGATGGTTGTCAGGGAAGTCCAGGCCAAGACTGGACTCTTTCCATCCTATAGCTTTTTTTTTTTTTGCTGGTGCACTCTGATGACTATACAAATACTGGTAACAAGAGTAAGAGATTGTATTTGAGAGAAATTGTGCCATTGATTTTTAACTGTGTGTCAGCCACGGTGCTCTCTCCCAGCAGAGACTATTAGCATAAATGCAGGAAAGGAGGGGGAGGACAGGGAGGTGTGGAAGAGTGAGAAGGACGGCCATAAGGCGTGACAGCCCCCTTCCCTTTTGGTGTTCTTCTTCAGCGCATCGTTTCTCGACATTGTGATTCACTGAGCGGTGTGCTCGTCAACCCCCGTCAGTCCTGCTTGTGTCGCGGAGGCAGACATGCAGTACCTGTTAAAGTGAAGTCGGGGAGACAGCTGTGAAAGCGTGTTGCTGTAGCTTAAAACGAACAGCGTTGGAAGGGATTTTAGGATTACTCATCATCAGCTAGGATGGTTCAGAAATATCCCATCATTAAGAACAGAGAGCTAGTTCATATGGACACATGTTTGCTCATCGATGGCAATGAGTGGGAGATACCAATACCACTTGAGCGAGTAAAGACTCTTATGGAGACCACTGGAAACCAGGCAGAGGGTAATTTTAGGCAAAGCAGCTCTCGATTTACCATTGCATTATCACAATGGTGAAAAATAGCTTTTATTTTAGTATAAAAAAGAGTTTTGTAGTCGAATTTAGGACTTTTTTTTCTGCGTTTCTGTACAATGCCTGGCAAGGCATTAGCCATGTTTACCAACCATTTTGCATCTTTAATCAGAGCAATTTCAATTATTCAAACATACAACAAAGAAACTCAATTACACCAGGCCATTAAAGGCAAAACATTGCCTTAGAACAGAAGACAAACACTGAACAAATTGCTGTGTTTGCACCAAAGAGATATCAGAATGTGTTTTCTTTGTAGTGCAAGGCAGATTGATGGCAGTTTATGAAGGAAAATCTCACAGTCTCAGATTTAACTCTTAGCTTTACTTCCAGGCAATCATTTAGCATATGGTGTGTTAGTATTGCTAATGATGGATTCCAGGGTTGAGTTGTACTCAAAATGTGTTAAACTGAGTGATCCTTCATCCTATTGTCTAGCACTTTTATTCACCACAGGACTGAATGCGTTTTGTGTTTTTTTCACAAAGAGAATAATGGACCATTAATATTCATCAATTCAGGTGAAACTATAAGATTGCAAAGAGTGACAGTGATGCAGAAAGAAAAATCTGGCTTTGATTACCGATTCAGCAAAGACAACAGATGAATCTCTACAAAAAAAAGAAGAAAAGAAAATGCTTTGTCTTTCTTCACATAGGTTCTTGGGGAAGAAAATGCAAGCTTTATTCTTCCAAACAAGCTGTTTGACAGAACTCCCAACGAGAAGAGCCAGAACACTATCAGATCGGTGGTGTAATATAAGTCTGCTGGGTGTTTTGCTGGAAGCAAAGGTGATATTCTGTAGCTCTGTTCCCCCCTAAAATTGAAGACCTTTTTTCTTGTACCGACTTGTGTGAAATGGTTCAATCTTCCGTTCTTGTTTTCCCCTTCAGATGTACGTTCAGGTGAAACTGATAAAAGATCACAGCTTGAACCCATCCGTGTGTTCCTTGGAAAAATATGTGTCCCTAGTATGTGTTTATTTATTTATTGAATTTTGTATTTGAAAAGGTAAAATTCCCATCACTTCACATGATATCAGAAGAGAATGTTTTTTTTTTCAGTCTGTTTACTGTCTCAGTCTGGACCTGAATAGATTACGATTAGCTAGCACAGTTTTTCAAATTCGGTTCAGATCTTTTTGTTACTTTCTGTGCTTTGGACTGCTAGTACAAGATGTGGGACATCACTCTATAAATACTGATGCAAGCTACTTTTGCTCAGCTGGATTGCCTCTCTCAGTCTCTGTCCCCCACTTCTACCTCCACCTCTTTCTCCTTCTTTCTCTCTGTGAAGGGGTGATTATGGAGAGAGTGGCTCTTGAGCCCAAGTAAGCTTGCCTCCGGGGCTGATGGGGTGTGGTACAATGACATTGTTAAAATTTCTCAGAGTGTTTGGATTTGGCGATGTGAAGCAGTGAGGCAAAGCTAAGGCGAGATTGAGTCCTGAATACAGCTGCCAGAGAAGCCTCAGACTCCCTGGTCCCGCTAAAGGCGCCACTGTTGCCGCTCGAGCAGATCAAAGGTTGAGCTTGCTCCTTGACTCAGTAGTGCCAATTTGGCCTGACGTTAATGAGGATCGCCCACCTTTATCTGAATTTACTCTGGCTCCAACAGTTGAACGGATATCTGGCTATGTCCTTGATTGATGGATGAGGAGTGGGAGTTAATGAGAATATTAGCCGATTTATTGCCAGTGATTGATAGCCATTATGACACATAAATTATAAGCATTGGCTCAGATATAATTAATTCTGAAATATAGCCCAAATTAGACACAGGTTCCAGTGCCATAGTGAGAGGGTTGAATAAAAAAAGCTGTCATCAAATCCAGAAAAGGAAAGCCCATCAATGTTTGTTGGACTTCTTTCCATTCCATTTGGTTTCTCACACCCACAACAGCTCCTGGAATACAGCTCTGTAATCTCTCTTCAGGCAGCACCACACAGATCCATATTGAGCTACAGCTCCTCTGTCTTCCAGCTCTTAGATCTCCATTCCCTCTTCATTTGCAGTTTAGAGAAAAAAGCAACCCCCCTTCCCTTAAAAAACAAACAAACAAACAAACAAACAAACATTAAAAACACTCTAACATATCCCTGTCCACTACTTCCTGCACCTTCCCCTGCCCTGTTACCACACTCTCCTCTTTCCCTGTGTGCCTCACCTGTACAGTACATCACTAATGCCAGCAGGGCCATTATATCAATGGACCATGGTCACATCCCCCCCCCCCTTCCTTTTTTCCAATCTCTCTCTCTGTCTGTCCCTCCCAGTCTGTAATAAAATACTGGGCCCAGTGATGGCTCTGATAGAGCTGTGGGATCACATTAGTGTTGCCCTCGAAGAGCTTGACAGGTTGTCTATGGCTTTGTATTGTCATCCTGGTTCCCATTAACAAGCTGCATATGTGTATGTGCATGCGTGTGTTGTACTCCAGTCCATTCAGGAGTGTTGAGACAGACTAAAATGAGATGAGCGGACACCAGCTTGGATGGAGTATATTTAGACATTAGGGTTATGTGTGCAAGAGTAAATACAGTGTGTCCACGAAGCTTTATAGCCGGTCTATCTTAGCAAACATTTGCTGGGCTTTCACTGTGGTCATATTTCTGAAAGATTTCTCTCTAAACTGCACGATATGTGCTTTGAGCAGAAATTGCAGGTTGAAATCTACAGTGTTTCAAATTTCCAGGTGATCTCATCCTCACTGGCCTGATTACTTTTCCAGTGTACTGACAGTGCTTGTAGCTTAAATGTTATTGCCAAGAATTTTATTTTTACCAGCGTGTCATTTAGTATAAGTATGATATGCCATATTTAAAAATATCACTGATTTCATTTCCCCCTTTATGTGTTTTTAAACACGCACACACATACTCACACACACCTCACAACCAGACTTCCACAGATCACAATTTCCTGCTTCTCCTCTCACATACAGCCACTGCCGGGGAATTACATACAATTACACACTATATTTCCTCCTTGTGTATTTTCTTATGGGAGCTGAAATAATGTTTCAGTTCAGTGTATCATAAGGGGGCACATGATGCACCTCGTCCGCCATCCCTGGAAGCTCTCTTGTGTACATGCATCAGCTGCAATAATAATTTAACAGGAAAGCACATCCATTCACATGGCTTCAGAGTCCCAGAGCAAAATAACAAGCTTGCTGCTATCACTCACATCTGTGGCTCAGCATGATTAAATCCATGTTGTACAGTGAGTAGCTCACGTGGGGGCCACTTTCCTGAGCTTCTGCATCAGTACTAATTCATAACAAATGGTCCCTTTATGGTTTCACCTTGGACTGCATTGCTGCGATTAGCTTGCTCCCATGTCACTGTTTGTCAGTCAACAGTGTCGAACTCTTCCAGCTATAATCCAGAGAAACACTATCCTCTCATTAAGTCAGAATCTTAACTACCCCAGCCCTCTCTTAACTGCCTTCCCTCCCCTCAGCTCTCATCTCCTCCTGCTTCCCTCACTCTCCCTGGCTCACCGGGCTTGGCCTGTGCTGGCTGTGCGGAGGTGGAGCGCTTAGTGGGCTAAATCATCTGGCACTCTGCCTTGAACTTTGCTCTAACTAATTTATAGGAATTAAAGCGGTTCACCTCACAGGCTTGGCTGATGCATTGTTTTGTCTAAATTAGCCATGTTTCTTTTAAAGATGGGCTCAATTTTGCTTTGTTTGATTACATCTTTTTTTTCATCAAGAGTTAAATTTAACGGACCCGAGTTTTGCCTGTGCTGAAAAGTTTGTTGAGCTAAATTAGGCAACAAGTTATCTGAATGACGTTGGACATTCTGCTTACTTATAAATATGGATTGTGTTTTCAAGTCAAATCGCTGGCCAAGCATTAGTAGCAGTAAATGAGGTTACAATTATTCAAATCTGATTTTTCAGATGAACAGATTATGAATATCTGAAACCTGCTAATTGGCCCCTGCCTCTGCCATAGTCTTTTGTGGGCATAAGCCACAGAACCAGCAGTAGTAGCTAAAGATTCTTGCTTCCCGTGCCAGTGTGCTCTTGTGGGCTGGATGTTTGGCTCAACTCCCCAGGAAGCTCTCTCCTATGGATAGATCCCAGCGTATGTGAAATGCTGCAGGCAGCTGCAGGCGGCTTATCCGTGCGCCTCTGCTCCCATGCATGTCCCATCAGCCAAACTGGGACTGCCGGAGTAATCTTGTTAAGAATGGATGTTGTTATTGTGTGACTGGATGTGCATTTGGCTTCGCGGTTAGCTGGGAGCACACGTGGGCTGGAGCAGGAGAGACAATGGGGAGGGAGTTCTGGATCAGTTGGAGGGTGAGTGCCTATTTCTGGCACTTAAAAGATGACAGTCCTCAACATTTTTCCTCTGCTCCCTTACTGGCACGCCTTGGCTTCCCTCCTATTTCTTCACTAGCTAGTGCCTAGCCCCCTCCTCACCTGCCTCATGCAATATAAAAACAAAGTGGCTTTAGTAAACAGTGGGTGTGACATTTACTTGAAGATTGGTGTCTTCACCTATAACGGGTGTTAAAGATGATGATTATCATTACTGCTGAGTTGAAGGCACGGGGTTGCTCACCTCAATCACGGACGTGACAATAAAAGAAAACACACACACATACATAAGGAGAATCGGCGGCTCCATCCTTTGTGCTTGCTTCTGTCTTAATGCAACCACTCCTGACTCGGGTATCTGGGTGCCAACAGACTGTGGCTTTGACCTTTCTCACAAATGAATTATTTTGGTTTAATGATCCTTTCTGCAGAAAGAGCAAAAAGATAGCTGAAATAATAGCCAAGGGAGGCGACAGAGAACGTAAAAGGGCAGCACCCACACACCCGCCATACTTTACTACCCAACCTTACTTGCATTCTACCTGTGAATACACCTGTATCCCTTTAATAATCCTTCTTCCTAGCGTTTGTGTCTCGAAGGTGCATGCGATACATCTAGCCCGTGTCTTATAAATCAACTAACTTCAAGAAAAAAAGTATCTGGGATGTAACAAGCAGGTGGCGATGATGGAAACACATGCGTCTTTGTGTGTGTGAAAGTGACACTTTGGATAGTTCCCCCTCCTCCGATGTTTGATTAAGTCTTCCTTTTTCTGTCAGATCAGAAAAAGGGGTGGGATGTGAAGAGGAAGGGGGGGATGGAGTGTGTGTGTGTGTGTGTGGGGGGGGGGGGGGTTGGTGGCTGCATGAAAAATTCAAAACGTTATAATATAAAATCCAGATGAATCATGAATGCTTAATGGGAATCAGGGCCGAGCATGCAGGATGTTGAAAGTATTCTCAAAGATTCCTGGTGTATGTGTGTCTACTAGTGGCGCATGCACAACGAGGGACACGGCATGTTACGTTGCCTCTCTCAGCTGCTCTCTGCTCTCGATGGCAACAAAATGATGTGCTGAGGGACACTGAATAGAGGATGCCAGAAACATGTGAAAAGCTTTTAGGGGCTATAGGCCGTCTGTTACTGAAGTCTGGCTAATTGCCTTTATCCTAGCGGTAAATGCTTGTTGTTCTGCTTGTGGAGCGGACATGCACCAATGGTCTATCTGATGAAATATTAAAAAATCTTCACCAATGCGTGGTCTTCTCTATTGTGGTTTAATGAAATGCAGAGTTCCAAGAAAAACTGCTGCTATTATGAATAATAGAACATCCAATTAGTGTAACATCATCGTAAATGAGTTTGATGAAAGACTGGACTTGTGTAATGTTGGAGGAGGGTGAACATTTAGTTAAGTTATCAAAGCGTTTAAATGTAGTATCATTGCAGAGGTTGATTACTTATGGCTTAATGGTGATGTCATACATGAATAAACAGGAGTATTTCTTTTGGTTAAAGCTAACAAGGATGATTTCACAGACAAACTGATGTATGAATTCTTTACTTTTGTTTTGTTGTTTGTTTTTTGGTTTTACACAAAAAGGTTGGAACCAGTTTTGTACATAAATGTAGAAACAGCACTGAGAGCCCAAGCACTTAAGTGATATCTGAAAGCCAGAGTTATTTTCTATGGTAAGCTAGTGACTGAAGAATGTTGTGTTACATGAATGTTGACACAAGACTCTCAAGAAGCTCTCAAAAGCCGGTTATCTAATATTGCCCCGAAGGCTGGACTACCAACTGGGTTATTGCCCTCAGCCTCCAGACCCAGAGCCCTGGGTTTAGTCTACTTCATTTATGTTTGTGTAATTTCTTCAACTGCGAATTTGTTACAAATTTGTAACTTTGATGTAGAGTATGAACTATTACATCATCACAGACCTCGCGGCACCACTTGTACAATCTTGTTCAGAGACCTTATTTACTTTATTTAGTAATGAACTCATTTTGTCCTAATGATGTTTCAAATCAAATTGCTTTATTTTTTTCCTGTTTCTGCGATTAACACACAGAAAACATCTCACAAGGTTACATTATTTCTTAATTGATGCATTGTATGGGTCTTGTACTTCTATGATGACATTAATCATTTTTAAAAATGCATTGTTCACTGTGTAAAATTAGTAATAAATGGCCTAATTTACATATTCAAGAAATCTGGCAAATGTTCACAATTTGTGGCATTTTTAATTACTTGAAGTGGATGGATTACTTACCAAGTTGTTTCTTTGTCAGATCAAGAGTGCCAGTTGGTTTCTGGGTAACAGAGAAAAAAGATAAAGTGAAATAATTAGTAGTTTCAGCACAAGCCAACAAGAATCTTTATGCCCTTGGGCACCTTAAGAGGTTAATTCAGCCATAGTTCCTTCTCATTCAGCATCACAGTAATATCATCAAGAAGATTGATTGTTTCACTCACTGCTTGATTAGATTTAGGCATCATGAGATACTTGAGAACAAAAATCATGGTTTTGGTAAATATTCACAATGTCACCCCTGAATGTTAAAAGGGAACTTCTGATTTAATGCCCAAGTGTGAGCATGTGATGAGCTCAAAGTAAGAGCAGCATTGTTTATTCCACATTATGCAAAGTGGGTGTCTTTAATTTTTTGTCCTGTTACCTCAGTCATACTGGCTGTATCAAAGGAGTTGGTGCTTTGATTTCTGCTTCCTGTGGTCTGCATGTCAGAGTCCTCGGATAAGATACATGATAATGAAAGTGCTGCATGTATACAGTAAAAGTATTGTGTGTGTGTGTGTGTGTCCGTGTGTGTGTGTGTGTCCGTGTGTGTGTGTGTGTCAACAGGTGAATATAGCTTGTAGTGTAAAGCAATTTGAGTAATCAGTAAAGCCCTATATAGATGCAGTTATTTTTATTTGTACGTTACCCTGTAATTGAATCCTTACACAGAGGAACAAATGAAGTGCTCAAATGTCAAATAGCAGATGGGACTGAGAATTGGTAACAATTTCAGCCCACTAGCAGGGTTAGCAGACTGTATGGTCAGTGAAACTGAAGCAAAATTAGCTTTACTGGTCACCCACACAGAATTTGTACATATCAAATGACTGAATATTACAAAGCACAACCAACAGTGTATGCACTCTGGAGACTTTGTCTGTAGGCAACAAAAGCATGCTATATTATCTAAATATTATATAAAGTAAAATTAAGGAAGTTAATATTTTATACTGAGTTCTTATTTACATATGACGCTTTAAATATTGGTAATTGTATACCAATGCAGAACCAATATGTCTTACAAACAGCTTGGAGTCATATGGGGCTTGGAGCCTGCCCCAGTACGCATTGGGCAAGAGGTGATAGTTTGGCACTATTACAGGTTGCCAATCCATCACAGTCGAACACACAAACTCTCTCACACACATAACACATTCACACCTACAGGCAATTTAGAATTTCCGGTTCACCCAACATACATCTGTGAGTGGAGCCAAAGTCAAAGATGCATAGCAATTCAACTTCTGATGCTATCTTTTAGAATTACATTTTGGAAATTACAATTTACAACAAAAGAAAACAAAGAAGAAAAGAAAAGTAGAGAAGCTTTTTTTCACATTTGTCATTAATAATTGTATTTGAGTAATGCATTGAACCAAATGCATCCAAAAAATGTAGCACCGTCAATAACATAGTATGCTTTGTGGAAATTCTTTGCAAGTATTGAAGAGTGAGACTAGAAAGTGCAAAGATGCTTTAAAGGTAACAAAAACAAAGAGCTGTGTCTTAAGGGACCCCCCCCCCCCCCCCGAGTCTCCTGAGATGTCTCTCCTCGACACCAAGAAAAAGATCCCTTTGCCAAATGGCACAGTGCCCTTTTATGTTACTTTCTCTGCTTTATCCACGTCACGAAACCGCATTGCTGCTGTTAGCTGATGAAGACAATGAACAGCTGTGGTGAAGCAGCAATATTTTAATGCCTCCACAGATCTTTGAATGGTTTGTCATTGGGGGAAACGACCTGGGCCAACCCCAAAATCATTGTAGCCTCCATCTGGATGGAAGCAGTCACACAGGTCCTCGTTTCTCTCCATCTCAATCTGTGCAGCCCTCTCAGTGTTTACAGAAGCCGGGCCTGCTTGAACCACCACTTGCCAAGATGTGGCATGTTTATCAGCGTCTCTCTCTGCACACAGTTACATGCAGACACATAAACACAGATGCACATGCAAACACAAACACAAACACACATTGTCTATGTGTCTCGTTGAGTGGCCAGATAAGAAAAACATGACATTATCTTTTTGGTGTGCCCGTGTACCAATGCATGCCCACTCACGCAAGCACATTTCTGTCCATGTGTGAACACACTTAATGTGTATACTGTCAAAATGCTAATGCCATATCTGCCTTGATGACCTTCTCTTCTTTGTTGATGCCTGGTGTTTTTATAAATACTGTGCTGATATCCTGGGATGTGTAATTACCGCACTGCAGCAACACACTGCCTCTTTATTAGTTTTCTGACAATGGCCTTCCTCATCACTGCTGAGCACTCTGGGTATGTGTGTGTGTTTTAGTGTGTGACAGGGTATTCTGTTGTCCTGTTTGCACAGCTGAATCCTATAGTACACTAGCAGTTCTCATGCTGCTGCTCTGTGGTTTAAGTGTGTGATGTTGCTTCTATTTATATGTCAGTGTAGCTGAACAATAGTCATGATATCCATAATATCCCATTTCTTATCCAGTTATTCATCTACAGGAGCTTCTTAGAAATTATCTCTGGGGATTCATAAATGGATCATATCCAGTCCAACACACAGATGAAAATAGGATGGAGGGATTTAACTGAGCAGATGTGTGAGTGTGCGGCATTGCTTCAACAAATACCACATCGGATCAAGTTAGGATTCGGATCAGGTTTTATCAACACAAAATGTGTGCTAACATTTACAATGCAAAAATAGAAGTGGGTTTCCTGTCTTTGTTGCATCACTGGTGCGTAGGGAAAATGCGTGTCAAAAAGGTCTATGTGAATACGTAATGGGATCTTGGTCTGCACTGGCTCGGCATTTGTCGATAAGGATCACACTCCCCAGGTTCGACCCAGGGGATTAGGGCAGAGGCCGTTTGATCTTAGCGGTTTTGCATAAAAATCACAAGTCTCCAGAATCCTGTAGAAAAGGAGCTGAGTTAGCTAATTGGGGGGGGGGGGGGGGGGGGGGGGGGGGTGTGTGTGTGTGTGCTGCTACATGCCGGGTTGGACTTCATGTGGTGTCCTCAAGATGCCTTTGACAATGCTGCAATTACAGTAAAGTCAGAGTGCTGTGTTAATGACGCTTTCAAAGTAGAGGAGACTAGGGGGTATTTTGGGTCATGGAGCAATTTATACATTGTAACAATGCTTTTAAATATAGCTAACAAACTCTCTCAATACTGCGGATGTGTAAGCACAAATAACAACTTATCCCAATCAGACAGGAAACTAAACGTATCCATCATCAAATAAAAGCTGTGGTCAGCCGCAGTGTATCAGAGCGTATCCTGCTCTAAAACTGCATTCAGGGTCCCCTGCGTCCACATCGGATCCACATGTGCCTAAGCAGCCAACACAGCAAAAGCAGAGGGGGTGTGCCAGTTACGGAACATAATTGCTACTAATGACCATTAGGAGTTTGGTTTTCATCCTCCGGGGACTGCAGAAAAGGCCTTCCGTCTTATCAGTTGATTAGAAACAAATAGAGGGGGCCGGATCCTGCATATTAAGTAAACAGGGGGCTAAAATGGTGTTACTCTATCAGGAGAAAGCCTAATGGAGTTGCTGGTAGCTCATCCTCTGCTAATGTGTCAGCAAATGGACAGCTACTCAGAAACCCCCGATCCACTTGTCAAATATTGGTAGCAGTTTGGGTTTTTTTTTTCTCCTGCCAGTTGAAACTGTATCTGAAAATAATCAAACAGCAACAAAAAAATCATTCCATCAGCCACGTCTTAGAGTTTAGTTTCCTGCTTCTAACAGTGAAATGCTGTAGACCTTTGCGCTGCTCTGTAGTAAAGACACTTATGTTTTTCCAGCAGCAGTGCTGGTATCCAACTGTCAGCGATGGCAGCAAAGTTGTTTTTTCCTCTCGGAGGATTCATTTGCATTATGCAAATGAACAATTGATATGGATCTTCTCCCCTCCGATGAACATTTTGCACAGCAATTTGCCAAGCAAGTAATTACTTATTGACAGAATTATATTACACAGGAAATTGTTGTATAAAATGGCAAACTCATCTCATTGAAATGGTGGCAAAAATAATAAGAATAACAATAATAAAATTAGAAGTCATCAGTTAAATGGACATGAGTTATGGGGGCTTGCACTCATCACAGCTCTTAGTGCGCTCACTTCACTGCCACCTGTGGTTGCACTCTGGGCTCGTGGCTTTGCATTTTAATTAATTCCAAACATTATTAAGGATACAAATTCACTGTCTCACTCGACTGCACTACGCAATGTAGTTGAGCTGCAGGAATATCAGCAATTATCCATATTGTGATGGAATATTTATGCTGTGTTTGTGTACCCTGCATGTCATATTGTGTTCTACCTACTGATAACACTTTCTTTTTTACTTGTTGTAACATAATAAAACTGGAGAAATGCAAAATATTTGAAAGTGAATAACAACTCTCAGTATGTGCATATGAAAAAGTGAAAATGAGACTTTTCAACTCTTAGTCACACCTACCCCTTTATTTGGCGGGGGGCATTTTCTCCTGTTAAAATATA
The DNA here is from genome assembly GCF_036321145.2 of Pelmatolapia mariae. Lineage (NCBI taxonomy): Eukaryota > Metazoa > Chordata > Actinopteri > Cichliformes > Cichlidae > Pelmatolapia > Pelmatolapia mariae. Next base: position 36,302,153 of record NC_086227.1, on the reverse strand, counting down.
AATCAAAGACTGGCTTCAAAAACTATGAATATGTCCATATACCTGATATTGTTTTTTTAAGGTTAGTGTAATATCAGCTCTGAGGGAACGTCGAAGCATTCATCAACAGACAGCATTTGAACACTGTGACCTTTGATAACCTTGGTTGAAAAAAAAAGCTTCACAAAGCGAGTAAGGAAGGCTCTCTGGTCAGCAGGACAAACTCGGACTTCTTTTTAATCACCTAATTCATAAGGACCATTTATATTTCCTTTTTTCTGTTTCCACCTTTGTTGCAGAAAGAAATTATTTTTCAATGTGCTTGTGTCAGCGCCATTCCAGCTCTAATATCAAGCATCCCGAGAGATTGGCACCTGGAGGAAAACAGAGAGGGAAAAAGAAAAAAAAAAGGGCCAGTGTGCAGCTGCATTTTCTTCCTCAGTAATCGAATCCCTCAAAAGGGGTCCATTTTTCTTCATCTCCCCAGGTCCACAGGACCTTTAAACAGAGCAAGGCACCAAAAGAAGGCGCCATAGAACACAATTATAATTCCAATATAGTCTTGTAAAGAAAATGTAAACAGATAGCCAGGCTGCAAAGCTGCCCCCATTTTCCCAGAAGACTGGTAATAAAGTAGAAAAGATGTAATACTGGAAGAGGCTTTTTACCCCCTGTCCTTTTCTCACTCTAGAAATTGAAAAGTGTGGCTCTCTGCAGTGGTGCTGGTAGAAGAAGGGATGCTCCGAGATTTATGAGAGATTTAAAGGGGAGACAGAGCCAGGGTAGATTTTACCAGAGGCGTTAATGTGGTTTTGCAAATGAACTTTAATGCATGAGTATTGATAAGAATAAATGCTGCTATGCAGCACTAGCAGAATGCTTTTTTCTAGTACAGTAACTGCATGTTTTGTCACAAGCTTAATTTCAGAACCCTCCAGACTCTGACAGGGGACACAAACAAGCCACCATCCCCTCCAGAAATCTGAACAAGAGCAAATTGGTGGCAAATTTTGATTTGTAAGAGTGTACAGCTTTCCTATTGGCAAATCTTGAATTCTCAGAGCGAGACATTTTTATCCCTTCCTATACAGTAGTTTCCCCCACTCGTGAATATTCTGTTTGTTGTGTGATGTCTTGGGGGTAGTGTTTGTTTTATGCCCGGTTTTGTTTTTTCTCCAGTTTATTCTCCAATCATTGGAATGCAGAGAAAAACAGCAATAGGCTACTTATGATAATTTCCTGGCAGCGGTTGCAACTGTTCTAATAATTATTACTGGTACTGGAAGCTGCTGGGGCACACAGCTCAGGGGTTTGTGCGTGTGTGTGCACGTACCAGGGACCAGTGTCTTTGTGTTGGACTCGTTCAGAGCAGTCCTCAAACTTGAAATCATCCATCATTTATACTTCAGTAACAGTCATGTAAGGTCAGGAATGTTCAGTCAGTAAAACAAGCTGGATGCTTAGACAGTGTTGCTGGATTTTCAGCTGTTTTAGGAAAAGTCTATTCTTATTATGCAAAAGAGGTGATGACCGACATCTGCTGCCGCTCTTTGCCATATGGGCTGTTTGGTAAGATCCAGTGACGTGACCTTTAGCATTTCAGTGTGAATCCAGTCTTGTAGAGTTACTCACTTTGCCTGAGAGAAAATAGGCTCCAAGAGTTGTTTAGTGGGATGAATGTGTGGCTATGCAGTTTCCCACCAAGTGTAAATCACAGAGAGAAAGAGAAAGGCATAGATGCTTGTTCTTGTGAGAGTGTGCATGTATGAATATCCATGTACTTTCCTCTGTGTGTGTGCACGCGTGTGTGTGTGTGTGTCTGTGCCGATCTCAGTCCGGGCCAAGAAGCAGTAAGGCCCGGCAGGCTGGGAACGAGTGGAGAAGGGGGGTGTGACAGTTTTGTGTGAGAAGGGGAAATGGCATGGTGCTAGTGAAGCTAGTCATCCGTCTGCTGTGACACCCAGCATGCATGGGAGATGTCCCCAGGACTCGGCAAAGGCAGAGGAAGTGTGGTCTTACAGAAGAGTAGGAAGTGTCATTCTCTCTGTAAGTGTCAATGTCTCTGGTTCGTTGTCTTTCTGTTACACATGGCCACCATATTCCTGATTAAGATTTGCTGTCACATTCTAAATGTCCAGACAAACATTTTTATAACCTGCTGCACCCTGGACTACTCCCCAGGCCTATGAAATACATATCCATGAAATATATCGTCAGCTGTGACACTAAGTCTTATGAATGAAAGGACTGAAGGGTCCAGTTTGCTGCTTATTCTTAGATGTTAGGAACTATCACCACTTTTGCCACACCAGTTTTTTCTTGTTGCGGGGAAATATACATATTTCTTGCTTATTTTATGTCCAAAATTCTGATTTCTGTCTCCCGAGGACCCAACCAATTCTTTTAAGTGTTCTATTTCATTGGATTAAAGAAAATATATTCCACAACAAATTAGCTCTTCATGACATACAAAGTTTAATATATCTCAATTCACATTTTCAGTAAATAGAACTTTTAATGGACTTTTATTTTTAATGATGGCAGCATTTTGAAGGGAGTATTCAATTGCTTGTGAATCCTTGTGAGGCAGTAAACACTACACAAACATGATCATCCTATCTATTGAAGAGTGAAGGATAGCTCACATTGAGAACACTTGTATAGATTAGTTTTTTCAGATGAGAAACATAGGAAAGGAACAGAAGGATGAAGGTCCATGCTGGAAAAGCATTGAGGATGTTGCCCTGTGTATCTGAGGACACTGCTCATAGAAATAAAGGTTTTACACTTGAATGTGCTTTTTTTTTAAGGGGGGGTGTATTTGTATTTGTTTTTTGTTCACTCATACGTCCGTGGGCTTCCAAAACACACTATATATGTATCACTAACAGAACAAATAAGACAACAAAAGATTAGAAGAAAATAGTCTTAGGCCTTAGTACACAGAATAACTCATATGGTCCGTAATAGGTCTTAAAATTAAGTACGACCTAATTTTTACCTTACTCTAAAGCACAATCTCCGATGAACAACACCATATGACATGTTACACTATGCCATTATTTACTTAACAAAAATGATTATCACTTCCATAGAAGGGAAGTGGCAGGTAGGTGCTGATAACCACATGCACTTCATTAACCAATTATCAGAGTGACCGCCTCTAGAAAAGCAGTAGTAGTTTGGAAAGATGGGAAATGATGTCAGCAATGATCTCAAAAAAGCTTCAACTGTTGCTTCTCATCAATCTGGGAAGGGTTATAACACCATTTCCAAGTCCTTCATTCTACAGAGAGATTATTCACAAGTGGAAAATGTTTAGGACAGCTATCAATCTTCCCAGGAGTGGACAACGCAGCAAATTGACCCCATGGTCTGAGCATGCAGAAAACCTCCAAAACACCACAAGAGCTAAATCTCAGGGTCTACAGGCCTCAATTAGCATGTTAAATATTAATGTCCATGATAGTAAAAATAGAAATTAAATGAAGAATAATAGCTTATTTGGAAAAGTTGCCAGGATAAATTCTCTTTTCTCTGAAAAGAACATGGCAGCACAGGTTAGCTTTGCAAAATTGCATCTAAACAAACAAAGACTTTTGATGTTCTTTGGACAGATCAGAGCAGAGTGGTGATGTTTGGCTGTAATGCACAGTGCCATGACATATCAGCACAAACACAAACACCTCATTGCAGCTGTAAGCACAGTGGTGGGGGATGATGATTTGGGCTTGTTTTGTAGCCACAGGACCTTTGCACCTTGCAGTCATTGAGTTGACCATGAACTGCTCTGTGTATCAAAGTATTCTAGAGTCAGATGTGAAACCAAATCAACAACAGAATGACTGAATGAAAAAAGAAAAGAATCGTGGTTTTGCAATGACCCCGTCAAAGTCCAGACCTCAAACTAATTGAAATGCTATGCCAGGAGAGAGAGCTGTGCATAGATTAATACACATAAACTCCAATGAACTGAAGTAATGTAAAGAAGAGTGGGTCAAAGTTCTTTGAAGTGTGACAGGCCGATAAAGTAATACAGAAAATCATTACTTGACGTTACTACTTCTAAAGGTGTTTCTACAGGCTACTAAATCACGAGGTGCATTTACTTTATTTATTTACTTTTAGTTTCTCTTTTTAGACTTTATGTGTGCTTTCTTCTTACCTTCATTGTATATATTTGGAAATCAATACTTGTTTATTTATGCACTTTGCCATTGCAGTCATGGATATAGTTTTTTTTTTTTGCTGAGACAAAAGTCTTTAAAAACCATGAGAGACCAGTGTCAGGTACAAAAAAAATCTTAAAAATAGAAGTCCTGCCTTTAAAAAATACACCAGTACTGGTGGAAAAATGCAGTTGAGGAATTAAAATAATTAATTTTGAAGATTTAAATATATCTGGTATATACATATACACACAAATATTATATATACACAAATATTTAAATAGTAATACTGAATTCACTAGAATCTATCAGAAGAGATACAAGTTGCACTTGTTCTTTCAGTAATGATCTGCTTGGTTCAAGATAAATAATTCTTCTTCTATGAATAATTTTAACTCATTTAATGTTTTTAGAAGAACAACCTATTACCTTCAGTATCACGTTTCTCGCAGGGCTGACCCAGTTGGGAGAGCGAGGAAGACAAAGAGAGACGGTGGGATTGAGAGGGGAGCCAAGGTTGCTGGGATTTTAATGGCTCCTGTCTGCCAAGTGTGGTCATGAGCCTCCAGTGCACAGACAAGTCCTAATCAAAAGTCTCATACCGTGTGAGTGACAGCATCAAAGTGCATCTGCACACTGATGTGAATTCTCCCAACTTTCTGATTTCTTCACAATTAAAGTGTATACACGAATGGAAATGCACGCTGTGATGATTTCTTCCGCCTTATTTTTTTCAACCCTCTCTTTCTATTTCCTCTATCGTATCGTAAACAACTCAAGCGCTTCTCCCGTTTGCCTGCTATGTTTGTGTACATTATTTCCCAACCCTCAGGAGGCCCAGGGGAGGAGATGGAGAATTAAAAAGGGAGAGGAAGAGCTGAGGGGTGAAAATGCAGAAAAGACACGCAGAGAAACGTAGCTGAGAGGAAGACGAAGAGAGGCAGTCAAAGCTAAGAGAATGTGAGAGGGCTGTATTTTCACACCATTACTGTTTGAAGAACATTTTAGCACCCTGAGAAACTACGCTACATCCCAAAAAAAGATGTGCTACTGCATAAAAACATCTTTCTGAAAGACAACAGTGTGACCACAGCAACAACAGTTGACCAACAAACTATAAACAGAGCTTGAATAATTTCCCATCTCAAAGACACGACACAGTAGCTTGTCTTTGTTCAGTGGTGTTCAAATTTTCCTCTGCTATTGCACAGTTTGCCATAAATATTTCAGGTAATACAAGTTCATCTAAAACATTTCTTTGAGTGGTAGGAAGCAAAAACTTCAACAGGATAAAATTTAGTTGTCAGGTTTATAGTTTCTATCTCTATTTCCCAACCTCCCATTAGTGGATTGGCTACTTAAGTGCTGCTTCCTATCAAGGGAACAACAAAACCGCACAAACTAGAACGATGAAAATTACTTTCCTGGCTTCTATTTTTCTCTATGGCAACCGTAACTGGAGTGTATTTCAAATGTAATTGAGTTTGGTTCGTTCACAAAGGCGTAATAGTGTGCTTGTAAAAATCTGCACATTATTTCACTTTTAGATATGCTGCCAAACTTTTTACCCAAGTATATTTGCTTCCTTCCAAAATCCACCTGGGACTCGTTGACACTGTCATGTGGCTGGTTTTGTTTCATACCTGTGTCCTTTAGACCTTTCAGTGCAACCTTAACTCTTCTTCCAAAGTGACTCCAAACCTTCCGGTTGGCTTTGATGTCATTAAATGAAAAGACCTCAGGTAGCAGTGGTTATGCTGGCACTTGCTCACAGCATCACACTTGACAGCAGCCTTTGGGAACACACCAAATTCAATTTCTTTTACTGCCAGCCTAATGACGATGACGACCTCACAGAGTAACTGCAAAGTTAAACTTTTATTTATTACAGACTCTTAGAGATTATCCCTGATGCTGTGACATCCTTTGTTTTTTCATCCACCCGTACTGAAAGTGCAGGTCAATAGGTTTGGCCACCCTGTTTCTGTGTATGTAAGCATTTTTGCCAGCATCTGGAGCGACTAAATGGATATTGGAAGCTGTTGCCGGAGCCGAAAGAATGTTGGACAATGGTTGAGATTGATGAGTGTTTGGGCGCTTTCCCTGTGACCCCACCGCATCTGGCAGGAACAAAGTCAGGCAGGTGTGACAGCCAGCATCCATCTACTAGTCAGCTGTAATAGGGAGGGGGCATTTGTACAGGGACACACACATACAAATACACACAAACTAATATGCACACTACAGGCTGTGTTTTCCACACAGTTTAGCAAGCAAGGATGCACACACTTATGTCTCTGTCTCTCTCACTCACGCACGCACACACGCATAAAAAAAACAGAAAACAAACAAAAAGAAAGAACGGTAAATTGTGCACACATTTATTTAAGCACACATGCACACTCAGAGTGACTCACTGAGGAAAAAAAAAGCCTTCCTGGCAAGCTTCACTGTGCGTCTTTCCAGGAAGGAGTCGTTTTGCAGTGCTGAGTTTCTTCAAATGTCTGCGAGCTCTCATGTCTTATTACGGGAGACAAATGGCATGTCGTACCAACGGCGCATCCCAACTGGTTAGCTCCGGACATGACAACCATCGCAACACATTTCACTTCGCTGTGTGCACTCTTCTGTTGGTTAAACATCTGAAGCAGTCAGACAGAACACATGTTGGGATTCGACATGTAATCACTGAAATATATGCAGCTTATTTGGGGTTTCAGTTAATTAATAGACAGTAGCATGTAGGATATTATTGCTGCTTAAACAGAGGTCTTGAACCCAAGTTGCATTACATAAAATGTGACTGAAATGTACACCATTCAGTTATGGGTTTTTTTTCCTGGAAATAAGGAGGAATAGATCACATTTATTCTGAAGTTCACACAACAGTCATCAATTCTGACATTTTTTTAGTACAATGTACACATTTTTTTAGGTATATACATTTTTGTAATTATTAGAATGATAAGTTCAAAAGGTTATCCTAGTGATAGCAAGTGAAATATAAGTCCATTACAGCTTAAATGACACTATTATTTAGCTGTATGTACACATTTTCCTAATAAGGAAAAGAGCCCCAGTTTGATCCTGGGAGGAGACACGAATCCCGTGAGTGTTGTGTCAGGAAGGGCATCTAGCGTAAAAATCTGCCAAATCACATATGTGGCGCTACCTGCTGTGACAACCCCTCGTGAACAAGGGAGCAGCTGAAAGTAGCTCATTAAGAGTAGAAAATCATTTTGAAAGCGATAGCATTCTCTAATCCTTTGCCTAAAGTCATATTATGCCACTGCAAGAGTTTGGGGGTAGCGCTCACTTATGGATCCTAGTCTATTATACATGTCATGATTTCCCTCAAAAAACGCTAGAAAAAAAGAGTATAGCAGTATAGCAAAATCAAAATTCCTGTCAGTGGTTCTGGTGGGCCAACAGAAATAAATTCAGAAATGATTTACAGATGCAGTCCACAGATAAGGTCCATTATGATTTTCTTTTTACAGAACTTACTCCATGTAATAGAATATAACATTCAGTTTCAGGCTGGCTGTCTTAGCGCACAAAAGCAGAATCAGCTCCCCACCAGCACTAGCAGTAAAACTAGGCATCCGTGTAAAGAGGTTACTTTAATTTTGCTCATAAAACACAACATTATGTAAGCTTTTCTTAATATTGGAATCAAAGTATTATGACTTTCCACCTTTGTTATATTTTCATGATTCAATTAAGACCTGGACAAAACTGACATATCCAATTTTGTAAAGCCTTATGGCAAAAGCAAGAAAGTGTAAATAGAATACAATGAGAAAATAGGTAGAACTATGTGAGACAGTGCTACACTTAGTTAGTGAAACCCCTAACAACCACCTTGGATGCATCGGTTTGCACGTGATGCAGTTATTCTTACAGGCATGACAGTGGGTGCAGTAAATGGAGTATAGAGACTCGTCTAGCATGGGGCCCAGATTTAGTGCGGCGCCACTTCGTTGATAGATATGATTACAGGTGTTCTACAAAATGTTTTCTCCATCTTTTTATTGAAGTTCTGAGACGTAACAATCAAACTATAATCCAGTTCTTCATCTTACCCAATTTAACAGACACAAAAACGCAGCAGGCATGAAACCACAACACACAGTTAATTTCATCCCAGAGGATCCACAGTGTCTGTGACTGGCTGGTGTGAGTTAGTATTCTGCTCACCTTATACCAAGTCTTTCACTGAAGGGGCATGTTTGGAAATCCAAAACTGTGCTCAGTATATAATCACTACTGTCTACCTCAGTTTTTAATTTACATAGTAATTGCAAAATAATTGCAGTATTAATACTATTTTGGTTTGGTGGAGTGTTTACCATGCCACCATATGGCTAAAACCATTAAAACAATTGCTGTGCAGATTTTTTTGTTTTGTCTTTTGAATATATCTAAAAAAAAAAAAGGTCTACATATGAGGTAAAAACATAAATTTAAGCCATCGGAAACACAGTATATACTGATTATATGCTGGAAATAACTCAGTCAGCCCTGTGTGCTGTATAGGGAGAATGGTGACATTTAAGGAGGAAGGCCTGAATGCAGTCATGCTGGTTCCCTTTGCAGTAAAAGCATCTCTCAGCCGGGTGGTCGACGCCACTATTGTTAGAGTGCCTTACTGCGTCAAGCCCCAGGGTACTGGCTCCATTCACCCCCACCTCCTACTTACCCTCCACCACCATCACCGTCACAGCTCCCATCTCTCTGCTGGCATGGAAAATCCCCCATGAGCCTCTTCTCTGATGTAAATCACAGGTAGGGGAAATGTGAGCCTGGCTGATGCACCGGCACTGTGCCGTGAAATCTCTGTTGACATTACCGACGGGCGATTCCAGAAAAAGACACAGTGCGAGAGCAGGAGAGGAGGAAGAGAGTGATAAAGACGGGGAAGGAGCGAAGGAGAGAGAGATGTGAGGAGACGTGAGCATTTCAGAGAGTCACTTTTGACTTTCTTACTTTTTGACTCACTGTCTTGCCCACGTCTCCAAGACGATGGACTGAACTCAGTAGGCTGCGTGCTGTCAACCCCAATCTTGCATTGTGATTTGGCATCTTTAATGATTTTTACCTTACTCTTTATAAGCTGACAGAGAGAAACTGCCATTTTTTTTGGCTCTTAAAAAAGCTTCTTTAATTCAACTGCATCTTACTGTTATAATACCCTTAAGACCTAACCTGCTTTCTTACTTTTTGCTAGGCAACCTTTTAACAGACAAAGATTGATTCTTTTTTTCTTTTTTTTTTCCAGAGATGGTAGCTTTGTTATATGATAGCAAGTAGTAGAAAGATGAGGATAACTTGGAAATGAAGTGAAGGCAACAAGGGAATCAGGGAAATGGGTTATGAGAAGCAATTTTCATGCCCACTCCCATCTTGTGCGCAGCGAAGGGAAGAGTAAATGAATTTTACTTTACTGTATAAAAATATTTAGTTGTACTTCATCGCAAGTGCAGCATTCTAGGAGAGCCTTTGATATAATTTCTCTTTCTAGTTTGTGTTTTTGGCATGTTGCAACTGGAAGCAAAAGTTGCCCCCTTTTAGCCAAAAGATTTTATTATGTAAGTCCTTAGTTGTTTGTTGTGGCCGATGAAGTTCGGGGATTTTGTCCCTGAGCGATGTGGCAATGCACTCGATGGTTGTTCGTGCTAGGTGAGTTAAGGCATAAAAAGAATGTCATTGCAATCTGCCATGTAAGACAACAGAAATGACTCTGTCTCCTTTCTCTTGTCTACTTTTTCTCTGTTCCTTGTGCCTTTGTTCTTCTTTCTCTCCCTCCCTCCCCACTCTATGTCTCTGGGTCTGTGTTCCAGACAGAGTGTGAAACACGTATAGTGGCATCATGACACACAGAAGGAGTGCTTGTTCTTGTAGCAGCCGTCCACTCCAAGGTGATCTGACATCTTAAAGCAATGCTCTGTGCAATTGCACATTCACTCAGACAAGCGTGTTGACATTGCTGCCTAGCCAAAAGACCCCTCCTGTCCTCCCTTACCAATCTGAAGCTGGCTGCCAAGTGCTTCCGCGAAGAGGATGGCTTAATTGTTTCTGCCACAGCCATGCCTCTTCTTCATTTTTCTCTCTTTCCTTCCTAATCCCATGGACGGGAAAATGGAGCTGTTATTTGCATGTCTAATGATACTCGATATCACAGGCCTCTCAAAGGAGAAGGCACAGATGATTATTAATATAGCCAACGAAGCCCTCATTTATACTGCCTTTTGTTCTTAGGTCTGTGCAAATACTGCTTTCCAGTACCTGCATTTTTAAAGCCGTATCCCATAGAGAGATACGCTAGCTTTGAATACGGTAAAACTACAGCTGATAAGTGCAAAGCCTTTTTGTGACTCTATGAGTTTGGACTTTGTGGATCTCTTTGTAAATCTGGCATAGATTACTGATATGAAAAAAAAAAGTCTTAGTCAACATAATGTAGCTGCGATATTGATCCTGCTGGACATGAGATCGATGTTCCTATCCTTAGATGTTTTTTACACATGCATGATATAATTTTTCTTTTTTGGCAACAGTTACTTGAAAAAACCTATTCTGACTTTATGGGAAGATTTTTGGCATTCAAAGAAGATTAGAGTAATTTCTTGCATTTATCATCATTAACAAATAATAAATCCATAGTCTGTGTCTGTTTTAAGAAAGAATAAAGATGAAATGAAATATAGCAGAATTTTGCTCCAAGTCAAAAAGGTGGTTAGCCAAGGCTGTCAGAACCCATTATTCAAACTTACATAAAGATAATGTATTGTATACGGTACCTGCAGGAATTTTCAACACCAGCAATGCATGCCTTTCCAGCAGTGGCAGCTGGCATTGAAACTGGCTAATTTGCAAGACTTCTCAGGTTGAGAACAATGACTTTGACAGCTCGAACAGGCACTGTGGAGCACATCTGCATTTTTCCACAGGAATAAGCCCAAAAGAATGGCTCCGACTCTGCGTGCCTTCCAATTATGGAAATCTGAGTATATCTACATATGCTATACATGAAACACATTTGAAACTATGTTTTCAAAATTATAACTTTGATTATTGCCCATTGCAGGTTTGTCCACTAATTTATCTAACAATTTATGGCTTTATTTATTTCTTTATTTATCAAATATTCATAATCACGCTTATACATTCCTTAATCTGAATATGACTTGCCACCGTTAGGAGAGGTAAGTTTGTTTTAGTGTTTTTGGTTAAAAGATTGTAAGAAAATGTTGAGGTTTTTTTTTTTAAAACCACCTTGTTATTTTAGTTATTTACCTGAAATGATGGATATGCGAACACTGTTACATTTGAACTGTTTCTACAGAGTTAGAAACAATTCTATAGAAATCTTTTTAAATAGTTTACCACATAACATAATTCTATACGAAGGCTATATTTTCAGTTTATACAGATCGCTTTTTCCTGCTTTGCTTTCCAACAATTGAGCTCCAAGATCTCTTCCATAAAACTCACCAGCCGGCATGTGTTGTTTGTGACATTTAACAAGATCACAGGATCACAAGCTTGACAGATGAGTTTATGATACTTATCCACATCAGTACACATTTACTTGGTTGTTAAACGACGAGCAAAAATCAGAAAAAAAGAGAGTGAAAGAGAGAGGGTGGAAGGAAGAAAGAGAGAGGGAGGAAGGGGGAGTAAAATGTTGAAATATGAATTACAAACCCGAGCAGCACCATCTGGACCGAGAAAACACACATCATAGTGGAGAGCCGGCACATTGAATTAGACTTGCTACGGGATCCATCTGCACCTCGTGAAATCAATCTCATTCCTTGATTTGATTAGGTCGGCCACACAGAAGAAAGAGAAAACTGTTGTGGTCCTTGATTAAGCTTGTTTCGTTTAGCACCTCTCCACACCCACCCATTTTCGGCATGCTGTGTATACCGATAAGTTTGTGGCCCACAGGTAGGGTAATGGCAGCAGTCGAGGTTAATGTTAAAAAATCTCCCTCTATTTAACACTCGGCATGTGTGCCGTAGCCCTGTAGCTGAGCTCATTTACACTTTTTCACACACTGTCTCTTTATTGTTCACAATATTTCTTCCTCGTTTTTTGTTTGTTTGCTTTTTTGCAAATCACAGGTTTTTCTCACAAAGGCTTAAATCTGACTGCTGAGCTCTTCAGGGGCCACATGTGGAGCAGCCATGAATTGGACAAATGTGTTATATCAGAAGTCGTGTTGCTTTAATTTACCTTTGTTTTCTGGTTATATCAAGCACACACCAACCAACTAACTGATTGTCCAGTTCTCTCTTGTTCTAACACCAGGATATAATGAGCAGGCGGTAAAAATCTATACTGAAGATTACTTGCATACAACAGGTCTTTCTTGAACTGAGAGCCAATATTGCCGACAGCCTGAATGCATAATGCGCCATTGTTTTTTATTTTCCTGTTTCCCATTCTCATTGTGGTGACACTGTACCCCGCTATGATTAAAATGCATCCTCCAATGTATCAACATTCACAAACAAAAGGCTTTTCATGGGTGGCTTAATCTAATTGTGTTGCCCTCTTTTACTAAAGGTAGCTGCTTTGACTTTGACTTATTCTCCAGAAGCAATAAAGTGCCAGTGGCAGTGAATGGAACACATGTGCCATTGCTCAAAGTGCATGGATAGACATGAAACACATTAGCCCTGATTGACCTTGGTACAGACTGCGCACAAATGCAGTACAAATTGTTGCCTTTTTTGTTTGTCTCATTAATTCATTGTTGTCTGGGAGAAAAACTAAAGCAGAACGAAAGCAAAAGGTGATAGCTTGCTGACAATTCAGTTCTGTGCATGTGTGTGTGGAGGGGGTATAACACTGGGAGACTCTTTACTGATTGTAATTACTGTACCTTTTCTGTGTGGAGTTGGCTTCAATTACAGACCATCACCTTTCCCTGTATATGGGTCGTGACACCATCTCTCTCTCATTGTCTCAATAAAGCAAGAGTGTCAGCAGTAATAATAAATGAAGAGGAAAATATGTGAGGCACTCTTCTCTCTTTTTGGCCTCCGTGAATACTGTGATTGACCTCTGAAAAAAAGCAATATTGATTATTGTTATATGGCAACCAATGGCTACAAATCCCAAAGGAATCAGTTCCTTTGTGTCATGTGCAAAGGAGCAGCAGTAGATAATGGAGCCTTTAAAACAGTTTATCTTGATTGGGGTATGTAAAAAAATCTATATTTGCTCACCACAGAAGTAAAAATGACTGAGTCACATAGCATCTGAACGCATTTACTTAACGCCTTTAAATTTGGCCTCATTTGTGGTATAAAGAATTGAAGAGCTGACAGCATTTCACGTTATGATATTTCTGAATTAAACTTTCTATTTCCAATGCCCCGGCATCACAGAGCTTCACTATATGATTTCCTCCAATAAAGTCTTTTGTGGTTCACACCAGAAGGGAACTTTTCTGTCCAATTTGATAAACCGCTACGTGCCATGAGACAGACTGGAGGGAAAATGTTTCCAAGAATAGCTAAGTGTATCATATATCATGCATCGCACCATCTGTTCCGTACATTCAAAATGTTATTGCAATATTTAGAATTACAGATTATTCATGTAGGTGTAATTAACAGAGTCAAAATCCAACAAATGGGAGGAAGCTACAATTAATTCCAGACATGTTTGAGTAGAATCTATCTGGAGTAACTATTTAGGCTACAGTTGCCTGAGGGTGTACAGATGGAACAAAAAAGCTCTAATTTTATCAGTGGCAATGAATTACCCTCTATTGATCCCTCATTGCAGTATGGGGCCCTCTCAAATTAATTCTTTGGATTTCTTCTGTGAGATGGCATTACACTGAACAGATGAGGAGAACTGGGCCATATTAACTGACTGAGCTGAATAGAAAAAGGTCAACATCTGGCTCTTACAAAAGGTGCTATGTGAACTAGTTCATGCAGTGCACGGCCTTGAGGGGTTCGTATACATTTTACATAACAACATGCCGTCTTCTCCATATTTAATGGTTAACATGGCATTTCTACTCCACATTATCGGCCGGTCAGACCACGCAACCTCAGTTAAACAAACCCACATCGGGATTGTGCTAAACATGACATTTAGAGTCAACACAGTGATGCATTATACAGCACTTCTTCATGCTGTCCTGCACTTTTGGCAGTGTGCTACATTAAATGTGTTCAGAATGCTTGTATTATGTAATAACAGTGGAAAGAATCTAAGTGCTTTTCCTGAGTTAGTGGGCAATTTGGGGTACTAGTACTGTATTGGTACCTCTTTCTGATTCTTGGAGTTTCCACTCTTTGATATTTTAGAAAGGAATGTGTAATTTTAAATAGCACAGTATTTGAACTGTTACTATAGCTCTTATAGATGGATTACTTTTCAGCTTTTCAGCAAACTGTAGCTGGCTTTTGTTAAAAAATACATTTGTTTTTCAGCAGCAGCAAAACATGAATCTTCTGTTCAGATTGTTTGCAACTGTTTAATGGCTATAAGGAATAAAATTATATATATATATATATATATATATATATATATATATATATATATATAAACTACCCAGTATAATAAGACAAAATTGTGTGTTTGTCAGTAACAGAATGTAATTAGTATTTGGTATCATATGATAATTTGAAAATCATTCATTCATTCTTTTTTTGGCAGAAAAAATTTTTTTACTTTTCCTGCTTTCGTATATTTTGCTAGAACACTGTGATTCCATGTATAATATTAACCGCAGACCTGGAACATTTTTACATTTTTGTACATTTCCGTAAACAAAAGTAATGTATCTGACTTCTTCCACCACTGATAAAAAACCAACACAGTTGCAGATCGAATTCATCAACCTCTGACCCTTACTCCAACTGAAGTAGCCTTTGCAGAAAGCAATCCGACATACTGTGTGAAGTCTGTTCTTGCAGACGGTAGCTGACAAGCATCACAGTGACAGTATCTCCTCCCTTTCCCTCTTTGCGTCAGTCTTTCTCTCTCCCTCTACAGTCCTACTGGTACATACATAGGAGGAGAACATGTCCTATCTACCATTTGGCCTGACAACTAGGGAAATCATTAGTTTCTTCTGTAGGGCTACACTTAAGCATCAGGAGCCCAGGCCCATGGCGGGGGTGGGGGCGGGCGATATGTGGGAGTAGAATCTGTAGAATCTTCCTCATTAGGACACAGTGATTGTTCAAGTGATTGCCGTAAAAGCTCATCTTCAGCAGGGACTGACATGTTTCCTCCTCCGCTGACAGGATAAGCAGTCCCATGCAGCCCCTGATTGGGAGTTGCGGTTGGCAAATGGAGGTGTGCAGTTCTCTATGTGTGTGTGTGTGTATATATACTGGCAGACATCAGAGCACTCAAGTATTGCCACAGGAAAATATCTTCTGTCAACCAAGGCTTTTTTTCTGAACTGGAGCTTCAAAACATATGGATGTCTGTCTTTTCAACAACCTGACCTACAGCGGCTAAGGCCAGAGATATAATAACTTTCAGAGCCTGGATGCACTTGCTGCACATACAGACAACGTTATTTCTTCTTTGTGATAGATTCAGTTTACGTTCATGGAATAATGCAGTCGATGCTTAGTTATGAGAAGACTGGACATACCCATGACAGCAGTAGTATGTTTGAGTATTGTTTGAGTTTTAGCAATGCGTTGACTCTATACCAAGACTAATATCGTCAATGCCATTCTTACTAGGCCAATGCAAAATCAACACAGACACAACAGACATTGTGGTGTAAGCTTTCCTCACCCTGTGCTCAGAATACTTGTTATTTTCTGACACCAGTGTAGCACATAATCATCACAACTACAGTGTTGTTATCCATTATCTGTTAGTTTCCTGAATGCCACAGTCAATGTCACTGATTGTTGGTGCTGTTTTAGTTGCCCAGGCAACTCAGTTAATGACAGGGACCTGTGACAGACTTTTTTTTTTTTTTCACGTAATTGTACTCTTTGATGAGAATTTGTGCACTCTAGTGTGAAGGCTGTGTACGAAGTGGGTTCCCAGGGCATTTAGAGGAGACAGTTTTGAGGATTGTTGTTGGTTATAGCTAGCTCAACTCAACCCTTCGTGAATTTAAAGTCAAAAGTGGCAGCTTCTGGGAAAATGACTGAATGTGGGACTTTTCTTTTTCAAAAGAAACACAACGTGCCTTTCTATAAAGCTTTTATTCATCTTCTGAATTTTTGTTAGTTGTCAGTGACAAGGCAACATTGCTCTACCTTGAAGCTATACAATGGTTTAATGTCATTTTTTTTTAAAAAAAAAAAAGAAAGAAAAAAAATGCTTATAGAAGCTAAGAGAAAAAAGATTTAACCCCATCTTAGCTCAAAATGTGTTTTACTCAGTGGTACTCATCTTTAGTGGGCATTAATTTTTTTCTAAATGTTTTTTTTTTCAGATTATTCAGCTTCAAAACTGTCTTTGCTATCTTATGTTTGTTGGGTGGGAAACAGGGGTTAGGTGTTTGACGCAGTCTATTTAATTTAGCAACTTAATTTTAATATTTTTCATTATGTTTGGTGTTCTTGGTTAATTAATGAGGAAAAACAATCTGACATGCCATGTCTCAAGCATCCATGTGTACAAGGTGTTGTGGCCCATCCTGACCAGTACGTGAGAAACACAGACAGGCACCAATATCCATACTCATGATGAAATTAAATTTAAAATCAGCTTTTATGATTTAACTGTATGTGAGAAAACCACAGCATCTTATTTCGTCACATGATAATACTGTAAGTCGTTTCCAGCATGCTATGAGTTTATAGCATACGACCATGGATAAGCATTTCAGAGAGCAAGAATTAATCTCCACTCTCATCACATATTAAGCCAGTACTGGGACTATAATACAATACAAACTTGATTATTTTTAAATAAATATTTATTTATTTAAATATTTATTTATTTTTACTTAGGTTCGATCTATTCACTTGTTTGTTCAAACTATTTAAGTGTCTTGAGGTTGTAGTAATTATAGCACTTCGCAGTGTGATTTTTATGGTGTGGTTTTTTTTATTAAAATATTTTGATTGCTTTATAACTTGCATGTTTTGTTGTTCTTCAGAGTAGTTTTTTAGACACTTTTTATTGCATTTTTGTTTTTAAAAATGTTTAAAATTTCTTAAATACAACTCCACAAAATTATCTACACCTGTGCAAGTCCTCTGGGTTTAAAAGGAGAACAGGCACAGCACAGACGTACATGGCAGTGTGACTCCGTGGAGCAACCTCCAGCTTGGAATAAACATGGGCCGTAATTTATTTGAATTTTATTTGGGGCAAGCAGGCAACAGTGGGCTTGATTTTTAAGACTCTCAGACACTGAGATGGAGGCAGGGGAAGACAGACATGAAAAGTGGTCCAGTCCTCAAGACAAAACTAGTAGACAAGCAGGATTCAGCTTGCCTCAAGGCCAAATTATGGTTCAGCGGTGGTAGCACATTTGAAGTCCCTAAGCAGTGTGTGAGCAGCTATGCACAGCTTTCTATCTGGAGAGAGCAGGTAGTGGGGCAAATGGGGTATTATTAAAATATGTGGGGCAAGTGTCAAAAATATACAACCAGTCTTTGGGCTACTCTTCTTTAAACTGTTTTTGGTCCATCAGCCAGCCGCAGAGAAGAGTGGGATTATAGCAGACACAGTACTGAAGTGAAACAGAGTGTTAAAAACAATAAAAAAGTGTCCACTGCAGCCACTGTCTGTACTTTTATATAGAGCAAAGTGCAGTTGGATGACAGCACGGAAGCACGTTTGAGCTGGTTAAAAAAGTCTCTCTGTAAGCTCTCTGTGGGCATTACATATGGAAACAGACACAATCACAGTACTATAAAATCGCAGTACTGCTCTGCACCTGATCAAAAAGGTTTTCTTTTTCTCTTTTTTTTCTTTACATAAGTACCGAGTGAAGAAGTGGAGCGTCACATTGAAACAAACCAGGATTAAATCCAGGATGCTTACCTAAAAATATTTATGATTAATGAATAAACCAAAACCAATATGCAGCTAAAATAGTCAGTTTGCCTCCCGTTGTCGGAAGCACCAACATGCAGTCATATATGCTGAGCTGCAGGCTTTAGACTTCACACAAGTAGTCATGCATTGGATTAAAAAAAAACAAAAAAAACCAATGACAGACCATCATTAATTTCAGCTCATTTAAAGAGTTTCTCAGTGTGCAGGATGTTGCGAGGCATTTGTGTTAATGAGCTACATCATTCATGTGAAATGATGGCACAATTAGGAAAACAAAAGTGCAAGGTGTGACAATTTAAGCGAATGTGCTTTGTCAGTGTCTGCAAACAACACCTCGGAGACAGTATATGCATAAAAGCCAGGTTCTGAAAACATTGCAGGGGGTTTAGGGGTCTGTAGTCACCAACACATTTCTACCTTGCTATTCTATACCCTGAGCGTGCTCCCACAGGAACCTCTGTTGAAACGCCGTGGCAGGGAATGAAATTAAAGCTGCTGAATACAGATGTTTTGATGTATGACTGTGTACTTGGTCATGTGTGTGTGTGTGTGTGTGTGTGTGTGTTCATGTGTGTTTTTAAGAGACGCATAAGTTGACAAAAATACAAACTGAAAAGAGGAGTGCTGCCAGCCATGTCCCAGCTATATTGTTGGATTTGTAAATGTTGCTTCTCCTCCCCTCTGAAAGTCACTCACGTTAGGGATCAAGAGGCTTATATGAAAGGTGACTTTAAAGTACAGGAAATGCTCTGTCTGTTTATAGGAGCAAAAATTAAATTCTTTGCTTCTTTTGAGTCAAAAGGCGGCTCTTTCTCTTTTTCCCTGACCTCTTTGTGTCCATACCATTGTATCCTGTGCCCTTTCAGTTGACCCTTTTAACTTGAAACAGCAGAATATTTTGCCTGCTCTTCTGTCCGCAGATATTTGAACAGCTTCATGCCGCATTGTCAAATTCATTAGTTATACTCAGTCCATGCAGTGAGTGGGATCCAACCACTCAGCCGGGCATGCAGTTCTAGTGAACTAATGAAACGGTAATTACAAAAATAATGAGAAATATGAACCATCGTCCAGTATCTTTGGGGCTAGTTTGAGAGAATGCATCATTGTGTGTAGAGTTTCCTGTTGAATTTTTAATGGATTTCTTATTTTTCCAGTGTAGTACAATGAACATTGAAAGGACATCTAACGTCTTTGTCCGGTAAATTTCATACTGTAGGGAGCAATATACCCCATAACACATGTTTGTATGATGTATTTGTGATGTATAACGAGGAACAACCTAGACTAAGGTCCATTTCCTGTGCAACTTATAAAGCTATTGTCCCCAGCGGGCCTCATTTAGCAAAGTGTAGGCTATGCTGAGCCACGTTTAGTATCTAGTTTCCACAGAGTACAGCAGTGCAAACAACGCATTATGGTCATACTGTATACTTAACTGCATTTATGTGGTGAGAACTTGTAGAATCTGCTGAGCATATCAGCTTGCATTCATTAAAAGCTCTTCACACCCGGCTCCCTAAGTTTGTCTTTACACTCTGGGAAAAAAACAGAGAACTTTGCAGCAAAATTGAAGTTATCCTTTATTTTTCTTCTCTTTTTAATTGCAGCTTCACACAGACAAGGTGGAAAATGACACAGCCAGATACAGCCTTTCAGGTGAGGGGGCAGGCACCATCTTTGCCATCAATGAGAAGACAGGTGACATCCACGCGATGAAGAGGTTGGACCGCGAGGAGAAGGCTGAATACACACTAACCGCCAAAGTCACTAATGCTATTACAGGCCAGCTTCTGGAGGCCATGACTGAGTTCATCATCAAAGTCCAGGACATAAATGACAATGCACCAAAGTTCACTGAAGGCCCGTATCATGCCGCTGTTGAAGAAATGTCTGCTGTTGGTAAGTCACAATACAGACAGAGCTCATTTCTGCTCCCTGCCTCACACAGCAGCCTAATCAGTGTGTGAGATTTCCGAGACGGCTGATCTCTAATGGGCTATTGCATAAAAATAATGAGTGAATAAGAACAAGAGGAAATGAGTATGCCTATTTACACGCTTGCCTGCTATGAGTATTTTTCCACAAATGAAAATACAAGAATGATAAATCAAATCAAATCACTAGGACTTCACCCATAGCTCAGTGCTGTGACTGAACATCGAGCGTCAGTGTCGACACACACTTAGGGAAGGCTCTCAACAAACAGCTCACTTACAAAGAACTAACAATATGGAAACATGAGCCAGACATTAGATTGTAAAATTAAATAACTCACCACATGTGGCAAGCATAAAATACCTTATTAAAATTTTCATACACAATCAAAATTCTGCACAAGCTGAAAGGCACCAGTGGCACATTTCGGACATGCTACAGCAGCATATGTAGATATTGCCTTAGGGCATGCATAAATCTGCTATTCTCCACTTTGTGTAGGTCAGGGGCCATTTTGGGTTAGTTTTTTTTGTGGGGGGCGGGGGTATTGCACTTTCCGTCAGTTACTGTAAAATTATTATAGCACACTATAATAGATGTTTATCCAAGGATTTAAAAGTGCAGAATATAATACTGATTGATGTTGAAAACAATGGCAAGGAGATTAAGAGGGTGAACCTCTGTGGACTGCATTATTTTGTGTCAAAAGCATTTACAATTAGGCTTTACTGTTGTGTAAGACAGGAAAAAAAGACTAACAGTCCTCAAAGTAGGAAAGGCTTGATATGGACGGCTGTTACTTCAAGATTTAAGCATTATAATAATATCATGGTTGAGAAACATGTTTGCATGTGCACCCATAAACTGTCAGTTAGCTCGACAATACTGACGGACGCTAATTGCAAGCTACTATTCCTCAAGCCCCCTCAAACTGGTACGCAAAACTTTTGCCCTTGCACTGTATGCTAATATATTCATATATTCTCCTTCTTATTTCATCCATGCATTTAAATGACCACTGCATGATGATAATGCAGCTCATCTAGGACAGACAGAAGCCTGTAAGTGGATTGTTACACTGTTTTGAGAGCCTCACTACTGACCCCGGCGCAGCTGGAGTCTTGTAGAAGAAAATGCTTCCATCAGTAGCAGGAAGGAGATCAGAGTGTGTCTTTATGCTGTTTTGACATTGCAGGAGTTCAGCAAGGATGCTGGGGTCCGTTGTTGGGTGGTATACACTTGTTATTGTGTTTCCTCAATGAGCTTCCTCTTGTTACCTGTCACAAAGCTGACATAACTCGCCAGGACAGATGGTGTTAGGAGTGTAATGGAGTCTATTTGGTACATCCCATAGGATGCAGTCTTTGCATCGGTTCTCAGAGGGAAAGCTATATTTCTGTGCAGCTTCTCATGATAACTGTGTCTGACTCTTATTAGCTGCTGCTGTGGAAGCAAAAAGGAACAAAACACAATGCAAAAGTATCCATGTAAACACAAAGTAACAGTGAACTGTTCTTGTCTGAACTCTGTTACTTGATCCCTGCTGCTCAGCTTTGGATCTCAAATGAAATGTACTGTAGCTCTCCAAGGGTTTTGTCAGTGGAGTGCGGTAACAACCATAGTGATAGGGTAGAGAGCAAAGTGGTAGTTGACAGCACTCTGTGATTTGCCAGTGGGAATAATGCATAAGAAATGGAAATCGGCATCTCTTTGTTGATTGTTGTTCCCTTTTGTCACTACTGATTAATTAAACATTCATGAAGGCTCAGTTGTTAGCTTGAAAGGCTTTTATTTTAGCAACTGGTTTCCTTCTTGTTAAGTTTTCATGTGCTGTGGTGTTATGGGGAGAATTAGGCTCTCTGGACAAACAAACAATAAGTCGTTCATCTCGCTCGCCTCATATTCATAAATCACCGGATTCTTTACAGTAGTGTTTTATCTTTATCAAGCTGAAATTAGAATTTGCACAGGACTCGGTGGATTCCTGCGTTTTGAGTGGCGCATAACTAATAAAGTCCACGGGAAAGAGAGCAGAACAGAGATGAAGATGGTGAAGTCGTATGAGCAAATCTTCACAGTGACAAGAAACTGGGAAACATTAAAATGCAATATTGCACATGCTAAAAAACGCTGCATTACATTTGGTACTAAGCTGAGACAATGCTGAGTGTGCTGATGAATTTCTGCTTAGCGTGAACCCACCTGTGTCAAATAATCAAAATCTAATCCAGACCGTAACAGCCTGCTTCTCCTGACGATGTTATCCACTTACAGAGCTTGTCAGTTCCACTTCAGACTTCATCAATGTCTTAGCAGCTCCTTGCTTATCGGGAGTGTATCCACACAGTATCAGCGAGACCAGGGACAAATATCAACACCTACCTTTTATCTGTCAAGGACTATGGCTAGATAGAGAATCCTCGTACTGAATGTCACCATCCCCCATAGGAAACGGTCCCCACAGCCGCATGAGATATGTGACACGGGTCACCGAGGTCGCCATGTATCCTGTGTGCGCAGGAGCATAGAGGTTAATGGGAAATGAAGGAGAAATACCTTTTGTTCTTCCTTTAAAAAGGGCCAGTCGGATAAGACGTGTGGCTTTCTGTGACTTTTGTCTGACTTTCATTTTCCTGAATAGCTGAAAATGGAGGTGACTCACATTTTAATTGTTTAGTGAATTGTCTCTGTAGGTACAGTGGAACAATAAGATGAAGGGGAAAGCAAAGGTTTTAACTTCACTAAATCTGCCAAATCTGTCAGAACACATTTGAAATCATTAGCATAAGCTGCTAGAACTTCTGTGAGTGCATTACATTGAATTGTTTTCTAGGGGTAAAATGCTTCTACAAAATTTCTTCAAAACTGTGTTAACTGATTTTTTTTTTTTTTTGGGGGGGGCTGCTCAAACCCTTTATGAATAATTCCACTTCATTTCCCATTAGTGTGGCTCATGCTAGCTATGAACTCTCCACCTAAAATGGATAGATTTATGATTAAGCACAATAAAAAGTGAATATCTGAGCAAATTACGTACAGCTTTCTGAAAATTAGATTTTTCCTAAACTCATAGTAAAGTTGGCAGATCACAAGAAATGGGCCACTTTCAAAACTCAGTTTGCTTTCTGTATCATCTTTTATTTTGTTTTGTCCGTTCCTCTGCGTTCTGCTTTGAATGGGATCGGTTGTCAACCTAAAAAGATTGCACCTGAAAAGACCCCCTCCCCCAAATTTCACCTCTACCTACTGTGAACATTGTCTTACGTGGTGTCCCCTGAAAACTTTATTGTAATTCAGTTCTCTTGCGCATGACTTGTAGTCTTCCTATATTTTTGCATTTTTATTTACTTCGACATATGTGCCATATGTTACAAAATTGTTGTTTATTTCTTAATATTGTATCGTGTTGCTTGTAATTCCTTTAGGGACTATTGCTTTAACATTGTGAGCAATCTCAGTCCATCACTCTGAGAAACCATACCCAGAATACTCATGCTAATTTGATCTGCACAAAATTATTTTATAGATTTAAAAAATGTTAATAATTGCAGTTTTAATAATGGATACTAAATATAATCTGGATAATTCTGTTTTTTATGTTTTTATAATATCCTCTAATCCTCAGACAAATAGGGTGCAAATTGTTATCCATTCATTTGATCAAATGAACAATATACATAGGTATACTACCTAGGTTTATTCATTACATTGTAATTTTTTAGTGTCACTTGAGGGAGTTAGCTGCTTATTTGTGCAAGCCAGTCCATGATTAGAATTTTAATTCTTTCACATGGATTGCAAAGAGCTCACAAGATTAACAGATTTTGTTCTCCTGTTAATGGGGTCTTCAACTTTAAGGCCAGTACAAGCTGACAAATTCCCTTGTATGTCTGTCGACCATATGCTGGAATTATGAGGCTCTGCTACCCGTCTGCAGCTAACAAGGGGGTTGTGATGTAGTTGGAAATTACAAAATCTGCTTGAAGTGACACAACAGGTAATTAGGAGGAGGTTGCTAGACCCTCCTTCCTGTGCTAAGGGGGGTGCAAATGACAATAATTGCCACATTGCGAAACAAACTTGCTGAAAGTTGTTTTGCCGGTTGGAACTCATGTGAGAGTTGCCCCAGGAGTGTTGGGCTGTGAGTTCGCTTCATTATCAGGGCGATTAATAAACGGGCACGTAGACAGATGGCCCATCTCCTCTTTGCATGGGCCATGCTCTGTGAAACCTCAGCAAAATGAATACCTGTATGAGAGCACAGATCCTTGCCAAATGTGTCAAGATCTGCTAAATTGGAGTGTAGACATAAAATTGAAGTGACATTAATAGATTACCTGGAGTTGATTTGCATTTTCAGAGTTATTATGGGTGCGGATAAAAGGACTAACAGGCACAGCCATCTATGTAGGACCTAATGATGTTTCTGATTACGCTCTCATCACCATCGGCAGCTGGGAAAATAAGTAAAGGCTTGTCATCTCAGATTTGGACGATAAATGAGCAGACTTGATCAAGGGGAGACATATGGAAATGAGCAGTATGCAGACCTTTATCAGAGCTGATCGTCTCATGCTTCCAACATACAGGAGTACACTGTGATCACAGCTGATTTAATACGCTTGCAGTTTTCAAAGTGATCCATAGATACATAACCTCAACGAAGCATAATGATATTAAATACTGCTGTATATTTTGTCATAGCTTGTGCCTTTCTGTGTGTTAGAGCATATCTATCTATCTATCTATCTATCTATCTATCTATCTATCTATCTATCTATCTATCTATTCTTTCATCTCATGAATTTTTCTGCACATTGCAGTTGGTCAGATCAATACAGGGACAGCTGAGATATTTTCAGACCATTTCATGCTTCACTTGGGCCAGATGTTCTATAAAAATCCTCTTTCTCGATATACCAAAAATATCATTGTTCTGTGCTGATCTTGCAGTAAATCTTGAACATATCTTGCTCTTGGAAAGTATGGCTCTGAATGCATTAAAAACAGCTTAATTTGAATAAACCCTAACAGTATTTCAGGGTCACAGCAACCCACATAAGCAAAAGAAGCCCATTTATAGTGCATCTTTTATCTGGCATTTCTCAGTTGAGCTTTGAGCTGAGAGCTGAGAAAGAGGGTGTCTGGTGTTTGTGTCTCTCTTCTCTGATCCTAGGCTCTGGTCTGCAGCTTGGCAGATGGGCTGAGTGGCAGGGGGCCCCTGGCCCTTTAACATAGTGGGCAGCTGGGCCAGAGCTAGGCCAGGGCCGGGCTGGGGCACATCTGACGAGCAGGCTCCTGGGCTGGACAGGGATGCGGCAGACCGGGACCATGATGATGGTGGTGGGTGGCTCACAGGCTGAACTGGGGTGAGAAGGGGTCAGAGCAGTGAACCTGGCCAAGGCTCTGACTCTCTCAGGCCTGTCTAACTGCCAGGAAGCATCCATGCCAGCCTGCCCTTTTTGTGGCCATGCTAAATGGGAATAGGACAGGCCTCTGAGGCAGAAAGGATTTAACTGACATGGAGGAGTTTGTCTGTAAATAACCTGCTACGACTATCTATCTCACCTCATTTGGCACTAGCATTCTGCATATCTGAGTGTATTTACATGCTTGATTTGGTTACTTTCATTTGCATTTGTGATACCAGTTAATTGCCCAGTCACTTCTTTTTTCCTTTTACTGCTACATTCTTTTTACATTCGCTTGTATGTTATTAACTTAGCTTTCTTTGTTTCAGACTAAGCTGCAAATCACATGGTATTCAAGAGTTAAAATAAAAAAAAACATATAGCTGTTCAATATTACCTACAAATGTGTATTACTAATTCATCATATATTGTTTATTATCCAATGCACCTCTGAATTATGCATGTAACATCATCAGTCATTGGTCCAGATACAGTAATATGAGCCTTTTAAAGCCCCCTGGGGTATGTTCTCTTTTTTGAGAATACACAAAGGCATCCACGCACATACACACATACTAAACTGTGTGTTTCACACGCACATGCATCTCTAACATGCATCTCTGTTAGCATGAACCCACAGTGCAGATGTAAAGATGGTGTTGTTCAGGTGTAATTTGTCCCTTCTCCCCTGTGTAGCCTGCAGAGATGCACTCTATTTGCAACCCTCCGCACATATTTTTCCTCCTGTTCTGTACCTCTGCCACCCTCGCACTCTCTCCCTTTTGCTCACCATTGCTTTCCTTTGCTAAGCTAATGCTCTCCTTCACTCTTCCCTTGAGGGAGAACAAAAAGTAGCTGGCTTCTAGGTAATGAAGCCCTTCAATGTGATCTGCATAAGATTGCCTCCCTTGCTGGACTGGCTGCCTTGCCCCAATGAATAGCAAGAGGCTCTCAATGAGAATAAGGACAAAAAGCTGCCTTCTCTTTAGCCACAGTATCATTCCTCAAACAAAGTCTGTCTTCTTTTTTTTCTTTTTCCTATGGAGTAGAAAGAGAAGAAAAATGAAAGGCAAGGAGGATAAATAACAAACAAAGTTCATGAAAGGGAAGGTAAATGAGAGAGAGAGTGCATGTTTATTTATGTGTGAGAGCATGTGCGTTGGCTCTTGTGTGCATCTTTTTGTAATGATGAGGAGACGGATGTGAATAACTGAGGCTGTCATGAGAGTCACCGTCTGTGTTGTCGCACTGAGTGGATGTGATTAAATGAATTTCATGCAACAGGGTCAACAGTAGTACAATGGGACATGAGAAAATCAAAGGTTAAATTTTAAATTTGTTTGTCTGAATGCTCTTTTTTAAAATATTTATAAGGCTGCGGTATTAAACAGAATAATAATTAGGAAAAAGTTTAATCAGATACAACTAACCTGTCACATTTCCAGGTTTCTTGCTTTTCAATTAAGTATTAGTCATGAAAGTTTTGTTGCTTTGAAATTCGTGTAAGGATGATTTGTGGTTGTCATACTATCACACACTGCTGTTCATTATTTCAAGGTCAGCTAATCATTCTGAGAACAGAAACAAGGACGCAGCATCCTCAATTCAGCATCAGTGCAGAGTAGGAGAGGGGCTGATTCAGTTCAGTGTGTCATCTAAAGATAGTGTAATGCCTTCTAATGGCCACTGGTGGGCATGCAGACTAACTGTGAATATTTCATTGTACAGATTAATGCAATAAGACTTACACAAACTGATGCAACAGTAACTAAGGGTCAAAAATATTAGCTAATTATTCAATGAGAAGAAAATGAATCAGTAACTAATCTGGTAGTGGTAGTTGTTTATTATTGTTTAAGCCATTCCTTATTCTACGACCAAATTTTTAATCGATTAATGGATTTTTTAGGAGAATAAACAGATGATGAATCAGTGATGAAATTGCTAGATGCAGTAGTAACTCTAACCATCGCTGTCCTTTACTTGGATGGTTAAGCCTTTGTCATGCATCAGCTTTGAATTGGCATGCTTCTGATGCCAGCATTAGAGACAGCTTATGCACAATGAAAGACTCATTTAATACTGTGAATGAAACACTTATTGAGATGGGTACTTCTCATTATAAAAGGCTACTACAGCCATGTAGTTGGCCTTCCTGTCATTTCCCTGGAGTTGGAAATTTAAAGACAGCAAAATAATAAAAAAAATCATCAGGAGGGCGAAATATCCTAAATACTGTCTAAAAAGAAACAAAAACCCAGGATCCTAAAATTCCCATAATCTCACTCCATGCAGTTACTGGTTCACCAAAGTTTTCTTGCACGACAACACATAGAATGCATACATTTTTATTAGTTTTGAGCTCGATCAGCACTTACAGTACACAAAGCTAATCATGTGTAGCCCACAGTGCATCCTGTTGCGAGCATGTCCAGAAATTTAAGAAGATGTGTGCAAGATGCAGACTTCAACAGGCTGCCTGGATAAAATCCCAAATCAGTATTACATGACATATTAATTTAATTTAACAAAACTATATGTTTCATGTAAAAAAAAAAAAAGACCATATCCAACAGGGTGTGATGCACTATGATGGTCGAATAATGCTAAAACAGTAGCTTTAGTCTGTCATATTCACAGCTATGCCAATCCATGTACATACTTTCCAAGGTCATTCTCCCTGTTGTCATTATTTTGTTAGAGTAATTTTTAAGTTCAACATTTATTAGCTGTAAATCCCACGCGATTTATCCAGTTCATTTGAAAGGCATTTGAAACACTCTTAAGTCTAACACTGCATTATAAAACCATCACTGCCTCTTAGCCTTTTGGAGGTTTAATTAAGAAACACATTAATGTATATCTGTGGGGAAAATGACAATTTCCTTGCAGATAAATTGTAATTTCACATAAGTCATGTAAAACCTCAGTCACATACACCTAAAGACCAGTTGGCAACCCCCTGGCAACTTCTGGTCGCTAGGGAAAAATGTGTATTCCCTGTCCAGTTGTAAATGGGCTTGCAACCTTCACCTGGCAGCAGCCAGCTGGAGGCTGCTGGATGCTGCCAGGTTAAATCAGTCATCAAGAGGGTGTTTATACAAAAACCTCGGTGTGATTGCTTTGCTAGCAGATTGCCACAGTCGTCAGAAGCTTACATGGGAGATGTCAACTGGTGCTCTGCAAACACACACTGTTTACTCTGTCAGCTGTACTAAAATATGAAAAAGTATGGCACAAAATATAAATGGTAGTGATGGATACACCTTTTTCCCTCACAACCACTAATTGCCAGATGCCAACAAAAAGCGTTTCGGCCTGTGCGACCAGGGCCCAGTCATTGTTTTATTCGGCACATACATTAAAACATTAATTAGAGCAAGGTTTAAAAACCAAAATATTCTTAGAAAGAAAATATAACTGTCCCAAAAAGAGGAAAATTTGAATCGGCCAAGTAAGCCTTCAGTTAGTGCATGTGCCTGTTTTTTTTTGTAGACTGTTGGTAGACTGGTAGAGTAATAGTTTAAATAACACTATAATTACTGTTAATGTAAAGGGGAATAGTTCCATTGTTTAGATCAATCAACTACTTACTGTATCAGCTTATATTCAATCTGTTGTCACTGATGCTGCATTGAAAGCAATAGATGTGATTGTCGAGGAAGATTTGTAGCATGGCGATCAATCTTTAATTACTTTTTAATGGACGTGACCTGTAAGGGTTTTTTGTGTATGTGTTTTACAAGTTTGTTACAACACATCTGCAGAGGGTGGCCTTCTGCTATTGTGTATATCAACTCTAGCAATGCCACACAGGACTTTGGCACAGCCTTGAGTGTGTTATTGCTTTACACAGTAAAGCACTTGTAGCCACAGACATGGAACCTCTATAATACTGAATATTATATTTAACCTTTTGTACCACAATATTGCAGTGTATTTAAAACTATGGAGGTTTTTTTTTTTGCCATTTTAGCCTCTTTCTAAATACACTAAAGCCTTCTACTCAATAACAGGGAACCAACTAATATTAAGCTAAAAAATATACCTTCAAAAAGTAGTACTGCAAAATAGTGCTTTTTACAGCAACGAATCTTCAAGAAAGCAATAGCATCTTTTGTGTGTGAAAGAGAGAGCGAAAAATAGGGAGATCTGATTAATGATTGATAACTTGATGAGTGTATTTCAGAGAAAGACCTGAATAAATTGTAAAACTCAAAATGAGTCCTGTAAGCACCTTGAATGAATTCTGTGTATGGGAGAGATAGCAGGAGTATGATAAATGACTGATCAGATAATCAGCGTCTTCTAGATAAAGATAGAATTGAAAAAACTGTACAGCCACACAAAAAGCTGACTTCCCCATTTTTTTTTTTTTTGCTAGACTCCCACAGAGAGCTGTAGCATAATCAATAAACAAATCAACTAATAATTCAAACAGAAAATGCTGCTATCTGACTTACTAGTAATGCCGGAGGTGATTCCCAATGGGAAATGGTATCAGAAAGGAAAGTTCCTTCATTAGGGGGCTTTTTCCCTCAGCTTCTGCAAATTTGTGCAACAATAAACATAGAAAAACAATTTTTACAGTAAAACAGACAATTTTCAAGTGTCATTTTGCACCCATTTGTGGTAAATGTTTCATTAAACACAGTTTCTCTGGTTCTCTTTTGGACTATGTCTACTTTGTTACTGACTCTTTTTGCTGTTAAAATATGGTCCTGAGGCCAAATGTGCAGGGGTTTAGAGAAATAATTGGGCATACCACATGTTAAGTTATCCATCCATCCAACCAGATTCTTCAGCTTATTTAGAGTTTTGGTGGTCTAGGCAGCCTATCCCAGCTGTAATGGGAAAAGAGACAGGGTACAACCCAGACAGGTTGCAAATCTATTACAGGGCTAACACAGAGAGACACAGACAACTTTTCACACTCACTGTCACATTCACACCCACAACCAATTTAGAATCATCAATAAACCTAACATGCTTGTGCTTGGACTGTGGAAGGAAGCCTGAAGTACCTGAAGAAAAATCACCCGGACATGAGGAAAACATGCAGTCCTAACCACTGCACTACTGTGGTACTGATGTAAAGCAAATTTCTTAAAAGAATCATTGCACTACGCTAACTGTTTTTAGATGTAGTTTGGACCTACCTCACTGGCTATTCCAGTCCTGAAAAAAAAAAAAAAGAAACTCAGTGGCATCAACCTTGAATCAACAGGTGTAGCTGACAGTACTAGAATTCAAATCTTCATCCGAGATCTGTGAAGTTTGCTGTGGTTGCCATCAGCTACATTTATTAAGCAGGTCACATCTTACTGGAAAGAGATCTGGTGTAGCTCAGCTGAAACAGTCATTGTCTTACACAGCCAATCCTATACTTGCTCACTAATTGCCTACAGGCCCCCTGCTCTGCAGATAACAGACTGAGATGCGACCATTTGCTGCTCATTCTCTGCTATGCTGAACTGTACAATATGTTCTTATTTACAATTTTACACAGATTACACGTTCATTTTGGTTTTGATATCTCTTCACTTATAAAATTATAAACACAGTGGGGAAAAGTTGATTATTAGCGTGTAGATGTAGATTTTCTTCCCTTTTTAAAGTTTAGATCTGTTAATTCTTCAATATCACACTTCAAAAGTTAATTTTCAGATATTTTTGATGAAATTTAAATACTTTGTGAATGTGTGTATGGGTGTGTGTGCATGTACCATGTTTACATATCTTTGTGGGGACCAGCAGTCGTTAAGGGGACAAATCCCCATCCCCAAGAGTTTGAAGGCATTTTTTATGCTCAAAATGCAGTTTTAGTGCCAGAGTTACAATTAGGTTGTGGTTAAGTTTAGGCTAAGGGTTAGAGTTAGGCATTCATTTTTGATTGTTAGTGTTAGGGTAAGCAGCTAGGGAAAGCATTATGTCAGTTAGATGTCCTCACTAAGATATGAAAACAAGTGTGTGTGTGTGTGTGTGTGTACTATCACCTCTGATACATAACAGCTGAAAATGACTGAAAGAGACTGTTTGAAGTCATGCTGGTGAGTGGGAGGTCCTTTCTACATTACTGCTATAGCATGCAAACTGAGGATGGTTCCAGATCGCACCTTAAACTTGGTGCATGCTTACTCATATCTGCTGAGATGCCAGAAAGCTTTCTACTTCAGTACACAGCCATGGCTCACCTTTTAATTATTCAAGAAGAATGTTGTGGATTTTTAATGTATTGTTGTAGGGCCTTTTGTGGTGCAATTTTCCTGTGGTGTGTTCAGTCCTCTTTGCTCCTTTGCGTCTATTTCCTGCTGTATCTGGCACTGCGTCCGTCAATCCCACTTACTTTTGTTGCTTCAAAAACAGCAAGGATTTTGCTCACTGGTTTTCCACTCAACATAGCGTGTGCAGGTGTGTGTGTGTGAGTTAGATGTTGTGTGTGCATGTTTTTTTTTACATCTAATTTTACAGTGATGAAAAGAAAGAAAAGAATCCCCACACTCTCATCCCTCCATGTCTGCATTATTAATTGTCTGAGCTATCAACTATAGCTATTTGGACCCCGCAGGCACCCAACAGTCAGTACCTAAAATTAAAAGCAGCAATTGCTTCCCAATGAATGCCATAATAACACTCTTTAAAGTTACATTTTGCTCCCACAAAAGAGCGTAGACTTAATTTAACTGCAGAAGAAATAAAGCAGAAACTGCATAAAGAAAGACAAAAAGGAGGTCTTAACAAAAATCTTTATTAGCTGTTTGTGTGTGTGTGAGTGTTCATGTGTGTGTGTGTGGCTACAGCTAAGATTTGTGTAGCCTACTGTAGCTTGTAGTGGAGAGGGATTGGTCAATGCAACATAAATGAGGGTGGAACACATTCATCAAGGTGGCAGAGATTTGAGACTAGAGAGTCCCATCCAATCACTGGCAGAGAATAAAGGGGAGAGGCATAAAAGTCTGTACAGCAAGGTCATTTGAAAAAGAAGCTGATAAGACGAAAGGATCAAATCTCCAGTGCGGGCGAGGCCTTACTCTTGATGTCTCTCCCCATTAACTAAAGCCCTGGCTTGGCACATACAGTCGTTGCCACGGCTCAGCTGTCTGATACAATGATGAGAAAGTAGAACATTAAATAAATCAAGTAAGTCTTTGCAGTGTTTGTCATCAAAATGTATGTCCCTGAAAATTCATATTTCTGTTTTTATTTTATATTTTTGTTTATGGATGACTTTAAATGATGAATCTTTTTTGTGGTTTTTCGCAAAGTGATAAAAAATTCCACTTGCGTTACTGTGTGTTTTACCCTCCTGTCTTACTATCACACGGGCTGCTGATTTTTGGCATCAGGCAACCTTGTTGAGCTCTACCTTTTTGTGTTTTGGAGCATTGGCAGCTGTATTGCTCTCAACACTGCAGTATGGATTTAGTCAGTTTGTAGTTTTACCACAGTCACAGTCTGGTGTCCACACGAGTATGCACACGCACACACACGCACACACACACACACACACACACACGCACAACCAAATACACAGTCAATCCTACAGCAGGTTTGCTATGTCACACTGGGGGCTGCTGTGTAATTGGGTGAATCTGCTCTCCAGCACGCAACAGAGATAGCCCTTTAAAATTTCACTTCACTTCTGGGAGTGTAAACAAACCTTGGGATTACTAGGGGTGTAAATCCACATTCCACCATCTTTTCTTCTGTCATCCCCCCCCCCTTTTGTTTGTTGGCCACGTCCTTTTGAGAGTTTATTGCTGTGCTGGATGTTTGCTCAGTATTTGGAGAGGGTTTTTGTGTGTGTCACTGTGATTTGTGACATGTTAACAAGCATGATAACAAGTGCACGTCTGTGTGCCTATGTTCATTATAGATCTGCATGCGCATCTGTGTCGGCACGAGTCAGTAGGCGTGCACTCTAGGCATGTATTTTAGCATGTCTTATGTGCGGACACTTTATGTGGCTGCGTGCAGCTTTCTGTCTGTGTGTTCTCTGTGATGGATTGCTTGTCAGATGCCAGCATAGCACCGCTCTTACCGGCTGACGGAGACATTAAGTCACCAGTCACGTAGATGTAGTACGTTTCAAGATTCCTCAGGGAAAATGCTTTAACCCTTCCCGCTCCAGGACGGCTGTCAGACGACAGTGTATATTACTTAGAAGGTGCTCCCTGCTAAGACCCACAGTATGGCTGGATTCAGTTGAGTTTGGTGTCTTAATGCAGTTGTGTGGGAGGTGGAAGACCTCTGTCACACATTACTTTTAGATGGGCCAATTGCTAGAGTTATGGGCTGCAGACTGTGTACTATGACTGTCTCTGAGTGGCTTGAATTTTTATTTTATTTAATTTACCTCTGCAAGCTGTACGAATAGAAAATATGTAATCGACAGAGAACATCTTCTAGTAGTGGCAGCCTGAGGGAGTCGTTGTGGAGGGAGGGATTTTAATGCCCCCCCCCCAGTTTTGTCCTTTGTTTTTAATGCTATATTATTCTCACTGCTGCTGCTCTCCCTAGAATATGAAAATAACACACTCTGAATGAATGTGAATGTTCACGCTGGCAACTAAAGCAAATCGATTTTTTTTTTCATTAGAAATATCTAAACTAAGTCTATTCATTTGCAAAGGCTATTGTCGATCAGTATACTATCTAGTTTTACAAGGACTTGAGTGTTATTTTATAACGTATTAATGCATATAAAAATCTACTTTTTGAAATATTTATTTTTTGCTTTTAGATTACATTTAGCCTTTTACTTACTTTTAAGAACATTTGAAAGATTCACCATCATGTGATTGACAGAGGCCTGGTAAGATAATCAAACAACCTGTGAACTGTCATCCCAGTCACATTTAAATAAATAAATCTGTTGTAATTCTGATCATTATAACTGACCCCCACTTGCTTCAAAACACAGGACAGAAACACACACAGACACACGCGCACAAACACACACTCAGAAATATCTCAGTGAAAATAACCCAAACAGTCAGACTTCTTTATGTTTATCTAGACTAGAACTTCAAAACTCGTAATAAAAAGCTTGCAAGAAAATGGTTCCAGAGCCTTTAAGCATAACCACAACTGAACATTAAGAGACATAACTCATTGAAGGAAAAAAAATCTCATTTTCAAGTTCCTCTGGCTTGGTAGTGCTTTTTCCTTATATTGAATCAGCAAGTCTTCTTCATGTCTGCACAGTACTGTCTATTTTCTTGTCTGGGTTTCAAGGGAACCTTGCTGAGTTATCTGCTGTTCTTTTTCTCCCCACTGATGTGGCCTGATGTTTTTCAGGAAGATTTGATCCTGAGGACATTTGCTGTTAATGCACTGTGAGGAGCTTGAACTTGATCAGTAGGGAAACCACACAGTTTGTGTTTGTGTTTAAACAAGGTTGTGAAATAGGATGTTAGACTGTGCAATATCATGCATATAAATATATATAAATATACCATATCCCAATAACTGTGTTATTCTACTGTGGCTGTCAATTGATAGGATGCTT
Source organism: Pelmatolapia mariae (assembly GCF_036321145.2). Taxonomy (NCBI): domain Eukaryota; kingdom Metazoa; phylum Chordata; class Actinopteri; order Cichliformes; family Cichlidae; genus Pelmatolapia; species Pelmatolapia mariae. The sequence goes on along the minus strand of NC_086227.1, from coordinate 36,267,120 downwards.
ATAATATTGTCCGTGCTAGCATGTACAGAATAAATCAGCGTACACACAGGGATTTGTCTTCCCCAGTGTTCTCATGACCACTGAGCAGCTCAGCTGGAACAGTACAGGGCTACATACACTGTTAAGGGTATTTTGGCACAATGTACACAAGTAATTCATTTCTGATATTAAGTAATAACTTTGATCTTTGGTTTCCGCACTCAGGAGCTGGTGGTAAAAATATTAACCGCAAGTTCATTTCCTACCTCAGTTTTGCATTGTGCTGAAACATGTTTTTTTTTTTTATTCTTCCATTGAGGAAGAATAATTCACATTAAACACCCTCGCCCCTGTGGCAGAGTTCCCAAATTAAGCAACATTTTGTTCATTTACCCATGATAAAGTTGTTCATTAGACAATATACTTTGCCTTATTCTTTGTTATTACCTTGCCATTGTAAATGCCTTGGGAGCAATTAAATATGTGAAGTGCCCAATTTTCCGTCCTCGACTTCCAGTCCTGAACTCTATCTGCATGTTGCACACATTTCCTATGAACTAATTAAAGTGAATCAATGACACAACCCTTTAAAATGGCGGCATATGTCAGGGCCATCAGTGGGGAACAAAAGACCCTCTTAATTATTTTGTTCCTGCCGTTCCTGTAAATGGCTTGTCAAGGCAGCAGACTCAGTAGCCGACTACTTGAAAAGGAGATGTCATGTACACACAGAGACACACATACCAGCACATAAACACATACACAAACACTGGCTCCGGTTTCTCTGTGACGGCTCCCTCTCTGTCTTATAAAAGACTAGTAATTGTACTACAACAATGACAATGTAAGTGCTTAAGTGTAACGGTCCCCATACTCTTCAAAGGTGCAGCATCCCTTATCCATCATTGGCTCTGGGGAACTATTTCTTGGATGCTGACAACCATATCTTATCTTGAAAAAAAGAAACAAAAAAAACAATCTCCCCCTCACCCCTCAGGGGGAATCTGCTGAAGCCACTCTTCCAGTTTCAGGATACCCAGGTACTTTTAGCTGTCCCGTATATCTGCTATTCTGCCTTCTGGAAACTCCACTTGTTCAGTCCCAATCACTTTCCCCTGTGTTTGTAGCCGTTCAGCCAAATCAGAGTGATATCATGATTTCCTCATCATGGATCACTGTGAGATGATATCTCGTTCACTCTTGGCATACAGGTTGATGATCACTCCATTTCTAAAACTATATCTGTATTCACTCTTAGTGATAAGCTGGCTCAGAGGGCATATGTAGAACAGGAGCAGGACATTGCTTCACTTTGGTATCTCTACACTTCATGGCTACTTGTGTCATTGCCTTGGAGTTGGCCTCCAGTGTTGCCTTCCACAGTCCTGCTGAGTTTATGATGATACAGCTGGAAACTGTAGTGGCAGCATCACTGTTTTTGGAACATTAGGTCAGGGTTTGGATCCCAGTCAGGGCATGCACACTAGATACCCAATGCTACCCAAGCCTACCGCGGAACATGAGCGAGAGACAAATAATTATAGCCATTACATTTTTTTAAAGAAAAAAATCTAGTGCAAGTTGTTCCTTGCTGTTCCTCATTTGTTTAACCCGTTCTTCACCTGCATCCTGAAGCCCTGCTGAAATATGCAGCTTACCATGAGTATGCATTAATTCTGTTATAAACACTGATGTGTTACAGGAGACTTTGTTTTTTCCCCTTTTCCCCTGCTTTGCAATTATTAACCTCACCATCCTGCCTTGTAAAATACTTACATCTGCCTCATATTAATGTAAATCATCTTAGTGAAGATGTCTGGGCTGTAGATGAGTGAAAATGGTGACAAATGAAAGCACAGGAGTTGTGAGGCTGCACTGGTAAATGAGAAAAATTCTCACGTGCCAGGTGTTTATGAGCATGCTTATTTGTTTAAGGGTTTTTCTTAATGCCCATCTGCATTGTTGCCATAAATGCCCATCTGTAGCCCAGGAATCTCAAAGTGGCTTTGACTACTGTCAGAAAATCAACTGGCAGTGCTCCAAGTATGTCATCTTCTCCTCTGAGAGAATAAATGGACGGGGATGGTTGGATGGATGAAAGGATGCCTCGACACGCTTGTTTTCTCCACCTCGTTACAACCATTTTCTGTGTTATCAAGAGCTTTGGCCTGCCACACTACAGCACCGCGCTACACTTTGTGTTTGACAATACTCTGCCTCACAGTGCTAATCGCCTCTTAATTCTTGCATTACTCCCCATCCGTGAACATGAATTTCAATTGCATAGGTGGTACTGTCCAAAAATAGTGCTTGCAGCACTGCCTGGAGAGATGGGCTGTCAGTCTACCTGTCTGATCATGAGCTATTATCCTCTTTGCCCACAGACAGGAGGGAGAGCTACACCAGTGTCTATGTGATCATGATCAATACATAATCACTTTCCTGTCACTGCAATGGTGCTATCGGGGGACAGTCCAGCCTCATAGACAAGCCATTTCACAAAAAGGGATTTGGCAGACCATCTTTTTGACCTAGAAAAAAGGTTCGGTTGGTTTGTGTGTGTGATGGTGGTGGGGGTCACAGTGGTTGAGGCTAGGTCGGATGTCTAAGTGAGGGCTGGATTCATTTAATCAGTAAATACTATGTAGTAAGTACCAGTAAGATTATTACATGGTCAGTATGCTTGGATAAATTGCACACGTTTCATGCTTATGAGACTTTAAACATAGTTTCTGAAAAAGACAGCGTCAATAAAGATATTTACAGCTACAGTAAACATGCAGTTGACAATTGTCACCAGTTACTCCATTTGGAGCTTCCCTATTTCATAATAGTTTTTAATTCATTTAATCTGCACTCCATAGCTGAAAGTGTATTGCTGATAGTAATGAAATAATCCCTGGCAGCAAGCTGGGAAAAAAAAGAAATTTCTGTGAAGATTTTTCCAATACACTGTCAAATTGACCTTAGGACATGATATATCACAATACCAGTTAGACTCAAAAGTCCCTCTGGATTTCAGACAGATTATTTAAAACTATTATAATGTTGCAATTTATGAAAAACTAGCACATCGTCATATAGCTGAGGGAAACAAAGGGATTTAAAACATGATGTAAGATTCAGAAAATATTTTGTAAACAGTATCTCATTCTTGTTTGGAAACATACACACACACACACACATATATATCTATACACATACTGATTTAGTTACGTGATTACATTACTTTTTACATTACAATTTTATTTTCGCACTGTCCAGAGCAGCACATTGATTAGATTCTGTGCTGGTACAGCTGGCATCAATCTGCTGATGTAAGTATACGGGGTGTAATGATAAATACAACAGCACTTCAATGAATTGAAGTATCCCTTTCACATTTTTCTTAATCGTGTACACTGAAGTGATTGATAGTTTTGCTTGCTGCAAACATATAATACAGTAAGATATAGACAAAAACCACACATCAGCAGTTGTGTTTCAGATGAGAAGATGAATGCATGTCCAGTATTCAATCTTGTTTAAGCTCTACTTTGCTCCACTATGGTCACCACCTGATTGGCAGCTTTGAGTTTGTGCTTTTTGGTGCTGAGCAAGATTTATTTATTCATTGATTGATTTAGTTTCATTTTGATAAAATTAGTTAGTTGAGCAGATAGCTAAAGAAAATCAGACAGCTTTATAGCAAACACACTATAGCCATTGGGAGTTAACAAAATTTTTGTTATTAAATTTTCAAATATGACTTTTTAATTTTTCTCCTTAGAAAAAGGTTGTTTTAATAGAGTTAAATTTTGTTTTATCAATTTTTTCCTCAAAGAAAATATTGTAATATCAGTGTCTAATCTGCATTAGGGCTGCCACGATTAGTCGACTAGTCATGATTACGTCGACTATCAAAATCGTCGACGACTAATTTAATAGTCGACACATCGTTTGAAGCTTTGTAAGATCCCAAAAGACGCAGGAATAAGTAGCAGGATTTAAGAGTGTAATAACGGACTGAAACAGAAGATGGCAGCACTGCATGTACAAGGATGCCAGCTGCCGTTAAACCCTGAACAAGAAAAAGCTATGTCCCAGAATTCATAGCGCGGCCCATCGCAGCCCAGCTCAGTTTCCAACAATGGCGGCAGCTAGTTAGTTTTAATATTACTCTTATTATTCTTTCTGGGTCACAAAATAAACGTTTAATATATTTTCAGGCGAGAATGTAGCTGTGTAAACCTCAAATATCTGCTCAGTTTATCAAGTATGGGCAGAAATCTGTGCCATCAGAAACTGAATTTGAATAAGTTAAATTTGAATCTGAATTGTAACTTGAATAAAAGCTTTTGAAAACTGAATTTGAATTAGTCTAATTTGAAATTGAATTTATGGTTTGAAAATGATCATCACTAAATTGAAATTGAATTTTATATATTGAAAATGAATTCATTTGCTTTGAAACTGCATTTTATCCTTTAAAAATTCAGCTCTCGAATAATTTCAGTTTCACTCTCACCATTCAGTTTCAGTTCTACAATTCAATTTCAGTTCCAAAATTCAGTTTTTTGGAACTTACTTCCGGTTCCGGTTCAAGAGTAAACAAGCGCAGATTAATAGAACTACGTTTTACCAGCGGGCCGAAAGTGTTACTGACGGGAATCTACAGCGTCTTGAGCTGAATTAAGACTTCAGAAGTCATTCGTCATGTCGAATGACCAGCGGATAAACTCTCAGGTTGGTAATAAATGTATTAGAACAAGCGTCATGTTAACAATTGATAGCCGTACAATAACTTTTATGCTTATTGTAGCTGTTAGCTAAAAAAGCTAATTTAGCCTAGTTTGCCCTGATTTAGCTTTGACAAACAAATATGATCGACTGTTTCTAGTAGAAATCCAAAGTTGTCATCTTGTACCCTGTCAGAGCCCTGTATGCTTGCAGAGACCCCTACAGTAGGGAAACATGCAAAACAGCGTCCAAACCTTTGTATTTTAGCTTTATTTATGTCTTACACAGCATCCCAACTCTTTAGCTAACTTAATAACTTTAGCTAAAGTGAATAGTTAGTCTAATTCATTAGTGCAGCATTACTGGATCACCTCCGTTTGAAGTGATATGATATGTGACTATCACTGTGTTTAACTACCATAATAATTCTTAGGGTACTGAGTGCATGCTTAGTTTTTTTTTTTTTAAACATACTGCTCCATTGCTATGTTTGACAGGCTGAAGTTGTCAGGTCACCTCCTAAATCGACCATCTTTTACAGGTGTTTTGTGCCAGAAATGGAGTGTCCACTGAAGACTGAAGATACTGAATCTCTACGCATTGCCATTGATCCCTCTTGTGCCTTCATCTAGACAAGAGACATTAACTTATCCACTCTCACATGCTCTGTACCTACATCACCTTCCCTGACAGTCGTAGCTTGGCTCATCTGAGGGTGAAATTATAAGAATGTGTTACTTTGCAAAGTGCTCTCTAGGGTTCCTAAATAAAATATGGCATTGAGGTCATTTCTTTTGAATTAATCCCTTCTTCTGAAATATAAGAACCTCTCCTGGTTTTAATGGCACTTTGGATTTCCTTACTTTCTGTTCCACTCCCAACCCCAAACAGATGCTGACACAGTAACATGGAAGAGGGAAAGAAGTTGGAAAGGACTACTATAAATAAACCTAATGCCTAACAATGAAAAATGTAAAATAAGAACAATAATAATAAAGATAAAAGATGAAGTAACAAGTTTTTTGTTTATTCCAAATGATCATCCAGATGTCTGTGACATGTGATGACAAACACCATAATGGAAGGCCTTTGTCATCACATGCTTAAACTCATATATTTTTGCATATGCTGAACAGGCAGTCAGACATGCTGTAACTGTGGGGTAGAAAACTGCATGAACACCATATGGCAGGGGTCTCAAACTCCAGTCCTCGAGGGCCGCTGTCCTGCAACTTTTCAATGTGTCCCTGTTGCAACACACCTAGTAGGTCATTAGCAAGAGTATAGAACTTGAATGCATGCTGAGTTGGCAATTCAGCCATTTGATTCACGTTACAGCAGCTCATGAGTGAATGAACATGGTGCAATAAAAATATTTTAGAAGTATATGTTTCCAAATACATATATTTACTTAAATTTACTTGAGTAGGTAGGGTTAGGGGTTGCCACCTCAGCATGCAGTCAAGTTCTATACTCTTGCTAATGACCTACTAATTGTATTCAGGTGTGTTGCACCAGGGACACATGGAAAAGTTGCATGCATCCCTCGAGGACTGGAGTTTGAGACCCCTGTCATATGGAATATGACAGGTGTGGTTGAACTGCATGAAGACTCTGAAGTTTCTCTTCTCTCTGGCAGGACAGGAATGTGGCCTTGTCCTGTGAGCCACCGTAAGGATGTACTTGGAGTAGAACTGGACTGTCACCGGCCTCAGGCTCTTTACCTTTTCAAAGACAAAGCAGTCATTTAGATAAAATATTAGATATTGTTTACCTGTAAATGCACAAAGAGAATTTAGAAACGTAATTATTGTCAAGAGTGAAAAAGCACTGATAGTATAATCTACAGCTGTGGCCAAACGTTTAGAGAATGAGAAGTGTTGTTTATTAAGAAGTTTGCTGCTTCAGTGATAGTTGTATATCATATTGTATCACTTCAAACAGGTGATCCAGTAATGCTGCACTAATGAATTAGACTAACTATTCACTTTAGCTAAAGTTATTAAGTTAGCTAAAGAGTTGGGATGCTGTGTGAGACATAAATAAAGCTGAAATACAAAGGTTTGGACGCTGTTTTGCATGTTTCCCTACTGTAGGGGTCTCTGCAAGCATACAGGGCTCTGACAGGGTACAAGATGACAACTTTGGATTTCTACTAGAAACAGTCGATCATATTTGTTTGTCAAAGCTAAATCAGGGCAAACTAGGCTAAATTAGCGTTTTTAGCTAACAGCTACAATAAGCATAAAAGTTATTGTACGGCTATCAATTGTTAACATGACGCTTGTTCTAATACATTTATTACCAACCTGAGAGTTTATCCGCTGGTCATTCGACATGACGAATGACTTCTGAAGTCTTAATTCAGCTCAAGACGCTGTAGATTCCCGTCAGTAACACTTTCGGCCCGCTGGTAAAACGTAGTTCTATTAATCTGCGCTTGTTTACTCTTGAACCGGAACCGGAAGTAAGTTCCAAAAAACTGAATTTTGGAACTGAAATTGAATTGTAGAACTGAAACTGAATGGTGAGAGTGAAACTGAAATTATTCGAGAGCTGAATTTTTAAAGGATAAAATGCAGTTTCAAAGCAAATGAATTCATTTTCAATATATAAAATTCAATTTCAATTTAGTGATGATCATTTTCAAACCATAAATTCAATTTCAAATTAGACTAATTCAAATTCAGTTTTCAAAAGCTTTTATTCAAGTTACAATTCAGATTCAAATTTAACTTATTCAAATTCAGTTTCTGATGGCACAGATTTCTGCCCATAATCAAGACACCACATATTTTCAAAAGCGCCCCAACGTTTTCGGAGACGTCTGTTACCCACCAGCTCGATAGCTAGCCGGAATTCAAGGCTCACTAGAGCCGGTGAGAACACCGGACTCCCGGCAAATCGTTTTCAAACCCACTGCCATCTTTCGCTACTCAGGTTAAACATGATATATAAGTCACTTAGATAACTTAAAAATGTTATTGTTTGGCTTTTTTCAGTATTTTATTTGTTCCAGAGTAAATCGGTTTGGCTGAGATTAAAGTTGTAGTTTTTACACAGCTGAATAAACGTTAAGCAGACAACTGATTATCAGAAGTGTGAGATGCTCCAGAATATACTCCGGTGTCCTGTTATATTTTAGATAGCAAGGAGCAGACGGCTGAGTTTATTAAACTTCACTGAAACAATCTGCAAATTTCATTTAAATTCAATAAACTATCATCTTGTCTTTATTTTTAGTTAGCACATACCTTAAACACTTAAAGCTGTAAGCTAATGATAGTTATATAAGAGCAGATGCATGCTGGTGCAATAAGCTGTACGTTGTACATCCAATGGATGCATGATCTGATTAGTCGACTAATCACAAAAATAATCGGTGACTAGTCAACTATCAAAATAATCGTTTGTGGCAGCCCTAATCTGCATATTAAGCAACAAGCCATTTAATCTTCTGTGCACTTATGTGTACACCGCCCATCTTCTTTTCTGTCTATCCATCCTGGTTTCTCTCTCTCTCTTTCAACACCCACAGTGTAAAGCCAGTCAGACATAAACAGTATTGTTTTACCCGGGTAGGGCTCACAGCAGGGCACTGTTAGCCCCACGCCTCATGCAGCCCACAGCTCTCCCCATGCCTCAGTGATATCCCTTCTCCATGGCTCAGTGCCTGCATACATATGAATGCCCCCTGTCTTCTACCCTTCACGGTTCTGAGCTGGTCCAAGCTGAGAAGAGCTGAGATGTTACACAGCTGCCATGCTTGTTGGACAGACAGATGTGGAGGAGAATTGTAGCATTCCAGTGCTAGTAAATGAACTGTAATGACACATTCTTTGGAGTGATTATAGGTGTGATGGTACTTGAACTCAGGAGTGCTTTCCTGCGGTGCGATTTACTGAATTGTACTAAGCATGCTGAGGGTGAATTTGGGGCAATAAAGGAAAAAGAGGAGTTTATCAGTTAGAAAATGCAACCAGTATGTGTATGCAGTAAACATTATAATGAAGACTTAGTGCAGTGTCAGAAACTGGGCAAAGGTTTTTGTAGAGCAGCTGATCCTACAGTATATCCTAGTTGTGGAAAATGAGCATAATAATGGAACTTTCACATTTCTGGACACTTAATAATGCTTTCTTTTTGACAGAAATCTTGTGGTTTAAAAGTGAAGATTCTGCTGACAGGTAAAATAAAAATCTTGATTCGAAGATAAAGCTTCAGAAGATTTTAATGCTAAAACTTTGTCTTTTTTCCTTGTTCTGCACAGCAAGTTTTACTACTTTGGTCTGTTTGATTATACTTATATTTCTTCTAAGGAAATAAGCAGACCATACAGATCAAGCTGTGTTACAGTACAATGTGTTATTGAAAATAAGCCGCAGCGTCCTTCCGCAGCCATTGTGTGTCACACTGGGCTGCATTTCCCAATTTATCCCCTCTCTGGTTCAAGAAAGATTCCTATTGATTTCCTATCACCGAGCCAGTGTACAGAGTAAATAGGAAGTGTGAGCCCTATTATTTCTGTCGCTTGGTAAAACATAAGGATAGACCCCCGTGTCTTTATCACAAGGAACCTTTTAGCCACCACATGCCCTTCAACCAAAACACTATGGCTGTAAATTTTCACACACTGTACAGTAATGATGTCCTTTGAGAATGAGTTTGTGTTTAAATTATTGGTGTGGTATTAAATCCTGTGAACTTCAGAACATGATTAATGAGATTACACTTAACGTGGGAAAACACCCGTAAACGCAGGCTGTATTTTCATACAGGCTTAATGTGCATTCCCCTGCGGGCCACTGCCCAAACCAATAGAGGGAGATTTGCTTTCCCAGGAGAAGCTTCTGTGCACTCTTTCTGTGTCTTTGCATGTGCTAAGCAGTAGGAAACAGGTGAGACAAATCCCTTTAGACACCAAATAGCGCAATTACACGTTTCTTCCATATATGTAACAGGTCTGACCAAGAATATGCAACACTTTTGAGGAAGAAAGATGTGTGCAAGACATTCCACTGAATAGTTTTCATATTCCATTGTAGGCTTTTTACATCCTTAATCCGTTCCTGCATGTTTTTTGTTTTTAGCAACCATTCATATTTTTCATCCCTGGACATTTATACTGTAGGTGTTGTGTTGCTATTATTGTAGTCGCCACAATGCTACAGGCTTCAAATAAAAGCCAGAGACAATATTCCTCCTACAATTGAGTTTCTGTGCCCATTGCCTGGCCTACAGCTGCATCCATTTCTGCAGTGTCCCTGAATTCTCTGTGCATTATCAAGGGGAAGGACGAGCTAATCTGCACTGATTTGAAACAGGACCAAAACACTGGCTTTCCTAATCCCTCATTTTTTTATCAGGGGTAGTGAGGAGCATTTTACCCCTGTGGGAGGGAAAGAAAGAGGGAGCTATTTCATGCCTCACTGGTTCCACTGTTTTTATGAAGATTTTTTTCCTACCCCTACTTCCCTACTTCAATCCATAGTGTAACTGAATTTCTAAAGCCTGTTTGCAATAGTCAGACACCTTTTAGAAGTACGAAGGTACTTTTCATAATTAGGGATGTGTAGATGGCTGCCTCCTCCCTCTGTAGTAGTAGTAATTTAACTTTAAGGCAGATAAGGCTCTGTATCTCTGAAAAAGGGAGGTGCAATTTCCTTGCTGTCTTTCATTTTATTCATTTGACAATTGGCAAACACCTATGGCACACAGGATATAATTTGCTTCCTGAAAATACTGCACGAGCGCTCCAATTTGGATTAATGCACACATCTGTGAGATATAATTCAAATAATTATGTTTCCTTAAATTCTGTCAACCAATTTATGTAATACTTTATTCACTTATGTAGCACATTTGTTGGAAATTTCCACTTTACATCAGGTGCTCCAGCAGGGTTGTCAGTTGTAGACATGGAGGCCCTCATACTGATCATACTGATTCTTCCTCAGCACACATGCAGTTTCTGTTGAGTAGAGCTTGCAGCATTAATAGATACTGAAATGTGAGAAATGCCCCATTTCTATTTAATGTAGACTGAGAACAGTTCATGTGAATGACAGTTTCAGCAGATTAAAGCAATGCATCTATTTAAGTGTATTAGCAGCTGAAGCTCAAGTTGCGCTGGGTGTTGTTGTTTTTTTGTTTTGGTTCTTTTCTTCTTCTTCTTTTTTTTTTTTGCCACTGGTAGTGCAGCGAGCAGAAACACAGAAAAAGAGCTCATTGATCTGCTATGATCTAAACACTGCAAAAGGCATGGGGTGTAACAAGCTCAGGAAATTTACAAGGTAAGCCTTGGCAACACAACAGCACGGGTCATCATAAGACTATGAATTACTGGAACACCTCAGTCTCAGAGGACCACTTGAGGTTCTCTCACTGTGAAATAATTGGGTTGCAACAGTGAAAGTGCTACACCAGTTAGAGTACAAAGGTGGCTTTTGCTTTGTTTTGCTGTTACAAGACCGCAGACACGGCTGTGACTATTAATCAGCAGGTGACACGTGTAGCTGACGGCATAAAATGGGAGACAAGATCAAAAACTGCACCACATGGATGCGAAAATCATCTTATTTGTAATTTTTTAACCCATTTTATTTTGCAGTTGGTAAACACTACTCAAGCTATTCGATCTGAATATTAAATGATTGTTTGAATCCTTATTGGTTAGAAGTAGTAAGTCATTACTGTGGTGCACACTGGTGAGCAGGCTTGATGAAAATTGTTTCGGTGCTTGTAAAAGTAGCAGAAGATGATACACCAACAGAATACAGAAGTCTGATTTGTGGGTTACACTTTGTAAACTATGGAACAACTGCTCATATCACAACTGGCACATTTATTTTATTTATTTTTCATTATTTAATCCATAGCTGGAGCATCTGAATCAGAGTTCTGGAGCCAGAGCACTTAACTTGCCACAGGTCTTTGCGCAACAAGCATTTTCAGTTGCAGTGGACAGATTTAGGTGCCTGTGGCAGGACCTCCGCCGTCTGCGACTGGGGACATCTCACTTTGTTGTCAGAACACCGCTAAACATCTTTCACAGAAACAATTACCATACCATCTGTAGCTTTCTGCCAGCATGTTGCTCACTGCCAGCACGTCGGCTTCTTTTCTCTTTTCTTCTCAGATGCTCTCCCTCACCCTGAGACTCATGAGGAGCTAGGTCACTTTGGATTAAAATGGATGATTTTAATTACGCGAATTGCCTCTTTATATTAAGATTTTCAGTGCTCTTTTTGTCCTGATACCTTTTAATGGACAGGTGAATGGTGGATTGAATTGCCACTACTGTATTTCCTGATTTGAGCATTTGACTGACTTGGAATATTGATGAATGTCCTTGAATACATTATACTTATAAAGACCTTATAAAGCTGGTGTAAAAAAGAAGTTTATTTATGTTTGAATACTGATGGTGTGAAGGTAATTCTTAATTGCTGTAATTGATAAAGAATGCCATGTGAAATCGCCCACAAATTGGGTGCTGCACCAAACACTTCCTTGTGATTGTTTTTACTGCTAACAGATTGCTGCGGTTACCCATAGTTTGAATGGAATACACTGACATGTCTGCACACACTCATCCAATCCGGCAAGAGAATGTTTGCTTCCAAAGCAGGAATTTCACACTTTAAAATGTATCGGTCGCAGTAGTAAGACAGAACAAATGTTCTTATTTGCAGTTTGTATTGCAGTTTTCCATACTTGGCCGGTAGTGTCTGCAGACGAGTCAGTGTTTTTCATATAAATTTTCCATGTAAATGACCACTTCAGAAACCAGCTACAATGACCAATTTATGACCAATTTTATGGCAACAAGCAACCTCAACTAGGTTCAACTAGGCTAATGGTTGCAGAATACACACTTATATCTTGCAAAAGGTGGTCACTAGGATTGTTCTCTAGGCCTCCACGAATGGGCCTTTAGCAATTGATTTCACAGCAACTGTCAGCAACCTCTGGCAACCACTTGCACTAGGCCTGTGTGATTGGGGCACAAGATGGGATAAATGGGACTAGAGTCTCATCTGGATTCACTCAGCACTTAGCATTTTAGTTTACAGAGACATGGAGATCATTTCCTGTAGGGATGTTTATACATTTGTCTTTCTGCACCACAGGTACCTCAGTTATCACAGTAACAGCTACAGATGCCGATGATCCAGTGTACGGAAACAGCGCTAAACTAGTCTACAGCATACTGGAGGGACAACCATATTTCTCTGTTGACCCCAACTCAGGTAAGTCTAATTTCTTGATAATTGCTGAATTTTAAGCTTAAGCTAAAGTATTAGTTTGATCAAATACCATTGCGTTCATGAAGGAAAAGCTGATTAAACCTCAGATTCCAAGTCTTGTGTGAGTTAACGATCATGTGGGTTAAAAAATTCATACATTTAAAATATTTGCACATGCAAACTAAGAACATTTATTTTCAAATTTGGTACTTTGTTTTTAGGAGCCATCTGTGCAGGATGACATTTAATTGCATATTAAGTAAAAAACAAAAGAAAAAAAGGAAACATGCAATAGTTTATAGGTCTCATGTAATCACAGTGATTTTAAATAAGGAGAAAAAAAATGGAGGGCACCTTTATGGGGCAGGCAAAGCCCTTTGTGCTGTTATTCATTGTTGTGTGCTTGACAAAGCCTGACGAAGATTTCTGTGAGATCAAAACGTTGCTTCATTAAATTTAATGGGAGCTAATACAATGTGCAAGTCCTTTGTCTGCTTCTAACCAATGGAGAGCATAATGTATTACAAAATGCAATGAATGAACACAGCGTTCATAACGGGACAAAAAGGAAAGAAATAGGTTTTACAGAGAGATGGTGATTACATCTAAGGATTATTTCATAAGTCTTTTTCTTCTAGACAGTGCCATGCACATCAGGCCAGAACCTTTTAGTATTTAAACACTGTCCTTTTTCATTACCTGCTTTGAGTTAGATAAATGAGCTTACAATGTCATCTCAGGTCAAGTTGTGGTCTATCACTATGTGGACAAGTCTCTGGTTAAGTATGTCCAAATGACAGGAATAACTTTACCAAGGTCAAGCTTATACATAAATGCAAGTATTTTAAGGACACACCTGAACTACAGGGACTGCTTTAAGCTTTATGGACCCAACTCTGTATCTGATCAGCTATCAAAGATTGAAAGTTTAAACAGTAACTGAAACATTTTGAAAGTTATCTCACTTAATAGCTGATAATATTTTAGAGGTTTTAGGGTTACGCAGCAAAATTGCATTAATACTTGACTGGATTTTTTAAGCCCTTTGTAGTCACTACAAGGCTTAATTGTTTTCCCATTTAAACTCACTATAATAAAACACTGATGCATACTATGAGTTGATACTGAACCCACTGCAAACCAGTGGGTGACTTGAAGTGGCATTTTGCAGTAAGATCCATTCATGATATGAAACACTGTAAGGAACCTCCCCTCCATTGTGTTATTTAGGCTGTATACTTATCCACTCTGAATTATATTTTAATGGAAGTTTAGTTTAGTTTGGAACTGCTCATTTCTAATGTAGTCGACTTTCTGGTACTTCATATCTATGTGCTGCCAATACCTGGGATTCAAATACAAAATAAATACTAACAGAAGAGCTGAGAGTGAGATCCTGCTCTTAACATGTGCACTGCTAGCAGGTGCTACAGGTTGTACTAATTCCAACAGGTGGAGATGCAACGGCTTCCCCACCTGCTTGCCCACCTGAGGTGATAGCAGTCTGTTGCATTGCATTTATGCATAATGTGCAAACACTTCTGAAAGGACTAAAAGAGGATATAGTCTGACACTTAACTATTATAACAAATGCTGTATGTCTGCATTATCATGCAACTTCAATTCTATTCAGCAAGGCTGTAAGAGACAAAATTACATATCTGTAAAAGGCAGCCTGACAATGTTATAGCTTGAAAAGTTGTGTAAAAACATTAGTTCTGCAGGTAACTCAGACCATCTGTTTTTTTATGCTTGTAGATTATTGCTGCACGGGGCTGCTGTTAAATGTGGCTTCCTGGCTCACTCCCTTTTGCTACAATTCCCCTCTACAGCTGTTCATTTATGTACATTTATGTTTCAATATTTATACCATACGCAGTGGCAAACATGTCTTTTTCTGGGAGCATTGTAATTGTTCCAAGGGGTGTACAGATTTGATTGAAACAATAGATATGAATGTAATGGAGCAACTTGATAGAAATGAATGAAACACAAATACAGTCCACACACACTGGTTCATAATATATTTTGATTTAACAAAAAGACTATCCAAGTATGCAAAAATATTTTTATGAAATAAACATAAAATATTGTATATTGGCAGTATTAATTAAGGGGGATCTTTATAATAAATTAACTAACCATGGCTTTTGTACTCAGTCACTCAGGATGGCACTGAACAATACTAAATGGACCTTATACATTCATAACCTTTTATAAAAGGAAGGATAGAATTTGCATGCATTTTCAATTCAATTCAATTTCATTTCATTTATACAGCACCAAATCACAACAACAGTTCCCTCAAGGTGCTTAATATTGTAAGGTACAGATCCTACAATATTATAAAGAAAACAGAGAAAACCCCAACAATCATATGACCCCCTATCAGCAAGTGCTTTGGCCACAGTGGGAATGTATGTGGCTAAAGATACAATTCCAACTTTTTTCAGTGGATAAATCAAGCAATGAGGTTTAACTTGGATAAGTAACGTCAACTCATTTGAACAGTGAACAGTACTGTACAGTTCCACAATGAGTTGCGTGGAATTCATTATTGAAACCCAAATTAGATTTATATGAGGAGAGCTTTGCATCAGTGAGTTGCATGTTTTGCTCAGCTGACTTCAAGTCCTAAGTACTAAATGGGCCAATACTCCTATGATGCTGTGGTCCATAACATCACTGGGTTATGAATTCCAAATAATGGCAATGATAATAATTACTTCTTCCTTTCACAAGGCAGACTCTTCAGCAGCGTCATGATGCATAAAGTTATCTCAAAACATATTCTAGACTGGATCTTTAATTGCTTTTTCAGCTGACTTTTTAACATGTGTCTGTAAGCAATATGATTAAATAATGGTGAAATTACATTAATAAGAAATGAGATGGAAATCGACGGCTCACAATTTGGAAAACAACACACAATAAACAAGCTTCAAGAAAGGAGGACTCAAAATTTATGTACATAATTAGAATGAACATTCATAAGTACAACACATAAAAACCGGGCTTGTCCTCACTGGTATAGGTGTCGTAATCTCGAAGATTCTACAGCCGGACCGTGGCTGTCGAGAAGGGGCTGAATGGACAGTTTAAGGATTAACATTCATGCTTTGTGTGATCACTGTGCACATGCAGATGGCTCATTCAAGTGAGCCAGATGTTTTAATGAATGTTAATGAAAAATAAAAGGTAAGGGGAAAACAACCATTAGAATGCATTTGACACTTACAACACCACACTGGAAATGAAAAGCATTCAATAAATAAATAAACATCATGCCCCAATTCATCACTTGGTTAATGGTCGATGAAAAAAAAAAAGTTGAAACAAATATCTATGGAAATGAGTGTTTGTGTATCTTCCCTTTTCAGTGATTAGGAATTAATTTGAATAATTAACGATGATCAACAGAGATGACGGTGTTGCTTGTAGCAGGATGACGGAAGAGTGTGTGTGTGTGTGTGTGGAGGACAAGTAACTTGTTTGTGTAGTTCTTTTTCCTTATTGATTTGTTTGTTTGCATTTCGGGTGGTAGGTCTACCTTGTTATTGCGCATCAGAGCTCAGAGCTAAAATTAGAGAGAAGTAATTTAAAATCCTATTTCTCTATATAATATCTGCCTATTCATTAAAACTGCAATGACTTGGTGATGCTGATGAAATGCTGGTTTTACACACTTCATCTTTGAGACCATCTTAGGGTGTTCCATGTACACCCTAAGAGAGAGTATATACATGTAACACAATACCTGTATTCTTGTGTTACTTTTTTAAAATTTTCAAATAGATGTTCTGTAATTATTCCTTCAGATAATATCACAAGTGTGTCCTTGGTGTAATCATCTATAGCTCTATTCATATCATTCTACTTCACTTTAAAAAAAAAAAAAAGATTCTCTAATGTTTTCAAGCTTATTTTGTTGACGTAACACTTAATGCTGTTTACTAAATGTACAAACATGTACAAGTTTGGTTTTACCCAAGATGCTTCCTCAATAATTTTATATATAGTATGTTTGTAACAAAAATAATAAGCGATGGCCAAATCAGAAGACTTCAGGAACGTCAGGAGCCAAGAGGACACCACAATTAAAACACAACCACATAAACGATGAAGCAATGCTTTAGTTGTATTAGAAATTTTTTGTGCACTGTATTACAACTAACAACAATAACCAAAATAGTGTGCGCACACAGAGACCCAAAAAAAAGAAAAAAGAAAGTTAGACCCGGGTCTTTTAAATTGTCAGTGTGATCCAGTTCAGGCCTGCTAGGTGATCTGGGCAGTTTATTGGTGTGAGCTCAATCTGATGATTGATGTATGATTTGCACAGTTTGTCCTACCACAATTCAGGCAACCAGACTGCAAGATTCAGTTCCATATGGGCTGTGACTTGCTTGCCATTGCAATGGAAGATCATTCTTCTTCTATGGATTTTCCAGAAGGTCTGTAATTCAAAGCTCTCTGTGGAGTCTCAGCTCCTCGATCTCCAAATCAAAAAAACCTGACCTAAGAGTGAGGTCAGAGTTACTCCAAATGAACATTGTACACACTTAACTAACAATTATCCATAAACATTTCTGCGTAAGGAACAAAGCATGAAGAGAATCTGTTTCAAATTCAAGTTCTGTTTCTAACGCATTGTACAACTATCAAATTCAAAATGTTTTGCGTTACCTGGCAATGTAGTGATCACCAATCATAAAACTAAAATTAATCAGCTCCATAGATCTAATCCACACTGCTCCTTTAAAGCAGCAGAATCAGTATACTCTCCTCATTGTTAATTAACAGCAGTGGTGAATAAAAATAACACAACAAAACATTTCAATGCAACAGGTATGCATGCTGTTTTTCCTTAACTTACAATAGCCTACAATAGCTATTAAGTTCTCAGCTAACAGTTAACAAACAGGATTGTGAGTTTAGATAGTACCCGCTAGCTACTTGCACAGGACCTTCACCGTTAGCATTTGTTTCCCAAGCAAACAACATTATTATTTCAGCAAGCCGATCAGCGGCTATAACAGTTCGGTTACTCACCAGTGCAAAGCACTGTGTATTCATAAAAACAGCTTCGGGTCTCCAAATCAGCAACCACGTTCCTCTTACAGGTGCAGCTATGGCGGGTGTGGGCTAAGCAGCCTTACTAGCGTAACCAAACAGGAACAGTCAAGGCGGGACAAACAGTCCCATTGGTTAAGGACTGATATTGTGCATCCAGGCCAGAAAATAACCTTTGTTAAACAAAAATAAATAAATAACAAAAATAAAGTACATTGAACCCTTCAACACAAAATAACTAAATTTTATACAATTATTTAATTAGAAAATGAGTTAATTTGAAATGTAAGTTTTACACTTTCAATTGTTTGTAGAAGCAGGAAAAAAAGTCAAGCAGAATTACTGTTAAGAAAACACAAGAGCAAAAATCAAGACATCACATTTGGTGGACAGAAAAATCTCGTTCAAGGTTAGAACATGGGAGTAGTAATCAATTACCCCAGTGTTATCAACTGGTCCAAGTCACATTGGTCTTTTCACCCCACAGTCACTAAATGTATTTTTTTCTTGTGAAAATAATAATAACATAGTTGAAAAAGACTTCCTTTAATAAATTACTCGAACAACAAGGGCATTGGTTTTTTCAGTACAGTCTTACTGAAGAGGTGTCCAACTCTTGTCCTTCATTTTCTCTTTTGGTTTAAATCGTCTGTGTCGTGTGTGACCTCCAAAAGCACAACTGACCCTGAAATTTCTCTGAGGAAAAATCTATCTGAAGAATAAAATGCAGACACAGACAACATTCTAACCCCTCCCATGTTTCCCATCATAGCCAAGCATATTATCATTGTCTGAGGCAGCTCAGGACCAAGGCAGGGTGTCATGCCAAAGCCTGGCTTTTATGAGGGGTTTTATATTCATTTGATGATCCTGCGGGCCTCTGTTTCCTGAGTGGATTATCCGTATATGCCGGTGCTGAGCCCTTTTTATATTCAGTGCTGCGGCAGAGTCAATAAGGTCCATTCTGCATACAATATTCAAGATTATACAAGACAGACAGCATAATTCACACTCAATCAGAATACAAATGACTTCAGACGGTGGAACAACACATTCAAAAACAAACACAGCTGATTCTCAGTGCTGCGACTGGCTCAGTCGTGGGCACCTCACTACGTTCACTCAGACGGTGCTTTTTCTGAGACTAAGCCTGCAGGGAAATCTTTACCCCTGCTGGGTATGGGGTTCATGTTTAGTAAGGTCATGGTCTAAAATAATGCAATAATGCACTGGGGAATAATGTGAGCATGAAGGTGACTGCATGCCTTCTTTTCCTTGAGCTTCCTTACGTTTACTCACGTGAGCATCATTACAATTATGTGCAGAGTATATCAGTCATATTTATAATTGCTTGAATGTGTTATGAACTGTTTCACCTCCAGCAACCATAAGAATTGCTCTGCATGGGATGGATCGTGAGATGAGAGAGGATTATCAGGTGGTCATTCAAGCTAAAGACATGGGAGGTCACATGGGTGGTTTGTCTGGAACTACTACTGTCAGCATCACACTACAAGACATCAATGACAATCCACCAAAGTTCTCTAAAAGTAAGTAACTTCATAACCTTACCCATCCCAAATTGAATAAAGAGGGAAAAGAAATTACTGCCGCTCTAAATGAGTATTTCTCTGATTGGTAATAATTAGGAAAAATAAATGTTATTTTGTAAATTTCATCAAATGTGCTCCTCGGAAACTAATTCCTCTAACTATGAAATGTCTAATGATGATGCAGTACTGTAATATGCTTCCGTAATTGTGCTTAATTTGATCAACATTTCTAGAAACCAAAAAGCTGTGTCTGTTCATCCTCAGGTTTGTATGAGTTTGTGATCCCTGAAGACCTACCATTAGGGAAAGAGGGTGGCAAGGTGAAAGCAAATGACCGCGACATCGGTGAGAATGCCAAGTCGACGTACAGCATCATCGAAGGAGATGACCAAGGCGTGTTTGAGATTATTACGAATGCAACGACACAAGAAGGGATTCTACAGCTCAGAAAAGTAAGACCTGGATGATGTCAGGATAAGAGCTAATTGGCTTTTTTCTGTCTCTTTCTTTTCTGTTTCTATAATCAATTTAAGTAAATCAGTTATTTTACTTCCCATACATATAAGTCAATACAGTATAAAGATTGATATTTAAATCCCCTTCTCAGTAGGTCTCGTTCTTCTGTACTTCTTCTAGCGATTTTTTTTTTCATATATATGCTTTTAGAGAAGGCAGTACTCAACAGTACACCATCAAATATTAAACACTGAAGCCTTCCCCCTGAGTAGCTTGGAGGCTAAAGGAGCAATTTTTTATTTCTAAAAAAAGATCCACATTTCTAAAACCTACTTTTCTTTATTCAGAAAAATCTATGAAAGAAGATAAATAGCAAATAGTAGGAATAAGTTTAAAGGTAATTTTTAACAATATTGTTTTTGCCAGAAGTAATGCAGACTGTGTGTGAATGGACATTAAGTTGGAGAATACGTTGGACTAAGAATTGAGAGAAGACACTTTTATTTTGCATTACAGTCCATTTAGCTGTATTTTTCTTAGCCCAAGGTAAACTAGTACATATTGTAAATTTGTTCTGCCCACATTCAAAGTTTGCTCAAATTCAGTTTTGCTGGCATCATCACCATAAGAGCAGATGGACTGAACACAAAACTGCAGTGCGAAAGTTTGGCCCCAAAGCAACTTTAGTAAAACAGTTGCTTGTTAATCGCCTTGCTCAAAGGTACAGTTGCAATATTTTAGAGAAGAAAAGACAATGCTCATCGTTCATCAAGATGTTTTCAGATGTATGGTTTTGAGAAAAATCAAAGAATATTATTTCTGTCACAAAATGTAACCTTTCACCTCGAGGCAGTACATCAGGCCAACAGTACAGCATATAAGACACATCCCTTGCTGCTAGTAGAATAAGTATCCCAGCAATTTTCACACAGTATTATACATTATTGTACATTTTTAGCCACTGAATATCAATATTTCCTCCAGGTTCAGAGCTTGAGAAGTTTAGATGTCATCACTTGCCTGTAAACACTTAGAGCACCCCCTCCCATATCGTGCTTAATACAGAAGTATACTAAATTCAAATTTGAAAAATACAATGCATTTTAATAACCTGCAGGAAAATCTGGATGCACCTGTGTCACAAGGACATCTGTAGAAAATCAAACTGAGATTTCAACAATATCAAACATACCACAGCACATGCTATTTATATATCTATTATATATGTATGTATTCTATATATTCAAAGTCCACAGAAGCTCAGCTTGGGAGAAGATATTTACATAGACTGAATCATACACATGATTGATGGAGAGGTTTTTAAGTCTTAAGTCATGGTTGGTTCAGTGTCTGCCGAGGACTACATATCATTCAAATGCACAATGCTTTTGCGTTGTGATGTAAAATGACATTACCCCAAGGACATGTGGTGTGACTTTGTCAAAGTGTGAACAATGAACTGTGTGGGGGGTGGAATGTATAAGAGCTAAGGCAATCTGCTGGGACTACAATTCATTGCCACTAAAGAAAACATCAGCGCTGCAGAACAAACTTGACACAAAGTCATAAAATCTCTAACTGTTGACAAAGCAAATGTCAAATGTGTTAGTCTTTTAGGCAACCTCCACTTCCATGTCCCACAGAGACACTCAGTCTTCCCATGTCTACTCAGTTTTCTCTCTGTGGCCCTGAGTTGGCTGCCTACATAACTGAAGCAAGATAGATGATAATGCACTGGGAAAGTAGCAAGACATTTGCACACTTACTGTTTTCTCATCCCTCCAGATGACAGTGTCTCAAGTTGAAAGGAATTTACGAAGCAGTTGTTTCACTTTTCTTCTTCTATTCTGTACCTTCACCAGTTATCCACCATCCAGTGTGACAGATTAAACCTTTAACATAACGGTTTTTCCCAAACACGCCTAGTCTCTGTCAACAAGGGAACACGTCTACAAACTCTCATCTAATGCAGAATTAAAATTATTAAAGATACTTTGCGCCAAGGTTAAATCATATTGATCTGAGGCTGGAGAGGCACAAACCGGGGGAGAGATTCTTTTCTGTTTGAGTTTTAAGCTTTTTATCTACTAGCCCCCAGGCCTGTCGAGAGATGTTAGTGGGATGCTGAGCTTTCACCCCTGCAGCCAGTGCTGAACTTTGAAGTCTCTAAATGGCCTGTGTGTACATACTGATTTGATGCTAACGCTTGAGTGAGAAAGAAGAATGACACAGTGGGGTGGGACACGACAGCAAAGATAGTGTTAACACTGAAAAAGCAGGAACGATTCTTCTTTTGCTGTTTGTGCCTTTTCTTTATCTGTTTTAAATACTCGCAGATGTTCAATTAAGCTATGTTGTTTGGTGGGAACATTGGAGAATATAGCTTGACTATGCAAAGTTTGCTGCGTAATGTCTCGTAGTTCTACTCATTTGATTTTGCACTCATGAATCTCTCAACACTAGCTCTATAACAGTACCGCCATGCATGCTAATAAAAATCAAAGTGGCTCTCCCTGGACTATTCAGTGAAAGCACTGTGTTCGTTTATTGAATTAATAATTTGAACTGGTCATAATATGACTTGCATTCTGTTTTCATGCTATTAAATAGTTTTAAAATAGAAGTTTGAATAGATGCTTTATTTGATTTTGCAATTTGTATCAAAAAATAATTAAAATTACTTAGTAACAAGGGTAATTAAAGAAGCTGTTTACAACTATGTTTTCCTTAAAGTGGATTTGGTATAATTAAATATGCCTCAAAGCCTCTCTCTTCCTCTTTGCTGTTAGGACACTGGAAACAAATGTAATGAGTTCTTTCTACATAATATCACATGGGAGTTATACTGAAATATGTTAATAAGAGAAAAGCAAACCCATGTGAGTAGTAGTATTAGTGAGTAACTATATTGTAAAGAAAGAAAATTGCCGTACTTATACCAAGTTCACTTTAATCTCAGACTGCAGCCTTATTTTTTGTTTCCTAGCAAAATTAAAAGTAGAATGAGAGGCAGACACATAAACTGTCAGACCCTTATACTGTGGAACCAGCTTCCAGTTTGGATTCAGGAGACAGACACCCTCTGTATTATTAAGATTAGGCTGAAAACTTTCCTTTTTCATGAAGCTGACAGTTAGTTCTTGAGCAGGTAACCCTGAACTCTCCCTTAGTTATGCTAATTATGCTTATGTCCCAGAATGCACTGGATGTTTCCTTTTCACTCATTTTTTTCTTTAAACATTAGCAATTGCTAAACTCTCTCTCCTAAATTTGCCTCTTGTCCTGTCTCTCTCTGCCACCTCCTCTTTCCCCTCACCCCCAATTGTTTACAATAATGTGGCAGATAACTGCCTCTCCTTGTGCCCGTTTCTGCTGGACGTTTCGTCTTTTTAAAAGGGAGTTTTTCCTTCCCACTGTCACTAAGTCTTTGCTCATAGAGAGTTGTGTGATTGTTGGGATCTCTTTGTAAGCTTGTTGGGTCATAAGCTTGTAATATTAAGTGCCATTGGTGCTATATAAATAAGAAGCAGCTCAGAAAAGTACTTTTAAGCCTGCAATAATCACCGTCTTTATAATATGGAATTGGTTTCTCAAAGTTAGACTCATATAATTTTTTTAACCTCAACATAATTCCATTTACCTGCTAAAGGATAGAGTAGCCATTTGCTAAAACATAATTTAATTACATATATCTGTGTTAAATTTAAAAAAGCAAAATGAAACCACAGTTTTAATGGACCAAAATGTTTGCTGAGATGATAATGATATACAGATGAAATGCCATTCCAAAAATAATTAATATTAAAATTTAGGTCTTCCCCATTTCTCCATTTCCATAGAATCGTTTCAAGTGTCCAGCCAAACATTATACAAGCTC